>NW_026126511.1:30012500-30643750 GCF_943737965.1 Phodopus roborovskii | reverse complement strand
TTTTTTCTTCCACCCACTAATAATAAAAATAATCCTATACACCATAAATTTAACAGAAAAGAACATTTTGTAGAACCTATCAAGTGGGTGGTTAGGGGGATTTCCCCCAAACCTCAAAGCAAATGTATATATTTTTTTTAATTTTTTTGGGGGGTGGTGCTGAATCCCTTTTCTTTTTGGACATTTACTTTTAAACCTTAAATGTCATTGTTGCTAGCAATGACGAGCAACGGGCAGGTGAAGAGCCGGTGGGAAAGCATTCCAAATCTCCTGTGAACTAACAGGCTTCTAAATGTATGTCTGTGCTCCACTGGGAAGGCTGAAGTAGTGGCAAGGAGGCAGATCAGCCTCTGCAACCTTAAAACAAAGCCGGTGTCTCTTTGAACTTTAAAATTGTTTCTATGCAGCTTATTTTATTTTTCTTTAATCAAATAAACAGAGGGTCTTCCCATAGGAGGGCAGGGAAGAGTACATTACACATTCTAAGGACCCTGGCACTGAAGAATTAACTGTGTGTGTTTCCTACTTCTGCTTTTATTTCATATACCAGGTCAGGTACTCAAAACACTACTGAACTAAAAATGCAAACAAAAGTCCAGAACAGTTTACTCTGGAAGAAAACCATCCAGAAACACAGAAAACAATGATATCTAATCGTAGTAGTCATCCTGTTCAAATAAAAGACCACAGAAAACATTGCAATACCTCCCAGCCAACAACAGCGATACAATATTACTATTGTTGCTGGCCTGTAAAGAGATTAGTGAATTTACTCATATACATGTGGCTGAAGATTAATAAATACAGAGCTAGAACCTTTATCCCAGCCTGAAGTCAAATCTTTTTCTCTAGTTTCAGTGTGTTCCCACTATGCCACTCTTAGCAGACTCAAGTAGCATGCATGCCTACTTCATCCAGAAAGCAACAAAAACCATGAATCACTGGTGTCAGAGGGGAGTTCTAACAAAGGAGCTTTACTTCTAGGACCAGGTCTAACAATGTGACTTGTAAGGTGTATGGTTTTTTCCTCCCGCCACCGCTGGTTTTGTCCTGCCGCCGTGCCAGCCCCAAATAACACACAGAGTCTCTGTACTCGATATAATCTGTTGGCCTGGTTACTTGTTTCTTATCGGCTAGCTCTGCCTTAGTTATTAACCCATTTGTGTTAATCTATGTATGTCCACGTGTTCTTCTTACCGGGAGCCAGCTGTTACATACGGCTCTCTCCAGACTGTCCATCTTGACTCCTCCTTCCTACTTCCTATTTTCTCCTTGTCTCCTAGTCCCTCCTATCTTCCTTTCCTATTGGCCAACAGTGTTTTATTTATTAACCAGTATGAGAAACATATACAGGATGACATCTCCCATCAGTGACTCTCTTTTTAACCCATGGAGACACACAAAAACACAAATCTTCAGTGAATCCTTAGTATTCAAAACCAATATCAAATCTCTGATAGAATCTTAAAATTGCCATTCTAAGAGAAATGACATAGTCATTTCTCCAGAACTAAAAGGGAAAATTTCCTTTCAAAGTCAAGAAAAAGGATATTCCTCACAGACATGCTTACTTAACCCATGGTCTTTTTAGGGTTGTAAGCACAATTAAGCAATAAAATGAATTATAGATATCCAGACAGGAGGGAAGGAAGGTAATAAAAGTGTCTCCTTATGGACAGTAGGAAGTTAGACACAGAAAACCAAAGATAAAAATAAATCGTAACAACTAATAAATAACTTCAGCAATGCAAAAGAATATAAGGTATTGGAAAATTTCAGCATTTGTCATAAATTTTAATGAATAATTAAAATTCAAATTAAAAAATATTCATACATTAATGTTCTGCATATGGTAAGTTTAGCATTTGAAACAATAAAACTTTTAAAAATAGAAATAAAACTTAAATCAATGACTGAAAAACTTACATTGTCAACAAAATATTCTTCAGAGTGGATATACAGATTGGCTACTTTCCTATAAAATTTCAGCATATAAATTTTGGAGATATTGAAATCCTGATTCAAACATCAAGAAAGAAATGGAGGAAAGAAATTTAAAATAACTAAAACTGAATTAAAATATAATTTTAAATGTGTATATTTTTTAATTTTAAAAAATACCATAAATTGTATTTATTCCAGGCAATATAGTATTGACATATATATGCATATATATACATCCAGGTAGAAATCTCTTGATGTTTTGACAAGGTACTATAAAAATTCACTTTAAGACAGTATAATCATAATATATTTTCATGATTGATGGATACATAAGACGAAATTATGAAAATGCACCTATAATTCATAGCATTAATGTACATTAATCAAACAATAAATTTTGTTCATTGAAATTAATGGAATTACCTTATCATGGAATTTAAGCCCATAGATACTAAATTTCTAAAAGAAAGCATAATAATTAAACTTGCTAAGAAAGTTAGGCAACAGCATTTGGTAGCAACATCAAGGAGAGAGAACAAAAATTAATGTTATACTTAATTGAAATTTAAAAATTTTTATTAAGTCAGTGGAGATACAGCTCATCAGAAAGCACTTACTTATCTACAATAATTCTGGTACTGCCATTGCCAGTACCAGAAAAGTATCCAAAACTTTTCTCAATCAAAACAAAACAAAAGATAATGTTAAGTAACAGGAATCAAAAATTAAAACAAAGAAAAACTATTTTTAAAACCTGTATATTGACAAAATATCTATAATATATAAGGAGTCTTTACAGTATAACCATAAAAGACATATACTATAAATTGGGAGTTGGTACAAGGTTGATATACTTTGCTTCAAAAGTAAATTGTTAAAACAAAAATTGAAAAGCATCATTTGTCTGTAGAGAGATGAGGATGATAACTACAATGAGGCATTACTAGACAACTAAAAGGATGGTTAAAAACAAAATATTAAGAAATTTGTGTTTGTGAGAATGTGTAGAATTCAGCACTCCTACACAGTTGTGCTCAGAATACAGAATGACAAGCCATTTTTCAAAACAGTTTTGGAAATCTTCAATTTTCTAAAAATACGCAATTATCATATGAATCAACTATTACATTTACAAGTATATTCCAAAGATGGTTATTTAACATGTGTTCAAAAAAGTACATTTTAAATAGCAGTTTATTTAACAATCAAAAATATATGACAAATTTAATATGGACCTGCTATAAATAATAGACAATAAAGAAGAGAATGGGCTATACCTTAACAATAACATGTTAGAATAACTTTCAGTAAGAAAACAAGAATTGTTTATATATACCACAAAATTGATGAAAGTTTTAGTAATATGTTAGACAAAAGAAGATACCTAGGGTAAATGCCACAATGAAATTTTTACGTAGTAAGAATTACTACATAAAAGTTGTACAGATAGTATATTTGTTCAAAGTATATGTGTTCAAAGGGATAGAAATAAGATACAAAAACATTATGAATTAATTAAGTAGTGTAGCTAAAGTATTACTTCAAACAATTATTTTGTAGATCCAACAATTCCCCATAGTCTAAGCATCTAAGAACTAATTAAAAGTATGTTGGTTAAGGCTAGCAGTGTTTGTCAATGAATTCTGGGTAATTGTGCATCATTTCTAAGAGCCATATAGTTTTCAAAGGAGGGAACTTAAGTAATAAGGAGAAGATGATAAGTGATTAAACTCACTCAACATTTTGATATTATGAAGTCGAGAATTATCCTCAAAGACAAAAACAGAATTCTACTACTATAAGAGCTCCCAATGAACAGAGTCTAAGTACTGTGGCAGTGGTAAAGATGTGGATGGCACACTTATGTACAAAGCTATTAGTCCTTAAATTGGTATGCCATATTTTTCATCTGGATGCTTTTGTGGCTAAATGACTCTCAGACTACATATGAGTAAAGTGATCCTCGGTTACTTGAACCACATTGGTATTAAAAGATCTCCCATGCAAATTGTATTACATTGACAGTATTAATTCTACACTGTACTCTCACTGATGTTTCTTAGTCCTCTGTCTACTTTTTCTTTTCTTTTTTGTGGAAAAGAATGTATCCTTTGTATTTTTCTAAATTCATATCCTCATTATTTTCAACAACCAATCTCTATTGGTATAATAAAATATTTACATTTAACTGATTTCATATTATGTTATCTCTAAGTAATGAAAATAGAATCTTTCTTTAGCTGTAACATCAGTAATTTTATTTCCACACTTATGAATACCGAAGGAAATCTAGACTCATTCAGGCTCATTTCCTCATTTTGTGATGCTGTGTTTATTTCCATGAGATAATTATATCTAAAAAGTTGTTAGTATAAAATTTCTTACTTCTGGATCCAAAGCTATCATGGAGATGAAATCAGTCATGATTAGTAATAACATTTCTAAGCTTTATGCTCAATTGAACCGATTGTTCATTTATACTTCCATGATGAACTTTCATTATTCATATTTTGACATAAGTAGCCCCTTTCTGAATGTACTCATTTTCATGTTTAATGACAAAGAAACCTTATTATAATAAAGATTAAAAGTATTGCACCAGAGTATCCTATAGATCAACTCCAGTTCATAAACTATCATTATACTTTAAAGCAAAAATTCCTCATTGTAAAGGAATTTTCTCAATGTACATCTGCCTTGTGCATTCTGAAGTACAATAAGAAGTGCAAATCAAAGCCAAGATAGTTTTGATTATTATGACAGTTGTCCTTGTTTCAGCTTCAGAGTTGTTGTTAAACCAGGAATGGACAACTTGAAGTTATATATTGGCATAATGTGGCCACATGTAATCTTTAGGTATCTTGACAAGTATATTATAAGAGAGAAGAAAAGCAGAAGGGACAATAACTCTCTCCAAAGAACCTCCGTGGTGTGATATTGAAGGTTATCTGTGCATTGAGTAAAGATTTTCAGAGCTTTCCTTGAAAAGAAATGTCATAACCTATAGTCCATTCTTATCTGCTCTAATAAAAAAGGCAATGAATGGCACAACTCTTTGATATCTCTTATAAATTTTAAACATGTCAAAATTTTATATTATTATGTCCATAAGAATTCAATGAGCTAAGAAAGTGAAAATATCAATCTAGGCATCCATACAATGTGTTAACATTTTGAGCCCTTCAAGTTTTTGCTCTTTATTTTTAAAACATGATTTTCTTTTTCTTTTTTTTTTTTTTTTTGTGGAATTTCATTTGCAATTTATTCTGGCAGTTATCTCAAAATATGTTTGCGTGGCATAGTGTCATACACTTAAAAGAATTAATGCCATGATTATTCTAATTATTATAATTAGTTTCAGTTGACACTTAAACAGTTCAATATATATAAAGGCTATATTTATCTTAATCTAGAGACATTATGCTTCTGATATGTCATATCTATATATTTGGGCATGTTGCTGTGTTAATAAAATATAAGAAAAAGTAGCTTTCTAAGCATGAGCATGATATGATATTAAAGGTCATCTATGAACTTAGGATATGTTTCAGAGGCTTTATAGAATATTAATTAATTGAAACAGTAAGAGCTTGTGAAACATGAATAACATATAAAATAATAAAGGTAATGGCATTTTGATTTTTAGTATTCTTTTGACAGTATTTCATCATACAATTTATTTAATTCCATTTTGATTCAAAATAATATATTGTGATTTATTGCTAAATGAGCACCCTTCTACTGCAATCTGTACAGAATTGCATTCCATATAGAAGATAAAATTACTGTGATATTGCCTGTAATTAGCAACAGGTAGCATACTACAGACATTGATTTGTTGATAGAACTCATACAGTACCCTTAAAAAATTCACTTTGATTATTAAATTAAATCTAATTAAACACTAAAATATTTAAAAGGTTTGGCAAATCTTACCCTAAAGTACTTATTTTGTGTTGGCCTAAAAGTGGTTAAACTAAACTCTTCACAAAATCTTTAATAATATAAAAGTAATTAATTGTAATTATAGAGGGGAGTTAAAATGCACTTTTTTATTTAATATTTTTAATACATACCTATTTTTCATCACCAAAGTTCATTTCAGTATCTAGGTGGGTTTCTTAGACAAAATAACAAATGAAATGAATGCCATCCTGCAGCATTGTGATTGTTTTGGCAATGTTTTATTATTGTTTTTTCCATAATAATCACTGGTTAGAAACAGTGAAGGAGCCATGATTTCTTTCTGATGACTAACTCTTGAAGCCTGATTTGAGATACTGTTATTTAGAAGGCAGAATAAAATCTTCCCACCTGCACTAGCAGCCTCCACTAAATCTGGGCTCAGAGATTTCATTTCAATTTGACATGTGGAATTAATATGTCAGATTCCATGGTTGTTACTGGGGTGACAACCCAAGAATAGATGTTAAGAAGATTAGGCGTATGGCTCACAATTGTACAATGAAGGTTGAAGTTGAATTGAGAATCTGATCATTATTTATTGATTCTACCATATCCATGGAGTTTACTTTACTTGGCAAACACATCTCACAGAGATACCATTTTAAGAAGTTTGCTGTGATCTGTAACTGTTCATGTAACCTCTTCTTATCTGTTTATTTTTTCTTATGAATTATCTCATGAGTGCTTCAGAGAAAAACTATTTGTTTCATCTCTTATATTTACCTTAACATCCCAGATTTGCAATATCCCCGTCACAATGAAATTGGAAAGAAATTAAAAGACAATTGAAAGTTTCCCAGGGTCTTTCATAGCTCTGTAATTAGAAGAGATGACATGTTGAGAGAACAAGCATAAAAAAACTACAAACTTGCTTATTTTCAGAGCCCTGTCATGAACATACTATCTTACACATTATAATCATGCTGAATTGCATTGTTTATGCTGATAAGAGCAAAAATCTATCTTACCTGTCTTTATTGGAAAGGCTGTCTCTGCAAACATACCATAAACAGAGCTCTGACTAATTCACAAGATAGAGCATGGAGAGAGGGAGTGGATTATATATATATATATATATATATATACATATATATATGTATGTATATATATATGTATATATTAAACTTTTTTAGTCCCCAAACATTAAAAGGTTTTGCATTCTCCCCAAGGTCATTAACTACAGTGAATTGTGGTTTGGCTTGCACATTATGCCTCCTACTCTCTTCCCAGAGTGTCATAAAAATTAATGCGATACTCAGTCTAACTCACATATTTCTTCTGTGGATCTCCTCCACACCCCAAAGAGTGCTTTATAGGCATCCTTTACTGGAATTTCAGTATGCTCAATTAAGGAAAATTTAATTAAAATTTTATTTCAAAAATAACATCAAACTCCCCAATGCTTTCAAACTTACAAGCATTCCTCTCTGTAAAACACATATTAATTAGGGATCCCAGCTACTTTTGGTGTTCTTTAGATGTCTTGAACTATTTAACCAACCTCTTTCCTCTTTAATTTAAACACATGCACACATGCAAAGGCATACACACACACACACACACACACACACACACACACACATACCACACACACAAATACACGCACACACACACACACACACACACACACACATACACACACACTCTCTCTCTCTCTTTAACTGAGGAATATGCTGCACAAAACTAATATGCATTTTGCTTCTACTCATTGCTTATGAACATGTAGTTCTCATTGCAATTAACCACAGCCCTGAACTCTGATGAAATACTACAGTTGTAGAGGGGAATGTCAATCCAACTCTGTCTCTATTTTTTTTTCTGATTAATTTAAACGTATCACCAAGATACAACTTTTAAGGATCTTCTGGTTTTTAAAGATAGTCCAATGGTGTTTTGAAGCTATTTGATTCATTTTTTCCCTAATAATTTCCTACAATTACTAAATAAAGGAAAAATACTCAAAAAAAATAAGGAAAATAGGAGAGGCCAAGTAGGGGCATCAAGATATCAGAATAAAGAGACTAAGAGTTAATTTGAACCCTAAAGCTGAATTACATTGTGAATTATTGTCCAAAATGTTTTGTGTGAAGTACAGCTAACTCTATTATGAAAAAATTTGCTGTGCTAACACAGGCACTACGTGGATTTGAGCAGATTACTTGACTTCTTTTCTCCTGACAGTTCTTGTTTCACAGAGAACTGGATCTTCCCTGAGGACTCTTGTGTTCCTAATTTCAATGTGTCTACAATACATAGCCGTTGTTCATATCAGAAAATATTTTGCTTCTACGTTTGATTATAAACTGATGCCAGTGGCGGGGCTTCTTACATGTCCCCTTTCTTCTCCAAAACTGTGGAGAAGAATAGAGTCATGCTGAACTGTCAGAGAAGAGCAATAAGCAAATAATATTAATGTTAAGATACAATGAAATAGAATTTTATGAATGAGTAGGTGATAGTTTTAGCTGTAACTTTTAGCCCTTATACTTTAAATTGGAAGATGGCAGTGAAAATATAGAGACAATGAGAGACACAAGGCAAATCACAAATAACCCAATGATATTTGTGAAAGGTAAACTCAAGAGTTGTAGACTACACTGTATCACAAAGAAAAGTAAGTCAGTTTGGTAAATGAAACTATTCCACCTAATTCTACCTGCTATCATAAACCAAAGCCAATGAGTAAAGTTTATCTCTAGTTGTTCACCTGTGACAAATTACCATTTTTCATTTGTTTTTATTTTTCCTTAACAATTGGGAAGATGATATAAGACCATAAAAAATTACACTAATGACTTCTGCGAATAAGGACTGTTGAGTACTTCAAAGGAATGTGCACTGTGCATTCTAAAAAGAATGACAAAATCACTAAACAAAGGTTTCTAATGAAATATCAAATTTTGCAGCTTTGCCCAGACTGCATTTCCAGATGCATCAGGAGCTGTTTCCCACAAAGAATAATTAACTAGCATTGACCTTGGCTACTACATTATTTTAGTTTCCCAGATTTTTGTTAAATCTGTAAGTGACCATCACTTCAGAAAAAATACTTAAAAGACAGGCTTGCTGCAGACTCTTTGCCTGACTTCCGAACAACTGCATGTTTTCTCTGCCCGTTCCATTCTCTTATGATTGCGTGTTTGCAATATTCAAAACAGCTTCCTCATTTTTTTGCCTCCTTCTCTCTCACTTTTGTTCATCTCTCCCTCCCACAAAACCAATTTATTCTCTGCCTTGTTTTTCTTATCTGGAGTCCAGTGCACATGGATTTGATCTTAACAAATAATTGGGAATTCAGCTTCCCAACTCTAGTTGAAGAGTCATCCTGAAGCTCCGAGTGCCTCCTGTTGAATGTCATTTTGAAAGAAATTATATCTCTAAAAGATCACTTCATGTTCAGGTTTAATCCTATTATGGTATGAAGCTAAATAATCACCATATCCATGGTGAATCAGATCATATTAATGCTGCCTCTCCTAGAATCCCTTACTCTGAGATGAGTTGTAGGCTTGCCCTTGACATTTATGTATGTCTAGTAGAAATAAAGATTATTGGCAGTTACAAAAATGGAAATTCTATAGACAAATTCCAATCCAAGAGAGAGGGGTAATGGAAAATATTTTTTCACCTTTAAGAAATGCTTTTTTTTTCTCGTTGTTCTCCTTTCCGACAGCCAGTATTAAATTTCTGTATTCTTTTTGTAGCAACGGGTTGTGGAATGAGACAACCTGACTAAAATTCAAATATGTGGTTAATGTTTCTGTTTTCTGTCATTCATCTTTATTATTATGCCTCCAAAATTTAAAAAAACAGTTGTTGTGAATCTCTATATGGATACTGATGAATTTAAATAACATTGTTGTTTTTGAAGAATTAGGTGCTCTCATCACAATAGGAGTGGACGGTCATTTGAAATCATTAGTTTGCATTACCTTTCTTTGAAGTTTTTTTTATAAATTAACTGGCAGTTACCGGACTGATTCCTCTTTGTAGCTGTATCAGCTGATATTTTATAGGTGAATCATAAAGTCATAATTTTATCATGATAAAATATGCAGCTGAACTTTTAATGATGAGTTAATGAGTTTTATTTGAAACGGAGTAACAGGAAACTCTGAATATACTTTCTATTTTATTTCAAAATAACTATTTTGAAAGTGTAAATCCATTATATGATATAAAAATATACATCACCAATTTGATTTTCATCAATAAACACTTGTATCAACAGCCTGAATAACTGTTACCAGAAGAGAATTGCAGACTTTAGTTTTCTGGTTTTAGAGTCAGTATGATTGCATATTAGGTAACATTCTTCCAAATAGCACCAGTAATTATTAGCTAATGTTTTTATAGTTTAAAAAGTAGTCTACAGATCTATGTTCTGCCTTCCACTTTGTTTGTGTGAATAATGCAAAAAGAAATGAATGAGGTTGGAGACTGCTGGTATTTTACTGTTAAGTGTTATTAATATTATTGCAACCAGTAAATTCCTGGATTCAACACAAATTCTCTATTTAACTACATTAGATTTAATTGCCAGAAAATGAATGGTCAGGAGACTCATTTTCTGTTATCATGACTCATACATCAATCGCATCTTGATTTCTTTAACCCTGTTTCGTAAACTTTGATAAAAGTGTAGTCAGAAGGTGATTAGTCAATTACGAGACTGTTTATTTCACAAAGAGCAGACTGGTGGGAAAAGTAAATGAGGATGAAAGGTTAATGTGATAGTGTGGGTCATCCTGTTGATGTAATAATCTAAGTGTGAAGCCACCAGCTGCTTTGAACAATGTTAGAAGAATTTGGTAGAGTCTGAATGTGATACTAAACCTCTGCCCTGTAGACTTAAGATGCTTAAAAGAGGTTAATTATAAATATTCAAGAACAACAGAGAATAATATAGTGAAAAGTATATGTTAATTTAAAATGGAAAACACAAGAACAAGGGTTCTCTGTTCTTGTCATCTCAGGAACTAGATCAGTCTAAGAGGCAGAGAGTAGTTGGATAATTCTGAGTGGACTATCATTTCCTTTGAATTAATCACTATGACACCAGTTGTCTTTTATTTGTAACAGAAATACTTTGGCACACTTTACAAACACTTTAGACACAGAGAGTTCTGCTCCTAAAGAGGCAATTCCAAAGGCATGACTCGCACTCTCCTTAAAGTATTCCTCAACTTCCAAAGGGGAAAATACTAAGAATCACATTGGCCCTATCCTACCTAGGTAAATTTCTGTTACCAATCAAAACTAAAGATTCTATATACTTATGCCAGATTACTGTGTATTAGGATGTTGCAATTGTGCAGGGTAGATTCCTCTATTTTGTCCATTCATATTTAAGGTGCAATGAGGGACAAATATTCCTAACAAAGAGGAAATAGTTCAGTTAGGTATATCTACAGCTGTAACTACTATTTTTCCTAAATAAAAATATTTTCTAGAATAGTGCATATTTTTGTGTAACACATTCAGCATCTTTTCTGAGAGAATTATATTTTGACCCCTAATTCCTAATATATAATTATGGATCAAAATATAATTCAAAAATTAAAATAGTTCCATATGTGAAAAAAGTTTCATTCATATATATAATTTCATATATACATATACATAATGAAATACGCAATATTTTATAAAAAGCATCTGTATAATAAAAATCCTTATATTACACCAAGAAATAATGATTTCATTGGAGGAAGTGATACAATGAAAAAATTTTGAGTTTGACCTAAGGTAGATTAGTTCAGATAGTTTTCTCTAAAAATTAGAACAACAATAAAAACCAAAAAACCCTCTTGCATATGCTCCATAAAGTCAATACGTTGAATTCATCACCATGGTAGGTCACTGAGTCCAATACCATGGTTGTATAATTTTATGGCTCTTAATAACATTTGTTGTATGCAAAGCGTGGATAATGACAAGAGAAACCAAACCTTATGCTTCAATGCATACATTCTTATTCTCTGTAGTTCATGAAAAATAAAGCAACATATTGAAGGCCACAATGAGCTGCCTGAAGGAGAAATTAAGAAATAAATTTCATGGTTAATTTTGAGAGCAAGCTGATGTGTCATAATATATTTTGCTATGTTCTAATATCTCTATATTTTAAAATAAATGCTAAGATAAAGCAGTGAAGAATGTTTTGATATCTGCCAGGATATAAAAATGAGAGGTTTCTTTTTTTTTTTCTTTTTTATCTGCTCAGTTTATCCTTTTTTGTTTACTTCCTTAAAAAAGGTTTCCTGAAATATAAAAATATCTACTGATAAAAATACAAAAGAATTTCCTACTTTTATGAATGAAGTTTTATTTGTTATCATATAGGCATGACTTATTAAAAATATGAGATTAAGGAAATTTGGGAAATTTCGAGACATTTGATAGGAAGCAGTTACTTAAATAGTGAATCTGAAGTCATCTGAATGAGTCATGGGGACAATACTTTATTCAGAAAATACTTTAGAGAGAATAATTGTCGATTATTGAATACTTTGAGGTAGAGTTTTATTTATAATAATTATAGATTATTGAACAACACTTTGACATAGAACAATATTTAATTAAATGTTAACTTTGTTTCAAGTGTTATTTAAAGAGTTTGTTTATCTCAGAACTACTGATGAAATGACTACAGAAAGAAACCTAGGGAGAATATTTAGAAAATGAAATTCCTTGATATAAAAAAAAATAGAAAAATCTATGTATAGAGGTGCAGAAGTGGCTGCTTCTAAAGAAGCATGTATAGTCCTTCCAGAGTACCTGATTAGTTCCCATCATCCAAATCAGGTGGCTCTCAAACTTGTATAACACCATCTCCTTCTTTCCATGACATTCATGTGCACATATCTGCACACAGATATACAGACATACACACAATTAAAAGGTGATGGAAATAAATCTATAAAGGAGAAAATGTATTTATTTACTCACCTTATCACATTATGTATAATATATCTTTTAAAGTATGTGTCATATCAGGGATGGTCTGCAAATTTATTTTCCATATATTTCATAAACGTAAATAAATGTAGTTCAATGGATATTCAAGCTTCAATTGGAAAAATTTAATCCTAAGTTAAATTGTCCATCCTTTCATATTTAAAGAATAGAAATGAAAAATATGGAACAGCAATCTACGAGTGTTCATTTATAATAAAGGAAGAATATTTGAATGCAGCTGAAATTGATAGGATTCTTGATTTGTTGTATAGAGCTCATTTATTGAGATAAATAATTCAGTACTTAAAATAGATAGAATCATTGATAATTAAAAAAAATATATTTAACAGTAGTTTGACTATGTCTGCTAAGATTCATCCTGATAAGTAAATAAAATCTTTATGTAAATAAATCAGCTACCTTATTAAGTATGATAACTTGGTTTCATCTTAATAATAGAAGGGAAATCACATTGTGCTACCATGATCCATTGTACTCAAGTAATGTGTTAGCCATACTCTTTGAAGAGAAACATAATGTTGTGATTTGGCATTTGGAATTGAGGATAAGGAAATTGTTTTAATATATAATAAATAATATAATTATATCAAAACAAGATACAATAAGACAGGGCAAAAGCCCGCATGTTGAGGCAGGAAAAGGCAACCCAATACAAGAAAAAGAGTCAGAGATACACCTGCTACCATTTCAATGTTATTTCAAATACTACAACACTCATTGAAATATTTGTATTCTTCAACATACCATCCAATATCTGTTCGCTACATTATATGGATTAAATTAAATTTTGGTTTATAAAACTTTGAGCTAATTATAGCTTGCAACATGTATGCAACCATCTTTTTATCTTCTGTGTGATCACTAAATCAAAAATACTGCTTTAGATTAAGTAACTGCTCTCTCAAACCCTTGTACTCAATGCTATGTAGTCATACATTCCAGATAGCACACAACCGAGATCAGCCTAAGTCAATCACTTCATTTTCTGAAATAACTATCATTTGCTTTCCTATAAAGTGGAATTCCTTCTAGGGACGCTGGTAACAACTTGTGTAGATTTATCATTAGATTTTGTTTCCAAAGTAAAATAAATTGGTACTTTTTGTAAATTCATGTTAATAATAAAATGAAGAATTAGGTTTTACACCTCAATTTAAGCCTCAGTTATATGCTTTGACCTCATAATTTATGTGATATTATTGTCAAATAACTTCTAAATTCTCTCATAAAGCAATGAAAGGAAGGATATACTTTTCTCTGCTTTCAATGATCAAGCCTGATGAATTCTCATGGAAGGAGCCTTAACAATTCTCAAGCCCATCATGGTTTTACAGCATTTGGGAGGCAGAGAGAGACACATCCCTGTGTTTCAGAACAGGATGGTCTATCATGTGAGTTCCAGAATAGCCAGAACTTTTTAGAGAAACCCTGTATTAAAGAGCAACGACACCTCCACAAAGAATGCACAGTACAATATCAGCTTGGTCTACACTGTGACTTCCAAACTAATCATGTCTATACAGTTAGCCACTATCACAAAAAAAATACTAATCCAAGAAGTCATAAGAAGAGTTTATATATTAATTCATAGGAAGAGCTATACTTATTTGTTGAATGAAGAAATATGTATATGTAACAAGTAGGTTTTTTTCTTGATAGTCTGATCCCCCTGCTACACCAGCCCCATATAATACACAGAGACTCTGTGTTAATATATAATTCTGTTAGCCACTTACTAGTTTCTTATTGGCTAGCTCTGTCTTAAATATTCACCCACTTCTATTAATCTTAGTACTTCCAAGTGGTCTTATCTTACTGGAGAGAGAGGCTGGTGTTCTCTCTCTGTCCTCCAACTTGCATCCCCTCCCTACTACATCCTCTTTCCCCCTAGTCCTGCCTATCTTGCTTTCCTATTGGCCAACAGCACTTTATTCATTAACCAATAAAAGAAACATATTTACAGAATGACATCTTTCATCATGTATACATGGATTTTAATAAGAAACTGGGGGAGCATTTATATATAAAATTCTTTATAAGCTACAAAGCACATAAACAGAACACTAGAAGACATATAGCACAGGTTTTGAAGTAGTTGGTCTCTTATAATTGCATTTATTTTTTATTGTTTTCAATGTATTTTTCCATCTACTCACACTCAGGCTCTCTATCAAATGGTGCTTCCATGGTTTTTCAAAGGCAGTCTGGAGAATGTTTGAATCTTTCCTTTGCAGGGTTTCAAAACATCCCTTTGTTAAAAATAAATATATAAATAGAGAAAGTGCTTTGATCCTTCATCTCTGGTTGTTCCTCCTCTGTGCCTTGCTTTGGCCTGCTTCTTTTCCCTGTGGATCTGCATCAAGAAAGGATCTGAGGGAGGTTCGTAAATGGTGTTTATATCCCCAAAGACACTTGTTCTCCGATATTCTGACCAAGCTTGATGCACAAAATGTGTTCTGCAAATCTTGCCACTCCAAAAGGAAGTTCTGGATGAAAAAGTTATAATTTGAAGCTTCTTTTATTTACAGTGCTGGGCCTTTGCCTGACCTCACCCTGAGCTCCCACTGTGCTTCACATTGACTTAAGAGTTATAAATTCAACATCTAAACATGTTTTCAACTTTATTTTAATATTTTAATAAGAGTCTGTTTTAATGATTGGTTTAAGTAAACAACTATAAGGTTTGTTTACTTACATCTAAGTCATTGAATTCCAAATAGTTTAGTGTTTTATAATTTGCTTTAAATGAAATGAAAATAAAGAAATATTTTGGGCATTAAAGGGATTTACTGTTTCAATTTAATGTTCTTTGGGAATTTAGGATCCAACATGATTAATTTCCTGAACTTTCCTTTTCAGTATTCCTGGGCTCATCAGTTAACTATTTTATAAATTTGTATTTGATAGGTAAAAATCAATCATGTTCATAACCATCAGGCTCAAAAGGATGTGACTGATGAAAAATTTAGTCTATATCTTTTAAACAGCTTTATTGTGGTATGATTACCATACCATAAAATATTTGAAGTTTGTAATTCAATGATTTTTATTTGAAAATTTGCTGAGTTATGCATGCACTGATAGCACGCAACTTTTAAGTCTTTCACAGACCTCAAAGAGGTTTCTCAAACTATTGGCAGTCTCCCAGAGTTCTTGCTTCAAGCCTCAGGTAGTATCTAATTTACTTCTGATCTTGCAGGTTTGCATTTCACAGACATTTAATAGAAAAGTATTTGATGCATTCATTCTTACATCTGTTTCTTTCTATTGGCAAGAATTTTTTCATAGCATTTTATTTATTTATTTCAACTTTCTTTTTTGTTTTTTCTTTGTTTCTTTTACATCATGCCTCCCAACTCCACCCATCTCCCCCTCCCCAAGTAAAACAGAAGACCCCTTCTCCCAAGTGCTACAGCTGGTAAAGGATGGGTTCAGGTCCCCCACCTGAGGCAGGAATCCATCGAGGGGAGGGCATCTCTTCCTCACCCATGCTACCTACCACATGGCAGATGAGAAGGGCATCAGCTACTCTCTCATTCTCTTGCACTCATAGACAGCTCACCTGTAGTTTTGGGAACAAGGTTAACTTTACAAACTTTACTGTGCTGCCCAGGTGAGTGCTGCAGACAGTGAGGAGCAGGCCAACCCTGTAAAAGCCCTATACTCTCTGTCCTCATCAGAGACACAGAGCCTGGCAACAGCCAGACCCAGACATCTGTCTCTGGGTGGTCATAGAACATCTGCATCAGCCCATGGCTCAATTCCCTAGTGTCTTAAAAACTGCCATACACATGACTCATTTTGCCTCTCTCTCTCTTTTACACATTGTACCCTGTACTCACTATAATGTTGCCTGTCTTCCTGGTGCCTGTGAAACCTGCCAGGTTTGGAACAGAAGAAGCTTGTGGGTTGTTGAGGCATTTTTAAAGCTTGTCTATATTATAATTTATTTAAGTATGTTATTTATTTTTCTTGATGAATAATATTTCCTTTTATGGCTTCTCAACATTTTATTTATTCTCTGACAATGGACAATTGGATTGTTTGCACTATTGCAGGTATTAGCAATAATAATAAGTACCCTAAGAACACTTGTATAATTTTTGTGTGTAAACAAAAGTTTTCATTTTTTTTGAGTGAATAATTAAAAGTAGAATTGTTGCATTGCATGGTATGTAGTTTTTACAAATCTGTGCTATTACTTGTGAAATATAAATTTGTCAATGCATGCCTTAACTTTTGTTGTAAATTGTTTTGATTATACCAAGTTGAGGCAGTGAGATGGCACTTCAATGTATGTTTTTTTAAATACCTAAAGGTACCACCACACAAAACACGTGTTAACTGACCATTCACATAGAATCTTTGTTGCAATATTTTCTTTGGTGAATTCATCTGTTTACTACCAAGTATTAAGACTTAATTTTACATTTATGAAGTAAAATTTGAATTTTTGTGGATATGAACTTGTGTACTCATGTGAGTATATTTGCTATGCAGGTTTGCATTCGGAGTCTAAAAGCTTACTTCTTGGTTTTTGAGGTAGTGTCTCTTATAGACCTTTATCGTTCAGCTAGACTGGCTGGCCAATGAGACCTTGGAATTCATCTGGCTCTGCCTCCCAGACTGGGAACAAGGCTATAAGCATAGGCTACTACCCCTGGATTTTCAGGAGAGTGCTGCGGATCCTAAATTGTGGTACAAACACCTTATATGCTAAGTCATCTCCCTAGTCATTGAATTCATTATCATCAGAGATATGACTCCAAGTATTATTTTCTAATGTAAAATTTGAATTTTAGTTTTTTAACCATATTATTTGAAAGCAACTATGTTTTATAGCTTGTATCTTATTATTTATTCCATATACTTGAAATAAATAAAAATATTTTTATAAAATAAAAAGCATGTTAAATATATGCAATTCAAAGTTTTTAAAAATAAATTAGCAAAACACTAAAAGAGTAAACTATATTGCAAAAAAAGATTCAACAGAAAAATATATAAATAAAATAAATTTCAACTTTATGAAAATATTGTTTTACTTTGATCTTTAGGTCAGTGGAATAAAATAAGGAATTCAACATGTCTGATGTAGTTAAGAAGGGGATTGTTGGTAACGCCTACCTTTCTCATTTCAATATGAATGTACATAATTTACATGGCCAATATAGAAAATACCTACTGTTCCTTTACTAATGATAACAGATTGAATGGTAAGAATACCTTGGCGTGGGAAATGAACTTGCAGATCCCATGTAGAATCCCATGCAGAGACAAGTTAGAGTCTGTAAAGCCCTACATACTTACATTTATCTACCTCTCCTGGGTATAAAAGGAAAAGAACACTAAGAAGGAACGATTTAATAAGAGAAGACAACCATAAGAATTTTAGTTAAGATAATACAGGAATTAAAATTAATTATATATTTGTGAGGTTTCCTAAATACATCAGTATTTCAAAAGGATAATTAGATGCTAAAGAAGTAAGAAAACAGTAGTAAAGTATGTCCATTCATCATAAAGGAGCATTAAGAGATACTGAGGAGAAAATGTATTAAAAGCCAAGTGTTCTCATTTGTGCAGGAACCTGTGTGGTAAAGAGTGTGATAGCTCTAAGTGAATAAGACTGTCATTTTTAGCAGAAAAATTGGGTACATGGAGACATGTATGTGCAAGCTATATTGGCCTGATGCTGTGACTACACCCACTGGTGCAATGCAACACATGACAATTTCTGGCACTAGATATTATAATTTTAACATGAAATTGTGTGAGCAAGGATTCTCCTGATTGTAACTTCAGCTTAGGCAACTGAGAGTAAATCCAAGAAGACTAGGCATGTCTCCTTGCTTTCAAGATTGCTCCCTTCATAGCAAGAAAGGAGGAGTCAAGAGATGAGCACCACCCACTAACATGTTCCTCTGTTGAGAGTCAGTAGACACTGAGCAAGAAATTCAGAAGTTTCTTGCTGTGGAATAATTCTTCTGTATTCTGTGAGTATGTATTACTCTCATTGGTTAATAAAAAGCTGACAGAATGGTAGCCTGGTAGGAAAGCCAACTGAAAATGATGGGAACAAGGAGTCAGGGATATGATAACCAGTTGCCCAGGAAGCAAAACATGGATTCATGGAAATGAGTTAATTCAAATGTAAGAGCTAGCTTGTAACCAGCCTGAACTCTGGGTGGAGTAGTTAGAATTAATATAAGCTTCTGAGTGATTATTTTGGATCAGGCAGTTGGGATAGGATAACTCTGCATACATTTTCTAGAATATTATTTTATTAGACATCAGAATTTGACAAGAGATTGTGCTCCAGGAGATGTTTGAGTATTTCTCTTGTCAAATAATATTCATAAGGGGCATTCTCATGTGTCACTCAGGCAAAAGTAGATTGCTTGAAAGTAATTTAGTAATATTTATTTTAAAAATATCTTTTAAGAACACTTATTTCTAACCAGGTATCCTATGCAAAAACTATGAAATTATGAAAAAAAAACTTAAGTGTAAATGTTTTATTTATAGTCTTTTTATAGTGAGAAACACATGAAATAAACATAAATTTCCTTCTAAATGTGTTTGCTTAGAAATTATGATATGACATTATTAAAATCATTGTGACCCTTACAATCTAAGCAATAGTGGAGAGGCTACCTTAAGTGCCCTTCCTTTAAAATAAGATTGATGACAACCCTATATGTTGCCCTAATGCCTTCATCCAGTAGCTAATGGAAGCAGAAGCAGAAACCCACAGCTAAACACTGATCCAAACTTCTGGAATCCAGTTGCAGACAGGGAGGAGTGATGAGCAAAGGGGTGAAGACCAGGCTGGAGAAACCAACAGAAACTGCTGACCTGAACAAGGAGAAGTTCATGGACCCCACCCAGTTTGATAGCTCGGAAACCAGTGTAGAACTGACCCAGATAACCTGTACGTGGATGTGTTAGGAGGTCTGCCCAGTCCTGGGTCTTATAGTGGATCAGTATTTATCCCTAGTATATGAATGGACTTTGGGAGCCCATTCCACATAGAGTGATACTGTTTCAGCCTAGACACATAGAGGAGGGCCTAGGTCCTGCTCCAAATTATATGACAGACTTTGAAGAGTTCCCATGGAAGGCCTCACTATCCTTGGAGAGCCAAAAGGGCATGGGCTGGGGTTTGGTGGGGGTGATAGGGAAGAATGGGAAGGTGAGGGAACTGGGATTGACATGTAAAGCAAGATTGTTACTTACTTAAAAAATATATAGAAGGAAAAAATTAATACAGATAAAAAAGAAAAAAGTCATTAAACTTAAAGTATAATTTTATTTATATTGGAAAAATATCACTGTATAATAAAATAATGTCAATGTGTATTCTTTGAATATACTAATAGTTATTTATAAGGGATAAAAGTTCAGATAATATTAATTTTTCAAATATTTATAAGTTGTGGGCGTGCGGTACTTTTACAACAAATTCTCACAGCAAACATTCATTATACTTAATCTGCAAATGGAGTGATGTTCTTAAATTCACAACTACACAAAGAATCATCATGTAATGAAATATTCTGAAAAAGCAAAGCCTTTGTCAGTGTTCTCCTTGTTTTAAAAAGTCATAATGTAATGTTGGAACATGTGAACACATTTTTAGCTAGTAACATCTTAATGAAGTGGAGAATCGATTATCCTTTAAAAGGATGAAGAAGTGGTTTCAACATAATGCTAGCCTGAAAGAGTGTACTGAGTTTGATGACAGCATCAGCACCATTTTCTTTCATTTCCCTGTGAGACTAAAAGAAGAGGCAGCATATTGTTGGGGCTCTGTTCTTTCTTCTTTCTTGTGCTTTGATTCTAAGGACGGGGCACCCTTTTTATCTTGCAACAGATCTGACTGTATAAATCTCTGAGGAAAGGTCTCTGTGCAGGAAATGATAGAATAAAAAGAAAGCTCTTCCATTTTCTGTATAATATTTCCCTCTGAGAGCCTGTGATCAGACTATGAGTTTTATTATGATTCCTAGTTACCGCCTCATTCCTTTTGTGTGTTATAATCCCTGTCTTCTGATTTTGTTAGAGGAGTGATTCTTCCTGTGTGTATCCCTGACATATGCTATTATCTTATTTCTTAACAGGGCTTTTATAGTGAAGGGAAAGTTGGAATTTTAGGCATATATTTTCTTTGAACTTAATGACTGTTATCAATTCTACTTTTGTTACATGTCATATAAACACAAAACACTATCTACTAAGAGAAAATACGCAAATATGAAATTAATATTATTGCAAAAATGGACATCAAATGAATTAATAACAATAGTTAATAGAGATTAAAAACGATGTATATCTCAGCAACCGAAGAATTGATTAGGTTTACTAGAACTCTCATAAATCCAAACTTGTTTAGAAATGGTATCCAGGTATGCTGTGTGTATTTGGACAAGTTTATAAGACTCTCAGTGCAACACTAATAGCAATAATGTTTAGTTGATGGGATAGCTCTGTGGATCCAATAATGCTGTAAGTATCTATATAAGTAGCTACTATGACTATTGATATGTATTTATTCATTTTAATAGCTATAAAGGAAGCTATGACTCCTTAAATATATCATGTTCCTTTGTCTAATGTTTTAGATCTTTATGGTCTGATGCTCTGCATAAACTGTACCTTTTAATAATAATATAATAGTACCTCTAAACAAGTTGAAAGTCTCAGAGTAAGATAAATGTACTCAAATGCTTTATATGCACTACTTTTTTTCTTCACATGAAACATATGAGGCAGATTAAAACACTATGTATACAAGTAAAGGCTGAGAAAGTGAGGGTGTGTTCAATTTCAGTGTAACTGAAACAGTCTACATTGTTTTAATGCCATTTTTCCTCTGGATAAATATATCGATAGCTTACAGAATAGAAATGGAAGGTAGGAGAGGGACAAGCAAGGTTTTTTAAACCCTCTTTTCATTATATTTTAAAACTTTGGTTAAAAATTTACTCATCGATATTTCTTACTATCAAATAAGTCATGCGTGAACCATCTATAACTCACTGGCATATTTTTCAAGTCAATTTTCTGAATTAACTTCATGTAGCTATTTAACTTTATTAAATTAAAATTGATCAAAGTTTCTTAAGATTTTATATGATGCATCCAATGTGAAGTCAAAATGGGATAAATGAGTTCCAGAACACTCAAGATTAGCATAGCAAAGAAGACCACATAGTTTCATTCATAACATGATAAAAAAAAAAAAAAAAAAAAAAAAAAAACTCATACAATCTCTCTCCCACCATGCCAATCAAAGCTTTAGAATTTTCACCCTGGCTTGGCGTTTTTCAACTTGGTATTTGTAGGTCTTAGTTCCTGGGTTGGATGGCTAGTTATAGTTTCTGGATTTTATAATGTCCTTCATAACAGAGAGTTAAATTAGTGTTTTTGTCCCTCCAAAGCAATACATGATTGCCTTCTTTTGTTTTATATTAATTCTTTGGCTCCAAGGAAGATCCACACAGAAAACATAGTTTGTCTACAAAAAAGTAAATAAATAAATAAATAAAAGTAGAAAGGCAAGAGTAGATGGGGAGAAAATTTGAAGAGTGCTTTCTGTTTGTTTTTTGTTACCTTTTATCCTTCTAATTCTTGAAGAGGCCACTGTTTTTTATTTTCTTCCAGAATATCTTTTGGATTCTTCACTTCTGAGGAGTATCATTATATCCATTATTTAAGTACAATCTCCAAACAATGTACATTAATAATTTTCACACAAATATTCCCCGGTCTCTTAACATAAGACCACACCCACTTGAATTTTTCATAATGTTGCCATTTCACACTATGAAGTAGCCATAGTGTGAGTTTCTTTCCATTACCAACTCAGTTCCTCATGATCTAGGATTTCTGTCTTTGTTTACTTAAGCCCTCATTGAAAACCTAGCCAGAAACATAGCTGCTCAAATGAGCTTCAAATAATTTCTTCTTTCAGATTGGACAGGGACATACCTTTCTCTGCAAACTATGTCTACAAAAGTAAATATATATCATAACACATACACAAATCGAACTATATTCAGCATGAATGAAATAGCTATCTGTTACATTGACCACTACCCAGACAACCTTCAATTCAGTCCAATGAGCTTGTCACACAGACAAGACTGTATAAGGAGGGCAGCAAAATCATAATTAACAATGTTGATAAATAACTATAATAACAAATCCAGTAATAAAATTAATATTTTCAATTTCTATAAACCTTGAAACTGTTTAGGATCTATTTTGTTCTGATTCTTACTATTAAAAACTATTGAAGGCTTGAAAACCTTTAAAAGAGTAAGAGGGGCCTGAGACATACAACATTAAGATGTTTTCACTGAAAGGGACCTGCCTTGTTGTACTGTAACATGATAAAGGACATTACATTATGATACAGGGAAAAGTTATAACACAGTAATGAATGCTGATAACCTATTCCCGAAGAAGCTGATTGCTTCACAGGTCTAAAGGTGATCAGTTTGAAATCAAAATGTCATTGAAACTTGGAGGGGATATTCCATCCCCTCTCCCTACTTCCTAGAGATTTTTTTTCTAGCAATTCCTTTTGTGTTGGTTGGAGCTAGAAGACCTCTTTTCCTTCATTGTCACATACCATTGTCCATCCCCATGTCCTAACTTCTTCTCAAATATGCACAAACTAAGCCAGATTAGATTTTTTCCTATGATCCAATTACTTTATCTTATGTTTAAGAACCTGGTACACTTTGAGATTCTGAGATTAGATATTTAGATTTCTTAGGGGGCATAATTCCAACTATCACAGTAGAAAAATCCATGAAGATTTTTGTTAATAACTTAAAAAAGACTCTAAGAACAGCCAGGAAGTATGCGTTTTATAAAAACTGCTGCTGTTCTTGAATCATTTTAAATATTTTCAAAGTACTTGCTAATACAGTTGCTACAAATCACACAGTTGAGTGGGTGGGGCTGGAACAATACATTTTATCACAGCAAAGACCTCTGAATGCACAAGGAAACTCAAGACTTGGCTTGTCTGCAGCTACTGGTCTCCATCACTCCGCACATCCCTAACTGTCAGCAGCACCTCTGCTCCAGCTCCATTTCATCTCCTTTTGTGTGTGAACTGTAAGCTCGCTTCCTGAGTCTACTTTCAGTGGTATTCACTATCTCAGGCAGTTCCTTGCTAGGTATTTCTTACTTGTTTGATGTAGCTCGGTTCTTCTGTCTGACCTTGTTTTAGAAGTAGTTGCTTAAAAGCTGTGCGTTCTTACTCCATTTATCACTAAAAAGTTTTTTTCCCTGACAAAACCTAGCTAAATTTTCCTCTTCTGAGACTGCATTCCTTGTGTTAAGGAAGATAAGCCCTCAAGCAGAGTTGTTTGCATTCTCTAGGGTGGCTTTTTTACAGAGCAGCCCTGAGCCACTTCCAGGCTCTGTACAGGGAACAGCACACTCCCCTCAGGGCGCCCCAGGCCACTGGTCCCTTTGTCTTCTCTCCTCAAGTTCCTGTGACTGGTTCTGCCTGTGGGCCTTCCTGAAACTTCTGGATGAAGACTAAAATGCTGACTACCTATATTAAGATTTTTTCTGTCACTCAGTACCCATGCTAGGACATTTCAGTGTAATAGTTTTCTCAGTATCCTAATATGGAATCAGCAATATTAAAATTAAAAAAAATGTGTAGTATAGCAGAGTTACAAATCTGAAAATTGTTATCATATCACTTGGCTAAAAGTATCTGGCAGAGGGGACAGGTAAAATATTTTACATATATATGTGTATATACACATATATATGCATATTTATATTAGTGGTATATGTAAATACATATATGCATACGCATATGTATTGTATTATGTTAGAGAGAGAGAGTAGGCATATGCTATTGAACCCATGTAGATGTTAATAGACATCTTCCAGGACTTTGTTCTCTTTTTAACAACTACAGATCCAGGCTTCAAAACCAAGATCATGAGGTTTGTGCATCATTTACTTCACCTCTGGGCCCATCCTTCCCATGCTAATCCTTCTTTTTCTATTTGACCCATCCCTATGGTTGAACGGGTTAATAAAAATACTTTTTTCATTTACAGTATAAGTAATGGGACAGTTTTAATAGGATTTTACACTGTCCTAGTTACTAAAACAGAAGTAAACTTACTTCTATCCTATGTGGAATATGAAATCAGAAAGCTGAGAAATATGGAGATGGAGTTATTTTTCAGAGAGTCTGCCTTTTCTGTTCTTGAGAAGCAAATGGATGTGTTAATATTCCTGAAACCTTGTAGGGAAAGCTTCCTTACCTACAAACACATCCTCTTTTCCCCCTTTCTCAATCATACACATTCATATTTTGTGTGAGAAATGAAAAGGAAAATACAATGAGGCTTATTTTCCATATTCAAATACAGCATGCATTTATGCAAATGAATAAGTCAGATATGAAAGGCAGACTCAGTATGTTCTTTCCTTTTTCCTTTCCATACTTTGTTTTTGTCACAACTATTTCAAGTTTAATAATAGTAATCCAACTACATACATACATACATACATACATATCTCCAGCCTGGGGGATACCATTTAAATATGTTGCATTTGTTTTCTACTAGAACAAGAAAAGAAACAAATTTGACAGGTACTAACAACTGGAAACATAGCTTTTTATCATGCTTGTCCTTTGCATAGTACCTGTGGACTTCCCATCAACAGAACACTTAAGGATTATGGTTTCCGTTCTTTTTTTTCATTATTACAGATATTCCTCTGTTATAAAAATATTCTGAGAGAAGTGTGAGCTTTGGTTTTTTTCATATTTTACAGCAATTTCCACAACGCTTTGTCCTTTTTATCTCCTCCTGCATGAAAACTTGCATCTCTACCTCTCATTCCTAATTTCATCTATTTGAAAATGCAAATCACAGTGCTGTAACCTGTTTCTTCATTTTGAAGGCAGGTAACAGGCTTAGTACTTTTCATGCTTACTAGCTATGTGACTCTATGAAAGCTACCTAGCCTTTCATTATTTATGAAGAGATGGGAATTATACACGATATAGAAGGCCAAAGTAATGAAGAAGACGTCAAAAATTTAACAGAATTTAAGTATGAAAACACTCAAAACTGTGTAACTTACTGTGTTACTAGTTCTTTTACAAGTTAAGTAAAAGTAAAAATTGTCCTTTTTAGTTAAATGATTGACTTAATTAAATGATCCATTCTATTGTCCTTCAATAAGAATGTGATGAAGACTTCAAGATACAACAATGTGAAGGATGTGCTTTTTCTGTAAATGTAATCAAATTAAAGTATGACACATGGCATCATCACACAGAGAAAGACACACATACACTATTGAAACAAGTATACATATACAAATAAATGAACAGATTTATGTAGATAGCATTTTATTTTTTAAAAGGTTAAAATGAATTTTAACCTGAAATTAATATTTTACATTTAATCACAAAACCATCAGAGAAACCACATGTAATAAAATATATCCCCTTGGGGAAAAAAGAGAAATTATCAGCCCTGATAAATTAATTCATGCCAAAAATAAATCCAAATGAAAAAAATTTAAAACATTTTGAGGATAAATTTTCATTAAGATTTACATATTTGGAAAACATTCCTTCACAGTTGAGGAGATGATAAAATGAATTCAGTTGCAGGTGATTCATATTTCATATAAATTCGTTTTTTAAAGAACTGAGCCCTAGCCGTTATTAATTATTAGAAGATTTACAGTACATTTAAGAATGATACATAGCCATGACTGCTGGAAGAGAATGGCTCCTTGCCCAATAGTATGGAAATAAGTGTTGCATTTATACATAGGGAAAGAGGATTTAATTCCATCATTATTACTGCCGTTTCCAACAGCAATGAGACTCCACAGCAACCACCATAATTATTGTCACAGGCTGGGAGGTTGTGGGAGGGCAAGCACATTTTTATAGATTAATAATCTCTTGAGGTCACAGGGTACAAAATGTGTTTCTTCTGTATTAGGGCGCGGGGGAGGAGTGGGCACCAATGGAGTCTCTGCAGCCTTGAGTTTCTGCCTAAACATCTGAACCAGGAAATGAAGCTTTTATATTCCCACAGTTCAACTACAGTAAATATTGCTAGTGGCCACAAAATCCTAATTAGTATTCTTCCTCTTTTTAAATAATACTAGACATAAGAGACACTGAAATGGTGATATTCACGTCCCTTGAAATGTTCTGTTTGGGCTTTCCTTCTTTTTTTAGGTATATTCTTCTTTGAATGTTTATGTAATGTATATTGATCATATCCATTTGCTTCTACCTTCTTCCAATGTCCCCTGGTGCCTCATACCTCATCGTTCATCGTTCTCCCAGACTCATGAACTCTTTATATATTTTTGTTTTGTTTTTTGTTGTTGTTGTTGTTATTAGGAACCTTTGAGTCCCAGGTGTGGTGGTTCATGCCTTTAATAACAGTACTTGGAAGGTAAAAGAATCAGGCAGATCTCTGGATCGCTGTGAATTCAGTGATAGCCTGTTCTATAAAGTGAGTTACAAGATAGTCAGGCTACACATAGAAATCTTGTCTTGAAAGACCAAAAATAAACACACAAAGAACAAATAAATAAGTAAATAAATAAATAAATAAATAAATAACGTTGAGACCAATTAGTGCTTCCTACATGCTCACATGTGTATGGCCATTCATTGGGACAAAAGCAATCTGCTAGATGCCATACCCTCAAAGGAAAGTGGCTGTCCTAATTCTCCTTCTCTTAGCAGATTCTCTTTGGGGTGGAGCATTGCAGGCTACTCCCCATCCATGCTGGAGTTTGATCTGGTTTGTGGTACAGAATCACAGCTGTTGTGATTTGTTGTGGATAACAGCCAGAGCAGGTCCAGAACTCCGCACTTCACTGTTGCCCTTTCCATTTCTTGGTTCTTATAGTTTTTCCATCCCATCTCCATTGAAGTTTTATAATCATTGGGTGCTCAGAGGTTAGTATAGATGACTCATCCACAGTTGAAGAACTTATCCCCAGTTACTGCGGAAAAAAAAAAAAATGCTTCTCACCAAAGTTCACAGGAGTACAATGCTATGAGTATAAACAAAAATAAATATAATGCAGTTTGACAGAAACACCAGTTTCTTTCTTTAATTACATATTTCAGGTAAATCATATATACGTATACTGTCCACTTAAAAACTGACATTGACATTTGATATTGCAGTACATAACAACTGACTTCACTGTTTTCCATGCTATGTCTTTTACACTTAATTATGATTGTTGTGATTTGAATATGAAATTTCCTCAAAAAGACCATGTGTTTGAACACTAACTCTTCAGGCGATGGCTCTGTTTTGGAAGTATTTAGAGCAGACATTTTGTTGTAACCTCAGTTACCATTCACACATTCTTTTATCTTCGGTACAGTTCTTTATTTGATTAACTGCTTGGCCAGAGATGAATGGATGATACTCTTAATATAGTTAATGGGAGATTCCCAGAATCCCCATTCATGGTACATTTTTTTTTTGTTGTTGTTGTTGTTTTGTTTTTGAAAGAGGAAAATATCTGCCATTTATGGAGGTCACCTTAGAGTGTAGAAGTCCCCTTTGGGTATGACTAAGTCTGTGCATTTCTTTCCTAGGAGAAGCACTTTTCTGCTGCCTCCTGGGTTGAAATTGTGATCAAGCATCTTATTTCTATGATCACTTCACTCCTCAGTCAATAAATAAATAAATAAATAAATAAATAAATAAATAAATAAATAAATAAAAATCCCTTGTATCTTTGTCTGGCCTGGGCACATGAGCGAAGAGTTGTTCTCTGCATCATTTCTTACTTGGTTTCTCCAGCCAGCCTCCTGACTTAAGATTTCTGACAGAGGAGAGAGGCTGCAGGCTCTATAGCTCTGTAGTTATACATGCATTAAACTGCATTGAGCCTGCATCATTCTAGTTGATGGACTTCCTAGTGCAAAACTTAACAATTTTTTGTGTGTTTTCATAGTATGAGACAGAGAGAAACAGGCTGGAACCATCAAAATAAATTCTCATTTATACATTATAAACCCACTTAAAATGTTCTTCATTCTTCTAGCAAATGTAACTAGTTTTGAATAAGATTCTTTATGAGGTTTGCTAATTTTAGTATTTACTGCCTGCATTTATTTAGACACTGTTCATTGAGAAGGGTATGTAGTTAATGCCTGCTATCTACTGCCTCCAATTTTGTTTGGAATTCTAAAAAAATGCATTTGAATTTTTATGCACTGCCTTGTATCTTATAGAACACAAGAAAACTCTAATACCTGTTAACATTAATGTCTGTACAAATCACTGGGAAAATAGGCTTGCAGCAAAGGATGCTGAGACAGACCTTTGTACCTCCGTTCCCCACTGCTATGCAAAATATTTAGCAGCATGAAAACAGCTTAATAGTCATAGAGTCATTGGTTCCATCATTTCAATCCCTGGGTGCATCCAACCTAAGTATGTTTCTAAAATCCTTATTTTACAGGATTATTAGGAAAAAAGAGAAATCAGAATGCATGCCCAACATAATGCTGTCAATATTTATGACACCATGTAAATCTAATCCATGTTGCTGAGAGAGAATAAAAACACCTCAGCTTCCTAAAGTCCAATAATAAAGTTTGCTTTGGATGATTAATAGTAAGAATCCTGCTTATACATCTCAACCCTGATGTTTTAAATCATACCCCATTTCCTTTTCACTTTGTAAGAATATAGATGATTTGTATACCTTTCATTGATTTATGGTTTTGAGGTAGAGCTCTTGAAAACTTATGTTAAAATGAGAATCAATAATGCTGATTTGAAAAGAGCCCTGTAAGATCGATTCCTTCTCTGACCCTCATGACATCCAGAACACAATTTCCTCATATTTCATTACCAAATGTTATTGGATCATTACCTCTAATAATATGAGAGTGTAAGAATTATTCATGTTCACTTAGTATATACCATTCCACATTTTAGTTAAAATAACAATTATTGATACATTTTCTCCTATATATTGTCACAAGGTCCTAGCCTTAAACAATGAAAAAGAAACCAGAATGTCAAGTTTACTCATCTCAATGATAGCTCAAAGTAAAAGTTCATTGAAGTCTAACTTGCCACAACATTGAATCTTTTGGACTTACTTCCAGAGCATGTGTGAAGAATTAAGGTGACCTCATAAAAGCTTTGCCACCAAAATGTCTTCCCCTAGTTTAAATGATGACTTGTCCATCGCTGCTTAGATACCATCAATATGTTTTTTTCACCTCCAGAGTCTACAAGACCACCTAAAGTCAGGGTACGTACAGATTGGTGACAGAAAAGTTGGTGGAAACTAGCTGAGACATTAAGTGCATTTGTGACTATATGATATTCCCATTCTTTCTGATGAATATAGCAATGGCTTTTAGGCTGAGAAAACAGCTTTTCTTCAATTTTTTTGGTGTGCTTAATGAATTAATGTACTTAGTATATTAGTTTTTAAAACAAATTATTATGTTTTGCTATTTGCCACACTGTTGAATTCACTTATTGAGAAGCTTCTAAAAAGATAAATAAAGCAGTTACAAAATCTTCACATTTCAGTAAATAAATATATATAATCTGTCTAGTAAAGCAGAGAATGGAGATAGTCTTAAAAATTATGAAATAGCTGCTTTTGGAAGATCTACAATAATTTAGTAGGGTGATACCTGAATTGTGATGTTGTTGTTTTTTGTTTTCATTGGATTTTGGGCTTTGTTTTTACTGAGAATTAAACCCAGGTTCTCAGGCACATCAGGCAAGGACTTCCACTGAGCTGCATGCAATTCCACTAATTTATATGTTTTAGAAAGAATTGAATCCATGCTGAAAAGAGAAAACACATGCAATTTCTAAGTATGTTTTTAATGGAAAAAAGTTATCACTTTACAGCATAAGTTGCTGAAATATTTCAAATCCTTCACTGTAAAAAAGTAAAAGTCCTGAAATGATATGATTATAATGTAAAATAGATGTATTTGTCCTTTTCATCCTCCATGAGTAAAACAAATACCTATGTTTGTGTTTAGTTTGTAAGATAAGCCTTTATAACTTATAAAATTTTTATCGTGGTCATCTTGTAAATTGTAGAAAATATATCCTTTCTGCCTCTTTCACATCATCTGTATGTTCTAGAATGATTACTGATTTAGAAGGTTAATCTCACTGTGCACACAGCTGAGGTGATATTTTAACTCTTGAGAGTGCTCCTGCCTCAGCCTCCCAAATGCTGGGACTATAAGCATGAGTAGCCATGCTCAGCTATTTATGTTCTACTTTATATAAAATGACATTAAAATGTTGATGTTATTTCAATTTTTTTCAAAACTCTGACTTCAAAAATACTGATGTTTGAACCTAGAATCTGTCATGGGATAGGTCATGACATAGATCTGATATCTTAATTGATTTTCTCAAACAAAGAAATAGTATTGGTCACTGAGCCTTCCCTAGAGGATCTGTGTACCTCTCTCTCTCTCTCTCTCTCTCTCTCTCTCTCTCACTCTCAGTGTGTGTGTGTGTGTGTGTGTGTGTGTGTGTGTGTGTGTGTGTGTGTGACATTATGTGGGGGGCACTTAGGTAATATTCATATTATTGATTTATTTTAGATTCTTTGTAATTGTCTTTTTGTGCTCCACTATATAAAAAGACAGAAAACCTGTTGATAGTGGAACATACCTTCAACACCAGCACTAGTAGCAGAGGAAGGCAGATCTATATGAATCATTCAGAGATCAGATGATCTGCATCATGAGTTTGAGACACCATCTCAAAATGAAACAAAAGATAAGATCTAAACAAGCAAGTAAACAAAAACCAAACCAAACCAAAACAAAAACAAATACAGGTGGGCTGGAAGAGAGGTTGTATTTGTACATTTTGTAAAGACAGGATGGGAATTATTTTTCAAAAAAATCAGCCAAAGAAATAATTTTGTACTTTAAATGTATTTCTTATAGTAATGAATAACCCAGGGTTTTGTACCTGAGCTACTCTATTTTTAATGTTGCTTTCAATTAAGACAAATGTTTTTGTTCAACAATGTTAAAAATAGTTGCCGTCATTGATAATTATATACTCTAATCAATTCTAAGGTTTACTTTGAACTCTGAAAAATATGATATATTATCATGCACTGGCAATAAAATTCAGTTTATGTGTTTATTATGTACCTATTGGTGAGTATTTGTTCTAGGGCTTCAGCAAAAAACAATAGGAGCAAGAAATCTGACTTCTTGGTTCCAATCATGCCATTGCCTGGCACACAAAAATACTCACTTTTTGAATTGCTTTTTTGGATGAGTAAATAAAAGATCACTGCCTCTGGAAATGATTATGCATTTATAAAACAGTTCAAAAATAGTTATGCAGTTTTGCCTTTAGGAAAAACTAGTAATTAATGGTACAAGTGAGCATTTTGCTTAACATTTCCTTCTGTCATTTATTTCCTTCTTTTAAGATGTTTCCTTAATTACTTTTACTTCTTTAGACACTCAAGAGATAAAGTGTTTAGATGATGTGCCGATGTCTTCTAGAGGATAGCACACTAAAAGGTAATCATTATTGTCTCTTAATATAAAAAATGAAACACTAAAAGGGAAAATATCATTTCCATAGTACTGCTCTATCAAATAAGATGTTCATAAGTAATGACAGCCTGTCTGTTATCATGAAAAGAGTGAGGATTAAAAAGAAGACCTCAGACATTTGAGATCATTTCCCAGTATTGTGACATATACTTTTTTAATACTCTTTTTCACATTCATTTCCCTCACTCTAGTGTTCACAAACAGCTGAGCAGAGAACAAAGTCCATCATTTTATTTTCATATACATTAAAGTCACTATTATCACTAGTATTGTAAGTATAATTTAAGCTAAAGAAAAGAGTTATTCTATATGAATTATTAATTTTAGTATTAACTTGGAACTAGTGTTTCAAAATTTCATATTTCTACATTTTATAGTACCATAAAATATTTCTGTTTGTTATGAACTATAGAGTTATTTATACAATAAGAGTTACAACTGGGGACACTGGTAAGAGCCATTAAATGAGTCCCTTAATTAATTTGACTGTATTCTAGCACTTTTGTGTTGCAATGTTTGGTAACATAATGGGTATATTCTAGTGTCATCTTTATATGCTTCCTTACTATGAATATTAGAACTTGCTCCTATTTTTATTAAATGATAATAAGGTTATTTTACCTCTATATGAACAAGTTATGTGCATTAATATCATTCAGCTCATATAATGGATTGATCATAATTATTTGTGCCCTGTGCTACAAATAACATAACAGGCAATTAAGATAGTGTTTGAGATTTTAACTTAAGAACAGACTTTTGAAAAAAAAAGAAAAGAAAAAAAAAGAACAGACTTTTGAAATATTAGAAAAGTTCATAGGCCATCATCTAAAACACACATTCCTGTGAATATACTCAAATTCAACATATGAACTTTCAGAATGTACATCTACCATGGATGCACTTTACTTCCTAATGTATCACTCAGAATATCAATCCAACAATAGCTAAACCCATTTCTTATAGTTTTCAAATACCTACTATATTGTCAAGTGCTAACACAATAGTTTTTTTTTTTTTTGATTAGTAATTTGTTTCTGAGTGAAACATAATCAGTAACTGGGCAGTGATGGCACATACCTTTAATCATACCACTCAGGAGGCAGAGGCAGGTGGCTCTCTGTGAGTTTGGGGTCAGGGCTGTTACACAGAGAAACCTGGTGTTCAAAACTATAAAAAACACAAAACGTAATCAAGACATAAATGATGGTACTATCATGAATATGTTGTTAAAAACAAATTAACTGTAAAAGATGTTAGAACATCATATATAAAAAATAAAATATAAATCAAAAATATTAAAATTTGTCAGATTGATGTTTATATATGTATATTATATATATTTATGGATAAATCTTTTTAATGATAACCATCCTCAGTGGGTGATATACTTTATCTAAGATATTTTTCATAGGACAAAATTTTTTATGCTTCTGTATTTGTATAAATAAATTCATAAATACATATACACCTTTACATTTATATAGGCATATCTGAAATATTTTTAAAAATTACTATCAACACTAACCATTATTAAAAGTTACAAAATATGGAGAACATATAATTTTAGTACAAATTATATTTTAAACAAATATTCTAAATCAAATTTTAAAATATGAAATAATTAAAATTAACACAACATGTAAAATTGCTAAGTTATTTTCTAGATTTTTCAAATATGCTTCATTTGAAATTTGGAAGGATTCTGTGAAGACTATGTTATTATATTTATTATAGCTTCTTGAGGAATCACACTGCTTTCTAAACCAAATATCATGAAGGAAAAGGGAAAAATATGGTTCATTTACTTCTCTGTAACTGATATTTCTTGCTCGATCAGGCATCACACTTACTAGCAACCTATTTGGAGATGGTTGTAATTAAATACACTGATGAGAATATGAGTAATATGTCATTTTTTACTAAGAATTTAATGCCATACTAAAGTAGAAAACCATGAACATTTAGAGGCATGAAGATTTATTTAAATTATTCATATTTACAGAACCCTATTTTTAACCATAAAAGCAGAATATTACACAAAATTGTATTTAATCTTTGGAATTCTAGTAATTATATTTTACACATTTTGTGGGCATAAAACTGGGCTTCATTGCATTGGAATTGAGCTTATCAATGATGTAATATGGAGTATTAGAAGGCAAACAAAATTATTATTGCCAAAAAATATCCTCCACAATCTGTTAGCTTTTCAGTTGATCCATATTGTGGCCTACAATCTTGGCACCAGACAAGTTGGCTAGCCTCTCTGTGCAGGCATTATGCTTTCTAATATCTGGAAAGTATTAGAGCTGAGAATATTATGATGTAGCTGTGCCATATTTGTTTCTTCACTCTGATAGTGACAGGGATAAAATACTGGAATGAGAATAATATGTATTTTCCATACAAATAGTTTAAACATGTTTAAATTCAGTAAACTAGGGGAACGTGGCATATGATCAAAATATATTACATATACATGTATGAAATTTTCAAAAACTTTGAAATTATTATAGGAAAAATGATAAGCAATATTGCCAAATGGCAGATGTATATTTAATTCTCAGTTAAGTATCTCTTCTCTAGATTATGTTTATCCATATATTATTGTAAAAGACTTAAAGTAGCAAAGAAATGAAATGAAGACCAAATAATTGGAATGCTGGGCAGAATTTCTGACCACCAGCCCTAAGATAGCAGGATACCAAGTATTCACACTGCCCCTCCTTTCAGTGAGACAGTAAGTGGTAAATAGGGTCCTTAAGAAACAAAGAGATAGCTGCAACTCCGGTTTGCTCAGACAAGATTAATTAACACACCTGAGGCCCTAATGATCTGCTGAACCTAACAGCGAGACCATCTGGCCTCAAAGGGTCACATACTCAATGGACAGAGGGTCACACCCCCTCCCTGAGCTTGTGGGTTTTGCCTTTAAAAACTCCTGTGCCTGGAGAATGATGCTTCTCCCTAGCCTGCTTGCTGAGAGAGCCGTTTGCCCAAACACTTCCTGTTCATTAAAGCCTCTTGTGTGTTGCATCAACTAGACTGGCCATTGAGTTCTTGGGGGTACTGACTGAGACTGGGAGACTCCTCATTCTGAGGGTCTTACAATTATATTTCTGAAATACATGAAAAGAGACATTGTTATGGAGACCTATTGTGTAAAAACTTATCATTTATTTATTATTTATTTGATAATTTAAGCAAATGGTAGTAAAGTGTACTTCCTAAACCTTACGTTATGTGATTACTTCTTGCACGAAGTCTTCCTCCATAATATCCTGCCTTATTTAGTTTGTAACTTTGCTATGGCTGCCCTAACAAAATGCTACAAACTTAGGATCCTGGATAACAGAAATTCATTGTCTCCCTGTTCTAGAGGTTTATAAATGTCCCAATTAAGGTATCAGGAATCCTATGTCTTCTCATTAATGGGTAGATTCCATGTTTTTAAGTGATAAGAAAGAGCTTTCGGCAGCATCTGTTGTAATGTAAGAAAAGCAGTGCATGGGAGAAAAGATGCCAAGATGCCCTTTAGGCAGGGTTCATGTAGAGAGTTTTTTTTTTTAATTATGGAAAGGGATTCTAAAGAGGGGAAAGAGGGGGCCTGGACCCTGGAGACAGGAGCAGCAGGAGAGAGGGAGGGAGAGACGGGTAAAGAGAAAGAGAGAGAGAGAGAGAGATAGAGAGAGACAGACAGACAGAGAGAAAGAGAGGTACACAGAGAGAGTAGGATTGATGGTAGGCAGGGCCCTTTGAAAAGGGAACAAAATAAATATGCACATGTGGTACTCTTAGTGGCTGAAGCTAAGGGCATATTTTGTCAGAACACCAAGGACAGTCCTGAATACTGACCATTCTAACTTACAGCTTTGCCAGTAGCTTCTCAGTACTGAAATTATCATCAGACTTTCGTATTTTAACCAAATTGGTAGGCATGTTGAGAACATGTTCACATGTTTATTGACAAATAACATTATTGAAAAAACAGATTTTTTTTATTTTATATAACCAAGTCTATTTAAATGAAAACAAACATTTATAGACAATATTTGGGAATTTGGCATTGTTCTTTCCAAACTACTTCCTGCTGGTAAGGGGCACTGTCATGGGGGATTCGAAGAGGATTCCGAAATCCTGGCTGTAGTCTGTCAGGCTGCTTTGTCCAGCTGTTTTGAATGTAGGATTACCTGGAACTCTGTTTCAGATGGTCTGGCTTGATCAAACCACATTAATCTGGAAGGAATCCACATCTTTCCATTTTCTGTGGCAACAAAAATATAAATCCTTTTCCCCAGTAACATGTCTTTGAACTTAATTTTTGGAGTCAAAGCATTTTTTTTAATTTAATTTATTATTTTACATGTTATTCCCAGTTCTCTCGCCCTCCCTCCCTCCCTCCCAACCTCCCTCACCCCCTCTCTTCCTCCCTCACTTTTACCCTCTCTGCCCTCTCACATGCACTCTAAACACCCTCCCATCGCCCCACCCCAATTCCATATGTAGGGGAATGTCATCCAGAAGGGGTCATGGAGGTCTGACAGGTCATATGAAGTAGGGACTAGGGCTTCTCTCCTGTCTCTAGATTAAGGCAGTTATCCCTCCATGGGGGATGTGTTCACAAAGTCCTTTTGTGCTCCAGGGATACATCCTGGCTCCACTGTCTGAGGTCCCTTAGACTGCTGAGTTCTTCTGGCTGAGACCCATATTCAGGGGGTCTGAGTCAGTCCCATGCTGGCTTCCCAGCTGTCAGTCTGGTGGCCCATTACTCCTCCTTGTTCAGGTAAGCTGTCTCTATGTATTTCTGTCACCTGGTCTTGTCCTCTCCCTCTGTATCTGAGTTCTACTTTGCCTCAGTTTTTATGTATGGGTGTTTGCTTCTGTTTCCAACAGGCATTAGTTGAGGGCTCCATAGATAAGTTAGTTGTTGATCTCACTCTCCGGGAAGGGCATTTATGATAGTCTTTCCACAGAAGCTCAAATTGTTAGTTGGCAGCAGTCTTGTAGTTCTCTAGATCTTCCTTTGTGTTCAATTTTATCTTCAAATCAATATTGGCTCCCTATTTTATATTCTCTCCTCCCCCCCCTCTCTCTTTCTTGTCTTCTATAACTAACCAGGCTAAATCTTCCTGGTCGCACATGTTTTCCTTTCATCTCCTTCGTTTTCTCCTATTTCTCTCTCCGTTCACTGCCCCCCTCCACTTCCCCTGAGCTCTGGGGGATTTGTCTATTACCAGTTCTGTGAGTGACTTTATATGAATCTCTTAGAATACACCTTGTATCCTAGTTCCTCTGGTGGTGTGAATTATAGGCTGGTGATCCTTTGATCTAGGTCTAAAATCCATATATGAGTTAGTACATACTGTGTACTGGGTTCCTCTTTATGTGACTGGGTTACCTCATCTAGGATGGTTTCTTCAAGTGCCAACCACTTGCCTGCGAATTTCAAGATACCATTATTTTTTTCTGCAGAGTAGTATTCTGCCACATCGTCATTAACCATTCTTCAATTGAGGGGCATTTAGGTTGCTTCCAGGTTCTTGCTATTACAAATAGTGCTGCTATGAACATAGTTGAACAGATGTCTTTGTTGCATGGATGTGAATCCTCTGGGTATATGCCTAAGAGGGGGATTGCTGGGTCCTGTGGTAAACTAATTCCCATTTTCCTGATGAATTGCCATACTGATCTCCAAAATGGCTGTATGAGTTTGCACTCCCACTAGCAGTGGAGGAGTGTTCCCCTTTCTCCACATCCTCTCCAGCATGAGTCATCATTGGTTTTTCTAATTTTAGCCATTCTGGCAGGGGTAAGATGGTATCTCAAAGTTGTTTTGATTTGCATTTCCCTGATAGCTAGGGATGTGGAGCATTTTCTTAAGAGTCTTTCAGCCTTTTTGATTTCCTCTATTGAGAATTCTTTCTTCAGTTCTGTACCCCATTTTTTAATAGGGTTATTTGGTGTTGTGTTGACTAGTTTCTTGAGTTCTTTGTATATTTTGGAGATCAGCGCTTTGTTGGATATAGGATTGGTGAAAATCTTTCCCCAGTCTGTGGGCTGCCGTTTGGTCTTGTCTACTGTGTCCTGTGCCTTGCAGAAGCTTCTAAATTTGAAGAGGTCTCATTTATTAATTGTTTCTCTCAGTGTCTGTGCCCCTGGAGTTATGTTCAGGAAGCGTTCTCCTATACCAATTTGTTCAAGGGTACCTCCTACTGTCTCTTCTAAGAGGTTCAATGTGGCCGGATTGATGTTGAGGTCTTTGATCCATTTGGACTTGAGTTTTGTGCATGCCGACAGACATGGTTCTATCTGCAGTCTTCTACACACCCTCATCCAATTGTGCCAGCACCATTTGATGAAGATGCTGTCCTCGCCCCATTGTATAATTTTAGCTGTTTTGTCGAAAATCAGGTGTTCATAGGTGTGTGGGTTAATATCAGGATTTTCAATTTGATTCCATTGGTCTACCTGTCCATTTTTATGCCAATACCAGGCTGTTTTCAGAACTATAGCTCTGTAGTAGAGCTTAAAGTCAGGAATGGTGATGCCTCCTGAAGTTCTTTTATTGTAAATGGTTGTTTTGGCTATCCTGGGTCTTTTGTTTTTCCATATAAAGTTGATTATTATGCTTTCAAGGTCGGTGAGGAATTGTGTTGGGATTTTAATGGGGATTGCATTGAATCTGTAGATTGCTTTGGGCAAGATTGCCATTTTTACTATGTTTATCCTACCTATCCAAAAGCAGGGGAGATCTTTCCATTTTCTGGTACCTTCTTTAATTTCTTTCTTTAGAGCCACAACATTCTTATTATATAGGTCTTTTACTTGTTTGGTTAGTGTTACACCAAGATACTTTATGTTGCCTGTGGCTATTGTAAAGGGTGATGTTTCTCTGATTTCTTTTTCTGTCTCTTTATCATCTGAAAAATGTAGGGCTACTGATTTTTTTTTTTTTTAGTTTATCTTGTATCCTGCTAGTTTGCTGAAGGTGTTTATCAGCTGTAGGAGTTCCCTGGTAGAATTTATTGGGTCGCTTATGTAAACTATCATATCATCTGCAAATAGAGACAGTTTGACTTCTTCCTTTCCAATTTGGATCCCCTTGATCTCCTTTTGTTGTCTTATAGCATTATCTAGAACTTCTAGTATGATATTGAAGAGATATGGAGAGAGAGGGCAGCCTTGTCTTGTTCCTGACTTTAGAGGAATTGGTCTGAGTTTCTCTCCATTCAATTTGATGTTTGCAGTTGGTTTGCTGTATATTGCTCTTATTATGTTCCTGTTATCCCTGACCTCTCCAAGACCTTTATCATGGAAGGGTATTGAATTTTGTCAAAGGCTTTTTCCGCATCTAGTGAGATAATCATATGGTTTTTCTTTTTCTGTTTGTTTATAGGTGGATCACGTTGATAGATTTTCGTATGTTAAACCATCCCGGCATTCCAGGGATGAAGCCTACTTGGTCATGAAAAAACCAGATTTTTAGACAGATTTAGAGAAGTTTTTATTTATTTTTTTATTTTTCCACATTATTCTGATTATTAACTTTGAGGCTTCTGGTATGGGTTATTGTTATTTCTGATGATAACTGTGTCTATGAACAATAGACTGTCCTTGACTCCTTCAGCTTCAGGGCTAGAGCTTCACATATGTTGGCCCACTTGGATTAGATTTTTTTTTTTTAATATCAAAGGGGAGAAACAAAAATTTGAAACCTAGCAGAACATACACATTCTCCTATCTACTTCTTTCACTTCTGGGAAAAGAAGGATATAACTTCCCTAAGGAAAGGGGTCATTTCATGTTGTGAAGGACTCTGGGAGTCTAGGACGTGCCTGAGATTTATATTTTTGAATTAATGTTAACATGTATATTAGAGAAGCAATATTTTATGTTAGTTTGGCATGTCATTCTGTAACTACCTCCTGGCAGTTTCATCACTCTGGAGTTCACACTGTCCATAATGTCACCTAAAAGATGTACTCATTAGCTCAATATGTGATTTTCCTTGCTCAAACCCCCTAACTTTTATGAGCATCTGTTTGTATACTGCCCCTTGGCTGCTGGAGTGTCTGTTTTGATTCCTTTCTTACCCAGAAGGACTCAGAGAAGGGCTTCACAAGTTTCAAATGGAGACTTTGGTCAGGTTTTTGTCTTCTGTCTAATATTTCTATTTTGTATCTACTTGTGTTTTCATGGTTCAGTCTCCCAGTTTCTTATTGATGTCTTTGCTATACTCGTCTTCTGTATCATTCTGTCAAATTCCATGCTAAACACTTGTAGCCTTAAGTAGTCTTATATAATCTTAAATTCTTGTCTTGTTTTTCTCTATGATTGTCCAGTGGTAGAGTTTACAATTCCATTGGATGTTTTCTTTGATATGTTAAGCACAGTAAATTACCAGAGGCGAAAAAATGAAATTTTGGGGATCTCAGTTACCTGTGTCTTTCTTTAATTTGGGCTTATTGATGTAGTTTTATTGTTCTTTGATTGATTTTACTGTATACTACAAATTATGCATAAAAAAGGTCAGAGTTCTTAAATATGGTTATTTTCGCATGGATAGTTTGGCATTTCCAAAAGTTAGTTTGAGGAGAGGTTACCTTAAGCCAGTCTCAAGCAGATGTGACTGAATGCTGGAATCTTGTCTGGTTCTCTTTATTTCACTCCTTGGAAGAATCTTTTTGATGGTGTGAACTCTGGAAGAGACTCCATCTGTTCTGAAGGACACCAAATCTACTTTTTTGTTTTTGTCGTGTATTTTCTCCAAAATACCTGGCTTTCAGGAGTGTTCTCCATATTCTCTGTTTCCAGATATCATCCTACAGATTCCAAATGCACCACAAGTCAGCTGCACCTCCATGTATTTTCTGACTTCTCAAAGATCTTGGAGCCACACATCCCTATAGTCCTAGGCCCTCCCTGATGTTTCTAAATTTGTTCAATGTTTACAGTATCATTGGATGGCAAACTCCATGCATGCTAGAGAAGTGGTACTTTGTTTACTCTGTTACCTCTGATGTCTAATGTACCAATAATTAGAAAAAAAAAAAACTTTGCATCAGTGAGTTTTCTTGTAATGGTTAGAAAAACACCAAAGAGCAACAACCTAAGGGTTATCTTGGCTTGATGCTTGATAAATTTCAGCCAGTCTTAGTCAGCTCTGGTGCTTCTGGGGCTAGGATGTTGAAACATGTCACATTAGCAAGAGCTTGTTGAGCAGAGTCACTCAAGTCATGCTTTGCCAATTGCAAAGATGGGACAACAGGCTAAGAACAAGACACCCCAAATGACTCATTCCAAATATTTACTTCCTTGGAGCTATATCACATATTTGCAACTTTTACAACATCTCAAAACAGTGCCAACAATTGAGAATAAGTTACAACACCTGAGCTTATGGGGATATGATGAAATATCTTCAAGATGCAAGGATTTTTGAAACTCAAAATGACTGGCATAACTCAGAAATATTCAAAATGAATCTAGGTATCAGTTAAGTAGCACCCTAGTCAAACACTAAGCAATTACTGCCAGTTAACTAAATAAAGTTGTGGAAAAAAGGTAGTCTTCTAAAAATTTAAATTCAAATATGCCTAAAATTTTACATATACTATATATCCATGATTTTAGTAATCCAAGCTCATACTGTACATAAAAAAATTCAGAATGGTGAAAAGTAAAAATTAACAACAACAATAAAATAAACCACAGTACATTTGCTATGTTTATAAAATCCTATGTGAAGACTGCTGTGTAGAAAACGTGCTAAAAGGTAGTTGATCAATAAAAATTGTTGTACATATGTATGTCCTCTGATTACAGACCAAGTTCCTTAAAACAATAATTCAAGTTAAACATCATAGAGAGTCATATTTAAAACAACATCTTAGGAAAACCTCTCAATACATGAGCACAATTTGACGTAAATATCAAGTCCCATTTGAAAAAACTATTTTTCTAGTGAAATTTCTATCTTTGACATGTAACCTAAAATTTCTCAATGGATTACTTTGTCTCTTAAATTAACTTTCCTTTTCTGTGGCTAGAACAACCTGTTTTGTAATAGTATATGAAGAACAAAAATTTGTGATGAATATAGCAAAATTAGACAATGAGTAAAAGCTATGTTAGGACTTTTTCTAGTAAAATTAGAAGTTATAGGTGGCGAGGTTGCTAAAGCAGATGAAGGTTCTTGCCACAGAAATCTTAATCCTTGAGTTGTGTTCCCTCTCTCTCTCTCTCTCTCTCTCTCTCTCTGTCTCACCACACAGTAATAATAATGATAGATTAAAATTTAAAATTTCAAGTCAGAATGATATGGAGAAGTGTGACAGCTACATAGGTTTTATTAACCACAATGCAGTAGAAATTGCTAGAATAACAATAGCATATGGCCAAAGAAAAACAAAATTTATCATCAATAAGATTTCAGAAATGGGAGGGAGGTTGGTCAGGGTGCATGTGAGCAGGCAGAAATGGTAAGAGCAAGGGAAGGAGGGAGGGAGGGTTAGAGAACTGGAATAGACATGTAAAATAAAAAATAAATAAAAAAAAGAAAAAAAGATTTCAGAAATAAAGTGAAGCTAGCTTCGTTGTTATTGTTCATTATATTTACTGAACTTAGTGTCATATGTATTATCACCATATTTAAAATTTCTAACCAAGTGAATTATATTGACATGTAAAGTAATTCATTTGTAGACACACAATCTGGAATACAATTCTGGCTTCATAGTCCAGCTTGTGTGTGGTCTTCAGTTACTATGTCAACTTATTGTAATATCATGACGTTACATACTCCCTTGACTTGCAATGATAGCTCACAAAAAAGCTACCTATTACTATTTCTTATATGTACTAAGCAGCCAAGATGTGCCATTTTCCTTTTAAATTTTTAACCTTAAATTAATGTTTTAAATTATCTTTTGCAAGTTATATAAGTTTTATGTTTCAGTGTTCATCTTGTACTAAATAATAGGTTCATAATAAAAATATTTTAAATAAAGTTCTGTATAAATTATATTCACTTTAAATGTTTAAATCGTACGCATGTGTATGTGTGTGTATTTGTGAATGTATTTTTGTGTGTGTTCATTCATATGAGAGCAAAGGCCAAACTCAGGGGATGCTTTTTCTTCAGGAACCACCTTGATTTTTGAGACAGTCCCTCACCAAGACCTCAGGGTTTGCTTACTAGGCAAAGCTCCCTAGGCCTAGTGATCTGCCTTTCTGTACCTCGTAACACTAGGATCATAAGATTCAGGATAACACCATGCCTTGGAACTTTTGAATGAGTGCTGGAGATCAAAGTCAGGTTCTCATGCATCTGTCCCTTCCTTGAAATGGTAAATCTTATTTTAAAAGTTCATTTGTGAATCATCTTTGAATTTGAGGATTGTAGCATGATTATCCTGTACTTTATGGCCTATATCCTCTTATAAGTGAGTACATACTATGTTTGTCTTTATTTGTTAATTCAAGCAGGATGATCTTTTCTAGTTCCATCCATTTACTACAAAATTTCATGATGCCATTGTTTTTTTTTTAAAAAGATTAGCAATAATCCATTATGTAAATGTCCCACATTTTATTTATCCTTTTTTCCTTTTTTTTTTTTTTTTTTTTTTTTTTTTTTAGGTTAGGGGCTTCTAGGTTGTTTATTCCAGGTAATAGATGTGGATCTATTTGTATTCATCTATAGGCTGATATCCAATTAGACCATCACTATTTGTTAAAGATGCTGAAAAATTCCAATACCCTCTCATGATAAAAGTCTTAGGGAGATCAGAGACAAAATGAGCATACCTAAATGTAATAAAGGCAATATATAGCAAGTCTATAGCTAACATAAAAGTAAATGGAGAGAAATTTCAAACAATCACATTTAAAGTTCTATGAATGTATCCCTGGTGCACAAAAGGACTTTGGGAGCACATTCCCCATTGAGGGATACTCCCTTAACCTACAGGCAGGGGAAAGGGCCTAGTCCCTACTCCAAATGACTTGAATGATTTTGTTGACCTCTCCTGGAAGGCACTGCCCTTCCTGTGTAGTAGGGAGGTAATGGAATGGAAGGGTGGTCTGGAGAATGGGAGGTAGGGAAAGAGAAATGGAAGTAGAGAGAACTGGGATGGATATGTAAAATAAGAAAATAAATAAATAATAAAGTGCTATAATTTTTGCATTGTATATTTTTCATTTCTTTATCAAATATCAGATGTTCATAGTTATTTATATTTACACTGGGGTCTGCTATTTGATTTTATGCCAATACCATGCAGTTTCTATTATTATTACTCTGTAGTAGCTTGAAATAAGGTTTTGTGTGTAGGATTGCTTTAGCTACTCTGAGTGATTTTCTTTTCCCATATGGAGTTTGCTTTCCTCTTTCAAGTTCTGTAAAGATTTGTTCTGTAAAGTTCTGTAAAGTTGGCCATTTTTATTATGGAAATCCTACCAATCCGTTGGCATGTGAGATATTTCCAACTCCTTATATCTTCTTCAAATTCTTTCTTCAAAGACATGAAGTTCTTGGCATACAGGTCTTTCATTGCCTTGGTTAGACTCACACCAAGATATTTTATATTATTTGTGGCTAGTATAAAGGGTATTATTTCCTTAATTTCTATCTAGATCCAATCATCCTTTGTATGTAGGAGGGTTACTAATATCTTTTTGCATTTATTTTGTATCCAGCCACTTCACTAAAGGTGTTTATCAGATGGAAGAGTTCTCTGGTAGAATTTTTGTGGTCACTTATGCATACTGTTATGTCATCTGTAAATATTGATACTTTGACATTTTCCTTTTCAATTTGTATCCCCTTGATTTCCTTTTGTTTTTTTTTTTTTTTTATGCTCTAGCTAAAACTTCAAGTAGTATATTGAATAGATATGAAGAGAAAGAACAACCTTCTCTTGTTCCTGATTGTAGGGGAATTGTTTTAAGATCTCTCCATTTAATGTGATGTTGGCTATGGACTTGCTACATATTACCTTTACTATATATATGATACCTGATCACTCCAATTCTTTACCATGAGGAGGGAGGGGTATTGTATTTTGTTAAAGGCATTTTCAGCATGTAATGAGATGATCATAAGGATCATAAGGTTCCAAAGGGTTTAAAGGGGTTTTTGTTTTTGTTTTGGTTTGGTTTGGTTTGGTTGTTTTTCCAAGAGTTGGTTCATGTGGTGTTATGTGGACAGTTTTCCTTATGTCTAACCATTCATGCATCTTTGGGATGAAGCCTACTAGATCATGGTGGATAATCTTTTTGCTGTGTTCTTACATTCAGTTTGTAACCATTTTATTGAGTATATTTTTATCAGTGTTCATAAGGAAACTGGTTTGTAATTCTCTTTCTTTAATGAATCTTTTTGTGGTTTGTGTATTAGCATGACTCATAAAATTAATTTGGCAATGTTTCTTTTGTTTTTCTTTTGTGAAATTATTTGAGGAGAACTAGTATTATATCTTCTTTGAAAGTCTAGCAAAATTCTTCATTGAAATCACATGGTCCTGGGCTTTTTTTGAATGGGAGACTTTTAAAGACTGTTTCTATTTCCTTGGGTGATATACCTCTGTTTACATTGTTTATCCAGTTTTGGTTTAATTTGTATATATAGTGTCTACCAAGAAATTTACCCATTTCTTTCAAATTTTCCAAGTTTGTGGAGTTCAGGTTTTTGAAGTATGGCTTATTGATCCTTTGGATTTCCTCCATGTCTGTTTTTACATGCTCCTTCCTGCTTCTGATTTTGTTAATTTGGGTATTTACTCTCTGCCTTTCAGTTCATTTGGATAAGGTTTAGTGTCTTTTGCTGATATTCTAAAAGAACCAACAATTTTTTCATTGATTCTTTGTATTGTTATCTGCTTTTACTCTATTGATTTCAGTCTCCAGATTGATTATTTGCTGTCATCTACTCCTTTTGAGTGTGTTTGCTTCATTTTGTTCTGGAGCCCTCAGGTGTGCTGTCAAGTCAATAGTATGAGATTCGTCAAATTATTTATTAAATCACTTAGTTCTATGAATGTTCTTAGTACTGCTTTCAATGTATCCCATAAGTTTGGGCATGTTGTGTATTCATTTTTTTTTTGAATTCTAGGAAATATTTAATTTCTTGATTTCTTCCCTGACTCATGTGTCATTCATTACAGCACAGTTTAGTTTTGAGAATTTTTGGGCCTTCGTTTGTTTCTGTTGTTGAAATCCTGATCTAATCCATAGTGATCTAATGAGGTACAGAGTGTTATTTCAATTTTGATTTGTCTGTTAAGACTTCCTTGGTGACTGAACATATGATCAATTTTGGAGAATGTGCTATGAGGTGCTGAGGAAAAGGTATATTATTCTCTGTTTGTACAAAATGTTCTATAGATATCTATTAGGTTCATTTGGTTTACAAACTGAATTCAGTGAGAATAAAGACACAACATACTCAAGCTTATGGGACACTTTGAAAGCAGTATTAAGAGGAAATAACATAGCACTAAGTCCCCACATGAAGAAACTGGAGAATAGTCATACTAGAGAATTAACAGCATAAGTGAAAGCTCTAGAACAAAAAGAAGCAATCTCACACTAAAGGAGGAAATGCCAGGAAATAACCAATTTGAGGGCTGAAATCAAGAATGTACAAACTAGGGAAATAATACAAAGAAAAAATGTAATAAAGGGTTGATTCTTTGAGAAAATCAACAAGATAGACAGACCTTTATCCACATGAACCAAAATATAGAAAGGGAACATAAAAATTTAAAAAAATCTGAAATAAAAACAACTGACACTAAGGAAATCCAAGAATCTCAGGCCATGCTTTGAAAACCTGTACTCCACAAAATTAGAAAATGTAATGGAAATGGACAATTTTATGGATAGATATCACTTACAAAAATTAAATAAAAAACACATAAGCAATTTAAATAGACCTATACCCCTAATGAAATAGAAGCAGTCATCAAAATCACTCAACCAAAAAAAAAAATAAAATTCCCAGGGCAAGAGGGTTTTAGTAAAGAATTCTACCAGAAATTCAAAGAAGAGCTAATACCAATGCACCTTAAAGTTTTCCACACAATAGAAGGAGAACAGTCACTGCCAAATTCTTTCTATGAGGCTACAATTACCTTGGTGTCCATGGCTCACAAAGACACAACTAATAAAGAGAACTACAGACCAATATTCCTTATGAACATTGATGTAAAAATACTCAATAAAATACAGGCAAATTGAATTCAAAAACACATCAGTGAAATCATCTACCATGACCAAGTAGGTGTCATCCCAGGGAGGCAGGGATGGTTCAACATACAAAACTCTATCAGTGTAATCCAGCATATAAACAAACCGAAAAATAAAAATCATATGATCATCTAACTAGATTCTGAAAAAGACTATGACAAAATCCAAAACCCTTTCATGACAAAGGTCTTGGAGAGATTAGGGATAACAGGAGCATACAAACATAATAAAATTAATATACAGCAAACCAACAGCCAAAATCAAACTGAATGGAGAGAAAATTAAGGCAATTCCTTGAAAATAAGGAACAACACAAGGCTGCTTAATCTCTCCATATCTCTTCAATATTGCACTTGAAGTTCTAGTTAGAGCAATAAGACAACAAAAGGAAATCAAGGGGATACAAATTGAAAAGGAAGAAGTCAGACTTTCACTATTTGCAGATAATATGATAGTATACATAATTGACCCAAAAAACTCCTCCAGGGAACTCCTAAAGCTGATAAATATCTTCAGAAAAGTATCAGGATACAATATTAACTCGAAAAAAAAAAAAGAAAGAAAGAAAGAAAGAAAACCAGTAGCCCTACTATATACAGACAATGAAGGTCCTGAGAAAGAAATAAGAAAAACATCAACCTTTACAACAGCCACAAACAACACAAAATATCTTGGAATAAAAGTAACCAAACAAGTGAAAACCTACATAGTAATTACTTTGAGTCTATAAAGAAAGAAATTAAAGATACCAGAAATTGGAAAGATCTCCCATAATCTTGGATAGGTAGGATAAACATAGTAAAAATGGTAATCTTGCTAAAAGAAATCTACAGATTCAATGAAATGCCCACCAAAGTCCCAGCACAATTTTTCACAAACATTCAAAGAACAATTTTCGTCTTATATGGAAAATCAAAAGAGACAGGATTGCAAAAACAACCCTGTAAATAAAGGAACTTCTAGAGGCATCATCATTCCTGACTTTAAGCTCTACTATATAATTATAGTCCTGAAAGCAGCTCAGTATTGACACAAAAATAGACAGGTAGACCAAACTGAAAACCCTGACATTCACTCACACAACTAAGAACACCTGATTTTTTACAAAGAAGCTAACATTATACAGTGGAAAAAAGAAAGTATCTTCAACAAATGGTGCTGGCATAACTTGATGTTGATGTGTACAATACTTCAGATAGATCCATATCTATTGCCCTGCACAAATTTAAGTCCAAATGGATCAAACACTTCAACATAAATCCAGCCAAACTGAACCTCTTAGAAGAGAAAGTGGAAGGCACCCTTTAACTAATTGGCATAAGAGAACACTTCCTGACCATAATGCTAGTAGCATAGACACTGAGATCAACAATTAATAAATGGACCTCCTCAAACTGAGAGCCTTCTGTAAGACAAAGGACACAATCAACATGACAAAACGGCAGCCCACAAAATGGGAAAACATCTTCACCAACCCCACATATGACAAAGGGCTGATCTGTAAAATATACAAAGATCTCACTCAAGAAGATAGTTACCAAAACACCAAATAATCCAATTAAAAAGTGGTGTACAGAACTGAAGAGAGAATTCTCAATAGAGGAATCCTAAATGACTGAAAGACACTTAAGAATGTACCCAATATCCTTAGCCATCAGGGAAATGCAACCCCACATCTGCCAACAAGCCACATACTCCCTGTCATGATGATAACAGACTGAACCTCTGAAACTGCAAGAGAGCCACCCAAATTAAATTTTTTGTTTATAATAATTGCCATGGCCATGGTGTCTCTTCACATCAATATAACCCAAACTAGGACAATTCCTGTTATTTCGATGTTTGTTTTGGTTGTGGTGATGGTGGTGGTGGTGGTGTGTGTGTGTGTGTGTGTGTGTGTGTGCATGCATGCGTGTGTGTGTATGTGGTACATATTTGTGTATGTGCTAGTATAAAAGTATTAACTCTATTTTGTGCATGTAGTTAACCTTTTTATGTGGGAATTTTCCTTATAGTATCATCTATGGGGTGAGATTTGGAGATATTGCTTGAATTCGACTTTGTGATGAAATGCCTTGCTTTCTCCATTTACAGTGATTAAACGTTTTGTTGCGTATAGTATTCTGGCATCCTTGGTCTCTTAGAGTTTGCAAGTCATCTGTCCAGGTCATTTTGTCTTTGAAAGTCTTCATTAAAAATGAGGTGTAATTTTATTAGGTCTGCCACTATATACCACTTGGCATTTCTACTTTGTAGTTTTTAATTTTTTTGCTTGTTCTGTATATTTGTTGTTGTGATTATTGTGTGGCACTATGACATTTTTTTCTGGTCCAATCTGTGTAGTTCTTTTGGAGACATGAGCCTTTCTAATGAGGACATAGGGGAAGTAAATATGGGGGAGAAGGGAGGCAGAAGAGGAGCTACGAGGGATGATGAGAGGGGCAATTGTGATTAGATGTGCTGTATGAGAGAATACATTTCCAGTTGAAAGATGGGGAAAAAAATCTAAGTGACTATTTGAAAGAAAGGAAGGAAGGAAGGAAGGAAGGAAGGAAGGAAGGAAGGAAGGGAAGAAAGAGAAAAATCTACCAGGCCATTAAGTCATAATTCAAGAGAGACTGTGTTCAAGATAAGGTTGCTGTATCCATAGACTGGTAGCTTGAACTTCTCGACTTGGATTTAGCCAAGGTTCCACTGATGCTAGCATGAATGTAGAATATCTAAACCTCGACAACTCAATATATTTGTGTATTCCTTTTCATAATTTTTGAAAACTTCAATATTACCATTTATACATGATGTGTGTCTGTGTGAGTTGCAGGTATGAAGGAGGAGTAGAAAATAATTTTTAGGTTTTGGTTCTAACCTACATAGTTGATCTAAATGGCCAGGGACTTTAATACTGAATCATCTTATAATCTTACTTTTTTATATCTAGTGAAAAGTTAGAAGATTTTAGAATTTAACATTTTAAAAGTACAATCCTGATTAATTCTGATATCCATTTTAAATGATGATAATAGTTATATAAAGAGGAAAAGTGTCCATTTTCAGGATATTTCTTTTATCTCTTACATGTCACTGAAGACTTTGATGCATTGTCATTTAACAATCAGAATGGCTCAGTGAGACAGATATTTCTCTTTTCTTTTTAAAATTATTTCTATTTTTGAGATTTTAATATAATTATGTAATTCCACTTCCCTCCAAATTCTCCCACATACCTCTCGTTGGTCTCCTTCAAAGTCATCATCTTCCTTTTTATTAACTGTTAGCATGTGACAGGGAAAGACCACGAAGCCTCAGCAAGGAATCTCTGGCCACTAAGGAATGCTGAGAAATAGTTTTCCCCAGTGAAGAGTACATCAATTTCCTACCCAATACTAAATAGTTAGACATGAAAACATACATACAAGTAACATTATATGGGCTAAAATGAGAATATTTAAGTGTGTGTGTGTGTGTGTGTGTGTGTGTGTGTGTATTTGTGAGTGTAACAGTTTTTTATTAACTCATTTATACTGCTACCAATTATGGAGTATATGGAGTATAATAAGATCGGAATACCAACATAGTAAAAGTCCTGCTGGGAATTCTCTTCCAAGCTTGGATATGAAAGTCTTCCTGCCAAATCCTATTTGAATAGGAACCATTATAAACCCTTATATAAAAGATAAGTCATCATTTGACTGAATGTATGCTTCATAGTTGATGATTGTGGAAAGATAAATGAAGGCAAACGAACAAAACTTTGTAAGTTTTTCCATTAAGTAGTTTTACTACCTCAAACTATTAATATGCCAGGCATCTGGCACACAAGGGAAAGTTCAATCCTATTTCTTGTGGGTACCAACTAATAATTGCTCTTGTCCTGGGGGAGGCTTTCAGTTGTTGGATTCATTGGATGCTTTTCCCCCTGAGTTTGATATTAATTTGTATACAAACACAAAAATATTAAAGAAGGTGCTCTGGTGAAAATGGCTATACTTTTTCCCTTTTTATCTTATTTGCCAAAAAAAAGTATACAAATACCTTATGCTCACTTGTAATATTCTTTACTTTTCCTTTCAGCTAAAATTATGACAAAGCTAAGCATACACTGAGTATTTCCTCCCATTTCATGTCTTTACTGTCTAGTATCGGTATTCCCGAAATGCTAGGCCTCTTATTCTAAGAATTGAAGTAAGTTATACAAAATCTACTAAGTAGCCACAAAACTTCATGTAAAACAAACACCTTGTCAAAATACAATGAAGGAGCACAAAAGGCCACATGAGTGAGGATTTTCAAGAAGCCCAATCGTGTGTGTGTGTGTGTGTGTGTGTGTGTGTGTGTGTGTGTGTATGTGTGTGACTGTCTTTTTCAATTTTCAATTTTAAGAGAACAAAGATAGTTTAGGACAGAGGAGTACAGCAAGAGTAGTTTTCTCTTTTTAAATTATAGTGTGTGTGAAAGAGAGAGTGGGGGGAGAAGGAGGGAGGGTGGGGGAATTGCCATACAACTTGAGGGATTTGACTTTCCTAATGGAACCATTCAGGTATTATTAGATATTAGAAAGTGAATATATGTAATACTGAGCTCAACATTGACTATAGAAGGATAATCTCATTTTCTAAAAATGAGAATTCCTCAGAAATTTGTGAAAGAGGCTTTTTTTCTGTCAAAAGGAGTTGTTTCCCTTGGATCTGGCAGAAGGAACATATGATTATCCTGGGTGCTTACATATCACATCCCAATCTGGTCTCCAGGGTCCTATAATACTAACAAGTATCAACTATATACTTCAAAGCCCCTATTCTGGCCCTTTTCACCTCATACCCTACACTAAATCCCTAGGCCTTTTCCATCACCTGGGCTTCCTCAGATACTCATCCTTATTATAACCTTCTATTCTCATGATTGTCTTTCTTGATATTCTCTACTATCAACTCTATCCACTGCAATACTCTCTCCAGAAAATAGTTCTGGCCATGTCTAGACAGTTTTCTTTTTCTTTAAATTTTTCCAGATGTCTCTGAATATTTTATCTCTTATCCACAATTTAAAGCAAAAAGGATGGACAGAAGAAAGAAAGATGGGGGTGGAAGGGAGAGAGAGAGAGAGAGAGAGAGAGAGAGAGAGAGAGAGAGAGAGAGAAAGAGAGAGAGAAATTTCCACTAATAGAGCAGCTTTTTCTACAGTTTCTAAAGTGTGTCCTATGAATACAAGTGCCAGGAATTTAGCTCAAGTAGTCAAAATTGTGTGCAAGCACTCTAATTCCTAGAGCTATCTCACAGGCCATTTGTTTGTTTTATCCATTGTTAGATATGTTCATACAATCACTTTTCTATTGCTGATCTCCCTTCTTATAATTCATCTGATTGTAATCATAGACATGCCCAATTATGCATAGGCCTAAAATGGTGTCTTTATAGGAGTTTTTATTGCTGTGAAGAAACACTGTGAACAAGGCAACTCATAAACTAAAGCATTTAATTGGGGTGAATTGCTTGGAGTTTCAGAAGTTTAGTCAAACTCTGTTCTTCTTTGTTTACTGAAACACACTTCTCTTTCAAGCTGGTTCTATGCCTGTGAGTAGCTCACCTAGATAAGCATCCTATGATTCTTGCTTCTCTAATATCTGAGGTTCTGCAAGGCAGTCCAGTCTTCAATTTCACAGCTTCAGGCAAAGATATCTCTACAAGGCATTAATTCATCCAAGCACCTGTCATATTCCTGGCCTCAGTTACTTTATTCCATAACACCTTTCTCCTATCCTTAACTGTAAAGCCAAAACCACATTGCCAATGTTGCCAAGTTGGGCTGCTTGCTGGAGCTGAAACATGACCCCTTCATTCAATTTTATATTAGTCAGATTTCTGTCCATCACTGACTAAGCTTGGTTGTCCTAAAACTTGCTTTGTAGATCAGGCTAGCCATAAACTCAGAGATCTGACAGTCTCTGCTGCCTTCTCAGTGTGGGAATTCCCCACCAACCCTGTCTCTAAGCTTTTTTAAAATTCCTTTTCACAGGGATGGAATCTTTTCTGGGTGGCATCTAGTCCTGAGCTCATCACTGGATTTATTCCATTTATCAATACGTTTATCTTCTTGAACACAGAGTTTAGTTCTATTTTACTTTCTGGCTCTTTTTTTTTTTTTTTTTTTTCTCCTCAGAAATTTCATTGTGTAATTTACCATGTCAGCTTGACTTTTTTCATTATAAATCTTCATTAGAGTTTTCACTAATTGAAACATGGCAGAGTCTATACTACACTGTTACGAGATTTCTTCTTCCAAAGGAATTAATCAGAAATTCTTCACTTTAGCCTCAGGCAGACTCTTTGGACAAGGGTGTAAGTTAGCTACCATCTATACCAAAAAAAAAAAAAAAAAAAACAAGAATGATCTCTAGGAAACATTCTAAATTTCTTCTCCTCTGAAACCTCTTGAGGTAGCCAACCCCCAAGTTCATTAAATCATGAGGATCACAACTGTCTACCATACTCCTACTAGTATGAGTATGATCAATTAAGCAGAGCTTAAAATTTTGTTATTCCATTCAACTGCTTTCATAACCCAAAGTTCAAAGATCAAATTCCTCCAATTAAACACATGGTTAGACATATCACAGCAGCCCCCCTGGGCCTGGTATTCACTTTTTCCTTCATTGAGGTTTTTATAGCTGTGAAGAGATAATATGACAGATCATGAGCATGGCAAACTCTTGTACAATAATTAATTGGGGTGGCTCTCTTGCAGTTTCAGAGATTCAATTCATTATCATGATGGCGTGGAGCATGGTACTGTGCAGACAGAAATCGTTGAGAGTCCTAGCAGGCAACAGAAAGTCCACTGAGAATCACACCGAGGAAAGCTTGAGTAAAAGAGACCTCTAACCCCACCACCACAGTGACAGACTTCCTCCAACAAGGCCACATCTCCTGTTATTGAAACTCCATTTGGGGGCCATTTTTTTTAAACCACCAGAGATGGTAAAGAGGTTACCCAAAAATTAATGCAGGGACAAAATTTGTCTTTGGCAACATGCACCCCAAATCAATTCAGGATTCAAATACAATGTGCTCAAGTATAAACTAACTGAGCATGCTCAGGAATGTTCCTCTTCCCCGAAAGTGCTTTCCTATTTGACTATGTACTGGATCTCAAAATAAAACCCTTATGCAACTTTTGTTCAAGGATGGTATTACAAGGGTAATTATTCCTGCACACTCCATAACCGTTGTAATAAATCATCCTCTGAATTGTTTGTGGGCATTGTTTATTTTGAATTTTCAATCATTAGGATATGAGGGCAAGGCATAGGTTATAGTTTCTTTCTGTAATCCCTCGATTCTTATTTGTGGGCTACATTAAGGCAGAACATCATCCGGGGTTCCATATGGTAGAGCAAAGATGTTCATAGTTCTAAAGAATCAGAGAGCATTCTATACTACCTTTTTCACTTTACAGAGGAAATATGAGGTTGAGATATTGAGTAACATCATATTTCTATTGATGTACACTATGAAACACAACTCTAGTTTGTCTGAGAACAACAGTTATGATTCTGGGACAAATGGAAAATTTACATTTGTTACATCAGAAAATGGAAGTCTGAATTGTTCTTGTCATTGTTACAATTTTCAAAATACTGATCTTTACACATTGTTGAACCTTATAATGTACAGTCAGAATTATTTTGTATTTTAATATTGGTAATGTGCATTTTTAGGAGAGGTGAGTGTGGGTCCATGTGATTGCCTGTATGACTGACTATGTATGTATGTATATTTATAGGTGAACATATGTGTACAGATGCAAAAGCTTATGTGTGTTCATTCATGTGGATAATAGAAGTTACCCTTGGATGTCATTCTTCAGGCCAAACCCACCTTCTTTAAATATGGAATTTCTAACTGGCTAGGCACTCACCAAGTAGACTAGACTGAATGGCTAGAGAGCCCCCAGTGATTTACCTATCTTCACATCCTCAGTGTTAAGATTATATAACCATGTGCGACCATGCCCAACTAATTTTACATGGGTTATAGAGTTAAGATTTAGGTCTCTCCACTTCCATAGGAAGCAGTATACCAACTGAGCTATCTCTTCATCCTTTCTTTTTTGTATTTACTAAACTTTAATTTACTGAGGGAGGAATATTTTCTATTAGTTCCATTTTGCTATAGCCCAAATGTATAATTTAAGATAGTAAAGTAAGCAAAATATTGTATACCAGATTTGTAGGCTGAAATACTCACAATTAATTTACCATCCACATAGTCCTAGAAAACATTCTTTTGTGTTGTTTTATAAACTTCTAGATTCATTCTGTAAATGGAATCTTAAATTTTAATCTTCTATGATTGACTTATTTCTCTTAGCACAATGTTCCATAAGTTCATCCATGTCGACACAATATTTATTGAATCAGGTTGAATAAGATAGCATAAGACATGTTACAGCCCCATTTTTTCCCTTATTGTGTGTCCCTAAACATCCAAATGCCTTCTTCCATTTTTCTGTTGTAAATAATTTTGCAGTGAATGTTGAAGTGCTAATATCTCATCAACATTAATTGATTTCTTCTGCATAAGCACTCAACAGAATTACTAGGTTGAATATTATCTTCACTTTTTTTGACTTATTTATTTTAAAGGATTTCCATTTTTCACATTAGCTGAACTTATTTGCATTCTAGTAACATCATAGAAACTTTCCACTTTTTTCACATTACTGTTGGGAAATGTTCTAATTATGTTTGTCATTTTCAGTTCTTAAAATTGTGACATCATCTTTTCATATACCCCTTGATAATTTTTTGTATGTTCTCCTTAAAGAAATGTCTTTTTAAGTTTTTAGTTGACCTTTAAATTTGTCTATTAGATTTCTCACTATTTCAGTCACATGAATTCATTATCTACTTTTCAAATTTACCTTTGTCTGACCTATGATTTTGAAATGTCTTCCATTCCTTTGATGATGTTTCAACTACGTGGATCACTTTGTTTAAAGAGATAAAAGAGATAATAAAGTAAGAGCTCTGAATGCATAGCTATCTTGCCCACAATTCCAGAATTAGAAAAAGGAAGAATTATTACAATGGCTATATTTTACCCAGGAGATGGATTTCACAGCTCATCTCCTTGGCTCCCTTCTCTTACTTTGTTACCACTCTATTTCCATGGTGTTGCGTAATGGTTAGAAAAGGTGGTATAAATCTCCTACTTATCACTGAGTACCCAGTGGCCATTTATTGTAAGCACTTTGAGTGGCATGAGTCACTGAATTTATGGCCCTTCATTGCAATAGAAGCTTCACTAATTAAGGCTGAGAGTATCATTTATTTATCAGTACAGACATAAATATTTAGAAGGAATTTTAATTTAGCTAATATCACTAATTGTCTTTAAGCCTAATATTTTTTTTTTCAGACATGGGCTTTTCATTGTAATGGTAGTATCTGGTATGAGCTATGGTGGTGGACTAATCTTCGAACCCAAACACAGAGCTGTTTTTATACCCACAATGGTCATAGCCCTATTGTATCAGTGGGCCTGTATGTAATGGAATGTTGGTATTACAAACAATTCATATAGTTCAGAGCTAGTCAAGCCCATTGGTACCTGCATAGCATAGCCAACAATAAGGAAGCTTCCAGCTTGATTTCTCCATATTTTAGAGCTCATGTATATGACTCAGCATTAGGGTCATACCAACTAGTTCTGGTGGACAATTGAAAGGAAGGAAAAACATGTTTCGTTTTGTGAGACTTCTGAGACCCCATTGACCAGCAACTTGTAAAGGTACATTCCACAACAGCCACTATATTTTTGTTTAATAACTTGTAACTCTTAAGAGATGTATTATTCAGCCATGGTTCATACCTTCTTTCTAACTTTTGTTTTTATACTGGTACATTTTTAAATGGTTCACAAAGTTGTATGTTTCATTACATCTTTTCATACTCTCTTATTTATCATGATGACTAATTGAACATGGCTTGAACACAACTAATCTAGTAAACATTCAATAATGGTTTAAGGAAAACTTATAGGTCCTACTCTTCCTTGCTGAACTATTGTTTTTTGGGGAATTATTTATGAGGGTTAATTTCTTCAGTTTTGTACTCATACTTAAGCTAACCAGACACAAATGGGTAGTTCCAACCCTAAGACTATGGGAGAATCTTGTTAAATTCAGATATATAATTGGGGTATGGGGAAATGATATAAAATAAGCACAAAGGACTTGAAGTGAAAACAGAGAGTTGACAGGAGTGGGAGAGAGATTAAAAGATAGTGGGAGTGTTGAGTAATCACAATGCATTATATGCATGCATAAAGTTGTCAAAGAACACATTTAATAAAAGTTGTAAAAATGAAAATAAAAAGATAGAATCAGATCTGAATTTGAACTTATTTTTTTATCAATCATCCTAATTTCTTCTGCAAAATAAATTCATGTTTTAAAGATTTTTCTAGAAACTCCTTGTGAAAGGTTAACTGTTTACCATGCTGAAACATTGGTTAAGAATAGCAGTATGTAATACTGGTAATATAATGAATAAGGAAATAGCAATGTGTGACAGGCCTCAAGGCAACATCTGCTTTTGTTTTATAAAGTACATTTTTCTATGTGAAATTACTCTTGAAGAATCTATGGTATATTTTATTCAACTGAATCCCATATATAATAAATACTTGGTGTCTGTCATCTATGGCAGTGAGCCACCTGAAAGGAGTTTATTATGTTCATTGAATATGCCTCCTAAATGGCAGGGCTGAGGGGTGGTTGATTTAAGAATTTAGACTGTCAAAACAAACTGCTGACTCATAGATATTTGGTGTGATCTTTCATGTTAGTAAATTGCATGGATAATATCCTAACCTTCTTTGTTCTCATTCCTAACTTCAGCTGTGTAGGAGATAGTCCTTCTGTAGCACTGACCACGCCCATTGGGGGTGGAGCGATGGGCGGAGGTGACCTGAGGAAGGAGGTCCGAGGGGGCCAGGAAGGCGCTCTCTCTTTCTGGCGTGACTCGGACAGGAGAGGATTGGGTTGAATTTCCTGGTTTTCATCTGTCTAGGTTGTAAGTTATTTCTCCCTGAATAAACATCTATTCGGCCTATTTGTTTATCCTGATCCTTATTTACCGCAATACAGCTGTATGAATATAGGTCCCCCTTCCGAATGGATTCATGTGCCAGAACCCAAAGCCTGGTAAAACAGCACTAAGTTTTGAGGGCTTTCTATGAAGTGATTAGATGATGAAGGAATCCATCCTGATTAACAAAACTAGGTCTTCAATAAAATAGGTCCAGAGGGGTTTGAACTATTACTTCCATACACTAAGTAAGTACCATCTGTCTAACAGAAAATAGACATTGCTAGAAGGTGATTGGAGTGATGCAATCGAGGTGAACTCACAGCCTCCAGAGGAGTAAGAAACAAACTTCTGCTACTTACAAGCTCCAAGTTTATTATATCTTGCTAGATCAACACAAATAGACAACACTTTAGCAAACAAAATCCATTATATGCATGTTTTAGTAAATGAATGGAAAAGGAAATTAAGAGTTTAACAGTTCACAGCATATTATTTTGTATTTCATATGCAGGAAAAGCAGGTAGATTTATTCCCTGTTTTAGTCAAAGAAGCAGATAAAACAATAAAGAAAGAGGAAAGAGATAATTAAAATCAGTAATAACAGAGTATACTGAACTATTTAATCTATTTATTCAAGTATATAAATATTCTTGCATTGTGAATGACCAGTTGTATATGTGTGTTTGTTGGTGCAGGTATGAATATAAGTCCCAATTTTGTTTTCTACCACCAGGAGATTCTAATGTGAATTGGTCCAACAGTAATTTGGTAATGACAGCAGTCCATTTTAAAAAAAACTTGCTATCCTTCTCAATGATGATGTGATTATTTAATTTCTTTATGTAAAACAATTTCTGCTCTGTCTTATAAAATGTGAATGTCTAATTATCCACTAATCTTCAATCCAAGAATATTATAATTCTTTAAATTAGATTATTTTACACAATACAGAGGTTAGAACATTATTTTCAGCCTGAAAAAAAATTGAACAGCCAATTTACTAACATTATACCCTTTCTAATGTCTAAATATTTATGTTTCAAAAATGATGCTATATAAAGTACATAATAGTAGCAATATTTAATGATTATGTAGAATTTTAGTCATGCCAACATGCTTAGAAAATTAGGGTTACCTCATAGCACATTATTGTACGGTAAGGGAGTACTCAGGCTATAAGTGTTATGTATCCCAGAAAAATTAACCACATGAGAAAAGCCTGTCAGTATAGTATTCCATGGTCTATCTTCAAAATAGATATGAATTACTGCTACCATATGAGTGTATGTGTTCTATTATGATCTTTAAAACAGCTTCAATTACCAATACTTACTAATTAGAAGTCCATTAACCTTCAAGTCCAACGTGTTAGTATTTAGACACTTTACTGGTCTGCCTTTGGAGTCCTGACAAGATATGTCCTCAGCTGTTGCCACTAAGAGCACCACTTGTGCCTATTTAACACGTTCCCTTTTAAAGGAGCCCTGCATATGTCCCATCCCTCCCTCTCTCCCTTTCTTTCTCTCTTGCTCTCTCCCCCAACCCTCTCTCTGTCTCTGCTCTTTCCTGCTACTCCTGTCCCTGGAGGCCGGTCCCCTATCCTTTTTCCCTTTTTTAAGATTCGTCACCTCCCCCCCCACCAAAAAAAAACAAAAACAAAAACAAAAAACAAAAAAACTTCTGCTTGAACTCTGTTATATGCCATCTTTCTTCTTTAGCCACCCCCCCAAATTACAATACAGTGAAAATTTAGCATAGGCTTAAGACCTTTAAAAGGGAAAAGCTCCAGGACAGAGGGCATCTAAAATAAGTCTTTAAAAATATCTTATCCAAGTGAGCTTATAGCAAACATAAGTTTAATGAAGGAATAAATGTTATTAGGACAAGTTTTTAATAGAGTGGTTAAATAAAATCTGGTCCCAAACATGTAACTTAATGTGAGAAGTCTCACCCATTTATACAAACCTGGTAATCGGGAAATCAGATGTTTTAGGCTTCAGTAGAACCCCTAGATTACTTGTATAGTGTTTATATATATATATATATATGTATATATATATATATATATCGAGATGAGAATTTTACATTGAAAGACTGAGCGTGTTATTGGAAATGGAAATGCCTGTCTTCTAGTTTAGTGTCAGTATCAGTTTGTAAACATGTAGCAGGAACCATGAAGTGCAGACAGGACAAGAACATTCCTGAAGTGAATTATGTTTTTTGTTTTTTTGTTGTTTAACTTTACACAATTGTCAATAATGTCCATATTTTATATCTACCAATTCAATAATTTAAAAGATTAGAGAAAATGAAAGGAAAGAAAAATATATATTGGCAGTTCTGATAGAAAAACGGGGTAAATAAATAAGTAAATGAATAAATAATATATGCTTAGAGGTTTCCTGATGGTATACTGGTCACTGCTATATTTTGTCTGTTATGTTATTCAGAGCACACGTATTTGTAGAGAGGACACAAAGAAAAGTATTCCCAGGTGGGAATATTTATTTCCTCTTTCTCAGTGTTTATCTTTGTTTCTTTGTTCTGCCTAGGTTTGTGATATTTCTCAAAATATTTCACCTGAAAGAGTCATGCTTCTTCTGTTTTTTTTTTAATATGTGTGTTCACGTGTTACATGTACATGTGTGTGATATATTCATTCTACCTTATTTATTTATAAAATCATTTTATATACTTGAAAGTCATAAGACCAGCTTTTTTTGTGTAAGTTTTCTGGGTTTGAATTGAGACTTTTCCCATGAAATGACCTAAGTCCACTGAGCCATCACTTAGTCATAGGTACTGTTACTTCTAATATGTGTACCATTGTCAACTCTGTTTTCTACTTAATTATCCTGTCTAAGAGAAGAATTAAATAGAGAATACTTTGGAATTTCATTTATTGTACTTTTGACATGCACAGTTTCAGGCTGTAATCTACCACTTATTAGTTCTACAAACTCATTAACCTTTTAGTATTCCCAGTTCTGATCACTAATCTTGGTGTCAACTTGACTACACTTGAAAGTAACTAAATCCCAAACAGCTGGAAACACCTATAAGGGATCTGGTTATGTTAATCGGATGGGAGACTCAACTACAATCACATTCAGTTGAGGTCTGAAGATCCACTTTAAATTTGGGCCATGTATTCTGGTTTTAACTGACATAGAATTACATGGAAGAACAAAGCTTTTGCATTCTCTGTTTTCATTTCCTTCCTTTCTCTGTAAAGTTTATCTATCCTGAGCCATTTTGTTTCTGGCCATAGAACCTAATCTTTGAGATTCCAACATTATCCTTGATGCCCCTGGCCTCTAGTACCAGGCTGTGACTGTTGAGCCACCCATTCACTCTCATATACTCAATACTATAGGATTCTTTAGCTTTCTGTTAGGAAACAAAAAGACTACTTGGACCACAGTCAGTAATCCAGTCTAACAATCACACACACACACACTTTTTTCCATAGCAAACCCTGACTAATAAGTAATATAACATTTATCTATGAAATCTTCTATGAAAATCGCTAACTCAACATCTTCTTAAATTAGATAATTTATTGTTCTCCAGATGATCCTGCCCTATGTTTTTCTGTTTCTCTAACCTTATTATTCTCCTGGCATATTGGTTATGATATTCTTATTGAGATGTTTAAAAACTTTCTCTGTATCCTTTCTTCAAAACTGCTCCTCAAATGATGTATTCCAATGTCAATTTGGCAACTTGAACATGAATTTAGACTCTTCTTTATATTTTATGTTACAATTTGTAATATGTATTATATGTTAGCTTTTTTAATTACTTAAGAAATGATAACCTAAATGCTTGACTTAATCATTGATCATTAAACAAAATTTTTGAACCAACAGCACCATAAGTTTCTGAAGAGCCAACACTCTGGGGTCACAATGCTTCTGTTAAAATCCTCTTAGGCATTTGCCAATTTTGAGACCCTGAGCTATACAGTTAACCACCAGAATTCACTTCCTTACATAAAAACAAGGGGAATATTATTTCATTTTTCTAACATTTTAATTCTCAAATTGAAGAGGCAAATGACTCATAACATAGGTTTTCCAAGAATATAAATGTAAATATCATTGTTTTATGGTTCTATAGATTTTCATTATAGTCTATAGGGCACAAGATCTTTACATAGAATACATAACTAATTGTCCAACCTTCTTCTTCTCTTGTTCCTCTATCTTTTCCTTCCCCTTCTTCTTTAGGTTCTTGTAATTATCATGTCTGGCCATGAAATAAATAAATAAATAAATATATATATATATATATATATATATATATATATATATATATGTCTGACTTCTAATTCACAGAAATATTCCTGCCTTTGAAATACAAGAGCTAGAATCACTTGTAGGCACTACCACACCCAGCTTCTAGTCACTTAATAATATTGAATATATCAGGTGATCCATAGGTATTTTGTACTGAGTGTTAAATGTATCAAGAAATCTCATAAATTACAATCTAGAGTACTCATGTGGTGGTATAGTTAATTTAGGAGGCTATGGGATCTTTAGAAAGTGTGTACAAGCTGGAGGAATTAGAATCAATATTGATCTTAAACTACAGCTCTGCTTCTGGTCAAGCATTTCTCTCAGGTTCCTTGTCCACAAAACTGTGAATGAGTAAATTCAAGTTCATGCTACTATGGCATTGCCTTCACTACTGGAACTCTAGCTTCAAACTGTGAGCCAAAACAAAACCCTCCTAAAATTATAACTTGTCCTGTGTTATGTAACAACACCATCAAAAGTAACTGATAGAACAAGTGTTAATGAGAAATTGGGTCATTACTATCATAAACCTGGCCATGTGGCTATTATGCCTTTGAAACTGTTTTGTAGGAAACATACAAAAAAACTGCAAAGGAACACACGACAGAAGCTTCAGAATGCTGTGAATAGAAAACGATATTCAATTATGATGAGAGAGTAGATGTTAACAATGCTAATAACAATGCACATGTAAAAGCAAGTGCTCATGAAACTTTAGATTAGTGGTACGACTATGAGAAATTGAGCTAGTGGCTGTTAGTGTTGAATTGCGGTAAAGAATGTAGCTATATCTAGATACTTAAGTGAGTCTGACTGCAAAATTATATGAGTTAAGAGATGGCAGAGGATTATTCCAAAGTTTCAACAAGCCACTCAGAACAGGAACAAGGTATAGCAGGGTCACTCCCTGCATGGGATTTCTGAATACACTATAGGTGAAAGAGGGAAGAAAAAAAGTCTAAGTTTCAGCAAGGACCTCAGTGTGCCAAAAATGTTGAATAACTTCCAAGGAGATCCTGGATGTCCTGCTTGGAACCTTCCCAAGTGGGAGTGTTTGAATTAAGTAGGCCTGTTACCTGGGGCTGGAGGAGGACTTTCAAACCAATGAATGCCCCAGTGTTGGACAATGCGCTATAGGGTTTAATGTCTGGTCTAGTGAACTTTAGTCTTGCTTAATCCAGTCTTCTCTTGATTTGTCTTTCCCCCTTTTAGAATTGGGAATGTATTATTTTTGTCATTGTATATGGGAGGTATCTTGTCTTTTATTTCACAGGGCTTACAGGTAGGTGATTGCTTTAAGTTCCTGAAGGGGCTTTAGCATTTGAACAGTATTAGTGTTGTAATTTAAGAAAAGTGGCATGAGAAAGAAAGTCGCCATAGAAAGGATTTAAGCAGAGGGTTTTTATTTTTTATTAGAGAAAGGATCATAAAAAGGGAGGGGGGAGACCATCCTTAGGGGATGGGTGCAGCAGGAGAGGGAGAGAAGAGACAAGGAGGAACATACAGAGAGACAGAGAAAAAAGGGGGGGGATGAGAGGTAAGCAGGTTGGGTTCTTAGTGGCTGTGGCTGAGGGGAAGGGATACCCTGTCAGAACCCTAAGGATAGACCAATATAGATGTCAGAATACTCACAATTAGGACTGTAAAATAAAATGGAAACTTTTGAATTTGAACTAGATGCCTTTTGTATTGTGAGATAACCACAAAGCAATGGATAATAGGGGTAAAAAGTTTTCAGTTTTTTTTTCTTTCAGGTGTTTGCTTTATTGCTTTTATTATGAAAAGTCTCCCATAGACTGTTGTGCCTTGCACATGGTCCTAAAAGTGTAACAATGATTTGGGTAGTTGTGAAACTATTAGCTGGCAAAGCTTACCTGGAGGAAGTGAATTATTGTGGGGACTATCTTGAGGATTATAGTCTGGCTCTGCTTAGGTTCATTATTTCTCTTTTTTTCCTGGTTCAGGAAAATGGGAGATCTTGTGTTCCTTCTGCTACAGCCACAAACAACACTTGCTTCCATGCCTTCTGCAGCCTGATGGGCCATGTCCCTGTATCATAAACCAAAAATACACTTAAGTTGCTTATTGCAAATTCTATGAGTATGAGAAGAATTATGGCCAATATAATGTGTAATAGTTAAACATTACCTTTTAAGTTTCTTTTTAAATAAATTAAATTAATGTGCTATAACATTCCTTCATAGAATTTTAGTACTTTCAAAGTTTCTTGATACATTTATATGTTGGTGATCATTCTTAGTTTATACTATTATTGGTATATTTTAATTTGAAGTAAGTTTTTTAAGCCAGAAAGATATTAGAAATAGAAACTATACTATAGCTCCTCCTCTAATTGACTACCCTTGAACTTATTATGGAACCGCCCCCATGGTTTCAAATAAATCCAGCAGAACCCTGGAGGAAGTAGAGTACCCACCCACCCCATATAGGGAAACTCTTGTTAAGGTATCTTCATTTTTCTGTCTAAGAGCAAAATAGAAATAGTTAATAACAATTGGTTGCTTATTATATTAATGTATGTTTTAGTTAATCTCTTTTCTGCAACAGGAAACCAGCAGAAATAAACACTGGTGCTCAGCTTTCTTCTCCCTTTCAGTCTGTCCAGGACTTCAGCCTATTGAATGATGCCACCCATATTCAGGTGAGTCCTCCAACCTTAAGTAATCTAATTTACACTTCCTGGCAACTTTTCTCATTGGGCATTCTAGATTCTTTCATGTTGACAGTTAATAATTACCAAGATAATATGTTAATCTTGAATCTGTCAGTCATGTGTTGTTATGACATAAATAGTACTGAACAAAGATGGTAATATTGTTGGTTATCCTTATTTTTTGTGAATAAGTTTTAAGAATATTTACAAGATCAGATAAAATACACTAAATTATTGAAACTGAAGACTATAGATCTGAGATCATTCTATCTGACTGGAAAAAGTAAAGAAGTAATGTTCCTTTCTGGGATCAATTTATATATACATATACTTATCTTAATTATTGTTCTACTGCAACCAAGGCAACTTAAAGCATTTAACTTGGAGAGAAAAAGACACACACACACACACACACACACACACACACACACAAAGACAGAGACAGAGACAGAGAGACAGAGAGATGAGATAGACAGACAGACAGAGACAAAGGAAGAGACACAGAGAGAGGATACTGGACCTAGCATTGACTTTTGAAACCCCAAAGCTTACCCCCAGTGGCATTCCTCCTCTAGCACGACCTTCTAATCTTCCCAAACAGACCAACTGCAAATCAAGCATTCAAATGTATGAACCAATGGGAGGTATACCTAACTCAAACTACCATAATACTTTTAATAAATATATTCCTTTGGGGATGTTATTCATACTTATTAGTATTCTTTTTGATTTTAACTAAAAGTTTTACAAAAGCAAGCTTTACAATGAAAACACACTAAAACACTATCATACTTATAATATATTTGAAATAGATATAATATATAATATATAATTATATATATATATAAATTGCTGTGATAGAATAATAAAATATTCATTTAGAACTGTGTTGCCAAGATATTTGGTTTATTTTTGTAGTTTTGTTTGTCTTTTCCCTTCCTTATGTTTTCTAAGAACTGGTTTTTTTTTTGTTGTTTTAAGAAGATATGATTTTCACATTCCAGATATAAACTCTGATTGATTAAGCAAGTAAAGTGTATCCTGTAAAGCACATACAAAACCATATGATCTGCCAGTTTACAATGGGAGTACAGTGATAGGATCTCTAGGAGTAGCCAAAGAATATAGATAGAAATTCAGAAACCTGGAGCAGCAAGCATCTGAAGGGGGTCATTCTGTTTCAATGTCTCATTCTGTGTCTGTGCTCTTTCCAGTCAAAATTTTATTATACTGACAGTAAATCTGATGATTTTGGAAGTTGTTGCAGAAAAGATGTGAGCCTCAGGGTATAACGTCTAAATACTAACTGTATGAGAAGGATAATACAGACCTACTGGTGATATTCCTACATTGTGTTCGGGCAAAATACATTGTCTTCTTAAGCTTGTGAGATGGCTGGGCTTGTAATGTATCTGTCACTATGCCTGAGGATCTTAGTTAAATCCCTGTGGCAAGTACAGTTGAAGTGAAAAACCAACTCCCATAAAATTGTATTCCACTCCCACCCAATGAAAATACCCTTGCAATGTCTCTACAACAACGAAACAAACAGTAGACAGTGTTGTCTTACTATTTTGGACCTAAAGTCATTTTATAGAGATATTTGAGATCACACATAGCAGAGTTATGTTATTTTATATGTATCTCATGGATAAATCAAATCCATTGAGAACTGGAACAATATATGAAAGTCGAGGAGTACAAAGTTTAACTTAATAAATTTCCAAAACTAATACTATATAATATTATATAAAACCTTGGCATAAATATTGAAGATTGGAAGCCAAACAAATTAAAATGCTTAGTTTTCCTACTTTACAGGATTTTATAACAGAAAAGTAATTTCAGCTTCAGAAAACACGTGTGTTCTTCCTTGTTGGGTTCTAAAGTCAATGACAACTTTCTCACCAGTCCACTCTGCAAAAAAATGTTTTGAATATAACTTATTAAGCTTAATTAAAGAAGACCAATAAAACAGGTACACACTCAGCACTGAAGTCTGATTACAAGCTCTGTCTATCATTTGCTACAGTGCTCCTATAAATTGTGTGTGCTCATAGTTGTTTGACTAGAGCAGGCTATGGCTTTACATACTCTGTCCTAATATGACATTATGTTCAATGAGCATAAATAAGCTGCATTAACACTTTCTATGCTGTGAAGAGACACAATAACCATAGTAACTGCTCTAAGTGAAAACATTTAATTGGGGCTGGCTTACAGTTTGGAAGTATAGTCCATTGTTTTCATAGCAGGAAACACAGCAGCATGCAGGCAGGCATGATTGGGATTTCTATATCTGGATCAGCAGGCAGTAGGAAGAGTGAGGCACTGGGACTGGATTGAATGTTTTAGGTTTTAGGGACATACATCCTCCAACAAGGTCATACCTACTCCAGGAAGGCCATATCTCCTAATAGTGTCATTCCTTATGAGGCTATAGGGCCCACTTTATTTAAACCACTGCATTCCATTCCCTGATGCTCATAGGCTTGTAGTCATAAGATATTATAAAAAGGAATTCAAAAATCCCCATCCATAGTGTATTACGGTCTCCATATTGTTTAAAAGTCCAAAGTTCTAACTCTCTTCTGAGTCTCAATGCAGTTTCTTAATTATAAACCATGGTAAAATCAAAGTGAAAGACCACATCTCATTTTTCCACTATACAATGGCTTAGAATATACATTATCATTCCAAAAGGAAAACAAGGGAGCAAAATAAGGATATATTGGACCAAAAGTAAGACAGGAAATCAGCTTACACACCTTAGAAATTGACATAAGTGGAGTGGAGGCTTGACTTGAAGTTACCACTTCTTGTATTCCACTTAACATCAAGGTTTTCTTTAAATAATTTATCTATTTGAGCACTGGACTTACACTTCATGGTGCTCAATCTATACATTTATATTTTTTGCTTGCTCACCTTGCTCCTTTTTAATAGATCTGCATGAGACTGATCATTAGGAACCACAAAACTCAGTCAACAATAGGAAGTATAGTAGTCTTCTCTGCTAAAGCTGTTAATCCACAACTTTACAATGTAATCTGAGGCGGGGCTTTTTTCCTTTTTTGAATAAACACAGAAAGCAGCCACATTATTTGCCAAAATATCACAAGAATAGTCTCTAGAACACATAATATTCTTCTTCTCTGAAATGACTTGGGCCAGGACCCCACAGTTCAAATCATTCTCAGTACCACTGTCTTCCATTCTTTTATGAGTATGGCCCATTAAATCATGCTTAAAGCATTCAAATGCTTTCTTAATCCAAAATCCCAAAGTCCACAAAAGAAGTCAGGCCTATCACAGCAATACCCCACTCCTGATACCCATTTCCATCTTAGGAAGGATTTTTATTGCTGTGAAAAGACACCATAGCCACAGAAACTCTTATGAAGAGAAACATTTCACTGGAGTTGGCTTAAAGTTAAGAAGTTTAGTCTATTGCCATCATGCCAACATTCTGGCAGCCAGTGCTGGAGAGGTAACTGTTATTTCTAAATCTGGATCCATAGGCAGCAAGAAGAGCTAGACACCAGGTGTGGCTTCAGCATTTTAAACCTCAAAGCCCAGCAGAAATGATTTCCTTCCTCCATAAAGCTTAAATATACTCTAACATGAAACAATGGGGGCATTTTTGTTCAGACCAATACACTTTTCATTGAATTTTCATCGTAATGGTAATCAAAACATTATATATTATTAATGTTCACAAATATTATTATACAATATTAACTCATTTCAAACTTTAGATACTAATGGACCTTTCTTGTAAAATATTTCCTATTACAGTTTCTCTTCTCTTTAGTCCTCTCAGTTTCTCCAAACCTCCCCTCCAGTTAAGGTCTACTACGTTTCTGTCTCTCATTAGGAAAGAAAGACGCTCCTAAGGGACAATAATAAAGTATAACAAGATAGATTTACAAAGAACAAATTAAAACCACCTAAAACTAATATATTGGAACTGATAAGACAAACAGAAGGAAAAGAGAACAAGAAATGGCAAAACAAAAATAGACCTACTTGTTTGAATACTGAAGAATCGTATAACACTAAACCAAGGGGCATAATATTAGGCTAAAGGCCTGATACAGTCCTGTGCATGCTGTGAATGCTGTGTCAGTCTTTGTGAGTTCATGTAGAATATGTTTGATCATGCAGGTCAAGAGGGCCTTGTTTTCTTGGTGTGCTCCATCTCTTCTACATTTTGCACTCTTCCTGCCTCCTCTTCCAAAGTTCTCCCAGAGCTTTAAAATGAGTGATTTGGTGGAAAAAAAATCTCTTTTGGAACTGAGTGTTCCCAATTCTCATTCTCTGTATAATGTCTGCCAGTGAGGCTCTGTATTTGTTTTCATGTGTTTCAGGAGAAAGATCCCTGATAATGACTGTGAGGTTATGTGTCTCTAGGTCTTAATTCAATGCTATTAATCAACATATGTGTTTCTTTTGTGCAAATATTATGTTGTTTTAATTACTGTATCTCCTTAGCAAGACTTGAAATTGGGGGTGGCGATGCCCCCTATTTTTCTTTTATTATTAGGAATTGTTTAAACTATCCTGGGTTTTTGGGGGTTCCCATATGAAGCTGAAAATTGTACTTTTAAAGTCTGGAAAGAATTGTGTTGGAATTTTGATGGGTTTATATTGAATCTATAGATTTCTTTTGGTAGCATAGCCATTTTTACTGTATTAATCCTCACATGAGTGTGTCTTCTTCAGTTTTTTTCCTTCAATTCATTGATATTTTAAACACATAAGAATTTCAACTTCTTGATTATAGTTACCCCATTTTTGTATTATTTGTGGTTATTGGGTTATTGTGCCAGGTATTATTATTATATCCCTGCCTTTTTTGTTTTGTTTTGTTTTTAGTTTGTTAGCAGTTTGTATATAGGAAGGATACTGGTTTTGTTGGTATCTTTTATTATACTGTTTTATAATTATTTGTGGCTTAACTTCATACCCAGCTATTTTGCTGAAAGAGTCTATCAACTGTAGCACTTTCCTGGTGGAATCTTAGGTAACCTGCGTAAACTATCATGTAATCAGCAAATAAAGACACTTTGACTTTTTCCTTTTTGGTTTGTATCTACTTGATTCCTTTTGGTTGCCTTATTGTTCCAGCTAAGACTTTAAGTACTATACTGAACAGGTATGGGAAGAATGGACAACTTTGTCTTGTTTCTAATTTTAGGGGAATTGTTTTGAACTTCTCTCCATTTAAGTAGTTGTTGTCTATTGGCTTGCTGTAAACTGCCTTTATTATGTTTACATATATCTCTTGTATCCCTAATCTCTCCAAAACTTTTATCTTAAAGGGGTTTTTGATTTTTTTTTTTTTTGTCAATACATTTTCTCATTTCCTCCATATATAATTACTTGAATTTTTTTATTTTATCTGTATGTTGGTTTATGTACTGGATTATATTCATTGCTAGTGTGTGTATCTCTGTGTGTGTGTGTGTGTGTGTGAGTGTGTGTGTGTGTGAGTGTGTGTGTGTGTGAGTGTGTGTGTGTGTGTGTGTGTGTGTGTGTGTGTGTATTGAATCATCTCTGGGATGAAGCCTACTTGATCATGATGTGTTCTTGGATTGATTTTGTAAGTATTTTATTAGAATTTCTGTACATATGTTCTTAAAGGAAATTGTTCTTTAATTCTCTTTGTTTTGCTTTTATGTGGATGGATATCATGGTATCTGTGACCATGTAAATTTTTTACGTACTCACTTAATGCTATGAACTTACCTTTCAGAATTGCTTTCATTATGTTCTATCAGTTTATGAATATTGTATATTCATAGCTTTCTTCTCTAGAAAGTCTTTTATTTCTTCATTGATTTTAGTCTTACAAATTTTTCATGCTTTCAATTCCATCTTTGTTTCCTTTTGGAAATCAATTTCTCTGAGGTCTTTGTTTGAATTCCTATGTTTTTTTTTTAATTTCTAGATTTCATTCAGTTTTGTTTTTTTATTGATTGTATTTCCCTTTTAAGGTCTTAATGGTTTCACTATGTGTTTATATATTTTATTTGTGGCTGGGTTAAATAAACTTCTTTATTAGAAAAATTAAAATGTATGGATTCTAAACTAGAAAAATGACACAATGATATGTATCAAATATCTCTGGCTATCATGTAGAAAGCTGCTGGAGTAGAAACTGGGAAATGTAGGTGTGCTGAGAGATAGGTAATGTAGCTGACAAAAATATTTGCTAAGTTAAAAAGATGGATACAAGGAGTCAAATTCAGAAGTACACAGAAATATAATGGATGAAAAATATGAAGGACTAAATTTAAGATGTTAGGGTATATCTTATGATTGCTTGACAAGTTGAGGTGTATTTTCTTGCAAGAGAAAACTAGAAGATATTGTTTGAGACAGCCTTTGTAACATTAAATAGATGATATCAAAATAGTTATTTGTTACATGGACTAAAGCTGTCATAAAACATGGGTCATTTGCATTTAGGCAAAACTGAGAAAGTGGTAGGAATAAAAATTTTAAAGAACATCCATAAACAGAACCCGAAAACTATGTCCTGTCAAATTGGAACAATAATGTCACTTATTTCACAATGTTTACTTAGCAGTTATTCAATACTCAGAGTCAGTCCCCATCATGACACCTATTATTGCTATTACTTCTGTTTGCTGTTTTTAGTGTTCAGCACTATACTGACCATGGAAATGAGAGGTCAGCCAGAAAGTCCAGGGGAGACTGTTTGCTGAGATGAGTAGGAGATGAAAGGGGTTCAGAAGAAGTCATCCAAATCTGATGGAAAATATAAAGTCAGAAAGATCAAATGCCTCCCTGTAACTAATATGCCCACTCAGGCCAGGGCATGCTTAAAGTATGAATAAAGTGAAACACTGCTATGCTTGAGACAGCTTATCAAAGCCAACCTTTTGGCAAAGTTTTGTACAGTCTGGCTACACAATAAAAAAATTTGTGATATACACTGTCACTGTCTAAGTCCAACCTCGACGCCCTTGCCTATTTCTAGATTACCTGTTAGCCTCATCTGTCTGTGGTTTTAAATGACCAATCTTCATTGGATACCAAAAATATTCAGGATGTAATTTGTCCAATCTCATCAACACCTCAGATATTGTTGTGGTCTTACAGCATAATAGGTTTTGTTAGTGTTTTGCCCCAATCAGGATTATCTTTTTGTTTTTTGGTTTTGTTTTTGTTTTGCAACGAAGCGGGATGGTGAGAATGAAAGTTACAGAACTCACATGGGAGGTTTTATTAGGGAGGGGAAAGGAGAGAATGACAGAAGAGGCCTCAGGGTGGGAGCAATGGAAGAGAGACACACAAGGGGGCTACTTTTATAAGGGGTTATGGCTCATGCGCGTGGCTTGATGACAAAATCTGTCAGGTGAAAATAATAGGAAGGGATGGCAGGCAGATGAAGCAGGTATGAGGGCATTGTGTTCTCAAAACTGCTTCTGACCTGGGGGTCATTGCGTTTCCAGGGACCTGAGAAAGGCAAAATGCCAGCTGGTTGTTTTTATTTTGAAGTCCAGCCTCTGTGGGACTGTCTACTACAGCTTTGACCAGGCAAGATGTTGGCAGAGAAGAATACAAAGTTAAGTTTAGGCAGAAATCTTTTTCTTATGTCTTGGTATTTGAGGGAGGGGAGTCCCAAGACCAGGGGAAAAGTGGAAAACTTAGGCTGTTGATGCCACTACTTACCTGGAATGCATCTGATAGTGCAGCTGACATGTCCCAGGTGAATGCAATTTGAATCCCAGAAGCTCCCAAGGGGTTTTTGAGTTTCAAATAGGTTTATGCTTTAGATACATTAGCAATCTTGCTTTACATTTCTGGTTCTTTATTTAAACTAACTGATAACACCAAGAAATATCAAGGGGGTGGTTTTAGTATGGCCTCTATTACTAACATTTATCATTTATAATAGATTATTTTTTGGTAGATTAATTGGTCAAACATTTATCAAGTTATAAATTGGTCAGTTAGTTTCCAAGTTCTAACAATCCAAAAGCCAGCTTGCAGAAGGACAAAGAAATTATTTGATAAAGTGGGAAGTATTTGGATGGTGACAGAAGGCTGTGTACTTTCCATGTGGAATGATACAACAGAGCCTCACTTAGCATTCTATGGGCTCAGGTTTCAGAGAATATAAAAAGCATATGGTTTAGGGTTTTTAAATAATAAGTAAAGGTGGGAATGTAATTATTCAGGCATTATGCTGGCCTAATGATAGGGGCACTATCACCACGCAAAAGTCACTCAGGCAGTACTCAGGTCAGCTCAGGGTTCATGAGTACTAGTCTGCAGGCAGGTGTAAAGGACCCTTTTGAAAGACAGACCCCGCCCACTTATGCTGTCTCTCATTTTGCTCTTTGCCTCTTGCACTCTTTGCTCTCTTTCTGGCTCTTCTCTCTCTCTCTTCCTCTTCTTTTGTGTTCCCAGTGTCCATGTGCCTTTTTTCTTTTCCCTTTCCACTCATTCCCCTTTCTAAATAAACTTCTCACTCAAAAATTAAAATAATAATAATAATAATAATAATAATAATAATAATAATAATAATAATAAAGAACATGTTTTAGGCGTTCCAAAGGTATTAACAAACAAGGGTATTAGAGAAGAAAAAAAAGCCCATGTTGTTGACTTGTGGTATGTCTGAAGACTGGTAAAGGATTTTAGGCATAGAGTTAAATGATGGTTATAATGTATATTTCTGTGTCTATGTGAAGTTGAAGGATATGAGAGAGATTTTACAAAGGGGAATATCTGGTCTCATTTATGCATCATGATTGTCAAACCAAATATCTGGTATTAAACACACTAAGGGATTTACAGAATTAATTCAGGATATTGTTTAAAGAGAAAAATAATGGTGTCTTAGACTACAGAGACAACACTGGAAAGAGAGTATTGGGCTTTGGATTTGAGACACACTTTAGTTAAAACAAGTCTGGTTTATGATTCAGAAAAGGCCTTGAAAGGGGAGCTATCCCTTCAATAAAGAATTTTGTGGTGATAAGTCTGTGCATACAGATTGGAAAAAGCAGACAGGGGCAATTTATTAAGTTTTGTATCTTGAAGTATTTCAATAGTTACAAAATTTCTTCCAATGATTATTCACTACTAAGGTTTTAATAAGTAGTATTTTTGTGTGTCTGATTTTAGAAACTTTCCTGCTTAGTCTATACTTGCCCTCACTAAAAGACCAATTTGACTTTGTTTAAATGTGATTAGATGAGGACACATTATGGATATAAAGTTACATATCCTTTTGGGAGTGGTACTGATAAGGAATAAATCAAAATGATCTACTTTCTTCAGAATATTTTATATAGAAGTGATCAGAGGTAATCACTACTTTTGTATTTCTTATTTCATTTAATGAACATTATTTTATGAAGAGATTGCAGCTTGTACATCAGTAGACATATTTCAGCTGTAATAGTTCTGTAACATGGGAGAAATGTTTCATTAAGTAGCTGTATGATTGGCCCTATACACTACATCTCATTTCCCAATTTGCAGAATAATGATGTCCCTTCATCACCCATGATTCAAAGATAATCACACATATCATATGTAAGCTATTCTAGAGAAAAGTACATTTGAAATACAGTCCCAAATATTCCAATCTTTAGATATGAAATTGAACTACTGTGTGACTTAGAATTTGTCCTCAATGTGGCATAGGCTGAGGAGCCAAGGAGCATAAACCAATTTTATCTATTGCACTCTTAAGTGAAAATTTCCCACACTAGTATTTGAACTGCTTTTGTAAAACTCATGTTTTAATAACTAGATCTTCACACTCTATCTTTAAATATCAATGAGTGGAGGTGCAGGTACTTTTCATATTTAAGAGAAAATGTAAAAATCTTTAAAGACTAGAACATGTGGGAATTAGAATGATGTTATTATCAAATGAAATCAACTTACGTATAGTTTCTGAAACATTCATCATCTTGAATCCTTTTAGTGCATATAAGGTTGGACATGAACAATTCCTTTTGAATTTTAACTTTGAATTAGCAAACAATGATTCAAATTTAGGGTGTGGAGTGATGGTATTTTTAATTGTCAAGTTGAGGAAATCTACCATCATCCTGAGAAGAGAGTTTTTTTGTTTTGTTTTGCTTTGTTTGTTTTTATTTTTAGTTTACATATCGATCCCAGTTCCCTTTCCCTTCCTCCCTTCCTCCCTCCCTCCCTCCCTCCCTCCATCTCTCCTTCCTTCTTTCCCTCTCTCCCACCCTCAAATCCTCCTCTCCCATCCCCCCCACTCCACATGTAGGGTGATGCCCTCCAGGAGGGGTCATCTAAATCTGTCAAGTCATTTGCAGTAGGGACTAGGACTTCTTTCCTGTTTCTAGGTTAAGGGAGTATCGCTCCATAGGGGATGTGCCTGCAAAGTCCTTTTGGGCACCAAGAATACATCCTGGTTCCACTATATGAGGACCCTTAGACTGCTCAGGCCTTCTAGCTGAGACACATGTTCAGAGGGTCTGAGTAAGTCCCATGCTGGATTCCAAGCTATCAGTCTGAGGGCCCATTACCTCCTCCTTGTTCAGGTCAGCTGTCTCTATGTGTTTCTGAAGCCTGATCCTGTCCTCCCTGTCTGCATCTGGACTCTAGTTTGGCTCAGTGTTTAGTTATGGGTGTTTGCTTCTGTTCCCAACAGGTACTAGATCAGGGTTTCATGATGGTGGATAAGTTAGTCATTGATCTCATTATCAGAGAAGGGCATTTATTTTGCTCAAATTGTTAGTTGGGGTCAGTCTTGTAGGTCTCTGGACATTTCCTTAGTTTCGCCTTTCTCTTCAATCCTATAATGGGTACCTCTTTTATGCTCTCTCTCTCTCTCTCTCTCTCTCTCTCTCTCTCTCTCTCTCTCTCTCTCCCTCCCTCTCCCTCTCCCTCTCCCTCTCTCTCTTCTCTCTTCTATTCCTCAAGTTTTAATGTTTAGTTATCTGTCATGTGATCTGTGGGCAAGTCTTTGGAAGATCATCTATATTATGTCAAATGAGTTGGCAAACTGCCCACTGTGGATAGCATTGTGCTCTGGTCAGGGATACTGAAGTGTATGAGATGGGAAAAAGCAAAAAGAGCACTACTATGCATTCGTTCATTCATTCAGCTCTTAACTATGGATGTGTTATGACCAAATATTTCAAGTCCTGGCAACTTCACTTTTTCAAAGTAGTAGATTTTAACCTGGAGTTGTGCATCAAATAAACACTTTTCTTCTATAAGCTGCTTTATTCAAAATATTTTACAGAGAAGCAGGAATGGAAACTAAAAATATAATGTTTCAACACGTGTATGTTCTGTATTGTACATTGATGTATGTATGTTATCACAGTAGAGTTACCATATGTGAAAAATTATCTATTGCTAAACTTAAAGCATTAAATGAAGATAACGTTACAAAAAATATAAAATTAGTAATAGTTAAGAACTGCTTTCAGATGTGACTGTTCTCATCATTCTTTATTAGTGAATAAATCGGTGAAATCACATGAGACTATTTTGTTCATATATAGTAATTCAAACCTCTAAAAGTTTTGCTTTATTTTGGTTTCCATGTTATTATTATTATGTAGAATATGTTACTGGGCAGTTTTAGTAACTCTCTGCCTGGATTGGTTGTCACAACTCTCCAGAGTGTTGTATATGGTTGTACTGTGATAGGCCTTTCCATGAACATTATTGATGATTTAAACACTGTGGCTCATGGGCTCTTTTCATAATTCCTGCCGAAGAAGAGGCAGTAATACTGGACAATACTCTCATCTGTCAAACAGTGCTTCAGAATGTTCCCATTACAAGAAAACCACTCAGCAGTTTTTCCAGGTGTTGCCTATCAACTACAACTGCCTTCTTATTTTCAGTTTTACTGTGTCAGTATAAATTAATAGTAGGTTCACAAGTTAATTTCTTATACTACTCAATGCTTCTCTAAGAGCATGTAATGAATTCATGTGCAGAAATGACACATCTCTCACATCTGTAAGAGCACTTTTATTTGACTTGTTTGTTTTGTAAGTCAACAAGACATAAAATGACCTTATATAAAACCTCCAGAAAAATCACTTGAGATACCTGGCCCCAAGCATTAACATCACACTGACATTCAAGTTACACGGAGCTGCTGAAGAGAGACTGTTAGTGGACAAACATCGTGGTAGAAAGGCTCATCTCTCTTGATAATAAGATCATAGCATAAAGTATATCAGTATTCATCTTTAAATCTAGGACAACAGAACTAACTCTGTCAGAGGTAGTATTAGATATAATAAACTCAGTATGCCTGGAAAATATTTAACAGCTGAAATTATAGATTCTATTATATATGGTACTGTGATTATTAATATTATAAATGATAGAATGTAATTTAATTTTAACCTGTGGTGGTTTTAAAACATGTCAATTAGTTACTTGACACTTGCTCTATTGCATGGTGTTTTATCCTCTCATTAACTATAGGAATCTCACTCATGTGTTTCTAACAATAGAACGTGGCAGCAGGTGCTGTATGCCTTTGGAGATTGTCATGAGTAGTGTCTGTTTTAATTCCCTTCAAACTCTCTCTTCTTTGTGATACACATGCAGTACAAATCTGAAGCACTATGTAGGAAGTCTTTGATACTGCCATGTTGAAGAACTCACCCACAGTTTAGAGGTGACCAAAATGATGAGCTGCTCCAAGAACCATCTCTTTGACATTTCTAATCAATAGCCAATTCCAAGTTCAAAATATATGACTCTAAACCCATATATGTCATTACAGAGAAGCAGAGCACTGAGTTATTGTTTAAGGGCCCTTGTTTAAGAGTGTATTGTTTAAGGGTGTAGCAGCAATATAATATTGTTGTTACTTGATTTCCCACCCAGTTGTGCTGCCTTGCCCAAATTAACACACACTGTATTAATTATGAAACTGTTGGTAGGTAGCTAGGAATTCTTATTGGCTAGCTCTGTCTTAATTATTAACACATTTCTATTAATCTAAGTATATCCACGTGGTCTTATCTTACCAGAGAAGGGTCCCGTGTGACTAACCCTCCCAGTCTCCACATGGCATCTACTCTCTGCCTACACTGCCCAGAATTCTCGTAGTCTCCTAGCCCTGCCTCATTGGCCACAGTGTTTTACTCATCAACCAATAATAGAAACATATACACAGAAGGACTTTCCTCATCATACTGTTTTCTCACATCCTACCTTTTCATGGTTTATCCACTTCCCTCACAGCAACACAATAATTCTTTCTGTGAACACAATGGAATATTTCTCCTATCCATAGTATTGTATTTGGTGTGAGTCTTTCGTTGAGGTAAGATAATTAGAATAAAGGAAATAGAATAAGTGTTTTTATAGTAAAGCAGAATTGTAAACAAGAATTAACCTATGGATAAACATGGGGATGCTAGACAGCTGCAGTATATCTTGTTTCTTAAATTATAATTCTATTAAAATGATGTGAACTTAAACATATGGAAGACACCATTTTACCATCATCACACTTGTGAAACTGTACAAAAAACACCACACCTGTTGGCTGGTTATATGGCTCAACATGGACAGATCATTGACCACTCTTCCAGAGGACCTTGATTTGATTCCCAATCCCCACATGACAGCTAAAAATTATAACTATAGTTCCAGAATACCTAATAATTTCTTCTGGCCTTGTTGGGTACTGCATGCACTTAGTACATAGACATACATATAGGCAAAGCATCCCATCCATGAATGGAAAATAAAACAGTAAAAAAAAATTTAAAGCTGCCACACCCACAAAGTGTTCCTATTCCAGCATCCATGGGGCTTCATTTTTATGAAGATAACACTTCAAACAATTATCTATTCATGTAGAGTGTTAAACCATTAGGTTTAACCAACACATCTGTAGCATTTGTTTCACACAGGCACTGTTTAAGAGTGCAATGAGACTGCATTAAAGGACAGTGCTTATTTGGTGGTTTTGTTTCAGGAACTGTCAGGTGAAAGAACTTTTCATAGCTTTTTATCACCTCATAATTTAAATTAAACACTTCAGTGTACCAAATCAGGATGAGTTATGCCCTCTTTCTCTACTCACACATTTGTTATCTTACCACAGATTTTAAGGTTCAGATTGATCCACAAGCCTGTGCACTATTTCCCAAGGTGAGTGCAATTTTCCAGGGTTGGGAAAAAAAAATAGGTGAGATCTGAAAAGCAAAATGAATGCCAGTCTCTAGTGGGAAACATGTAGTTAATTCTGTATTAAAGAACTTTAAACGTTGATGCAAACACATTTCACACAAGTTCAACTTATTTCCGCTGTTTTGGTTTGGAATGGATTTTGCTGCATCCCAGCGTCACTGTAGCTGTCATCAGCTGGCCTTCAAGGTGCCTCTGTTTTTGTCAGACTGTTTCCCTTCTGTGCAGCTAATGTACAAGATTTTCAAGGTCCAAGTGTTTGGGGACAGGAAGGGAGACAGCAGACTTGTGTCCACTCCTAATGTTCTCTGAAATTTTTGACAAGCCCTGCAGGAAATAATGTCTTGGATGCCAAACTCTCATTACCACATTAATTGCCTCTGTCATGACAGTTTGGGCATGAGCAAATGGCAGGGAACCTGCTGTGCTCCTCCTCAGAGAGCAACCCTGGCCAAGGGAAAGCAAAGCAGGTCTGGAGTTTCCCAAGCTGCCAGTGGAAAGAGGCCCTCATCAATGTCGGCTGCACATTCCACTCTACCTCAGCTACTGTAGAATCGGTCTGGGAGGAGCTCTCGACCATCTTGCGGAAAATATTCATGTAAACAAAATAAAGCAGGGTTAAGTTCTGTGTTATCAGCAGGGCATTTACAAAGAAGTGATTGTCCAATTGACTGTATGTCAAAGCAGCAAAAAGATGAGGGGTTGGATTGAGGGGTCTGAAGATAAAAGCTTCAAATGGGTTTTCAGTTTGCCTTCATCCGAAGCAGAGTGAATTCAGCGTAAACAGAGAATGGTGTGGGAAGGAGATTGGAAGAGACTGGAGAGCAAGTCACATTTGAAGTCAAAGCAAAATTCAAAAGAAAATTCCCATAATAGTCCCCACTCAATATCATTAATATAAACATATTCTTTTTAATTAATGCAATTAGGGGTTTAATTATTAAAAGTCAGGTTAAAGATGAAAAGTACTATGTCATTAAAATGATTATTTTCTTTCTTTAAGCCCCAAAGGAAAATCAACTGCAGTTTTCTTTCAAAAACCTTTCAACTTTCATTCTATTTCCTGTCTTTGTGTAATTCTAAGATTTAAGGGAGGCATTGGCTCAGCAATGGGTTGGATAAAGAATATGTGAAAAGTCTTATTGAACATAAAGGAGAAGTTATCTTTGATCTATCTCAGGTCACAAGAAATTAAGCTTTAATAATATCAGTATTAGCCTACACAGACAGATTGGAGATTAAATATATATATATCTATATATATACATATATATGTATGTATATATATATATATTTGAAAGTTAATAGCCTAAAAATTCCAAACAACAGAAAGAAATCCTATATGTCTACATCACAGCCTCATTAGTAAAATGACATATTTTCTGAAAAATACTGTCTTTTCAAAGACCATACTACTATAACAGCCTTCAGACAAAGCTCATATATCAGAAACCCTTACTTATATCCTATATAGAAGTTATGTTATGTCATGAGAACAGGATAGTTCAGTTGCCTACGGTTCCAAGGCCTAAGCACATTATCTGTTTTTATCTATGCCATTTATATATTATGACACCTTCTGCAGTGGTGCATCCTAAAATATTTACCCATTCTGGCATGAAGTCTAAGAAAACTGGAAAGAAAATGAGCCTCAACAGCACCAGCATGTTCTGACTTCTGAAGACTTGAAAGAGCATATATCCCTTTGTGCCATTGACAGAACTTAGCCAATTGGATACCCAGTTATGCAGTTGGCATTTTATTAGCTTATCTTGTACTCATGTACAAATTGGATGTACAATGACATCAGTAAGAAATGGAACAAACAGGAGGAAATACATTGACAATGTTAGTGGCATCATAAAATCTAATATTGGAGTGATAAAGAAGAGCTGAAGATGGCTCAGTAATTAAGAGCCCTACTGCTCTTGCAGGTGACACTGGGTTAATTCCCAACACCCTAGTCATATTGCTCAAAATCTTCTCTAGCTCCAGGACATCTGACACCCTCTTCTGACTTTCACATGTACTCATGTGCACATTCGCTCACATAGAATCATATGAACATGAGATTAAGACCTAAAACTTAAAATCTAAAATATGAAAAGATATTTAGTTCAATATATTCTAAAGTGTTTACTAAAGCAGTATAAAATGTATAGAAAACAACTTTTCCAAAGAATTGATAGCAAAAAAAAAAAAGCATGGCATTATTTTAATACACACACAAGTGTGTATGAAAGCGTAAAGAAGTATCTGTCATCTGTCTGTGTTCAGAGGTGTAGTAAACTGTTTAAGGAAGTTAATGTTTACCTATATGTGATACTAACCTTGAATAGGTTATGGTATCCATTTAAGTCCTATTACAGGTATTGTTTTGAATATCAATTTAGAAGTTATTCATGTTTAAATTGTTACTCCAAACAAAAGAGTACTCTATTGTAAGTTTATTTTATCCAGTATCTTGAAACACCCCCCCCCAAAAAAAACTATTTTCCAATTCATAGGGAACTCTCTCCTAGAGTAACTTCAGATTTAACTTCGATTTGAGTTCTTCTTGATTCTGGTTCTCCTACTTGCCCTCTGTGTTTTAAAATTAGCAGCTCTCACAATTGTCTAAGTTAATTCCTTAAAGTGCAAGTTTCAATTTTGTGTCTTTCTTTGTGTTAGGTCAGAGGTTTATTATTATATTTTTTTACAAAGCCTTGACTATTGTGTTAGTTACTTGTTTTATATAATGCCTTCCGACATATATTTAATTCTGTAACTGTTCTTATATTATTTAAAATTTTTCCATTTTCTATAAGAATAATAAAGTTCTATCTTTCTCCCCTTTTCTCTTGACATACTATGACTATAGTATACTAATTTTCATCTGAATTTTGTGTAATTATAACTAGCTCTAATTCTATTCAGTCATTGCTGTATTCATGTTATAATGTTTGATTTCTGGGTAGTAGAGAACAGATCTGTGAATTCTTCCAACTTCTCCCCTTCCATTTCTGTTATAGTTGAATGCAGCACCCTGCCCTTACTGCAACACACACAAACACACACACACACACACACACACACACACACACACATACACACACACACACACAAGAGAGAGAGAGACAGAGACAGAGACAGACACAGATACAGAGAAAGGCTCCTTAACCTGTTTAAATAGCTGGACACCAACTCATGGTATTTATTTAGGAAGTGAAGGAGCCATTGGGCAAGATGCATGATTGGTGGACTTGGGTCATAGTCAGGCATAGGAGGGATATTGCTCTGACTTAAATTTCCATTAGAGCTTTCTGCTTTGTGCCCATCATAGCCAGGTGAACTGTCTGGGAAACTGCAGCTCCCATTACCACATACTGCCATTCCAACTGCCATGTCCCCTGTGTCACAGTGGAGTACACACCTTAACCATGAACCAAAAAAATAAAGCTCTCCTCAAGTTTCTCCAGCCAGATATTTTGACACAATGATTAGAAAAGCAAACAGTACCTCTCAGTGTTTGCTTGTTTCTTTTTCTAAATTTCATTTTTCATTCCAACCACAGTTCTCCATTCCATCCTTCTTCCCACCTCCTTATCTCCTGCCACCACCCATCATCTCTCCCCTAGCCCATCCCCAGTCCACTTCTCCTCACTTGTAAGGGCTACCATGAAGAGTCAACATGGTCTGGTACAATAGGTTGGGGCAGGACTCAGCCTCTTTCCCATGCATTAAGACTGAGCATGGCATTTCACCATAGGCAATGGGCTCAAACAAACTAGCTCACATACAAGGTTTGTATCATGGTCCTATGGTAAGAGGCCCCTCTGATAGTCCAAGCTTCACAATTGTCTTTTCCATTTGGAGGGTCTAGTTCAGTTCCCTGGAATCTCCATAGTTGTAGTCTCCATGAGTTTCTAAGAGCTTGGTCCAGCTGTCTCTATAGATTTCTCCATCATGATCTGGTTTCTTTATTGCATGTGCAAAATATTTTGTTTTTATTGTCTACATTTTTAAACAGCTTTTTTTTATACTGCCACTTATTTGTTGTTATTGCTAGTTTGAATACATTTTCAAATTGTATATTGTCCATTATGTTCCTCAAGAGATTTCCAGGAAGATGATGGTCTCTTTCTCTCTAGCATTTCTAATCAAATGACCTTATTTGGATTTAAACCTTCCAGCTCAACCTTTATCATCTTAAGAACATGTGTCTCCTAGAACTGAAAAATGTGTTAAGGCAAGTGTTCACTTAAACTATTTATAGTTTTTACATGTGACTTAATCTTTGCTGTAATGTCACGATATTCAACTACTGTTTTGAAATGTCAATAAATTATTAGAGCATTTTGTGTGTAATTACTATAGTCTTTCATTTCTTGGTTCCTAGGTTACTAGGAGTCTTTGGCATGTGCCATCCAGCCCAGTTTTATTTCCAATAACACATTCTGTTGTATTGACATTGAACAGTCTCTGCAGGCTACATGCTAACCACATCCTTTTCTTTCACAGTCTCCTTAAGTCTTTGTATGTATGAGTGTGATTTCATGCTGTCCTTAGTGTCTAGTTTTCACACCTCTTACTGTATTGCTGCATGGCGATTCTTTTCCCCTTCACTCAATTCATTTTCATCCTATTACTTTTCACCCTACTTCCTATAATGGTATAATATTTAAAATTGTAGAGTTCACATTTTCTCCTTTATTTTTATACCATATTTTGTTTGAGTTCTTACATTTTAATTTTCTATTCTTCTGTACCATAGAGAGTTCATCATGAATCATTTCAATTGTGCTTTAATTACTGACAATGTTCTGACGGTAAATATTTTTCTCCTTGTAAGTTATTTTAAAATGTTTGTATACTTTTTATATACTGATATGTACTAGAATCATTTTAATGGCTAATCATGCAAAGGGTTGGGCATTTCTGGAAGTGCTGTGGTTTTTCACTTCATGGAGACTGATGATGACACACTATATTAGCCACCAAGTTACCTAATTCAAAGATGTCTTTTGTTACACAGATATATATTGTTAGCAAACAGTTGCTTTATATTTTATTAAAATATTCATTTGTATATTTACATTTGGTTACTTTAAGGAAATTGGTGTTAGCTCATCTTAAATTCTTACCTAAGACCCACTTAGGAATGAATCCCATTGACTATTACAACCAGTAATGATAATTTCCTAGATTCCAAGGTAAATAGTATTTTTTTAAAAATTCATTTAAGACTGCTTGCTGTTCTTCCAGAACACCCAAATTGTTTTTTTCCTAACACTCATATTCTGTTGCACATAATGACCTGTATCTATCTCCACAGACTCAGACATCCTTGTCTGGTCTTCTCATGCATCCACAAACAAATATCACACACACACACACAAGCACACACACACACACACATACACACACACACATACACACACACACACCACTAATAAAATTTTTAAAATGGCATGACATTTTGGTAGAAATTCTAATGTTCTGTATTCAAGATTCCACCTAAGCTTCTTCGCTGAAAGTCTCCCAGAAAACTTATTTATATACTGCCTACACATTTTTCCTGTTGGCAAACATGTACTAGATATTATAGTCTATGAAATCTCAGCCCTAGAAAATTTGCAATTTAGAGTGGGCTTCTTGTCTTTTAGATATGTTTTGTGGTCCCCTTTTCCACCAGAAACTGGTTGACTATCAGAATATAGTCCATGAATAAAGCTATGTGAGGAAATTTCTGAGAGATTGGGAGAAAACTCCAACAATAAAAGAGCCTTGTAACTCCTGCTCTTCCATGAAAAACTATGTTTTTGGAATATATTTTCTTGCTGCTCCCAGGTGTGGTAAATAAGAGTGTGTTTACTTTAGATTATCCATCATCTTATACATTTGTGTTTAGGCAGCCTAGTAAACTTTGCTCATAGTGACTTGCCTCACCCCCCCAGAATACCCTCAGAGCATAAGCTGTCTGATCCTCTGAACAAACATGGCTATTTGCATGTTGCTTGTTCCATGGCAAAGTGGCAGGTAAGTTGCTAGAACTCAGATTGTAGGTGCAATTCAAAATCTCCCACTGCATAACCTTTATCCCCTTGGAATACTGTGCTAAAAATGTTATTAATGGTATCATATTATACATATTCTAAGCTTCAAAGAAGATTAAAGACCATTGCAAATGAATTGATTTTACTAATAGTTGTTAAGAAGTCCTTAAGTAATTATCTTGCTCCTGTCTTCAGCCGAGAGGGAGGATTGAACACAACAAGGAAGAGACATTGCTTATTGTTTGCAGATTACTTTATGTCACTTCCCAGACTTTAGTCATAGTTTAAGTGTAGATAACCACTATGTAGGATATTAAATATTTGAATAACATTCCCCAAGTTCATATACAATAACAGACATAGGAATGGCTGCATTCTTTAGAGATATAAAGAAGTTGTATCATTTTGATTAAGTGTATATGTTTCAATGTATGTAAAAATAATGTTCACATGCATAACTCTTTTACTTAATATGATTTCAACATTTTCCTTATCTGAAAAAGGTGAAAAGGAACAAATTAGTGAAATGAAAACCCTGATAGCATCTGCAAGCTGGAAAAAATTGTGAATCAGAGAAATCTCTTCTTTCTCCTAGCAATTCCCCTAGCAATAAGCACTCCAGAGTTATGGGAAACAAAGGAGAAAATATTGACAAATTGTCCATAAGATATCATTACCTTATACTACAAACATTTCAGGAATGAAAAATAAAATAATAACAATAATAAACATTTTACAATTAACACACTACACACAAAGTTTCCCTAAATATTGCAGAAGGCATTTCACAGTCATTTACAATTGCATAAGTCACAATATCTTCTTGGGAGCCTCAACAAATAGGAGCAGAAACTATTTGCAAAGCTCTGAGACTGTAAACTAAAAAGGCTACAGATGATCTAGAGCTTGAAGCCAAATCTACCAACTTCTGCCTTTATCTGCAATAGGATTTTAGTTCAGGCAAGCCTTTCAATAAGAGGCTGCAACAATTCTCATTTACCAACCAATATCTTTCAGCTAGCAGCAATTTACGTGCTCAGCTTTAAAAAATCTGATGTTCTAATGAACGTGTAGTAGAGGGTGCACAGCAAGATTACTGAATAGTTCACCCCTTGGTCTCAATTTCTCTTGGGTGTTTCTTTCCAATTAAAAGGTCTAAGCAGGCTGTGTGCCACCTGAGATGGGCAATTTGTCTTTGGGCCATGTTTTGCACACATCTTTAATTAGTTGCTACATGGTTTCTAAATCAGGGAAAGAATATAGCAAACATTCAGAGAAAACTGATTTCAAAGCCCACATTGTCTCTTTCCTGTCTCTAGCTCTGTTTAGGGAAATACAATTTAGAAGGAACAACTTGATATTAAGAGAAATCTACTCTCCACAATATACTATTCCTTTGAACACAAACAATTCCTGCAATGAAGACAGAACAAAGCAAAACACTAAGCAAAATGTGTACAAAAGCCCTGTTGGGTGAAAAGCAAGCAAGAAGCAAGCAAACAAACAAACAAACAAAAACCAAATTGGATATAGTCATCTATCATCTATCAGCTGTCTCCTAAAATCTTTACTGACTTCTTTTCAGCAATTATCCCTAGTCCTTGGCAGGAGGACTTACATATTCAATGACTCATTTAGGGATGAACATTCCATTTTTTTTTTTTTTTTTTTTTTTTTTTTGCCTTTATGTTGACCAACTGCTGGCATTTTATCTGCTAGAAAGGGAAGCTTCTCTGCCAAGGTTTGAGAGATGCACTAATAATCTTGTATAACGATAAGAACTGAGAAGTCCATTTAATGTTATGTTCACTTACTACAATACTAATAGCAGGCTCTTCCGTACAGATTATGACCTCTCTCATCAGAAATTCTTGGTGGTGTTAATTGCAACAGACATGTTTTTTTTTTTTTTTTTTTTTTTCCCAATGTGGAGTGATCTTCAACACAATTGGAAAATGGTTGGCTACTCTCACGGATTTGTGGCCATTTTTCACCATTGAGGCATTTCTTCCCAAACAGGTTGTTATTGCAGCTCATAAAATTTACATTTGCGTAAGAAATATGATTACATTTTCTTCCCATAGTACCTTAGTCAGGAGGAATGGAGTTTCCCACTTGGTACCAGTTTAATTCCTTCATGTTCTATGAATGAAGTACATGGTAACTTTAGCAATAGGATCTTAACACCAAGTTCTAGAGTGTAACCAAAATCAAACGTTTGTGAGTTTATGGAACATCAGTAACTGGCAATGGCAAAATATGTAACCCATTCCTGGACTGGGCTTTTCACTTGATATGCTGTCTGTCTGAAATGGTTACCCCCCCCCAATAAAGTGTAATTCCATTTAAATATTCATAGATAGATACATAGAGATAGAGATATTAGGAAGTTTCTACAACAGTGGTTTCCATATGACTTTTTCCAAAGGGCTGTAGTGATAGTTATCCATCTCCATGTTCCTTCCTTCATTCTGCCTTCCCATGCCCCATATCACTTATTCCTTGTGATACAACAACATGCAGCACACTTATTCAAGATTAAGCCAGACAAAATCACATCATGGAAGAGGAAGGTTGCTATGGGATATATTGATCTCACTCTAATACTCCCAAGTCAATAAAGTTTAACTTGAATCAGAGTGCAGAGATAAGTACTAGCTGACCAGAATTAGCCATAAAGGTTTTGGAGGACCCAGGACATATGAAGAGACACAGAAAGAAGTAGGAGGGGCTTAGAAAGATTCATGGGCCTTTTTGGATAGAGAAAGGAGATACACAATCAAATATTTACTCTGATATCTGACTCTCTAATTTTCTTTAATAATAGAACAATTTAAATAATCACATCAGGTGGTACAGTTAGTATTTGATAGTTGCAATGACAAGGAGAGTCAGCTTTATTTTTGGGTATGGCCCTTGATAACTCACCCACAAGCTAGTGGATGGCCCCACAGTCAGGAATATATGGCTAGCACAAATGGGTCTTCATGAGAAATTAAAGGCAAATAAATAAAAACAAAAAGGGACATGAGTTTGTGGAGTATCTTAGTTGGTTTTTCTATTGCTATGTTAGGTGGGGAGAATGGGGATTATCAGGGGTTCTGTGCTGCTTAAGCTCCAGGCTGTTATACACCATCATACTGAACCTACTGGTTGATGGCAGAATGTCAACCTCAATTCTCTCTTTCTAACCTGTCACCCATGTCACATCTCCAGTTGTGCCTCTCTCCATACCATACACACTGCTCTGTTTTTCTGTCTTTCCCACCTATCCATCAATTTTGTTCTTTGCTGTGGTAGTCATGGCTGTTGGCAAGGGCTGCAAAGCCGAGCCAGTACTTGACTGTCTTTCATCAACATGTATCTTTCAAATTTAGACTTTTTCCTTTCTGTGATGTGTTAGAAACTGTATATCTTGTTCTCAATTATAAGTAGGCATATTTACTAAATAAGTATTTATGCTTTGAAGTGAGGGCCATTTAATAACATTGATTAAGGTACATGTTCTGAAGTAAGAAAAGGCTTCCTACTCATATAAAATACAGCACGGCAAACCTCATTCTGAGTTCTAGATGCCCAGTGGTGCACTTTAAGAACTTCATTCACTAGACACAAGAGGTGGGAAGGGAGGACTCTATTCACTTCAAAACTTTTTGTAAAGCATATATCTATATGTTAAATGACTAGAGATAGGTTACAATTTTAAATTATTTAAACTGACAAAAGGAAAGGGGAACATAATAAGCACAAAGAAATTATATCTATGAAAAATGACAGTCTTTGTAATTTTGAAAGTACAATTAAATTTACAGACTGTAAGTCTTTATAAATTCACCCAATTATAACCAACTGACTATAGTTTGCAGAGAGGATGTGTATAAAAAATGTTTATTGCTTAATTATTTAGATGATAACTTTTCAAAACAAAAATCTCTAGGTATGAAATTCTAAGGTACATATATAAGCATAAATCTCTATAATAATAAGCAGACAAAGGGGGACATTTAATGTATTGTGTTGTTTTACAAGGAAAAAACAAATAATTTAAATTTGAATAATGTTTATGATTCTAGAAGGCTATATCTTATATCTAAATTTAGGGAAAGAAATATCTAAATTCTTAAGTACTTAAAAATTGGTCAAGAAGGAATGTGAAGTTGCAGGGGGAAAAAAAAAGCACCAAACTTCCAGATAATGGGACTTCTGAGATTGAAATGACTCTCATTGTGCTGTCAGAAATAAAGAAATTATCAATGTCATAAATGGTGCTATGTTTACTTACAAACTGAATATTGAGTCTCTGAAACAATTACTTACAAATTGTACAGACATTGAAAATGAAAATTTTAATAGGACTGCATAGTGAAGTACTCTGCAAAAATAGGGCTTTTAGCATTAAAAATGTGAGCATTTAAGTGGAATGTATGAATAAATTATGTTTTTCCTCAAAGGAAGTAAGGTACAATTAAAACTAGATTTTTCAACTGGAAAGAAATTTAAATGTATTTTATATCATGTATATAGTTTTAGAAAAATGAGTTTATAAATTACTATATTCTTTTATCTTCTTAGTAGTACTAAGTTCAAACCTTTAGATAAGGTAGAGGAAGCAAAAAATTATGCCTTTTAGTTTGGTTTTCTTTTACTTATGGATGTTCTGTAAACCCTTGAATTCATAACATTAGCATTAAATGACATTGAAAGAATGAATACAATTAAATCGATGGAATTTCATACTTCAGCACTCATAGCTAATGTATACAGAAAGTTCTTGATTTTAGATCATAACAGACAGAAATCATTTCTTATTCCTATTCAAAATATGGGGAAACTCAGAAAACATACATATAGAGGTAACTGCAAAACAATAGTTAATATGGAGATGACCTTGGTATCCTTGTTGGTATGTCTAAAAGGATTACTGTATTTCCCTAGAACATGGCATATACAATGTAAGGAAAGTGTAATACACAGTGATTCATGCAATGAGCAAAATGCCTGTCCATTTCATCCAAGACTAGGCTAGATAGAATGGTGAGAGTAATATCATGTGTTAGTTGCATGAAGTCTGTTTCTTAGATAAAAGAAGTCAATGAGGAAGTAAAATAAATTGATTTATATAGACACAAAGGAAAATGCACAGATGAAAATGGCTATATGTGTTGATTAAATATAACTGAGAACAAATTTTCTACTTTAGTTTTACACATGCATGCAATCACATTTGATATCATCCAGACTCTTTGTTTTTGTTTAAAAATAATTGGGTCAAAAACTGTAGAGCAACAAAACTGTCATATTTCTATACCTCTTCTGCAGGTGGATCTTGACATGCCTTCAAAGTAACTGACATTACAATAATATCAATTTTAACCCAAGAATAAATATTAGTTAATATTTAGTATAAGTTTAATATTAAGAATAAATACTAAGTATGATCAAGAAACTCACCCAAAATTTAGTCATAGGGAATCTATGGCATGGAAAACAAAATTTTTAAAAGTTCCCAACTTTAGCAGAGTAGTATTTTCAATGGAAGCTCCCTATTACTAGTAGGGCTTTTTCTAATATACAAGATTATACCACAAGACTACAGTAGGTAATGAGTCTGGAGATCCAACAGTCCAATGAGTCATCAAGCACAGCTAGCCTTGTTCCACACCACTTTTTTTGCTTTTGTCCTTGGGTCATCTCCAGTTCTCCACGATGGTATAATTATGAAAGACAGCAATTTATTTCACCTGTAACACCATTTAAAGTTGACATCCTCCAGTGTACACATGTGTTGCTTCTCTATCTCTCTCTGTGTCTCTCTCTGTGTCTCTCTTTCTCTCTCTCTCTCTCTATATATATATATATATGTATATATATATACATATATATATGTACACCTATGTTTAACAATAACATACATATATAGAGATGACAGTCATATACATTGGGTAACATAAATGGATACCAAGCAACCATGAAAGTATAAATAGTTAGAAATCATTTCTTGAAATGTGACTTGGAAGGAAACTGAATTCATTCATACTAAAAGCAAAACAAGGTTTGATTTTTATTAAATGTAAATTTATGTATCTGAGGACTTGAAATTTGAGCTGTATGAAGGTTCTCTGTAATACTTGAGTTCATGAAGAGTTCATGAGGATGAGCAATTTGCAGGCATTCAAAAGGTATACATGTTTTTTTAAATGCACTTTTTGATTGTTTTATATGTCCTTCCTTTTTTCTATAGTGTCTCAACTTCTTGCTAAATCCCTTGTTAATAGTGTCCTGGGATAAGAGTATTTATGCCAGATGATTGTATTAGTATTTTAGAGTTTCTGTAGGAAAAGCCACAAATTTAGTAGTTTAATGTAGCATCAATTTTCTGTCTCACTGTTTCTATAGGCCAGGACTGTGGGTGCAGTGAAGCTTCCTTGGGATTCTATTGGTCACATAATTATAATCAAGATATCAGCTATCTCCACCAACTCTATGGAGGCTCAGAACATACTGGAAAGGTCATTGTAGCTACTAGAAGAAGCCTCCTATAACTTAACATTCTGTCAGGCAGGGTGTGCCTCCCACACTATATGTACCTATCAGAGCAAGAAATGACATTTATTTGCTTCTTAGTCCTAAACTCACTGATTTGTGAATTTATTTCTTGCCTTTATGTTATGTAGTCACTGTCTTTCATCCAAGACAAAACAATAATTAGATTTGAAAGGTTTTATGTTATTGGATCAGACTGACCAAAATAATCCAGACTGATATCCCACTTTTGAACTTCGACCTGCTAAATCCTTTTGTCATATTCACAAATATAAGGCCTTGGGTATAGGCAGGATTTGGAGGCTGTTGTTGGATATTCTGTAGGATATAAATAAATGTCTTTAAAGCTCAAGAATTCTCAAGGCTGCTAAAATCCTTTCTGAAATATTTTTCTAAACCTGTATAGATTTCATGTTATTCTATGGGAATACTCAGCCCTCAGTGTCAATCATGGTCTTAGCTCAACTCATGGTCTCATGTCTTGCTAATGTATCTTCTAAAGCTATCTAGGGAAATAACAACACATTAAAATGTGAACATTTAAGGCTTTTTGTTTTTATAAATTGCTGTACAATATATAACCAGACACCCTGAACCCCATAGAAGAGAAAATCTTTGAATGCATTGGCACAGGAAATAAGTTTCTGAACATAACACTTATGGTGCAGGTACTAATATCAATAATATATGGGACCTTTTAAAACTGTAAAACTTTTGTAAATAAAAGGACACCATCAATAGGACAAAGTAGCAGCATATAAAATAGGAAAATATTTTTTACCAACTCTGCATCCAATAAAGCACTAATATCCAATGTAGATAAAGACTTCAAGAATCTATATATCAACAAACCAAACAATCCAATTTAAACATAATATACAGTTCTAAATAGAAATCTCATTAGAGGAATTTCATAATGCTAAGAAATACTAGAAGAAATAGTCAACATCCTTGGTTATCAGGGAAATGCAAAGCAAAATTACTTTTTGATTCCATCTTACACCTGTCAGAATGGCTAAGATAAAACCACAACTGACAGATTATTGGGCAAGGATATTGAACAAATGCAACACTCCTCCATTGATAGTTAGACTGAAAACTTGTTCAGCTACTATGGAAATCAATATGGCAGTTCCTTAGAAAACTGGGAATTGATATACCTTGAGGCTCAGGTACATTACTCTTGGTCATTTATTCAAAAGGTGCTCAATCCTTCCACAAGGACACTTGTTAAAACTATGTTTATTGTAGCTTTATTTATAATAGTCAGAAACTGGAAACAACCTAGATGTCCCTCTACCAAACAACTGATAGAGAAAGTGTGCTTCATTTACACAATAAGTTATTACACTGCTGATTAAAAACTGGCATCATGAAGTTTGCAGGTAGATAAATGGAATTAGAAAAAATATCATCCTGAGTGAGATAACCCAGATACAAAATTACAAATGTGGTATATATTCACTTGTAAGTGGATATTAGACATTAAGTAAATGATAATCAAATTATAATCCACAATCCCAGAGAGGTTAGGTAAAAGGAAGGCCTATTGGGGGAATGCATGAATCTCCGTGGAAATGGAAAGTTGAATAGATTCTGAGGCAGGACTCAGGGCAGTGGGTATGGAGAGGAGCAGAAGGGACCAAATTGTGGTGGAAGTATCAAGGCAGAGAAAGGGAGAGGGGGCAGGAAATGACAGCTGAAACTGAAAGGCTCTTGTAGGGATGTGGAAACCTAGTGCAGTGGAAACTTCCTGGAATCTATGAGTGTGACCTAGTAAAAACTGGTAGTAATGGAGGATACAAAGTTTGAACTGACTATATTTTATAGCTGGGAAAAACTTCCAGTGGTGAGACTAATATACATTTAATTGAGTTGTTTTCCTTGGGAGTCCTGTGAAGAGATATCTACAGAAGCTAGGCTGCTAGGACAGAAGGTTACTCCCCAAAATATGACAGCAAGTCCTCACTGCTGAGAACATCATCCAAACAGCTCATTGAATGTACAGGTGTCAAACTGGTACATCCTTGGTGTCTTCATTCCTGTGTTTTAATTTCCTTCATGCAGTAAGGAACTCAGCAGGCTGTGAGAAGAGAAACCTGAACAACAACATAGCCTGTGAACCCTTGACCTAAAATCTACCATGCATGAATGATGTGCTGGAATAATGATGGATTAGAAAGGGGGACCATGTCCTATACTTTCTGGATGGCCATCAATCAGACTGGATAGCTAGAGACCTAAAATGAAACAAACAACTAGCAAAAAATTCAATAAAATAATTCCTAATATCATTCTGCCATACTGGTAAATTATAGTTTTGTCCACTTGTAATCAGAGAGGCTTCCTCTGGCAACAGATGGGAACAGTTGAAAAGACCCAGAACAAGTCATTATGTGGAAAGACAATCTAAATTGTAGATCTCTATGTTGTCCTTCCCCAGGAGGTTGAAACCCCACTGAAAAGGAATCAACCATAATATAGAATATCAAGACTCAAGGACAAAGGATCTAGACAAAATCAGACTGTTCTTTCCCATACAGGAAAGAAACATTCAAAAATTATGGAAACCATATTTAATTATAGCATGAATGAGGGGGGAAATACTCCTCCTATGGAACAGACCAGATCTTCAACAGGATTATAGAAGATAATGTACCCAACCTAAAAATTGATACAGCCATGAAAATGAAAGAACAAAAACATCAATTGAGACAAAACCAGTAAAGAAAATATGTACATCATATTATTGTTAAAACACTAAATGTACATGATAAGGTATATTGAAAGCTGTAAAGAAAAAAAAGCAAAGAAATATTATCAAAATAACATCTCAATGGAAAAATTCAAAGACAGAAGACAATAAAGCAATGTATTCCAAGTCATATAAGACTAATATACCCAGAAAGACTATCCACCACAATTGAATGAGAAAGGAAAACTTTCTATAATATAAATAGCCCAAGGGAATCTAAATTAGAGGTCTCCACTGTTTCCCTCTGCTTGAAGCTTGGGGAACCCCACAGAAGCATGGGGTGATTATAGGAATCAGAGAGGATGATGGACACCAGGAGAACCAGACCCACTGATCAACTAAGCAGAGCTCCTGTGAGCTCACAGAGATTGAATTGGCAAGCAGGAGGTCTGCATGGTTCTATACCATGTTGTTTAAATATATGCTGTGGTTATAAGCTTGGTCTCTTTGTGGGATTCTTAATAGTGGGAGTAGATGTGACTCTGATCCTTTTGTCTCATCTTGGGAAATTTTTCCTCTTATTCAGTTGTCTTGCCCAACCTCTTTGAGGGCCTTTGCCCTGCCTTATTTTAACTTGTTCTGTTCTGTCCATTTGTTGTCTGTTGGAGTCCTGTTCTTTTCTGAGAGGAAGTATATTTGGGGAGAAGGGAGTTGTGCTGGAGCTGAGAGGAGTAGTATTTTCAATAAAATAAATAAATATATAAATTTCTGTCCTTGTTACATATGCAGCAGTTTATCTTAACCCTTGGGCATATGGAGGCATTTGTTGAAGGTTGTTATCTCATTTATTGTTAGACTAAAAGCTAAGATAAATGCTTATTAAAAAGTGATGTGAAGTGAAATACCTTAAGCTAAAATTCTGAGCTCCATGGCTCATTTTATTTAACTCTGTTATGTTATTACTTTACTAATTTTTTCAAGTTAAAGTATCCTGTCAAAACTTAGCTCTATGTTTCCTGGGATCAATTTCTAAATAGCAGATATTCATCTATACACAAGGTTTTAACAGGAACTTTTTTAAAAAAAAATTACATTTTATTTATTTTTAATTATTTATTTTTTATTTTACATATCAATCCCAGTTCCTTTTCCCTCCCTCCCTCCTTCCCTCTTACCCTCTCTGTCCCCTCACATGCACTCTGACCACCCTCACCTCCCATCCCCCCACCCCAACTCCACCTGTAGGGCAATGCCATCCAGGTGGGGTCATGTAAATCTGTCAAGTCATTTGAAGTAGGGACTAGGACTTCTCTCTTGTCTCTAGGTTAAGGCAATATCCCTCCATGGGGTATGGATCTGCAAGGTCCTTTTGTGCACCAGGAATACATCCTGGTTCCATTGTCTGAGGTCCCTTAGACTGCTCAGCCATCAGTATGGCTGTTCCTCAGGAAAATGGGAATTAGTTTACCACAGGACCTGGCAATCCCCCTCTTAGGTATATACCCAAATGATCCACATCCATGCAACAAAGACATGTGCTCAACTATGTTCATAGCAGTATTATTTGTAATAGCAAGAACCTAGAAGCAACCTAGATGCTAGATGAAGAATGGATAAAGAAGATGTGACACATCTTAATGGGAACTTTTTAAACAAAGTAAAATAACATGTTACTGTTTAAAATGATAAATTGTTGAGAAATGAATTATAAGCGAAATAAAACACAGTAGACTTTTTGTGTGAAAATTAGGAAGTTGTGTTGATACATTAACTAGCCAACCTAGAAATTTTTTTTTGTAAGCTATTTGCTTTATCTTGTTTTCTTTGTGTGTCCAGGAAAGAAAGACATTTTGATTGGAGGATGTGACTTTTATGAATTGATGGAACCCAGCTACAATGCTAAACCATCTGTACTGTGGTGGGCCATGTAGACAAAGGGAAAAATTGTGAATAGAAATGAAAAGGGATTGTCATATGAGTCAAATATTTTTCATATCCAAAAGCCAGAGTGAGTTGTGTAAAATTTCACAGGCTCTTAAGAACTTTACACAATTTGATTCATCTCATTTCATGTATATAATTCTTTAAACTTGTAGATAACTAAAGAGGATGCAGTGAGGGTAGAAATTAAACAATTTTTGCAGAGATCCTATAACTTCAACAAATCTGTGATTTGTACACTGCATGTGGAGTTTCAAAGCCAAAAATCTCTCTGCTCTGAAACATTGTATTTCTATCAAGATCAAAAGATTGAAAAGGAATCTTTAAAGCAATACAGAAAGGTTTAATATTCACAGCCAAAAGGAATAGTCACAAAATTCTTAAATTGTATTATGTCTTCCATTATTTAATTCCTGCCTGAAATGGTTCATTGTTCTTTATACTTACTGTATTTCTTCATTGAAACAATGATGAAATATATGGATAATATGATATACAATTAAAAACTGGAGTCTTGCACAACTCAATATATCACCCATTTCTACAATAACTCCTTAACTTCCATTCTCAGAGTCAACCAGCATCATCATTTCATTTCACAGACATAGGTGTGCATTAGTATTGTTACATAGACACTTTCTATAAAATATACAGAGCTATGAGTCCTCTTTTAGGTAGTTTCTAATAGCTTAAAATAGACTTTCAAGATGACATATATACATACTACGTTTATATCTCATGGTCTGCTTCTGATTTTGTTTGGTCAAAAATGAGAAAAATTAAATATGTAGAGAAATACTTTATTATTATTTTAGCAACATATAAACATAAAATACACAAAGGCATGGAAATTATTTTATATGAATATAATTTTAGATATGAATACATAAAATGCATGTAAACATAAATGAGTTTGTACATCAGCTGTGACAGTGACTGAGAAATTATATATCTATTAGCCAGATGTTGGGTTTTTTACCTAATGGTATACATAAAATAATTTGCAGTTATAAAAAGATGGAAACTATGTGTGTATGTGTTTATGTATGTGTGTGTGTTTGTATTCCTATGTTGTTCTCCAAATGCATTGAACCATTTCCATTAACAATGTTTAAAATGATTATTGTCTTCTATTCTCATTTATATATTATCCCATACTTTTAACCCATGTTAAAGTGAGAGGTGAAAAATTATGTCTCATTATCTGTTTGATTTGCATTTAATTATACCTTGCCTATTTTTTTCAGTTTACTAGACTTACCCACATACATATTGACAAATATTATTTAATACAAAGAAATAGAATTCCCCCCATCTTTGGTACTGCTAAACTTTTTCCTGCTTAGCTTCAGTAAAGGATTATAAATTATTTTCCCTGAAGAAAACTTCAAATTATAAAAGTCAGTATTCTGTTGCTTTTGGATGTCATGTCTTGTTTATAAAATTTTAGTGTATTGCTTCTTTATTAAAAGACCATGATGATGACAGTACTAAATAAAAGGTATATTCCCACTATCTTATCATGACTGGGGTGGAAGAATATTTATGTTGTGTTGTGAGCTTCCTATCATGATACACACCTGGAACTGGGCATTCTAGAAGCTGTGGTAGGAGAGCAACACATCTGAAACCATTAAGGCTACAATGTGCCAATGTATGGCTGTATACGATGTTAAATGAAGGAGCATGAAGAGAAGTGGGTGTGCCAAAAGGGAAGAAGAGATGGGCATGGGAGTGGATGAAGAAGAAATACATGTGCAAGTGTGCTTTCTTTCTCCTACCTCCCTCATCCCCCTATGTTCCCATTTTGTTCAATGACTCTTGTCCCTTTCCCCTTCACTGAGGGACAGTTACAGTCCTTGTTTCCTTGCTTCTCTGGAGGTGTGGGTTGTATTCTGGTAAACTTTTGATCTATGTCTAATATCCATATATGAGTGAGTACAAACCATGTTTCTCTTTTGTGACTGGGTTACCTCACTTTGGATGGTTTCTTCTAGTTCAATCTATTTGCCTGCGCAGTTCAAATTTACAGTGGTTTGTTTTTGTTTTGTTTTGTTTCCTGCTTAGTAGTATTCCATTGTGTAAATGTACCACATTTTCAGTATCCATTCTTTGGTTGAGGGGCATCTAGGTTGCTTTCAGGTTCTGGATATTACAAATAATGCTGCTGTGAACATGGTTGAACAGATGTCCTTGTTGTATGAATGTGCATCCTTTGTGTATATGCCTTAGAGTGGATCTTGAGGTATACTGCTTTCCATTTTCCATAGGGACTGCCATATTGATTTACAAATTGGCTGTGCATGTTTTAACTCCCACCAGTAATGAAGGAGTGTTCACCTTTCTCCACATCCTTTCCAGCATAAACTGTCCTTTGTGTTGTTCATTTTAGCCATTCTGCTGGATGTAAGATTGTATCTCGGAGCTGTTTTGATTTACATTTCCATATGGCTAATGTTGAGCACTTTCTTACATGTCTTTTAGTTATTTTGGATTCCTCTATTGAGAATTCTCTGTTTAGTTCTGTAGCCCAATTTTTAATTGAATCATTTAATGTATTGGTCACTAGCTTCTTGAGTTCTTAGTGTATTTTGGAGATCAGCCCTCTGTCAGATGTGTGGTTGAGCAATATTTTTTTCCATTCTTTGGACTGCTATTTTGTCTTATTGACACAGTGTTACAAAAGCTTATTAGTTTCAGGGGATCCCATTGATGAATGATTGATCTCAATGTCTGTGCTACTGGTATTATGTTCAAGACATGGTCTTCTGTGCCAATTTGTTCAAGGGTACCTCCCACTTTCTCTCTTAAGAGGTTCAACATAGCTAGATTTATGTTGAGGTCTTTGATACATTTGGACATTGAGTTTTGTGCATGGCGATCTACATGAGTCTATCTGCAGTCTTCTCCAGGTCAGCATCCAGTTATGCCAGCACCATTTGCTTAAGATTCTTTTTCCCCCATTGTATAGTTTTAGTTTCTTTGTCAAAACTCAGGTGTTCCTAGGTTTGTGGATTAATATCAGGATTTTCAGTTTGATTTCATTGGTCTACCTGTCTTCTTTTGTGTCAATACCAAGCTGTTTTCATTACTATAGCTCTATAGCATAGCTTGAAGTCAGGGATGGTGGTGTCTACAGAAGTTCCTTTATTGTACATGGTTGTTTTGGCTATCCTGGGTTTTCTTTCTTTCTTCCTTCCTTCCTTTCTTTCTTTCTTTTTTTTTCATATAAAGTTGACTATTATCCTTTCAAGGTCTGTAAAGAATTGTACTGGGATTTTTATGGGTTTGATGGGGATTGCAGTGAATCTATAGATTGCTTTTGGAAAGATTGCCATTTTTACTGTGTTGATACTACCTATCCAAGAGCATGGGTTTGATCCTACCTATCCAAGAGCAGGGGAGACCTTTCCATTTTCTGGTATTTAATTTCTTTTTTAGTGACTCAAAGTTCTTGTCCTACAAGTCTTTCACCTGTTTGGTTAGAGTTACCGCAAGATATTTTATGTTGTTTGTGGCTATTATAAAGGGTGATGCTTCTCTGATGTCTTTCTCAGCTCCTTTATTGTCTATAAATGTAGGGCTACTGATTTTTTTTTTTTATCTTGTATCCTGCCACTTTGTTGAAGGTGGTTATCAGCTGTAGGAGTCCCCTGGTTGAGCTTTTCGGGTCACTTATGTAAACTATCTTATCATCTGTAAATAGTGAAAGTTTTACTTGTTTTACATATCAATCCCAATATCCTCTCCCTTCCATCATCACATATCTCCCACTGACCTCCCATCTCATCCCCCCATCCACTCCCCAGGGAGGGTGAGGCCTTCCAGAAGGGATCATCAAAATCTGTCACTAAGGATATGTCCTGTTTCACGTCCACATGCCCCATAGACTACCTAGTCCTCCTGGCTGACACCCACAATCATGGAGTCTGTATTGGTCCTATTTTGGCTTTACAACTGTCAGAATGGAGTCCATATGTTCCTGCTTGCTCAGTACAAGTGTTTCTATGGGTTTTCCCAGTGTGGTCTTGACCCCTTTGTTTGTCACTCCTCCATGATCATGTGATTTTTTTCCCTTCAATATATTTATGTGTTATGTGTATTTGTTTTTATATTTTCAAACAAGATTGTATCTCCAGAATCTGTGGTATATAACCAACTTGATTATTTTCAATGATCTTTTAGAAAACAAATTTCCCTATCTGTCACAACATAGCTCTGATTGTCTGGAACTCATTATATAGAATTGACTGTCCTCAAACTTAAGGCAATGTTTCTGGCTGTTTTCATGTTGTGGATCACTGTGTGAACTATCACATCCAGCCATATGATAATCTTTTGTGTTCTTCATTTTTATTTGATAGTATTTACTTGAAAATCTTTGTTTATGATTATCAAATGAAGGGATCTAAAGTGTTTGATTTTATATTTTATCATAGAACCCCTATCTAATTCGTGCATCAGGCAATAACTGGTTCATAGAATGAGTTTTTTGGTTTTACCTCTTAAATTTTATGATACACTTTGAAAAGTATTTGTTATTTGTTTTACCTTAAAGATTATGCTTCAATCCCTTCATGATAGTATTTTTTATTACTCTTTATAGTACATTTCTGGTGGTAGTTGGTTTTTCTTTTTCTTTTCTTTTTTTTTTTTTTTTTTTTTTTTTTTTTTTTCCTTTGAGACAGGAATTCTTTGTAGCTTTGGAGACTGTCCTGGGACTCACTTTTAGAGCAGGCTGGACTCAAACTCAGTGATCCATCTGTCTGTCTCTGCCTCCCGAATGCTGGGAAATAAAGGCATGTGCCATCACCACCCAGCAACTTTTTTAAGTTTTATTTTCTTAAACATGATTTACTACCTCATATATCTTTAGAATTTATCCATTTCTCTTAGATTATTCATGGTTTGATTTTTTTTTGTATTTGTTTGGTTGGAATATGTTTTCATAGTGTTCTTAAGCTTCCTGCAGATGTAATTAGGACCTATTGTAACCCTATCTTGTATATCTTTAAACTTATTATTGTGGTTTTCTCTCCTGCGGTTAGTTTTGACAGATGTTTAAATTATTGTTTACATTTACAATTAACCCCGTTTCCTTTTGAATGTTTGTGTGTCATTTTAGTCCATTGTATTAATTTTGCTTCTGATCATTAATATTTCATAATATCTGTTGTTTTCATTTGGACTTGTTCTGAGTTTTCTAAAACTTTGGGGTATATTATTTTAGGATTTCTATGATTTCTTAACATAAATACTTGTAACTATAAACTTTCCATACTGTCTTAGTTGTATCACAGAAGTTCAGATGCACTGCTATCACTTTTAGTTTGTTATACAAAATTTCCCTTTTATTGAAAATAGAATCTTTTCTTATACAACATATCTCCATTATAGCTTCTCCTTTCTCTACTCCAAGTTCAACACCACCTCTGCTTCTATCAAGATCCACTCCCTTTCTGTCTCTCAGAGAACAGGATTTTAGGAGATAACAATAAAACATAACAAAATAAAATATATATTGTAAAGTGAAAGCTATCACATGAAACTGGACAAGGCAAACCTAAGGAAGGAAAAGAGCCCAACAGAAAGCACAAAAATCAGAGAGTCAGTTTTCACACCATCAGGAGTCCCATAAAAGCGTTAAACTGAAATCAGAGGACCTGGTGCATATCCATGCTGGGCCTTTTATGCTGCTTCAGTCTATGTGGGTTCATATGAGCTTTGCCCAGTTGATTTAGAAGTCCTTGTTCTCCTGGTGTCCTGAAACCCCTCTGGTTCTTACAGTCATTATGCCCCTTATTCTACAAAACTCACAGAGGTTTGAGGGGAAGGGTCAGATGGAGACATCTCCTTTAGGGCTAAATATTCCAATTTCCCTCGTCCTCTGAATAATGATTAGTGTGGCTGTGCATATTTGCTCCCTTCTTCTACAGAAGTACACATCTCTGATGATGGCTGAATAAAATACTTATCTATGTGTAGTATAGCAGAATAGCATTAGCAATCTTTTTATAACTACATTTCATTAAAACTAGTAGTATTTTGTTTTCCTCCAAGTTTCCGGGCTATCTAGTCTGTCATTTTTAGTCACCTAAGCAGTGTTGGGTATGGGTTTCAACTTGTATAGTGGGCCTTAAATCTATTCAGACATTATTTTGGTTAATCTCATAAGCTTTATACCACCATTTCCTAGGATATTATTCAGATAAGGCAGCATTATAAATGAAAAGCTTTGTGGTTAGGTTATTTTTCTCTTTTTGTAGCCTGCAGAGTAGCATCCATTACCACTAGAATATAAGGTTGCAGACTGGGTTTTTGGGAGTTTCTATGATACCCCATTGGCCAAAAACTCAATAGAATATCACCCAGTCCTAGTATTGGAAGCTTCAATGGATGACAAGAGATGACCAGCTGAGACGCTGTTTCCCTCATTATCTGAAGATTTCATTAGCATCACCTCCATGTGTTATGGGAAGTTCACTCAAATGTCTGTCAATTCTAGCAATCTCTCCCAAAATTCTTTTCCACTTCCCACCTGACCTTCCAGTTGCAGTCTCCCCTGTTCCAGTCCTCCTGTAAAATCTGTTCCATTTTCCCATCCCAAAGAGATCCAAGAGTTCCCATATTGGTTAGAGTTTCTATTGCTGTTAAAAAGATACTATGCCCATGACAACATTTATAAAGGAAAACATTTTGTAGAGTGGCTTACACTTTCATGTGTTTAGATTATTAGCATCAGCATGGGCAACATGCAGGCAGACATGGTGAACAAAGAGCTGAGAGTTCTACATCTTAATCTGCTGGGAATTAACTTTGTCACTGGGTAAAGCTTGAGCAAAAGAGACCTCAAATCCTACTTCCATAATGACACACTTCCTCCTCAAGGCCACACCTATTCCAGCAAAGTCATACCTCTTTTGGGGACAATTTCCCTTCAAACCAACATATTCCCTTAGTTCCTTCCTCTGGACCTAAGGTCTAGGGATCTATGTTGTATCTTGATTATCATTTAATTAAAGCTATTATCCAAATGTAAGAAAATATATATCATGCTTATTTTTCTGTCTTTAGCTTACCTCAGGATGATTCTTTTGCTAGTTCTGTCCATTTGCCTATAAATTTCATGATGCCATTTTTTAAATAGCTGACTAATCATAATCCATTGAATAAAATGTACCACATTTTCTTTACCTATTTTTCTGTTGAAGAACATCTAGTTTGTTCCAATTTCTGGCTATTGTGAATAAAGCTGCAACAAACATGGTTGAACAAGTGTTACTATGATAGGGTGAAGTATCCTTTATGTATATGCCCAAGAGTAGGATAGCTGAATTGTGACATATATTGACTCCCAACTTTCTGTAGAATCAGCACATTGATTTCCACAGTGTTTGTACAAATTTGCACTTCCACCAAGAGATGAGTTTTCCTTGTATTACACAACCTTGTCAGCATGTAGATGATTTCTGACAGTGAAGTATGCTTTTTGGCAGATATTTGGTTCTTGCCTATACATCCAAATAATTTCTCTGCATAGTTTAAATGGAAAGTTAGGGTATTTTCAATTAAAGTTGTGATTGAAAATGGGTTTCTAATTAATATATTTTCTTTAGATGTTTTTCTAGTTGGTTGAATTTTAGTATGTACTTCTCTGTCTTTCCCATTGGTGTTCGAAGTTTGCTAGTTTTCTGTGTTGAACATATAGATGCCATTCTTTGCTCTCCTTATTGATGCATTTCTCTCATTAAATGTATTCTTTTATGCTCTTGTATCTGAGAATGACCCTATTATTCAGTGTAGAGTATTCCTGTTGAATAATTTCAGCAGTGGTGGTTTTGGTGAAATGAATTGCTTGAGTTAATATGTATCTTGAAATACTCTGGTTTTACATTGAAATTTTGCTTTGCTGGCTATAACCACTTGGTAAACATTTATTCTTTTCAGGACTTGATAAATCATACATTATTTTCTGTATCTAAGGTTCTTGTCCTTACAGGTGAATTGATGTTTTACTATATAAATTTAAAAAATCATGATGCTTTTTTATTTCTTTCTTTTTGCATTTGTACCTGAGTACTCTAGGACACAATTAAGAGGGATTCAGTTATTTTTATTATTATTTGTTGGCTAATGTATAGTAATTTATAAACAGCATTTGTTTTGAATGCCAAATTTGTTTTATGTAATATTTAAAGAGTAAATATATTAGTAATATTTAGAATGCATTTTCACAAATAAATTTAGCATATACTAAATACCAATTTTGTATCTTTTAAGAATTTTAGTTAATTCATAAAAAAATATAACTATAAAAGTTAATTGTAATGTCATTGATTTGTGCTCACAGAGAAATTTTAAGGCAAGCCTAGCAATATTACATAATATGTTTGTAACAAAAATAGGAATATCCATTTTTTCCAACTATCTATGTGTTTGTTTTAGTATTACCAATAAAAGTAGACATGATATAGAATGAGAAGTATTTGTGAAAATGCTGTAATTTTCTACTTTCCATTAGTGGAGACTGGACATTAAACCAAAAGCTACCTTTGACCAGTAGTTTTCTTCCAACACCACCATAAACAAGATAATTTTTGATTGTTATAAAATTTAAATTTGTAGTATGGATAAGGAATGGTTACTTCCAGTACTGACAACCTTTTAAGTAAAGTGATACAGACAGACCACACAAGCTTTCTTTTTTTTAATATTTAAATTTGAAACAAGGTGGTTTTACATTTACATTTACATTTACAGTTCTCTCATCCTCCCATCCTCCCCTATCACCCCTACCTACCCTCAGCCCATGCCCTTTCTGCTCCCCAGGGAGGGTGAGGCCCTCCATGAGGAGTCTTCAAAGTCTGCCATATCATCTGAGGAAGGGCCCTCCCCCTTGTGTCTAGGCTGAGAACGTATTCTTCTATGTGAAATAGGATCCCAAAGTCCATTTATATACTAGGGATAAATACTGATCCATTACCAGAGGCCTCATAGACTGCCCAGTCCTCCTAAGTAAAACCCACATTCAGAGTGTCTGGGTCAGTCCTATGCCGGTTTCCCAGCTTCAGACTAGGATACATGAACTCCCCATTGTTTAGGTCAGCTGATTTTGTGGGTTTCTATAGCCTGGCCTTGACCCCTTTGTTCATCACTCTTCCCTTTCTGTAACTGAATTCCAGGAGTTCGAGTATGTTTAGCTGTGGGCATCTGCTTCTGCTTAAATCAACTACTAGACAAAAGCTTTAGGATGGTATATAAATTAGTCATCAATCTCAGTATCTTGGAAGGACATTAAAGGCAGCCTATCCACTATTGCTTAGATTGTTTGTTAGGTTCATCCTTGTAGATCTCTGGGTGTTTCCTTAGTGGCAGATTTCTCCTTAAATCTATAACTGCTCCCTCTATTATGGTATCTCTTTTCTTGTCCTCCACTACTCCTTTCCTGTCTCAATCTACCTGTTCCCTCATGCCCACCTTTCCCCTCCTCTTCTCCCCTTGTCTTTCTCCTAACTCCTTCTCTGCTCCCTCCTAGAATTCAATGAGAATGAAGACACAGCATACCCAAAATTATGGGACACTTTGAAAGCAGACCTCACAAGGATTTTTTTTTTTTTTTGCTATTTTACATATCGATCCTAGTTCCCTTTCCATCCTAGTGCTTATTTAATGCACCATGTAACTTATTAATATATACCCCTATAATGTTACATGTATGTAATAGAAATATTCAATGCATTTTCTTCAGTAATCAATATACTACAAACATTATTTACAACTTCATTTTCTAAAACATAGAAAAATAAGACTTCCAAACATATACCAGCTATAGCATTGAAACAAAACCTTTTATAAAAATAAGTAAAAATATATTTGGAAAGTGAAAAATAATGTTTTTTAGAGTAAGTAGTTACCTCAAAGTAAATAAAACTATTCATACAGCAACAAAAGTGAGTAAAGACAATTTGGAAAATGGCAAGCATACAAAGCTAAAACATGAATCCTATCTGGTCTCAATGACTGATTTTAGATAAAATTTACCTTAGAGATAAAATAACTTTGAGCTTGTTAACAAAAACCAAGAATATTCTTTCTTGCCATCATGTCTGGTATTATATTTCAAATATTTCACAGTATAGAGGAGTTTCTCAAGAATTTTCATCTTTTTAGCTTTAATGTCACAAGAGTTTAACAATAAAGTTTTTAAAGAATGTTTGATATTTGCATTTTTACACAGAAAAGAGACTACAATAAAAGAGTAGCATAGGCAGTACCCTGACTCCAGGATTTTATAGATACCTATGGTATATTATAGAACATATTTATTGAAAATATTAAAAATAAAGAGAATAAGAATATAACTAACACCCTTTTCAGAATATAAGAAACACTTCTGAATATACATAGTCCTCTTGTTTTATTTACTCTTGAAAAACATGTGGCCTAAGTGTCAACTTTATCATTAAGCACTTATTAGATGGATTTGAATTCTGAGAGAATGTCTTCTTTGTTGATCGTTATGAATAGAAAAAAGCAGTTGGGTTAACAAATTAAATGTTTTCAATAAATAAAAATTGTTGAATATTTTGATCAAGAATTTTCTCTCAATTTGTCTAAAGACATACAGATTTCTTCTTGACTCTAGGTTGCTGAACTCCTTTTTCTTAAACCATTTACTTTATAAAATTTACAATTGTAAATTGCCTTCCTGCCCTTTTGAAATGCAAACATTTTAAAAAACATCCTGCCAAATTCACAGTCCAAGAATGTCCTTTTCACAGAATTTGAGAGGAACATATGAAATGTGCACACCAAAGAGAAAGCAGCCCGACCTTCCAGTTTATCTGTAAGGATAGGACCCTTTCCTCAATGTTCCCATCTCTTTAATACAGTTCTTTGCTCAAAAAAAGGAAATACATTCCTTGCCAAGAAAATATTTTATGGGAGTAAAACCAATGACTAAACACAAGTAGTGAAGAACTCAGTTTCAGCCCAGCATGTGATAACCCCTTCCTCTTGTTTCCAAAGAATTAAATTAATAAGAATTCAGTTTCTCTTTCATAATGACAGCAGCCATGAAGACATGCTTTCCTTGCCTGTGAAACTTTTCCCCATACGGTGTTTTTACACAAGCATTACTTCTGAAAGTAAATGCACACAACAACAACTAGAGCAGCATAAGGACTCAAAAGTATGCATTCCTTTTAAGATGATAGGCATGGCAAATAATCTCTGATAAAGGAATATCTGAGCAGAGACTTACGGAAAGCACAGTCATGGACATAGGTTCCACAATATGTGAATCTTTCTGCCAATAACAAAATATTAAATGATGTCATTTCTACTGGAAGCCTGGAAAAAAAATGAGATAATGATTTCCATAGAACACCATTATGTGTGAAATATATAGAAGTTTGATGCCAGCCTGGTTTATAGTGTTAGTTCAAGGACAGCTAGAGATATACAGGAAAACTATGTCTTAAGAAAACCAAAAGAAAAAAGGAAAGAAAGAAGGTAACAAAAAATTGTAAACTGGAACCAATTTCATTAGATTGTATCAGGAAATAAAACTTTGCTAAGATATGAAAAAGAGTAGGAAAAATTCCTCAGTGTTAAATTATACAGCACCATCTTATCTCCAGTTTTTCAAAATGAAAACCTGAGTGGAGAATGATAAGTATACTCAAATCCCATTATTCATAAGTCTGGGGTAGAAAGACTGCAAGTTCCAGGCCAGCTTTGGATAAACTAAGATTAAATTAAGGAGATTTCATTTTAAGCACAAAAAGAACAAAACATGGAATACTACATATATAAGAACATGCAAAAAGTATGTCATTGAAAAATTATAGCTCTATGATGGGAGACTTAGCCTGTAAATATGTTTCTTGTATTGGTTAATCAATAAATCACTGTTGGCCAATGGGAAAGAAAGATAGGTGGGACTAGGAGACAAGGAGTTTTCAGGAAGAGGTAGGAGGAGATTCAACATGGAGGACTGAGAGAGTAGAACGCAGAGCCCCCTCTTGGGTAAGATGAGTCCCCATGGACTTAGATTAATACTTAGATTAATAGAAATGGGTTAATATTTAAGACAGAACTAGCCAATAAAAAACTACTAACAGGTTAACAGCTTTATATCAAATACAGTGTCCCAGTGTGTTATTTGGGGTTGGCTTGGCAGTGGACCCATCTGGCATGAAAACATACTCCTAACAGCTCTATGATTTTTCTTACTTTGATTAAGAGGAAAAATGAGGGAAATCCAACCAGATTATTTGTAGCTACGGAAGTTTCTACAGTGTAGAAATGGTGGCATGATGTTTGTCAGGTATCTTTGGGAAATCTGTTTACCTCTTCCTATTTTGTAAAATGGGGAAATTATACACCTAACAGTGTTTTATAGTAACTAAATGAGATGTCAAAGATATCACATGATTGCTACTCAGCACTTAAGTTATTTTAATAATTAGTGTTTTAATAGTTTTATTAAGTGTAATACTAACAGATATAACTGATATTATAAACTTTTTGTTTTATTTTAAGGAAGAGCTAAATACATTTTATTGCAACTACACATATTTTAACAGCATAAGGAACTCAATAAAGATGGACAAATAAATTCTCCTTTTGCATTTGTCGTTGTTTCATTTTTAAACTTTCATACGTGTTTAATTAAAATAAAATCATGTTACTTTCTCTTTCCTCACTCTAGCCCATCCCATCTCCCCTCTAATTCCTTTCATCTTTCCTCCCCACTCTCATCCTCTTCTTCATCCATGATTATTAGGTCTACACAAACAGACCTGTAGATTTACCAATTTACTTTGTGTATTCTTGGAAATAATATAACATTTAGTCAATATATTTTGATCATATCTATACAGTACTATTCCCCTATTTCCGTACAACTCTCTTTGGAGGCCCTGCTCCAAATTCTGACAATTTCATGTCCTCTCAACTTGTATTGTATTATTACCTCCTGAATACAATTAGTACTGTGCATCATGTGATCATGGGCAAACTACCAGGATACAGAAACACAAAATGAGGCTGACTTGCTCTTGCTCTGCAGCTATCTCCTGTCAATAGACCCTACTGAAAAGAGGGAGGTGGGATCATATGAGCAAGGGGAGTCAAGAGTATGATGGGGAAAACACATGGACAGCTAGCCCAAGCTAGTGGTTCACTGACTATGGACTGCCAGCTGGGAAACCTGCGTGGAACCAAACAAACTCGCTGAATGTGGGTAACAATTATATGACTTGATTGTGGGAGGGAGGGCTGGCAGTTACCAGGACCTCTTGCAGGATTGTGAGCAGGCTCTTTGTAGCTCATTTCCTGTGTGGCATACCTTGCTCAGCCTTGACACAGGTTTGAGGGGCTTGGTCCTGCCTCAACTTGGTTGGCCAGATTTTGTTGACTCACCCACAAATGACCCTCTCTGAGTATTGAATGGGGGTGGATAGAAGGAAAGTGGGTACCAGGAGAAAAGGAGGTAGGAGGAACTGAGATTGGTATGTGAAATGGAAAATAACAATTTTTAAATGAAAAAGACAATTGCTATCATTATCCTCTTAAAAAAGTTTTTATTTTATACAATCAACTTCTATCTTAAATCAGAAATATTTCAACATTTATAGCTTTACAATGAGGATACTTGCAAAATAACAAATTCCTTGTACTATTCTTACAGCTAAAATAGCATTTCTATTTTGAAATTCTCTCATATGTTACATCCTAAACAGGTTTTCTTCCTTCCCCACCCCCAGTCTCTGTCTCTGTCTCTGTCTCTGTCTGTCTCTCTCTCACACTTTCTCTCTCCCCTAGATCTAATTCCCTTTTGCCTTTCCTCAGAGAAGAGCAGAACCTTCAGGAACATCAACTGTCAACTAAACATCATGGCATAGAAAGCTACAATAAGGGGAGGAACATTCCATCAGATCAGGAATGGAGAATGGAAACCAGCAGGGGAATTGTCACACAAGTAGGCAAAAAGTCAGAGACAGCACCTAATTCCTCACAAGAACACCAAGCCATAACATATATGTGGACAACCTAAGTCAAATCCTGTCTTAGTCAGGGATTTCTATTGCTGTGAAGAGACACCATTATCATAGCAGCAGTCATAAAGAAATCATTTAATTGGGGTTCAGTGCATTGACATCATGTATTGACAGAAAGTCGACTGAGACATTAGGCAGTATCTTGAGCATTGAAAACTTGAAAGACCGATTCCCACAGTGACAGACTTCCTCCAACAAGGCTATACACACTCCAACAAAGCTACATAGAGCCACTCCCTATGAGATTGTGGGGGTCAATTATATACAAAATATCACATTCTACCCCCTGGCCAACCTTAATTCCATTTTCAAAAGTCCGCATAATCTATCAAGGTCTCAACAAGGTTTTAAAGTGTCAAGGTCAAAGCCTATTCTGATATTGGTGTAATATCTTAACTGTAATTCACATACAATAAAATTTAAAAGCTGACCACATAACTTCCAACATATAATAACATAGGATATACATTACCATTCCAAAACATAGTGAAAGGAGAATAGCAAGGAAATACAGGACCAAAACAAGATAACAAACCGCCTGGGCAAACTCCAAACTCTCTATTTATGCATGTTTGATGTCAAAATGGATTTTATATCTCCAACTCCAATTAGCTTTGTTGACTACAACACACTTCTTTCCCTTGTGCTGGTTCCACTCCCTGTTACCAGTTCTCCATAGTAGTTATCCAAGGACTATGGCATCTCTAACATCTTGGTGTCTCCAAAGAAATCTAAATTTTAAGATTATGCGTGCCAATTACATTTAAACTATCACAGGCCCCTATATTCTACCTGATACTGTGAACTCCCGTGAGTCCTTGTGAGTTAATGCTGTGGACCATGTACTCATGATGTCTTGGACCCATCTGGTTTCTATGATTCTTCATCCTCTCTGCTGCAGGACTTTTTGACCTCCACCTGTTCAGTTGCTGGATGAACTCTGTGGTCTCTTGGATGACTAATCTCCTCTGCTCTGGTCCAAGAACACTCTAAAGAAAGAACAAACTATAGGTTGAAGATTTTACAGCTGGGTTCTTGTCACAATCCCTCTACTCGAGGCCTTATCTGGTCAGAGAAGATGGCCAGTTCAGGCTCCATGTGTCCCATTACTAGGAGGCTTTGCAAGGGTTGTTCACATAGATTCTATGGAGTTTCCAGTGCTCTGGATTTCCACATCCTCCCCAAACTGCCGCCCATTCCAGTCCTTTCTCCCAGTATTTTCTCCTTCCCTTGAACTGCACCTGATATCTCCTGATCCCAACCCCACTTCCAATCCACCCATGAAAACCATTATATTTCCCCTTGCAGGGAAGATTTTTATTTCCCACTTAAGCCCTGCTTATTACTTAGTCATTCTAGTTCTGTAGACATTAGCATAACTATCTCTTAATTTACAGATCATATACCCTTTTAAGTGAGTACATACCATGTTTGTCTTTTGGTGTCTGGGTTTCTTCCATTTGTCTGCAAATTTAATCATGCCATTGATTTTAACTGATGAATAATAAATCGTTGTGTAAATGTATCACATTTTCTTCATCCATTCTTTGGTTGAGAGACATCTAGGTTGTTTCCAGTTTCTGATAATAACAAATGAAGCTGTTATGAACACAGTTGAGCAAGTGTCTTTGCTGTGGTTGTTCCTGGGTATAAAGCCAGGAGTGCTATAGCTGGGCCTGAGATAGATCAATTCCCAATTTTCTGAGAAACCACCATACTGATTTTCAAAGTGGCTGTACAAATTTGGACTCCCACCAGCAGTGAAGTGTTTCCCTTGCTCCACAACCTCTCCAGCATGAGCTGTAACTTGCATTTTTAAATCTTTGTCATTCTTACAGGTATAAGATGGAATATTAGTCATGTTGATTTGAGATTCTTATTTCTTTAAGTGCTTCTCTGCCAACTGAAATTCCTCTGTTGAGATCTTGCCCCATTTTTACATGGATTATTTGGTTTGTTGATATCTAGTTTTTCTTTCCCCCACTCTGGGTTCTTTATACACTTGGATATTTGTGGTGATATCTTCTTTGTGCTTTAACAAATAAAGCTTGAATGAAAATCAGTTTGGAATTAGCCACTAGTTAGCCCTTGAGGCCAGACAATGATGGTATACACCTGTAATTCTAGCACTCAGGAGGTAGATACAGGATCTCTGTGAACCTGTAATCGTGGCCACACCCCTCTGGGTCTGGCTTCAGGCAAACTGATGTGGAAAGAGGAAAGCTGGAATTGTGGCTTTCCTTCCCTTGGTCTTTCTGGTGTGTCAGCTGATCCAGTAGGAAGGGCAGGGAAATGCTCCCAAGGGTCTTTGTATTTTTCTGTGAAATTATTTCCCAGTAAATACTAATTTATCATTTATCTTTGGTTTAGAAAAGTCATTAAACCTTGTCTTCAAGATTTCTGTGTGTTCAAGGCCACCTTGAACTACCCTAAATTAATCAATTCTAAAAGAGAAACATAGCCAGGTAGTAGTGGCCCATACCTTCAATCCCAGTTCTTGGGAGTCACAAACCTTTATTTCTAGGACTAGGAAAGTAGAGATGGGAGTGATATAGTTGAGAGGAGAGAGGAATATAAAATGGTAGGAGACAATAACTCATTGTATGCACTCTGAGGTTTCATAGGACAGGAACAGTATTTTAATCTGAGGATTCAGGAGAGGTCAGAACTAGTAGCTGGCTGTTCTGCTTCTCTGATCATTCAGCATTTACTCCTATATCTCTCTCCAGGCTTTTGTTATTAAGACCAATTAGAATCTATGCTACATATATGAGCCCTCTGTCAGATGTGGAGTTGGTGAATATCTTTTGCTATTTTTGGAGGCTGCCATTTTATCCTATTCACAGGGTTTTTTGCCTTACGGAACCTTTCAGTTTCATGAGGTTCCATTTATCAACTGTTGATCTTAGTGCCTATATTATTGGTGTTCTGTTCAGGAAATTTTCTCCTGGCCAATGATTTCAAGGCTATTTCCCACTTTCTCTTCTATCAGGTGCAGTGTATCTGATTTTACGTTGGCATCTTTGATCTACTTGAACTTCAATTTTGGCAGGGTGACAGATATGGATCTATTTTCATTCTTCTACAGGATGGCATCCAGTTAGACCAGCACCATTCTTTTTTTGCACTGTATTTTTATAGTTTTTCTGTCAGAAATCAGTAGCTCATATGTGTGTGGATTTGTGTCTGGGGACTCAATTTGATTCCATTGATCAGTATGTCTGTTTTTTATGCCAATTTTAGTCATTTTTGTTACTATAGTAGAGCTTGAAATAAGAGATTGTGATGCTTAGAAGTTCTTTTATTGTGTAGGGTTGTTAGGGTTGTTTTAGCCTTTCTGTTTTTCCTTTTTCTATTTTTATTTTTCCATATGATGTTGAGGAATGGTCTTGCAAAGTATATAAACAATTGTGTTAGAAATTTGAAAGGACTGCATTGAATCTGTAGAATCCTATTGGTAGGTGGCCATAAAATGTCATTCCATAATATTGTTGAATGTTTAATCAATGTTCAAATCTCCCTTATTAATTTTTTGCAAATCAATTTTCAAGCAACACCCATATGACATTATAATCCATTTTACTGTATAGTATTTTTAAAAGCAATTCAAATCTTTTTTATTTAAAGCAATTATTTATTTGCTTATTTTACAACCTGGCTGAAGCTTCCTCTCAATCTTACCCTTCCAGCCCCTCCTGTATAACCACTATGTATTCACCCTTCCCCCAGTCTACTTCCCATAAAAGAGATGGCCAGTTCAAGCTATCTATCTGCTGTTGCTCAGGTTTTGTTAGTGAAGAATGGACAGGTATGGATGGGAATGAGAGTGATCAGGTTGGGGGACATAAAGAATGATCAGAAACATGGGGCATTTCAGGGTAAAATCCTGGTAAAAGGGAATCTTGAAGAAATCAACAAGGATGATCCCAGCTAGGACTTCTGACAGCAAAACACTTTTTGATGTTAACATTCTATACTGTCTTAGATATTTTGTAAATGGAATGTAAGAAAATTCTTAGTGTGGGAAGGTATTAAATGCTAGTTTGTTTCTTTTTTTTTTCTTTTTCTTCCTTTCTTTTCTTTTCTTTTCTTTTGTTCAATTGAGAAGACAGACATGATGAATGACATCCAGTTCAGTAAATGGAAGTGCCTCAAGAGTGGAGGGAGGCTAGAACCTACAGTAAAGACCTAGTTTAGGGTAGTCACTCAGGTACTGGTGTAAAAATCAATAAAGGCAAACTGTTGGCAGCTGCTTACTGAGAGTTCTGATAAACAAGATTTTGCCATTAAAGATTACAGAAGAAGAGGGTGCTACAAAATATTCTCTGATTCTCCACAGATAATGCCAAATGGGGTAATCATGTCACCTGCACCATTTGATGATATCTTGTTAGACCTTTGGAAGGAATTTTCTGGTGCATGGGAGTGATTCAAGTTATTATCCAAATGCTTCACCCATGCTTTGTTCCATATATTCATCTTTTTCTCTCTGTTTGAGAGACTACCGCAATAAAAATAAAATGAACTTGGAACAATGGTGCACATGTACAGATGTTAATTGTAAGAACTATAAAAAGTAAATATTTCAATCTGTGGGAAGTAATTTCAGAAGCTCATCTTTCCCAGAAAAATCACACTGAATGGCCTGAAGAACTTAGTTGATTAAGAGGATGTGATTAAATTTACTAGGAGACTAATAGTTCAAGGAATGGGATAGAAAGTTTTAAAGAATGTGATGGAGAATTTCTAACAAGTTAACTTGTGCATGTAAAGCCAAGTTATCTGACCCCAGATGACCTACAGAACCCAGAACACAGTACTATGAAGGTATTAGGAACGTTTCTTTACACTTTTAAGGTTCAATGGGAGAATGACGATAAACAAATCTGGAACAACACACACTAATTAATGGAAGGCATTACAGTGTGCTGTGGGCTAAATATGCCATGGAAGATCAGAGGACATCTGGCTATGAAAATCATTTCTGTGTGCACTTGTGCAAGTAATTTGATATCCCTGAACCTCTTTTTCTCTGGGGAAAATGAAGATTTAAAGGCTCTACATAGAAATATGCAGTAAACATTAAATACTTAAGTATGGGCAATGTATATGTTATAAAACTTAATATTTGGGAAAATTACCAAGTGTTTCTCCTAAACAATGTTATCATTGCTATTGTAGTCTCAAGGTTGTTATAAATCAAGCTCAGCTCTTCTTATCACAATACTAGTGATTGGGAAGTCCTCCACTCACATCTTGCTAATGTTCTTTAAATGAATATAATCACCCCAGGTGATTTCTGAGTTTTGAAGTCATTTTCATTTCAGTTAGGAGCTACTCTGAACTTGCTTCTAAGTGTATTAACTTTGTATGTAATTCACTGAACTTTGCTAGACTGCACAATGTATTTTTTGTTCAGTGAGGTAGAGACAAGTACATTTTAAAACTATGACTATCACAGCTTTCTGTGTATCATTTATCTTCCCTAAGTGTTTGTTATGGGTGATAATGATACTAATGAATATATTCTGAACTCTATGACTACAGCAATCATCTTGAGACTGTTATGAAGTTTTATGTAAAATTCTCCTCTTGTCATGTCTTCATAATGTACAGCTGGCCTCCATTATACAAGGCATATGTCTGTGCAAAAATACTTGGTATTATTGCTCATTTGTGTTCTTCCTCTGCTACTCATCTCTTTTTTGTGGCTCTGACTTTTAGCCTCATTTGTCTAAGCATGTATTGTCTTTGGCTCTTTTCTGTATAAAATTTCTTTTGTTTCTTGATTTCTGGTCACTTTGAAGGCATTTGTGGAAGACTTAGCAGTCATTAATCCTGTCTGGTCTGTGTGTTGCTTAATAAGAATGCAATTCTCCACACAATTAGGATAACAAAACAAAACAAAAATGTTCAGTTTTGGTTAAAAGCCTGTACCACAATTTATTCTTGACTTAAGAATCTTTCAGTTTATGAGAAAAAATAAATGCAGATGAATTTTCTAGAGAATTTCTTGGAAATGAATATGGTGGAGATCTTGAACTTGACCATTGAAGAAACAACTTTCACAATGTCAAAACATAGTTAAAGAAAACACACCAAACAACTATGTTCATAATTGGAAGATATTGTGCAAATTATCCAAAATTTTTATCAGAGAAAGTTTTAAAGGTGTTAATAAGCAAGCATAGCCTCAATTCTCTCCGCTTCATGTATCTGTCATCAAATGGGTAGTGTAAATACTTTGATCGATCACCTTCATAACTATAGAATTCTCTAAGTTATGTTTTTAAATCATTTCAATGCATGATTCACAGGAAAAGACAAAGATGATTATTAATTGTGATACTATTCAAGATTAGAAGCATGTTTGACCCTTTTTAAGCTTTGAAATCCACTACATCCTGCAACTATGATCACGTGATACCTCCATGTGAGACAGAGGCTGTTATTGGCTTTATTTTATTCTAGAATATTCTGAGGAAAAGGCTATTCAAGACAACATCTCTCATAGTGTAAAGTGTCTGTGTTAGTTATAAGTTCTGGAGTAAAAATCCCCAAAAGATCACTTACAGTTCAACCAAGGTTTCCGCTAATGCAGCAGTTGCTACTTGCATCAAGAACTGTCAGCTAATATTAAGAATGACATAAAGACTGTGTTCACCCAAAATTTGAAGTCAGATCACAAAGGTTGTTATAAAAATCCTTTCATATGGAAATGAAACTCTACATTGAGAATCCTGGTAGGAGGCCAGGGATTTCACTTCACCCACCACTTTCCTGGGGTTAACTGGAGTTTGAAAGGAGCTCTAGGTTCACTCTGGTTTTCCCTCTTCTAAAACGTTTGCTACTTTTAACAACTTGAGATGTCTTTCTTCCTCAGACTGTTTCTTAACTTTCCTGTCATGAAAGTGTGTCTGGTTTACTTTGAAACTTCTAATTAGTTCTTCTTTTCTTTCTTTCTCTCTGTTTTTCTAGTCTTATACCAGAATACACAAAAGTGGGCAAATGATGAAAAAACCAAACCAAACCAAAACAAAACAAAACAAAAAAAGATTTATTTTGGCTTATGGTACTAAAGGCTAAATCCAAGGTCAGGGGCTTCATATCAAGAATACTGGATTATAGACAGAAAAATGGCAATCATGTGCCTGTGAAAAAACAAGGACATGAGGTATGAGTTTGCTTTAAAACAGTAACCTCACACCCTAAATCACAGGATTTTTCAACCATGCCAACAAAGCCAACACTGTGAAAGCAACAATCTCTTCTTGAGGGCAAATGTTTCTTGGACAAAAGTGTTTCCTAATGAAACCCTTAACCACTTCTCAATAATGTAACAGGGGGCATCAAAATGCAGCAGGTGTTTTGATGACTATAAACCATATTCAAATAATAGCACTCCCTATTTATAATTCCAGTATATTCCAGGTGTTTCAAGTAATAGCAAATCCTACACATCACATACTGGGAACATCTACTAGACATTGTGTTATTGGAAAAACAAAAATACATCCCACAGATTTTTTTGTTTTCCTCAAGCACACACATGCACATACATATACAAATAAACTCTGCATGGAACCAGTATCTGGACAAATACACTTCTTCCAGAAATAATACTTTTGGTTGATTTTGTTGGTTTTTGATTTTGCTGTTTTTCTTTCTTTCTTTTCTTTTCTTTTTTTTTCTTTTTTTTTTTTTTTTTTTTTTTTTTTAATGATACCTGTTAACTCCTTCTATCCTACATCACAGGAAACCTTGTGCTACTAGGAATGATTGAGACTTACTGGACCCATTAGTTCTAAAAGACAGAGGTTGCACCCATGAATGGGGAGAATCAAAATTCTTTTAAAAGCTTGATAAGCATCCTATACAATATGTATTAGAATTCTATTTTCTAGAAAATGTTTGAAATAATCTAATATGCATAATGGAATGTTTCAGCGGAGATCTTTTATCTTCACATGCTCTTTTATGGTTATTATTATCAGTACAATTGAGTATGTAGGAAAATAAACATTAAAAATAAATTGCAGCTATACACCATCCTCAGTTAAGTATGTAGGGTAGGCAAAGGATAATAGATTATCATTACTTTGCCTATTCATAATTTTCTGAAGACATATGTCTTTCTTTCATCATTCCTCCTCAGTGTCTTGATTTTTAAGCTGAAGAAGTTAAAGTCTAGGAAAGTCCTTTACCTTGAGAGCAGTCCTATTTAGGTTAGGTTTTTTAATTGTTAGATTCTGCATATACAGCATAACTTTTAATTAGGAACTGATGGAACACAGAGAAATATATCAACATAAACTGTAACAGGATACTTGAGTAACCTAGCAGTTGTGAGGTCATACATGTCAGTTTCCTCCTATATTCTCAAGAGATGTGAATTAAGTATAGAGGCATTTTCAGCTTGATATACATTATATTAAATTTATGGAGTCTTAAATGCTGGCATATTTACATTTATAATTGTTATATCTGCTTAATGACTTACTTTCTTTACAATAATGTAATTAACCTCTTTGTCTCATTTTACACTGTTTTCCTGATTCATTTTCTCTGATATGATTTTAGGAAGCTCAGTTCCCTTCGGTTTTCAGTAACATGGAAAATTGACTTTTAATGCCTTTATTTTAAATATGCGGTTTCTTAAAGGTAAGAGAGTTGTTTGCTGGTAATTTATATTTGTTTTTTGTGATTTGTGTATTTAAATAAATTTACTTGCTCTGAATTTTGATATTTGAATTTTTGTTCACTTATTTTTAAGGTAATTATTAAGGGTTAAGGAATTACTGGCCATGTAAAAGCATTTTGGGGTCATATGCAACTTCTCACTTCTTTTTCATTTGCTTTCTTCCTTTATGCATTGGTGAGTTTTCTGTGGTGATGTGTTTTGATGTCTTACTTTTCAAATTATTATCTACTGTAGTCTTTTGGTCTCTGATTACCATGAAGCTTACATGTCACAATTACAGTTGTAATATTATTGAAGATGATGATTTACCTTTGACCAAACTTTTATTTTTACTTTGATTCCTTCCATAATTTAAGTAATAATGTCACAATTTGCATTTCATGTGCACTTTCCTTATATTTTCAAGGCAATACAAAGCATAGCTATTATTTTACCAGTTTAGTCTTTTTAAAATTGTAAATTAGTGTTAACTATGTATTTTTTTTCTGTTAGTTTTGTTTAGATATTGGAGTTGTATCAAGAGAACTATTGAAAGATATTGTCTCTGAATGTAGGTTAGTGGGTGATTGAGCAATTCACCCAGTGTCATCATGTACCCTCTTCTATAGGCATAGATATGCACACAGGCACAGGTGTACATGAACACTTACAAAACTCCCTTGCATGTACACCACACAGAGAGTAACAGAGACAGAGACAAAGAAAGACAGATAAAAGAAGCTGTTATCAATATTATAATATCTTTGACATGTAGTCAAAGTGTTTTTAAGCTTATTGTTATTTATTCAGAGTTTACAAATGATCACTTACTCAGTTTCTTTACTTTCCTGATAGTGAGTGTAATACAATTTTTCTAGGCATTATTTCTGTTTAATTTAATTAATATGGTGTCATGCAATCATGAATAATGTCAGAAAGAAATTAGATGTATGTTCTCATAATGTAAATTAATAACATTGATTAATTTAATACATTGAAGATGAAGTGTTTTCATCAATCCAAACTTTAATTATCTTATAAGTAGGAAATGGAAACATAAAGGATAACACACAAACAAATAAAAAAAAAATCATTTGTGAAATGGATCCACATACATGGAGTGCTATAAGGGAATATTTTCCCCATTATTTTAAGAAAGTTATATTGTACATTTGAACTAGAAACCTAAGTTATGTGGTACAGCAAATGCATTCTTTGCCCTGACTGCCAGATGTCAGAAATTATTGAGTAGAAATGCTTGAAATGATGAGATTCTGAGATAGCTTGTTTGGAGCCAAACTCTTTTGGTATGCTTCTATTATGTTCCAGGATTCATGGTGTTGTTATGAGCATACAATTACAATTCCACATAACTAGATATAGTAGATGTATAAGAGCTACAGAATTGAGTTCAATACTCAATTGCTAGACTCTCTCTGAAAGAAAAGAAAATGAACATGAAAATGAGCACCAAGTGTCCACATAAGGGAAAAAAATCCTGTTTATTTTGTTCAAATCTTAGTTGAAAGTCTGTTTCTAGTCTACTAGACTCTCTGATTTCCTCATTCTCTCTCTCTCTCTCTCTCTCTCTCTCTCTCTCTCTCTCTCTCTCTCTCTCTCTCTCTCTCTCTCTCAATAAGAGGCTTCTAGGCTGTTTTCTAGAATTTACAATACACCCTAGGAATAATTATGGTATTGAAATGAACTTGTGATCCTCTTGCCTCTCATCTTTGGGGTTCTAAGAAAATATGTTCATGCTTTCATGCTACCACATCCAGTTTATATGGTGCTGGCTAATGTTTAAACCTGGGACTTCATTCTTGTTAGGAAATCATCTACCAACTGAAATACATTCCAAGCCAATTTCTGTTTTTTGTTTGCTTGTTTTTGTTTGTTTGATTTTTGGAAAATTAGAACTTACTTGAAAAAATACAATATCAAATTTAACTGCCTGAAATTTATATCAAATGCAAGACTTGATCACAAACGTGAGCACTCACTGTGAAAAATTACCAGTTTGTTGAGGTGTATGAACACAAATAAAGCAACTTGTTGTAGGGAAATTAATAGAAAAAAACAGGAAATCTGTCTCTTTATCAAGCAAAGGACAGTTATACTGCTTGCCAAAATGGCTACCAAAAGTTTTTCAATTTTCTGGATTCATTTTTAATTTAATGTTATAAAACACTATAGCCCACTCTGTTTTGGACCAACACTCCTAGTGTATTTTACTTGCATATGAATTTTTAAAAAAGATGCATGTGGTTTAAACAAGAACACATATACATACAATTTACATTAACTTAGCCTTGTTGTCTATCAAAATTAATGTCTAACAGATCTCTTTAGAATGCTCTGTAATGAATAACAGAACAAAATCTAATTAAACAAAACTGTTCAAATTTATAGTGTTATGCCCCCTCTATCTCCAATATATATTTCAATGTATATTCAAATCATAGCCAAAAGCATGTTCCTAGACTACTGGCTTCTTTCTGATTTTATTTTCCTTTTTTTCTTGTTTGAGATATGACTTATAGGCTGGCTTCTGGAAGTCTCAAGGTAGCCCCAGAATGATCTCAGTATTGTGTAGAAACTTGAAAGTTGGATCATCCTACCTGATTTGATATATATATATGTACTCTTTGGATGGTTTCATCTACTCACTACCCTAAAAACCTTATATATTCAATGAATACTAGTAAAATCAGACAATCCAAAGCTGAGCTTCTTAACTAGATGCCATGTTTGTACTACCATCCCTACAAGAGAAGTCTAATGGCTGATCATCTTCATCATTTTTCTGTAACATGGTACATTCATAATGAAATCCATTGGTGTCAGATATTCTTACTAGACACACAAAACTCTACTTTGGTGCTATTATATACTTCTAAGCAAATGATATATGATTTTTCCTTTTCATTTTAAAGTTGGATGATTGACTCAGACTTCTACTGTAGCTGATGAATTACATAGACATGGTTAATGACTATTAGTGGTTTATTAATAAGTTACACTTATAATAGAAAATATACTCATATCTGCTTACTGGTGTATTGCGGTTAAATTAAGGATCAGGATAAACAAATAGGCCGAATAGATGTTTATTCAGGGAGAAATGACTTACAACCAAAACAGATGAACACCAACAAGTTCCACTGGATGTTCTCCTCTCCACGACCCACCAGCAAGAGAGCGACCCCCGGCTCCTCCTCAGACCTCCTTCCACAGGTCACTTCTGTCCCTGGCTCCACCCACAATGGGCATGGTCAGTGCCACAGAAGGAGACAAAGTGAATATCACACTACAATTCCCCTTTTAGTCTAAAGAAGATTCAGGCTTGATACAAAACTATATATAAAATGGTGAATAACAAGTGTGCTCTAAGAAAAGGAAAATCAAGAACAAATGACCTACATGTCTAGTCCTAGGGTGAAGGCATAACAGAGTTTACAATAGAGTTGTCCTAAGCTGGAAAACTTAAGTCTAGTACCTAATATATCTAACTAGGAAGAGAGAATAATAGTTGTGATAGTTTAATCTTCAACCTCATCAAGACCTGAGAAGGAAAATAATGAGACTAGGGTAGACAGGAAGTGTGGATGAGCAACTTCCAAAAGGTGCAGTGAGGACAGAAACAGCAAGCTACCTGGACAGTCACCCTAGGTCTCACAGCAACTTTGGTACACCCACTTTTGGCTAAGGCCAAGAAAACTTGACAGACCAAAACAACAGCAGGGAGGTAGAAAGGCTGTCTTACCCTGACTTGGCAAGGTCAAGCAGTCTTCTATATTTGTCTCCTGCAACACATAGGGACTGCATGTCCAAATCAGTGGTGAAGGTGGGGGCAGTTCTTTGCCCAAAAGGCCATTAGCTGAGACAAGAATGAACTCCAGCAGGAACAATATCATTTCTAGAGTTTATATATTATCCTTCTGTTGTCTTTGATGGAGTTGAAGACAGATAATTATGGTTATAGTTTTCCTTAGTTAGGATTTAAAGATAAGTTACATAGACTTTAGACATACAAAGATAGAATAGATGACAGAGTATTTTCTTAAATCTTGCTAAATGTTAATTGACTAAATATTGTTAACTGTGATTCTTACTTGATAACTGTTCTGTGATATATTTTGCTATGTTAAGGTTAAACCCCTTTATATTTTAGACAGAAAAGAGGAGATGATGGGAGATGTCATTCTGTAAATATGTTTCTCATACTGGTTAATGAATAAAGCACTGTTGGCCAATAGGAACGCAATACAGGTGGGACTAGGAGACAAGGAGGAAAGAGGAAGTAGTAAGGAGGAGTCAAGATGGAGAGACTGGGGAGAAGAGATGCCTGCCGTATTCCCCAGTAAAATAAGACCACATGGAAATACATAGAAATGGATTAATAAGTAAGACAGTGCTAGCCTACAAGAAACTAGTACCTGGCCAACAGCATTATATCAAATACAGAGTCTTGGTGTGTTAATTGGGGTAGGTGCGGAGGCAGGACCAGACCGGCAGCAGGGCAAGAACCATACTCCTTATACTGGTGTCTACTTGCAAAGACAAAATGACCACTTCCTGAAATTATATATGTCAAACAAAATGATTACTTCCTATCTAACATACTATAAAATATTTTTCTTTCTGGAATAATTGTAGATACACATTTACTACAGAAAAAAATCTTTTGGTGAAATTTTATTACATATTTTGCTGATTGTATTGTAATTTACTGTCTTCTTGTTGTGGTTCCATAATGTTAAGGGGGAATGTATTTTTAATTGGAATATTATTTTTACCTGTAATAACATATGACTACCTTTGTCATTTCTAGGTATAATCATTGAATAACAATGACTACTTAATAAATGGTGTAATATCAGGAAAACATTTTTCCTCTGTCCATGTTGTCAGAATGTAAGTAACAGAATATAGGCAGGTGAAGCAGAAGAAGGCACATCCATGCTTTGAGAGCATCGGAAGGTGTAAATGGAATCTACAGACATGATGAGATTTGATTATCTAAATTTTCTGTCTACCTAGATGACTCTTAATAAAGTATCACAGTGAGAACAAAGAAAAAAATATGCAAGAAAAATACATATGTTTAACTGTGTATGTAAATATATACACATATCTACATGAAACTGGGAAATACTCAAAGAAATAATATGATCAAGAAGTTGATATAATGATGAGTTGAAAATTCCTATCCTGTTTTGTACTCTTAATAAAGAACTATATATGCAAACTTTTTGATTAAAAGAATGATGTAATAAAATCAAGGGTGCTATTTAATTATCAATTTCACAACATACTTGAAGAAAATACATCAAGATCAAAGTTAAATTAATTTGTACAAAATTGATCTTCAAAGTACAACTTAATATCAGTTTTCAAACTGAGATATTTTATATTTTTATGTATGACAGGAATGATTTTCAGTTTATATTTCTGTGCTGACATTACCAAAACCTATATAAGATTTTCCATTTCTCTTTAAATATGGGGAATGCTTCCATGAATTGTCTGTGTGTGTGTCAATGGTGTAAGCTATCAACTTTGAGAAGTAGATTAGTTAAGAAAATTGTTAATGATATTTGATAACTTAAAAAAATCAGTATTTTATCCTAGATTTAAAAACAAACTAGTCATTAGTAATTATATTATAAAGAGTTTATCTACCAACTCTATTCATAAATCATTTTCAGCATAGTTGTTTTCTAGGCATTCATGTATTATTTCCCATTACAGAAATCATGTACTATTGGTTTGCTCCAGCAAATATATGAATCCCCTAAGGTTCCCACTGAGTTTATATTAAGAGTCAGAAGATGAAAACATGCCAGAAGAGTGTCTAATGAAATAAGACAGCAATGTCATTGTACAGTTGATTCTATAATTTGGTGTAAAAAAGAGTCACATGATGTAGTGCTTTAAAAAAATCTTGAAAATGTCACTTTCTTTTTACTGAAATTTGAAATGTTGGTACTATATTAATTCAAATGCAATTTCGAGAACATAATATGGTTCTCCCTGTTGTTTTGATTATATATGAAGACCATACTCTCATTTTCAATGAATTTTTTTTTCTGTTTGTCACATTCTTTATACATCTGATAGTGGTATGAAATTTTCAGATAGTCAAAGTTAATAAATAAACAACATTGAATTTGTGTCAACTTGCTATGAGAATTAAACATGAAGCTGAGTTGTGTGCCAACCAGTTTCAAACTGGATAATAATATAAACGGAGAGTAGCATGGTGATATGAACTTCCAGAGACAGTAAAGTAACAATGAGCAATATAACAAAATTGGTGTGCCTGTAACTGTACCCATTACATTCTTTTCTCATGTTCAAAGTCATTCTTGGCAAATTTAACTTCATGACAAAATAACCATAGTCAATCTCATAAAATATATTCTTAGCTACACCCAAATACACATTCATGAATTAAAACACCCTCCTCATCTTTTTATACTTCTACTCTAGCGGTACTAGACAATTCTAGTAATTTTTAACTCTCACAGTACCTTGATCAATAGTAAAATGTCTGGGAAAATGGCCATTGGATGATTAGCAGCAAAAGTAATTTGTTTCATTACTTAGATGATATGCAATTAAAATACAAAGAGGAAAATACTGAGTGCAAATTAATGTGTTTCTTTTTTTATAATACTGTGATTTTATTTTCCATTTTTTCCTCTATCAGCTGTTTTTATGTATTTTTTATTTATTTGTTTTTCTTATTTTATATATTGATCCCAGTACCCTCCCTGTCCCTCCATCCCTCCCTCTCTTCCACCCTCCCATGCCCCCCAACCACCCTCCCATTCCACCCCCCCCACTTCACATGTAGGGTGATACCTTCCTGTAGGAGTCATCTAAATCTGTCAAGTCTCATGGAGTAGGGACTAGGTCCTCCCTCCTGTCTCTAGGTTAAGGGAGTATCCCTCCATGGGGAACATGCTCCCAAAGTCATTTTGTGTACCAGGGATACATGTTGGTTCCACTGTCAGAGGTCCTTTAGACTACCCAGCCCTTCTAACATCGACCCGCAGTCAGGGGACCTGAGTGGGTTCAATGCTGGATCCCCAGTTATCAGTCTGGGGGCCCATTAGCTCCTCCTTGTTAAGGTCAGCTGTCTCTGTGGGTTTCTGTAGCCTGGTCTTGTCCTCCCTCTCTTCAGCTGGATTCCAGTTTGGCTCAATGTTTAGCTGTGGGTGTCTGCTTCTGTTTCCATCTGCTACTAGATGAGGGCTCTATGATGGTGGATAAGTTAGTCATATATCTCATTATCAGGGAAGGGTATTGAATATCTAATGATGGACTATCCAGTAATATAGATATAGGGAGCTATTTTAGAGAAGTGACTTACAATAAAATTCAAATGTTAAAATTGTATTTACCTTGACCATTATTTAAAATGGATAGAAACAAAGATGAAGACTTTTTTTTTAAATAAAAGAGCCTTTTTTAGAAATTATATTACCTGCTACTCAAACTGGCTAACCAACACCCCCAACATCTGCTGCAGAGAGCAACCAATGATCTCAGGACAAGATCTGGATGTAATTTCCTCAGGAAGAATGAAAAGAATTGCTGTACTGTCATGCTAGGGTTTGATCAATACTTGGACTATCTATAAGATTTAAGCCATTTTACTGTGTCTGCTGGTTGTTTCTACCATTACTTAATGACTACAGTCTTCTGTAATTTTTTTTCCAAAATGTGACAGTCTTGACCATCCCATTCAGTTTCATCAAAATTCTCTGAGCAGCTTACCAAGAAAGTAGGACAAGTGCTAAATTTCACTAATGTCCCTTCATAAAGACAAAGCCAAGTGGTAAGAGTAGAGTAATACATTTTAATATTAATTTATAAAAATATATTTAACATAAGAAACTAAATTTTACTACATACTGAGCCCATTCAATTTTGAAATTGAAAACAAATAGACACAGGGGAATATATGTGGCTTTCAATCAATGGAGGGCCAGAGTCAAGTGTGTACATGACTTCACATATACTATATATTGGAAATAAATAGCATGTATATATGCATGCTTCCCACAGACAATATGGTACTGTACACACACACTCATTCAAAGAGGCATGATACATTATAAACAATAAACTCTATATGGAAAGAAAAACACAATATTAGTAAAATGCTTTATGTTTTTTCTGTGGATGATGTTGTGTTGCATGTATCTTCATGGACTGGATTCTATTTTGTTACTTGAAGGTACTAAGGAAGTACTGAGACCCTGTTTCCTATTGGAAATTTATTTTTTAATCATTATGTACCTCTTCTTAGAGAAAGAACAAGAAAAATAGAAACAAAAGGAGAACCATAGAAGTGGTTCAGACAATCAATGTAGCACTGTTAACACTTACATCACCCTTAAGTTGTCTAATGTCACCATGTCTGTGAGCTTTTCAATTTTCAGGTTAGATTCCCTCCAGAAAATCCTTAAAGAAACTTATTTCTGGCTCTAAGTGGCTTATATTATGCATGGTGGTTTTAATGGATACTACAGCAATCTCAGCTGGTTGGACTAAAAATATCTCCAAATTACCAGATATTGAGTTTCAAGATAAAAATGGTTTTACCATTTGGTGAATTTTATAATATCTCTTTTGGATATCTCAGTACTCTACTTAATTATGATTAATGAATGTGGTTGATAATTTTGGAGTTTGGTTATGACAAGTGATCTTCATTTTCCCCTAAATTTCTTGAATTTTCTTCTTAAATACTACCTTATTTTTTTTTTATAAATAGGTTTTGTCATGTATTTCCTTAAAAATAGGGTTGAAGATTATAAAAAAAAAACTTATGGATTTTAATCAGTTAATATTACAAATAGAAGTCATCCATCAGGCTGATCTATTCTTTTTATGTTAATGTTTTAGTTAATATGTAATTTCTTCCTTTGATAGTTTCTAATAATGCATTGAAAATAAATTCAATTTTAGCCCATACCGGAAAATATAAATAGAGACTTTGGCTTCTATAGTATTTTGAGTTGTCAAAGAACCATTCATCACCTTTGGGAAAATTTTGTTCACACTGAAAAATCAAGAACATTGTTTTGAATGGCACCTAAATCTTTAGTATTCTTGGACATATTGATTTTTCTTTTAAAAGTGTACCTTTAGTGTTTTCAGATGATCTGGTAATTAAAATCCCCCATTTACTAACAATAGCACATGGTATACTCAGATTGAGCAAAGAGTAAGCACACTTTCATGAATGTCTCACATAAATACGAGATGGAACACAAAACTTGAAGAAAATTATTTTAGGTACATGATTGAAAAACAACAAAAAATACACTGATGAACTTAGATATTTTATTTTCATCAAATAAATTACCTTAATAATAGAATTCAAGAAATAGTTAAATTTTGTATCATAAATGCACATATAAAACTAACCTCAGGCAAGCATAAAACTGAAAACAGATGGGTTATCTAAAGCAGAAGGAGTGATAGACCTTTTGAGAGAATCTTTGAAGATAAATCAGACCACAATAAGGATGACTCAAAATAAGTATAGTTGTGTACTAACACATTAAGCTGATAATGTGAGGAGGCCAAAGCAACAGAACTAACTATTCCAGGCTACACTGAGCTATGCAGTACAATCCTATGAAATATTATCTGTGTTGTGTGTGTGTGTGTGTGTGAGTGTGTGAGAGAGAGAAGGGAGAGAAGAGAGAGATTCTAGTCTACATCCATATATGTACAAATGGAAGAAGTAACTCATCTATTATTTTGTGTTTTACTTTTATCAAACTAAAAGAGAAAATATAAAGTTGGGGAATTTTTAGTAGAAACTTAGCACTTAGAATTAAGTATAAACAGTACCTAATTAAAAATGAATATTCTAATAATTTTTATTCTGTAGTGAGATTGTCTTAATTTAAATAAGATACTTAGCAAGGGCAATGTCCTTTAATTTAGACTTTGATTATGTGTTCCTTCAGAAGGTAATTTTATAGCTGTTTCTCTCTAAGAGTTCTCCAATTGTGTTTTGGTTGGACTTAACATAGTAACAGTTTTTGCCTAACCGAATTAGTGATCACCCATTTGGCAAGTGTTTGGATTTATCTAGATTACATTAAAGTAAGTGGGAAATCCTGCATTAAATATAAACAGCAACTGTGCTGATAACACAAAGAGACACAAGGGAAAATGTTTGCTTTATTATTTTTTTTTCTTCCCAATTTCATGATGATGAATGCTGCTGCTGCCACCTTAATGCACTGACACCAGAACCAAGATATTTTTTTTTTTAATTCCTAATTGGGGTTGAAGATCAAGGACACTCCAGGAATGCACCAGACCTTCATGGCCAGATGTGATTGCTTTGGTTATGTGCACTGAACAGCTGCCTCATCTTCAGCTTCACCAGAATGAATCCAGCCATTGTTACACTCCCCAGACCAGGTTGTATGAGCCAATCTAACTGATATCCTTTGATCATAATCATTCTAATGTTTCTGTTCCCTTTGAAAAGCCTGGAAAATACAGAACTCTGTTCAGTGAGTTTTCTTGTAACTGTCTCTGTGCTAACAAATTCATAGAAATATTACCAAAGAAAGGAGTCAGCAGAGGCTGTCCAAAATGTCGGCAGAGCCTGTCTTATAAAGATGGTTTAAGATATGAGGAATCAAGGACTAGGGTTGGATCAATAGTTGACATTCTAGTATGTTAAAAGATTATTTCTTTTTGCTACCAACAGTCCCCCTTTTATGAATGTCTAATGCACCCTTTAATAATATAGAAAATAATAAGAGATGTCCACCAGCTATTCCACACCAGAAGTGAGAGAACTCTTATTCCTTGTTTAAATGTTTAAGATATAGATGCTTGTATTTCTCTTTTATTTGTCTCCAGGAAAACCTATAAAATTATTATGTTTTAAAGGAATAACTGCTGATTATTCCATAAATCATGGCTGGTTTTCCATGCAGGGTACAAGAGACAAGTTGCATGTACTTTGTTTTCTACTTCATTAGAGTTCATAGATATTCATCTCCACATTTATTTTTTGTTTTTCTGTCTAGAACATAATCAAATGGAATGATTCATGAGGTCTCAACTTTAAAGTTTTATGCATCTAAAGGAAATGAATTTGGTGTAACAAAGAGAAATCTATTTTTTCCTGTTTATTGAAGCAACATAGTCCAGAAAATTTCAAAAAGCTACTATAATTTGCTGAACAGATAAAGAAAATATGATGCATATATGTAATAGACTGTTATTAAGAGATTAAAAATTAAATGCCATCATTTATACTATTGGTAAGCTCAAAAATATTATGTTAAATAAAATAAATCAGATTTGAACCTGCATTTTATTATCTCATGTGTGATATCAAAACATGTTGAATTCATAGGAGTTAGCATAGAGTGATTTATTTCAGCAGCTAGGGAGAAGAGAGACAAAGAATGTTGGGGGAAAGCTAATCAATGAGAGGTTATATTCACATAATTTCCATTATACTATATTATGATTGCTTTATTTTATTGTTATGAGTTAACCTGATACTATGCTTAATTAACAAATTGAATCTTGTCACAAATATATATATGTATATATATATTTGTATATATAGATGTATATATATTTATGTGTGTGTGAGTGTGTGTGTGTGTGAGTGTGTGTGTGTGTGTGTGTGTGTAACAAAAGACAATAAATATAGAGTTTTTCATTACTTAGAGAAGTAGGCATCCACTGAGGATTTTCAAATGTATAATCCACAGATATGGAAGAATAATATTTTGAAATCATTTCTCACACAATGATTACTCCATGTATACTTAAAAAGACAGAATGCTTATGTACTTTGCCTAAATGCAAATCTGGTAGATGATATTCAGTTTTATTTTTCTCGGAGCTTTATAGTTTATGCTACAGAGTTTGAGATTTAAACATTGACTCATTCACTTCAACTCCATGTGTTTTATTCCTTGTGAATGAGGAGCGGAACGGTAGAAAATGGGCAAGTTACAGTGATAAATTGTAGGCATCTGAAAACATCTGCCTTTGTCTGAAATGGCAGGACTCAATGACACATTCACCTTACTATTTCTACTCTCCTTCCCCGGATTCTTTCTCTACCTTCTAGGCTGAAGCTCTTTGATGGTAAAAGTTGATGTAGGATAATATTCTTGTTCACTGTAAATATTTGCCACTCATATTTGTTTAATAAAATACGTATTGGTTCATAACCAGGCAGGAAGTATAGACAGAGCTACCAGACTAGGAGAATTCTTGGAAGAGGAAAGGCAGAGATGCAGTCACCAAACAAACTCAGAGGAAGAAAAAATAAAAATACCTTATTGAGGAAAGGTACCAATCTACATGGCCAAACATAGATAAGAATTATTGGTAAATTAAAGTTGTAAGCATTAATTAGTAATAAGATTGAGTTTATAATTAATATAGTCCTCTGTGTGTTTATTTGGCACCGTGGGACCAAGTGGGCAAGAAATATCTGTCTACAAAAAGTAGTGTAGTTCACCTGGCTCTATACAGCATAATGGTGTGGGTGACTGCTAACTCCAGTTCACAGTGTTTTCCAGATGAACGATGAGTTGGGAGTTTACCAAAATCCCAGGCAAGACACTGTCAGCCATGATAAAAGATAAGCAGATGGAAACTAGAATTACTAACTATTACTAAAATAGTTAGAATTTAATGCTTTCGTATAAGTGTATTTTTATAGAGAAGAGGCTTGTAGGACAATTTATAAAAACTTTGAGTAATTTCTGGCAAGAGATGAAAATTTTGTGGGTAATGAAATCTTTTTTTAGGAATAGGGGTAGCAGGAGATAACTGAGATTTTGAGTTGGTTCTTCCTATTGCTAATGAACAGAAATGAGAAGTTAAGGAACATTGGTTATAAAAGTATGGAATACAAACTTGTTATATTTATTTATGTGGGTAAAATCATACATAATTTCAAGTGTGCCTATTACAAAGAGGTCTTCAGATACTATTGAATAGTTTCTTAGTCATAATTCCCTTTTAATAAAAACAAACTTTATTCTTAGAAATTTTAAAGTTAAATTTTAAGTAGTAGAAATATATGTGTATATATATATATATATATTCAATATGTGGTTTCTCAGTATAGCTTTGGAGCCTGTCCTGGAACTATCTCTCTGTATGCCAGGCTGGCCTCTAGCTTACAGAAATCTTCCCACCTCTGCTTCCTGAGTGCTGAATTAAAGCTGTGTACCACTAATGCCTGTCTCATTTTGCATATTTTAAAATTGCTTTCTAGTTGGGCCTTTCACTGTGCAAATCTTCATTTAGAGCATTGGATATTTATTTTTACTTGATATATCTTCTGATTGCATGGTTGTGAATGATGCTTAGCTGTGACTACAGAGAATGACGAAGGCATTTCAGAGCAAAATAGAGAATAAAACATGGCCCATATACTTTTTAACTTATTATAATTATGAACTGAGATAACAAGGGAAATTTTAGAAATGTAACATCCAATTGGAAAGCAATATTTACTAACCTCTTCAATAGACTCATAGGTCATAAATCTATAATTTATTGCAAAGTAGTCTGATATTCATAAAGGAGACTAAGAAATTTGTGTTATAAAATACGGCTAAATCCATTAATTTCTATTTCAGACTTTTACATACTCTCTGTTAAGAGTATGTTTTTCCCACCACCCTGGTCCCAGAGTTGCGCTAGCCCCAAATAACACACAGAGATGCTGTATTAGATATAAAGCTGTTGGCCAGTTACTAGTTTCTTATTGGCTAGCTCTGTCTTAGTTATTAACACATTTCTATGAATCTAAATATTTCCATGTGGTTTTATCTTACCAGAGAGAAAGACTTGCATTTTACTCTCTCCGTACTTGATCTTGAATCTCCCCCTACTTCTTCCTCTCTCCTCCTAGTCTCCTAGTCCCACCTATCTTGCTTTCCTATTGGCCAACACTGCTTTATTCATTATCCAATACGAAAAACATATTTACAAAATGACATCTTCCATCAACTCTCCTTCTGAGCATTTCTCCAAATTCCATTGAAATGTGCAATAAGCAAATCTAGTTAAAATGAGTAAATATGTTATAAATATATCATATCACATTTTAGGTGTTGAAAATATAGTCTTGTGCATACAGTAATCTTTTAACCCAGATCTACATCATAAGAAAGGTTATTAGGACTCTAGTACTACTTTACCAACCATGAGGAACCCACACCTTATATTTGACCCTCAGCTTGTGTGGGGATATCCTTCACTGTTTCAAATTTAGTGGACTTATTCTTGTCCTGCCCATGTCTATGGTCCTCTGGCATGAATAGACAAAACATCCTATTTCTTTAGCAGGAGAGTAAAATTTATTTGTATCAGCTGCCTTGGAGGGGATAGACGTCCCTTCTGGTGATGGAGCAATTGAAGACACTCAAGAACTATTCTTGTTCAGGCTTTGCTCAACATGAATAAAACACAACCCTATATGTTGCTTCTCTGTCTTGTGCCTCAGATACCAAGACACAGGTGCTTTGGTGACTCCTACAGAGACAGAGTGGATAAACCATTTGGATTTCCTTCCCTGCCATTGGCACAGTGCAGTACTTTGTTATCATCCATGAAGTTAGAGTTCCCCCAGAATGAGTAAATGTTGCACACTGTTCTACACCATATTTAGCTACAACTTTTAATCAACTTTGCTCTCCCACTTTACAAACACAAACCTGATAAAACTAATCCACATTTTAATGTTCCTGCATCTTTTCCTGTTTGCTTAGCTCCATAAAACCATTTGTCATGGTTTTATGGTCATGTCAAAATAGTGATATTGTGACTTGACAATTTTTTTTTAGTCATATTTGCTATTGAAGAATGTTTTAAAAAACATGCTGTACATGAGGTCAAGTGACATCCTTAACAAAGAGCATAACGATTAAACTTTACAGCCATGGGATTACATCAGAAGAAAGGATTTGTGTATCTTATAATCAAACCCACAAACTTAACCTGAGAATAATTAGATTTTTAAATGCAACAAATGCTTATTGTAAGATTTTGGATTATAATAAAATGTGTGTGATTTTTATCAATTAATCTGTGATTAGTATTTTCATAAATATGTCAAATCAAGAGCTCTTACACTGACAAATGAATGTGCTGTCTGACTTTAAAACTCAGCTAGTAGGAATGAACATGTAATTCAGCCTCACTGTTTTTCCTCTTTTTTTCAATGTTTTATATGAGTTTTAAAGAGACTTAGACTATAGCTGGGAATCAGGCAGTCTAATATCTAGGCTCTTCTTTGAGCTATTTAAATCCTGTTGCTCATTTCTTTTCAATTTTTTGACATTGCTGTTTCCAGATGAACATGAGTCCCTTTACTGTATGCAGTATGTGCATGTGAGGGCTTCTTACTCATCAACAATACTCATATCTCAGAGTAACTGCACTTCTGTGTTTCACTCACAAAATCCAGGTTTAAGGATCCTTTCTTATTCTGTGCTACTACATCCATTACGTAAAGGTGAATGACCCTTCATGTTCTTCATTCTGATTCCAGCTTTTCTATCCCAGGAGGGTGGTGAATTAGAACCTCCAGGGGAGACTTTTAGTTTACAGCAATCATTTCATGGCCTCAATATGACTTTGCTAGACTACAATTTTGACCTCTCTAGCCACTCCACTTACAATTTGTACTTCTCCCTAGAGTCTCAGATCACTTAATGATGCTTTAGTTTTATTTAGTTAGCGTTATCACTTTCTAGCATACTACAAATTTTATGTATGCATGTACAATTATTCCTCTCCTTGGAATAAAAGCTCCATATGGAGAGGTTTCTTATTGTTGCCACTTTTTAAAAGAAAAAAACGATCTTGTTTCTTCTTTCTGTCCCCAATACCAGGATCCCTCTAGGAACACAGGGCAACATATATGGAATATGTGCTTAGAGATGCTATGAGAGTTATTCAGCTTTCACATGTCTCTTCTTCTGACTGTCCTTATAAACATGCCTTAGAACAAAGGCCCTTCTGGAACTCCTTGCTCTGCACATAGTTTTTCTAGTGATTCCTCCAGTTGCCATTACTATTGCAGGAATAGTAATAGTAACATCTCAAATTCATTTCATTTACTCACAGGTACTAACCCATTGATTATCAATTACATGACTGTGATTGGCGATTCAGTTAATCAGATATTTCTAGAAAAATTAAACTTCTCTGGCAAATTATTGGAACAAAATGCTAATGTAGCTTACATACATAGTTCAATAGACATGTTTCTCTTATTGTATCAGTTGCTAAATTATAAGGACAACCTAGTAACTACTTGTATTTGCAATTTCTGTTCCCTTACAGGAAACCACACAAAGTACCCAAGACACTCACATTTCTGGAAGTTCTATGGTACCTTTGCCTTGTTGTATTTACTGTAGAAAAAAAAAAAAATTCTTGATTTTTTGGTGGTGGTGTTTTGTTTGTTTTGGAGGGCATGCTTTGTTTGTTTGTTTGTTGTTTTTATTTTGTATGTTTGTTTGTTTTTGAGACAGGGTTTATCTGTAGTCTTGATGGCCCTGGAATTCAATCTGTAGACCAGCCTTACTAGAAATCAAAGAGATCCTTACTAGATTAAAGGTGTTCAAACTTCAAATGATGACAAATGTGTGGTTTACAATGACTGAGGTTTTGTTCATTTGAGAGTGTTTCTAGATTTATCCCATAGGTCTTAAAGTTGTATGACAGACTTTGAAGATTCCCCAGGGAAGGACTCACACTCTCTGGGGAGCAGAAAGGGTATGGGTTAGGGGGTTGGTGCTGGGGCACTGGAGGAGGAGAGGGAGAGGTAACAGGGATTGAAATGTAAAACAAGCTTGATTCCAATTTAAATTTTCAAAAAAGGGAAAAAAACAATTGTATTGGATAGAAGGTGTCATTTTAGGTACAGTAGAGAAGAAAAATGCCATATAGTTAATATTGTTGGTAGTTCTTTTATAATACTGGCATTAAGCAATAAAGAAAGAGTTTGATGCCTTTAAAAAAAATAATGGAGAGCATAGGAGAGGACCTAGGCCCTCTCCCAAATGATGTGACAGACTTAGTTGATTCTCCCTTGGAAGGCTTCACATTCCCAGGGAGTGGATGGGGGATGGGATGGGGGATGGGATGGGGGAAGATCAATTGGGGACTTGGGAAGATGGGAGGGAGAGGGAACTGGTATTGATATGTAAAATAAGATTGTTTCTAAATTAAATTAAAAAAAAATCCCACCTGCATGCTTAATGTGTGATATCTACCATTTGCTGGAATTAGGGAAAATGGAGCATTTTCTGATCCCATAATTAACAACAGGGCTGATAATACACCTCTGCAAAATGGGAGGATGAAGTGGAAGTCTGAGGAGTAAGGTGGCAGACTATCCTTTATCTGTGGTCCAGAGTGGAGAGCAATTTATCCTTCTTCTGCACACACAATGATGATACATTTATGAACTATCACAGTAAAAGACTAAAGGGCAGACAGATGACAACGCAAAGTCTCTCTGAAACTACAAGAAAGATAAATTTGCAGCAGTAGCAAAAGACTGACCTGGGGAATGTTGGAATCACACATTCTCTCTCTCTTTCTCTCTTACTCAGACACACATATATTCACACATATGGCTGTATTCTTCTTGGCATATTTTATTCTGTTTTCTGAATATGATTCTTTTTAATATACTCATCAAAATAATACTATCAGGCCCTTCTATCTGAAATGTCCTAAGATAATATTAACAATACTTTATATAAATCAGTGGTTCTCTACCTTTCTAATGCTGCAATCTTTTAATACAAATCCTCATGTGTAGTGACCCCCAACCATAAAATTATTTTTGTTGCTAAATCATAACTACAATTTTGATACTGTTATGCATCATAATGTAAATATCTGATATTCAGGATATCAACATTTTATCCATCTGAAAAAAATATCATGTTGACAAGCAAAAATGATCTCAACCCATAGGTTGAGAACCACTGGTTTAAACAAAGATCACTTTTGTTCTTTTCTACATATGGTTCAATATTGAGAACACCATTAAGGATATACACTGTGTGTGTGTGTGTGTGTTTGTGTGTGTGTGTGTGTGTGTGCTCATATGTATGTGAATATGAATGGATATTAGGAAAGCTCAGAAGTGATAAATTCTCTGTATCTAGAGTGTTTCAGAATAACCTTCTTGAATGATACAATGTGGGCAGGATTTTTAGGCTGAGAAGATGCTGGGAAGAAGGCTGAATCTCCAACCTGAAGGAGAGGGAGCAAGACATGCAGGAGCACAAATAAATGCTAATAGGTTCGTGGCAACATGTAGATAAATAGAAATGAGGTAATTTAAGCTATACATGCTAGAGGGAAAAGCCTAAATTATCAGCCAAGGTTTTGTAATTAATAAAAAGTCTCTGTTGTAATTTGATAACTGGCTAGCATGCCAGAAAAAAAATCTACCTATATTAGAGTTACTGGCTAAAGGTTGTGGGAATTGAATTTCATGCAGTCCTATGGAAGAACAAGTACTTTTAATAGTTTCAGATGACAAGAGGTTTATTTTTTTATTTGTTTGTTTTATGTCTCAGAATCTTATTTGAGTTAATATTTCATCCATTTACTTTATAACAATCTCCAAAACAATTATTTCTTTTTTGATCCTGTCCACTCACACTTTGAAAGCAGTATTGATAATGTTGGTAACAACAGAAAAAGTTTGTCATCCTTGCAAATGTGCAAATACATAATAGAGGATTTGTTGCCCCCGGGCATAACATGATTATCAGCAAACAAAGGAAGGATCAAGCTTTCAACATGTCACATAATTTTTTTAAGTAGGCCTTTCTCATCCAAGCAAGGCATCCTTCTGCAGGCCTTGTGCCTGGCCATCACTCTTCTCTGCAGTTATCAGCCTTCAGTGCTCAAAAACGAATATTCTGCTTTAGATAATACATTTTCTTAGTTCCTAGGACTCAAGGGCAAGGATATCTTTAACCTATGTAAACAATACAGAGAGGCTAAATGCCTATTCTGGTTGTCTTTAGCACTCTGCAAAAGCATGCAGCAAAAGCAAGTGTAGTTGCTGACTTCAAAGAATGGAGTCTGAAGTGAATGTTACCTTCTCAGGGAGCACAAGTGATGCTCCCTCTTTTCCCACCTTGTCCTTCAGTTCCCTGTTCCCCTTTGACGCTGCTGCTCTCTCAAGTGCTCAAAGGACACAGCACCATTGCTGCCTCGGGATCACAGCAACTTTTCTTTCCTTTTCTACTTTGCCCTGCCTTTGCCCAGCTGTTTCTCCCTTTCAGGTGAGAGCACAGGATTTCCATTTCCTGAGCACAGCAGATAACCCTGCCTCTGTGGACAAACAGTGCTGTGTTGAGCTTCTTGAAGTAGCTCCCCCTACTAGCCTGAAATATGCAATGATTTACATTCTTGTTTCTATTCAGTAGAGTGGGAAATGTGTTTTAGCTGTGAACCAAAATATTCCCAGCAGTTAGGATGGTGCAAGTGTGCTAGTGTGTCATTTGTAATCAGTTCATTCATTCAAACACAGTAGAGACGAATAAAAAAGAAAAGTTGGCCCTTATTATCAGTAGTCATTCGATGACAAATTGTAATCACTTCAAAAAATTAAATTGGGAATTTTAAGTGTCCAGAAATCTTTAATAAACATCATAATTAAAAAAAAAAAAAAAAAGCATGAGCTGAAGACCTCTTAAATCAGCTGCAGTTTCAGGCTGTGGTATTTATTTTAAGAATTTACAGTTGGATTCCTCCTAAGCTCTTTGTAGTAACATTTATTACAAGAAATCAAAGTCCTGGAACCTCTTCATACATTATTTTGCAAACAATTTTTTCTCCTCTAGATCAATTCATTTATACTGAAAAAATGAATAAGAATTCAACTTAATCCTTTGATTTTTCTTTTACATTTCTGAGAGAGCTTGCATGACATTAGGTACAATAAAATTTCACAATCTACAACTGTAGTTAGATGTAGAAATTCTAAAGTGTTTTCAATGCGTATATACTCATAATAGAAGATATGAAGCCAGGGAAAAATACGGCTTTTGAAAGTCAGAAAAAACTCCGTTTGGGCTGATGGGTTCACACACTCCAGGAATGACTTTGCCAAATGTAGTGCAGGTCCAGCCGGCCACACTGCTATGTAATAATGACATTGGGAACAGCACAAGCAAGAGCAGAAATGATACTGGCTTTGAATTCAGCTTTCACTGATGGGCTAAATGAACTGGCAGTGCTTATAGGAGAGGGACCAGGAACGCGAGTAGCAAGAGCCAATTTTCTGTGCAGTCTAATACGACAATTTCTTTAGTAGAGGAAATTGGTTTAAAGTTCCTCTCTCCATTTTCAAATACCTTTTGTTCAGAGCTTCTTAAGAGTAATGTGCCATAGAGTTTCTATTTGCTGAAAAGTTTTAATCATAGGAGATCCCTAGCAAAGTTTCAATAATTCGTTGTTCCCAAAAAAGTTATGTGTGATGAGCACTGGATGGGGGGGTTCATCCCCTACATTAATGGTCTGACAATAGCCAAAGGCCAGGGCAGGGCAGCCTCTGTGCCTAGATCAGTCTGTGTTCTTCCTATGTTTCCAGGATAGGCAACCAGGGTCAGTGGACTGAAAGTGAAAATCAGTAAGTGAGGAATGACAATTTGCTCCCATTTAACCTTCTTGGCACCTCCATTTGAATTAGTGCCAGACAAAGGCCAAGCTAGGGTGCTTCTGAATTCCCTGTCCAAAGGCTCGAGGTAGACACACATTTGGACAAATGTGTTTAATGCCAACTATTTATTAGAATTTCTTTTCATGGAAAACACTAATACAACACATTTTGTTATTCTTTATAAAAGGACTACTCTGACAAGTTTCTAACTAATGATATAATTACTTCATTAGGTAGCATAATTAGAAATTACTTGAAGTCTAAAGAGCGCCTGGTAAAGAAATGCTTAATTTACTAAATAATTTCATCTCGGATGATTATTAAGTTAAAATCAGAAGTTGCTCAAAACCTCAAGTAATGGTTTTACCAGTGCCACATGATGGAGTAATTGCTCAATTAGCAATTAGTTACAAACAGCAGTGCCCTTTATTTTTACTTAAAATAAGTAAGCCAATTTCCACTCTTCAAAAATTAATATTAATTACATCAGAAAACTGAAAAAAAATTCACCTTTTATTAGAGCCTAGAGGTATAAAGAAGCCTTACAGGATCTCCCCACTCCAGACTTAAAAAAAAAACTGGTTTTCTACAGATAATGAAACATTATAAATTTGAAACTCACAGATAAAGGTTAGCTCTATCACATATCTTTAAAAGTTTATATGACTATCCAGTCAAAACCAACAGAGTAACTGTCTTGAAATGTTACCTGTATACATTCCAAATAAACTGCATATTCTTACATATTCTTATACTGTCTTGGATTACCTTTATAAGGATCTGTCATTGTACAGGTAGCAGAGTAAAACCCCAGAGTCCCTTCTTTAAATGAAGAGGGATGACTGAGAATGTTCAAACTTGGTCTTTTTTCAAACTTGAAGCCTCATCTTCCTCCTCTGCCTCTCAGTAGCCTCCAAACCCACCTCTCCCTCCTTTAACAACACTTTGGCCTCTAAAGTATCCTCTGCCTCCACCTTAGTCCCCATAGACGTCAATAGTGAGGATGATGCCAAGTTCCATGGAGGCCATGGATAATGGAGAAATCAATGGAAACAAAGTTCTCTTGGACTGAGACAGGTCTTATAGAATCTTATGACTTAGGTGAAAGAAGAAATCGCCTTTTTACTTTTATACCTTTAGAAATGTAGGGATGAAAAGAAATTGTTATTTTTGCTGCATTGTTCTGACCATTTTTATTAAGGTGATGTATATTATTGGATAGAAAATAGAGGTATTTCCCACATCTGTATTTTTTAAAACATTAACATGTTTTATTAAAGATTATAATATACCTTGAAAATATAACTTAAATTTACATGTAGCTATACTTGCCATTTTATACTAAGACAGCAATAATAACTATTTTTTTTTACTGTTGGCATTAGTTGATATCATTAGTAGGAAATTTAATACAAAATCCAGATTGCGGGGCATTACTGTTTTACTTTTTGCCATAAGTTACATGTTTTAATCAAATATTTATGATCAATAGGAGTTATTTTTTCTGTACTGTTTAGATGATAATGAAAAATACAGGAGAAAGACAAATTGCATTCTAAGATGAGTTAGATGGTTTAGTGATTTAAGATAGTTGTCTCCAAGCCTGTTTAATACTTGGGACACACATGGAAGGAGGGAATGGATTCTCAGTCATTGTACTCTGACTTCCACATATAAACTGTGGTTCATCTCATTCTCTCTCTCTCTCTCTCTCTCTCTCTCTCTCTCTCTCTCTCTCTCTCTCTCTCTCTCTCACACACACACACACACACAAGCATTTTTTGGTATTTTTTCCTAGAGATGTTTCTCCTATATCATTTGGAGGTTGGGTTGGAACATGTGAATTTGTTGGTATACAGATATTGTGATGTTACCATATGTAGTTAGAAAAATATTGTCTAGAATAATAGTAGGAGAGAAATCTATATGGCACTTCCACATCACAGCTGTTAAGTCAAAGGTGAGAGGTGAGCCTCTCCAGATAGCCAGGCAAAACAGATGCTTCTTAGAAACAATGGTTGGGATTCGATAGCTATGCCATTACTTTATAGGCAGAATGCATTGAAAGTAAAGCCTCAAGTTACGATTTTTTTCTATACATTTCTCAAGATCCAGTGCTACATGATATTGATTATATATTATCAAATGCACACACATTTGATAATACTTAACAATTTTTCCATATGCATTTCCAGTAGTGTACCCTTAGAAGATATATTGAAGTGCTATTTCAGAGAATGATAGTTATTTTCTCATATGAAAATGGGATCCATGAATTATGGTTAGTAAAGAAGAAGTTATCAAAAACCACGATGAGGGGCAAATCTATCCTTTAAAGAGGGCAAATCTTTAAAGAGGGAGAGGAAGGGCACATAACTAACTTTTACCAGCAAAGGTGTGAGTCTGAGGGATGCATCTGTACACTGAGTTATACCCAGGGTTATTTAATAGTACTAGGACAGTGGCAGAAGAAAGGAAGCATTTCCCCAAAACCTTAAAGGAACATAACCCCACTGACACCCAGATCTCAGGCTTCTGTCTTCCAAAACAGTGAGATAATTAATTTCTGCTATTTTCAGCCTGTGTGTCTTTGGTACTTTGTTAAATAAGCCCTGAGAAACTAACACATTACATAAGAAAACAAAATAAGGGAGAGCACTTGTATAAAGTAATTCATTAAGATCAGGCAGAATGTGATATCTTGGGGAAACATCCAGGTTATTTAATCCAGAGGGACAGAAAAAATAACAACTACTCTGTGCTCGTGGAGAATGCCATGTTAGAGACTGAGGCAGGGGCGTGATCTTTCTCAGATTCTAATCAACTTATTTTTGAGATAGTTTTTCATTGACGTGGAGCTCAGTGGTTAGGCTTGGCTGGCTGGACAGTGAGCCATAGCATTCAACTCTCTCACTAGCACTAAAATTTCTAGCACATACAACCATCCTGGACATTTTTTATGTGTGTTTCGGTGATTTAACTGAGGTCTTCACATTTGTGGATTATACCGAATGAGCCAGCTTAAACCTCATGACTATACATACATTGTTATTGTCTGTCCTCAGCCTTCAGGAAGAAGGGGGCATATAGTGAGAAAGCAGGTCTAAGAAATGGAAAGGCGGAAGTGCAGAAGAAAGCAGTCTCAAACTCATCAGAATTGAAGAGTTAATTTTAGTTACAGAAAAAGATGTTGATATGCCGTGCTCTAGGGAGGCCGGCTCACTGATACATTGCTCTACTGTCTTCAAGATTAATCAAACCTGGCAGAAATTTCACAAGGAAGCATTCATAGATGAAGAGCTACAGGCAATTAATGGCTGCTGAGAAAAGCTTAATCAGTCGTCTCCCAGGTTGAGCCTCCTGAAAGGTTATCCAGTTCCAAGCAGTCATCCCTAAATGAATACACATGAGAGCAAAAATCAATGATCTCTTTGAGTTGTATTTGTGATATATGTGCATATGTATACATAGCTATTTATACATATATGTGAATATATGTATATATACACTTAGATATTATGAGTGTGTGCTTATACATTATATATATATATGTATATATATATATATGTCATACAAGTTATGAATAAGAGGCCATAGATTTGAGAAAGAATGAGTTGTAAAGATGTAAAGATGGAGGATTTGGAGTTTGGAGGAACTGATCTAAATACAATAGCTACATATAAAATTCTCAAAATATAAAGTAAAAAGTTATTTTAAAGCTTCTATGCTATTATTGGTTAGGAGATACAACCAAATGGGAGTTCTTCCTCACTACTATTTCAGGAACAATTCTAGGAAAATCGGTTATGCTAGGGAAAAATTGTTAAATCCACACAAGCTATTATTGCAATAGTAAAAACTTAGTCATTTTTATAAAATTAACCATTAGCATATATTAAGTCAAATATTATTTGACTAAAACACTATTTCAAAAGTGTATTCTTAACTGGTTTCTACAATGTGGACACTGATGAGTAAATAATATGAATCAATAAAAGGATTTGCCAAGGGAAAACCTTGGAAATTTTTTCAGAAAATAAATATGCTAAAGTTGTTTAATTTTCAAAAGTTTTATACTGAAATTGAACTCTGGACTCATTATTTATTAAAAATGAACTTAATGTAGAATATTTCAAATTTAACTGCACACTGGAGGTGGTGAGGAAGGGGTTTTGATCAAGTTGTATTGCTTATGTCATATGTTACAAGCTTGAGGGAGCAGATACACTGATGTGTGTAGCTAAATATATCATAAATTTCTTGTTTGCTAAAAGTAAATTTCATGCATAAAAGAGAACAAGAAAGAATAACTATTAAGGGGCAAGGAATGGCTGAATGAATGTAGTTGATTTTGGTTATGAAAAGGATAAAAAGTTAATTGCTCTCTATGTTTTAATGTGTCACAGATCTTTTGTTTTTGATAATGGATAGATATCTGATAAAATGGATAGATACTGTAAAATCCAGTATGAAGCACAGAAGACATGGAACATCTGTTCTAATTGCACAGGGAATTATTGACACTTTGCATGTGGTTAATTCCAGTTTGTAATGATTTTTTATTTTCCACTTATTTAATTTTTTAAAATTTCATTTTATATTTCAAGTTCTCCATCTTACTCCTCCTCCTGTCTCACCTTTCCTCCCCACCAGCCCTCCCTGCTTCCACTCTTCCCAAGAGGTAAGGGCTCCCATGTTGAGTCAACAAAGTCTGGCACATTAAGTTGGGCAAGGAACAATTCCTTTCCCCTGGTGTTAAGGCTAAGTATGGCCTCTCCTCATAGGGAATGAGCTCCAATAAGTTAGCTCATGCACCAAAGATAGATTTGGTACTATTTCCTAGGGCTCCTCAGACAGACCAAGATTCACAACTGTCTTCCACATCCAGAGAGCCTAGTTCAATCCATTGAAGGCTCCACAGTGAAGTCCAGAGTTCATGAGTTTTCACAAGCTTGACTGAGCTGTCTCTGTAGATTGCTCCATCATGATCTTGACTTCCTTGCTCAAGCATGCCCTCCTCCTTCTCTTTAACTTGGAATCTCAGATCATGGCCTGGTTCTGGGTTGTGGACTCTGTCTCTGGTTCCGTTGACCAATCTGATTAAGGGGTAGGCCAGTTCAGGGATCCTCTTACTATTTCTGGCGTAATTCTTGTGGATTCCTAGCACAATGTTTCTCCTTCACCCCATAGTGGCTCTGTCCATCAAGGTAATCTCCCTCTCCATCGCTGCCATGCTTGACCATGTCATTTTCTCATGTTCTTATTCCGCATCCCTCCCTTTGTTGGCTCCCTGATCTCCAGTTAACCCGGGAGATCTCATCTAATTACTCTTCCCAGGGAAATCCATGTGTCCCTCTTAGGATTCTCCTTAACACCTAGATTCTCTGGCATGTGGACTGCAGTCAAGTTATTTTTTGCTTTACATTTCTGACTCTGGATTACCTCACTAAGGATGATTTTTTCTATTTCCATCCATTTGCCTGTATAATTTATGATGTTGTTGTAATAGTCCATTGTGTGCAGAACATTGCAAATACTTCTAAGTAGATCAAAGACCTTCACATAAATCCAGTTATACTGAGCATGAGAGGACAAAAAGTAGGAAGTAGCCTTGAACACATTGGCACAGGAAACTACTTCCTAAATATAACACCAGTACTAAATATACCTCACCGATACTGAGAGAAAAAATTAATAAATGGGACCCCCTGAAACTGAAAAGCTTTTGTAAGGCAAAGAACATGGTAAATAAGACAAAACAACAGCCTACAGAATGGGAAAAGTTTTTCACCAACCCCATATCTGACAGAGACCTGATCTACAAAATATATAAAGAACTCAAGAAATTAGACTTCAAAATACAAAATAATCTAGTTAAAAATAAAATAAAGAGTTAGAGAGTTCTCATCTGAAGAATCTCAAACAGGGGAAAGACATTTAAGGAATTGCTCAACACCCTTAATGATTAGGGAAATGCAAATCAAAGTGACTACCAAACTGGCTAAGATCAAAAATACTGAGAACAGCTTATGTTGGAGAGGATATGGAGTCAGGGGAACACTTCTCCACTGCTGATGGAAATGTAAACTTGTAAACTATTTTGGAATTCAGCATGGCTGTTCCTCTGAAAATTGGGAATCAATCTACCTCACAACCCAGCAATACCACTCTTGGGCATATACCAAAGGACATTCAATCATATCACAAAGACACTTGCTTAACAATATTCATAGCAGCATTATTCATAATAGGCAGCATCTGGAAACAACCTAGATGCTTCTCAACTGAAGAATAGATAAAGAAAATGTGGTAAATTTATTTTTTATCTTTTAATAATGAAGTTAATTTAAAATTAAAATACATTTTAAAAATAAAATATTTAAAATATTGTTTCTATTATTAACAATATGATGAAAGATATAACATGTCTGGTTTTTAGACTATTTTGAATAGAAAATTCTAAATGTGTAAAACATTTTCCACATTCTTTTGTATTAAGAATTATAATTCAGGATTCTTATAAGTATTTAACTGAATTTTCTAATCCAGTCATTTTAAAGAAATATTGTCCCAGCTTTTCGTGATTACTTTTGACTTCCTGGGGAAATTTTTACTTTAAAGAGGAACCAGGGTTTTCAAAGGCATAGTACACAGGCACTGGTTAAATACCTACAATGTAGGGAGAACACTCAATTATTTTTTTAAGTTCATTTCTATGAACTTGCAAGTTGTTTACACTTCCTTGTACAAGCGTGAATATTCATGTGTTTGAGTACAGGTGTGTGAATGTCAAAGTGAATGGTGCTATTGCTAAGGTAGCCTGGCTGGCCTAGGGTTGCCAAAAATTCTGTCTCTACTTCCCATCTTGCCATAGAAATGCAGGGATTCCTTTAAGGTGTCGCATTACCCAGCTTCCTGTGGTATCTACCTATTTGAACATAGGTTATCATACTTGCATGGGAAGTAACTTTACACACTGAACCTTACCCCTAATACACAAAATATGTTTTACAGGTGCTAAAATAGGTAAGAGATTGATTAGTGCTTCAATTCTTTTCAGTTCAAGAAAGTACACAATGGACATCTCATGATATATAAGGATGTCGCTGGGCATAGAGTAAAACAATGAATATAAATCATGTGAAGATTATAGTAGAATTATTAATAGCATCAAAGAGACAATAATAAAACACAGTTTCAGTAAAAAGCATCTTAATAATTATGACTAAATACAAATACATTAAATATATTATTATGTTAGCAAGTGATTCTGAATCACTTACCTTGTGCTTTGCTTTCCTCTAGTTGCCTAGATTATTTATTCTTTTACTCCTGATAAAGTGAAAGGGTAAGATTTATGATTCTTTTTTCTTTTCTTTTTTAATTTAGCACAGTCACCAAGAGGATAATAAGCTGCCTGAAAATCACACAGTTACAATGCAGTGTCAGAGATCTGCAGCCAGGCTGGCTGGCTCCTGAGACTGCCCTGACCTAATACACTGGTTTATTCACTGCACTGGGTATGACCTCCTAAGATCATCTGCACAACCCCTCACGTTTGAATATATTGAGAACGGTATGTATCAAAACTGTTTCCGTGCTCCTATCTGCTTTTCTCCATCTCACATAATCAGCATCCATATTTTATGAACAATTCTATCTGGGTATTTGTCAGAAGTGCTTTGTGTTTTCAGACTTGTACAAAGTCTCACTGAATATTTGAAAGAGCAAGGGAGTGACTATAAAATAGATATTTAAATACAACAGTAAGCATGATTTTGATTGTGAAAAGCTAGCGACTCTTACAAGAAGCATAGATACTCACTGGACATGTGTAACATTGATAATTTTAAATAATGTTTTTGAAAGGTAAAAATGGATGGACAGTGGATAGAAAACACTTATGAACATGCTTATCTTTTGAAGGTATTTCTCATACATTATAAATACCTTTAAGCATATTTGCATAATTACCCAAATTTGACTACATTGAGAACACTAAGTATCAAAAATGTGTTTTCACTTACACATATCCTTAGATTTCATTCTCTACTGAAAAAGGGAAATATGGAAGCTACTGAATGCATACTATATGTCAGGAAATTTCTAATTCCTAACTCATTAAAGTAGTTATAAAACTTGGAAGTTTCCACAGTGATGTATTCACATTATATTAATATATGAAGGCATTAAGAAGTTAATTACTTGACCAAAGTGACATACCTTGTTAACAGTGCAGAGAGTTAACATACATCAGTGTGCAAAGGATATCTTAAAAAACGGAAAAAAATAAACATGAAAAAACTGATACAGATTTTTTGGGATGTACAGTGTAAGCGAAGAATTTATTCTGCAATGCTTGTTTGAAAGACTTTTCTTTCATTTCAGTGTATAGCATATTGCTGAATTGTATGTATTTGTCATTTTGGATTCCCTAATCCATACTTTTAACTAACATCAAATGTTTCATATTTATCTGACAGGTAAAATTTTGCATTTTCCTTTTGTGTTTGAGTTAAATCTAATCCTTAATATTTTTATCTCTATAAGTAGTTTTTCAGAGAAATAAATAAAGCAAGTATTTCTAGAAATACCATGTATTATCAGTTCTGAGGGGGGTCAACCCATGGAGCCATGGCTCAACCCTAATGGATCCCTTCCCTGAGGAAGGAGCAGAGTAGAAAATAGATGGGCCTCCAACAGCCATATTTCTGTGTCTTCCTTTATTGGAAGGGGGACACCTGAGCCTCAGTCCAGGATGTAAATGAACTTTCAGATCCAAATAATGTTTACATGAATACTCCTGTGGTTTCTTTCCTATGCCCTTTTGCAGGATCCCCAGGAAAATCTTGGCAAATCTTCTGTAGATTGTTTGGTTTTAAAGCCCAGTTTGGCATCTTTGTGATTTGTGAGCTTTTTTTCTAATTGATTTCATTTTGAATCCAAGAATTCATGTTGTCTGCTACTTAGCACAAAAAACATGTTAACTGACATCCTGTGATAAGCATGGCCAGACGAGTCATGAGTGGTCTTAGCACTTACAGTCTCACAATATCATAGCTTCATTACAGGCTATGTATACGGTCCCTATAATTGCTTTAAAATCCACCAAAAATCATCCAGAAACTTGAAATAATTTGATTAGATTTCTTTTTCAATTTCTGTGTCCTGAAAAATCATACATTCATCAGGACTGTATCCTCTGAAGATTTAAAGACAAAAATTCACTCAATTCTGCCTGAACTTTTTGAAGTTTGGCTACTCTTTTTATCTCAAACATATTTACTCAACCACTGGAAGCTTTGTAACACCTATTTTCCTTTTTTTTTTCTTTTGATTTTCAATCTGTTCATCCCTTTTATAAAGACTTTAGTGATTGCATTGTACCCAGTCAATAATTTAGGATTATCTTTCCATTCAAAGATAACTGATTGTGTCACATAAATCCATCTCATCCCCATGACAACAACATGTTCATAGGATCTGGAGTGTAGGGTACAGATGTCATGTAAAATCAGGAAGAATACTTGGAGATCATTATTCATGTATTGTCTTTGAAAAAGTGAACTATTGTGTTGATAACAAAAGAGTTGGTAGAATGTGACACTTTTCATGAAGCCATATTAATTAGATCAGAATGGTTCCCTAAGCCACCAACCCAAAAAGAATATTCTGATTTCTAGGATTTTCAAGTGCCCTAAGTAACAGCAACAATCAGCCTGATGCAATCACCATAAACGTTCAATAGCAGAATGCATACTTTGGTGGTAAACAATAGGTCTTTAGTTGGACTTATAGCTCATTCGACAAGAGAGAAATCACATTTAGTACTGGAAACCTAGCCAACCCCTTAGTACTAAAGAAGTAATGTGCTTTGGAGGAGAGGTTGAAACCTCTACTTCCCTAACATAGCATAATATGATACTTAATTAAATATTTGTCATTATACTCATAGGTAAGTGTAGAGCTCTTGGCAATAGATAAACTATCTTCTTTTGGCTCAGACAAACCATAACCCATCAAAGTAAAGAGTTGTGGAGCCCATCCCCACAGATGTATGTACAACACAATTCCTGCACATAGAAAACACTAAAGAAGAGGGGCAGACAGTGTCAAGATATCAAGGAGTGTGTTACGAGATGGTGTCTTCTAGTAATGCATAAGCTACAACCATAAAACCACACTGACCTCATTGCTCAAATGTGATCTAGCCACCAAGACCAGAAGATGCCTACCTGTTTCCACCTCCATGCTATAGTTACAGATACATAGTTTTAATACAGGAGTGCTAGGAATATGAACTCAGGTTATATGTGGTGTTACAGGCATGTAACCCACTAAGCCATCTACTTAAACACTCTAATTTTTCATGGCCTTCTGAAGAGCAAATTCATATAGCACAGATTGTCGTATTAAAAGTTCCTATACTGAAAACTTCTAATATGATGAGAGAATAAAGTAACCCTGTACTTAAACACAGCAGATGGATTGCTTTATCTTAAAAATAAAAAGGTGCATTTAAAATATTCTTGGACTAGAGATATGGATCAGTGGCTGCTCTAGAACATCCAGATTCTATTCCCAGCATTCACAAGGTGGCTCACAACTGTCTATAACTCGAGTTCTTTCTTCTGGCTTCTGTGGTTATCATGCTTACACAGACATTCACCACACATAAAAAGGAAATAAATAAATTTCATAAAATTCTTTTTAAAGATGCATTTTGACTTATTCTTTGAGTGAAAATGAGTATCAATGTCATTTGAAGTTTTGCAAACCCAAGTAATTAAGGCCCAGATGCTATGACTGACCCTATGTCTAGAGACTGTCACATGTCATAGATTGCCAACACGTGTTTACATAAATGCTGATCAGGGAGACATAACCTCCCATTTTTAATACTCACAATTGTCAATCACTGGGAACAGAAAATCAACACCAGTGAACCTTGTGAAACAGAGTTAGCTGAGACAGATTTGATAAGAGTGAAATATCACAGGCACTGCCACGATGGCTATTATTAGCCTCTACTACTTTGACTCCCCCAGTCACTTCTAAACAACTAGTATCACGTTCTCCCATGTGTATTTCACTAGAATGGTGAGTGACTATAGAGATTACAATCTGATTCTGTGGGTAAACTCACTTCTACCCATTCTAACACGATGTACACTAATCAAATAATACAGTTCCTTAAAATGTCAGCTTGCCTTTGGGTGAGGTAGTGGGAAGGGAAAAAATTTTAAATAAAAATTGAAGACCCTTTTTTCCATCAATCTGACCTGGCATTATAGGCAGGTCATTTAACTCTTTGACTGTCAGTTGTCAGAAAGCACTATTAAAAGTAATATGTAATCATTGATAGTGTTGAACTCTTCTTCAAAACTGGCATAGGTTAACTACAGGATTAACTGATTTTAAAACTTTCTTATTGAGCAGGTAATAGTATAGGTAACATTTAACATGAAGGAAACTGAGGCTTAGACAGGTTAACTACTCTGTTCAGGGTCTTTTAATAGAAAGATAATGACAATCACTTAAGTATAGATTAAACTGAATTTCAAGATAATAACTTTAATATGAACTTTTAAACTTAAATGTAGATTTGAAGATTTGAAGTTACTGTACTTCAGCACTGTATTTCAGGTAGAGTACTAGAAAAAAGAGGAATAAAGTGTTGCATATTGCATGCTAAAAATATGACTGTTGATAGTTTGTGTTTTAATTCTTGTGACATTAAACACACACACATATAAGCATATATACATGTAACATTCTACATGCATATATGTGCAGCATATAAGTAAAATATTATAGCACTCTTGTTATTATTTCAGGGTAAAATAGCTGCAATATGCCAAATTATAAATGCCAAATGTTTGGATACCAGATGGCTATTATTCTTAATTTTATATTTGTCTTCAATAATTACTTATTTGGTTCTATTCTTTAATTAATGTGTGGTGATCACTATGTAGATAGTAAGGAAACATGAAATGTATGAAATTAGGAACTATTATGCCAGGGAAGTGGTATTAACTATGAACTTGATCATACTCTCTTTTTTTTTTTTCAAAGTTGCTCTTATATATTACCTTGCAATTAAAAGTTCAGTTCAGCATGTTATCCAAAATTGGGAAATGCAAAGAGGTTCAAAAGTCAGCTCACTGTTTTCCTATGTTGAAAAAACTTTTACTAAGCATCTATTTCTGAAGTCATTGCACTCTGGAATACTTCATACTGAAGAAGAAAAACTACCTATGTTCATAGAAAATATATCTATGATGGAGAATGAAAGTGATGGACTTACAAACAAATAGTAAAAGAGGTAAAAGAGAACAGGCTGTGGTGGGCCTATGCCAGGTTGTTTGGAGGGAGAATGGCTACATTACTCTCTGTAAAATGCTTTCATCTGTATTTTTTATTTCTTTCATATGTATTGATTTTCTAACATTATTAATAAAAACAAATCTAAAGTCATACAAGAAAGAAAAACACATTTTAAAATTTAGAGCAAATTTTATAGCCTATTTAACTCTGTGGTGAGAAAAGTTTTATTATTATTTTTAATCAATGTTACTAATAAAGAGCTACAACAGGCCTTGTTTCCGGTGTTAGTGGATAAATGTCCCTTTCACCACACCAATGGCAGTGACATGGAAGGATCTATGTTTTTTTATTAAATAGTAAATGAGGTGTTGAGTTTGCTTTGTTTCTTAACTCTGTTTTCAGTTTAATTAGCAACTTAAATTTGCATCAGGGAAGATCACAGCAATTGGTTATCAAATACCTAATGATCAGTTCTAAAAACATTCATACGGTTATGCACACTCAGCAGGGTATATTTAGGGGTGTGTGTCTGTGTTTGTGTGTGTGCATGCGCACGTGTGTGTGTGTGTGTGTGTGTGTGTGTGTGTGTGCATTTAATAATCAATGAAAAAAGAGTGCATGCATTTGGACTTGAAAGAGAACAAAGAGGGTATATGGGATCCCTTCACATGAGGAAAAAGAAGGGAGAAAATAGTTTTATTGTATTCACAAAAATGTAAAAAAGTAGTAATTTTCTTCACACTGCTTTTTTTCTTAACAGTCTACTTTGTTACATGTTCTCTATATTTTCTCTGAATCTGTTCTTTCTCTAGTAATATACTTGATGGAAATTCTCCATGCAAACTTAACTTTTAAGTAATGTGGATGTGTTCAAGACTTCCCCAACTGAACTTTACATTTTTATAGGTAGGCTTAGATATAGTTACATGCTCATTTTTTTTCACTTATATTATGGTTTTCATTCAGCTTTGTAGCATTTTAATTATGATTTTCACACTTACATTTGTGGTTCATTGACAATATACAATTAGGCCTTGATGTTTATTTCCTCTAGGTGGGTTCCATTTTGGTCAAAATTATTCATTGAATAATGAATCCTGTGGCACTGACTGCAGACATTATTATGTATTAAACCTTCACATATGAGGATGTTTTAAAGTTACCTAGGAGACTGTTTTCCTGGTTGTCAGCACCCTTGCAGCAAGTGAGATAATTTAGTTGGGTAAGAATTTAAACGCTAATCTACTTCTGAATGTATATTTGAAGGCTTCTAGGTCATAATACTAAAGAAATGTTTATACATCTCTGTTGCTTGTTATACTGCTTACAAGAATCAATACACAAGACATGAGAACAACCTCAAATAATTTCTGTAGATGAATGTGTAAAGAAAATGTGGGATATATGTATAGATTACTTTCATCTGAAGAATGAAATTATGTTAATAATAAGAAAGAGCCAACAACAGATTAAAACAAGTAAACAAGACACAGAAAAAGGAATAGCTTTCATATAAAATATACAGTTTCATACATTGAATGTGACACGAAGACACAAGGGAATGATCTCATGTGGTACATATGACATGAAGGCACAAGGGAGTGGTCAAGAAGGAGAGCACTGGAAAATCAGGGCGAGGGTGGGTGAGAGAGGACAACAGGGAATATATGAGCAGAGTGCAGTGATATGGGGGTCAATGTGTAACAATGAAACATTTTTTGTATACTAAATTAAAATTAACTACCTAAAATGGTTTAAAAAACAAATTTCAGAATCACATGAGCCAGTTTAAAATAAATTTGAAGTTTGGAAACCAATTCAGTTTAAAATAAATCATGCTGGGGTCTAGAGAGACAACTCCAAGTTTAAGGGCATGCACTCTTCTTGAAGAAGGGCTGGAGTTCAGTTCCAGTACCCACTGTTTGTACTCCAGCGCCAGGGAAATGCTATTCCTCTGGCCTGCGCAGCACTTGCACTCATCCATGTTCACATACCCACACAGAGATACAAAGCCACGTGGATATAATTTTAAAATAAGAAATAAATTTCACTCTTTAAAAACAAAACTGAAATTGGGAGGGCAAGCAAGATGGCTTAGTAGGTGAAGATGTATGCAGAGACACCCTACTGACTTGCATTCGAACTTCAGAGCTCACATCAATGTGTTAAAAAGAAAGCCAACTCCACAGAGTTATCTATCCTCTGACTACAGTATGTCCACCATGGCTTTGGCACCCCATCCACTCAATCCACATCAATCACTCAAACACACACAGTAATAATAAATATTTCAAAGTAAGTTGTTCTTTATTTGGCTATACCAGAGAGGGAGAAACATGTACAGGAAAGAGACCCATGTTAGAAAATCTATGAGGTAGGACTAATTCAAGTCTCATGAGTTTTCTGACATTAACTTTTATCCAGGTTATTTGGAAAATTTAGTAACTGAACAGCAAAGAAGAATATATAATAAATCCCAGCTCTGTAAGATGCATAAGAGTAATTTTCAATCAATGAGGACTGCTAGTTACCTGATACTTATCAAAATACTGCAGTGTTTGAGCACTGCTTCTTGATGATATTTCTAATTTGTATTCATCGCCTTCCCTAAGATAGTTAACTCCAGATTATTGAAGGTAATTGAATCTTTCATGATTCAGAATCCAGCAATGCCTCGGGGATATCTTTCTAAACATCAATCCTCATTTTATGGGCATAGACCACATAAGACACTCCAATGAATAACTCTGAAATTGTGGAAATTGTCTTTTACCAAAGTTCTGACACCATCCTAGTTTATTGTTTCTTTGGGAGTATTTGGATACTTTTTTCTTCAAAAATTGAAATGTAACAAATTTTGTTAACCAAAATCTTGAATTTAATATTTTTTACTAAAATTAATCATATTATCCATTTATAATGTATTCATATAAACTATTTTCTTAGGCAAATTACTTTTTTTCAAATTGTTACCAATATAGTAGAAGTTACAGAGTGGAAAGTTTACTTAGCAGGACAAGAAGATGAACCCTTAAATTTTAAAGAATACATTAACTCAACGTTAAAGTAAATTTGAAAACTACCAGGAAGCCAGTGTCCACTTTCTCTTTTACATCAGTCACTAGCTTCTATCCTGGCTCACACAAAGGCAATGTTCAGCTGATGTAATGAATATCTAATACTAGGCTTAGATTCATTCATCCCCATCAGGAAAAAAAATATACAGCTTTCACTCAAACACACAGTGGTCTTCAGTCCAGAGCAATACTGCAGTATATCCTGCCTTTCCATCTCTCGAGCAATGGCCTAGGCATTCTATTGGCTGAGAGGGTATCACAATGTCATATCAATATTAAATGAGGTTAGCAAGGGCTTTTTTCTTTAGCTTATTACCTCAAACTTAAGATTTTTAGGGTAAGGAGAATGAATGTGTTTGTGTATGTGTTTGTGTGTGTGTGTGTGTGTGTGTGTGTGCGCGTGCGCGTGCGCACGTGTGTGTCTGTCTGTCTGTCTGTCTATGTGCACACATGCACATGCATGTGTGCGTGCTATCCAGTTTTCAAAAGAAAACTAGGCTACATTAATAGGGATTAATGGCAGAGAAGCATGACTTAATGGTATACTCTTGTAATTCTAGCACCTTGGAGTCAAGGTGATCAGAAGTCCAAAATCATCCTTGTCTACATAGGGACTTTGAGAATAGCCTTAGCTCTATGAGATTCTGTCTCAAAAATACATATAAATACACAAAAAACAAAGCACACACATACATAAAGACAAAAGGAAGAATAATTTAAGATAGAAAAGATAAAGAAGCAGACATTAGAAGAAGATATCTTTCAAGAAATGATGCAGATGAACCCAATTCATTTTGTCACTTTAAATTTATTAAAAGTTCCACAGACAAAAAAGCCACCTATTCACTAATATGCACTAGACGCACTAGCCATCCAGCTAAAAGTTTTACACACACACACACACACACACACACACACACACACACACACAGGTCTAATTAGTGTCCTTTGATCCAGCCAATTAGCACTTTTCTTTTAGAGGTAGTTTAGTGTGGTAGTGATGAGAGTTGTGATAATTGAGACAGACAGAAAAAAATAGAAACCAAAACTCTTTTCTTTTTGGAACCAGTAATATATATCTTTACTGAAACATGATTTTCCTCCGTGCTATAAGGCATTGACTATGGAACAATTGTAAAAGGGACAGTCTTTCATTAATCTGCTGAACTTCTCTAGTCCAAGAAATCAGGTGTTTCAGAAATGTTGCTCATAGTTATTGTTAAAATTAACAAAAATACAACTTAGTAGTTACAGATCTGACAGTGCATATCTTAAATCATTTTCTAAGCAGTAATGTTTTTCATGATACCTTTAGGAAATTAGAGCAGGAATTTTATATAGATGCAGCATCCACAAAAGTATTATTCATAGAAACAGAGTAGAATTGGTGATTAATATAGGTTTTTAGTAGAGGGATTGGAAAGATGCTCAATGAAATTTCAATTAGACCGAAGCAATCAATTTAAAAGTGGCATAGGTATGCAAATACAGCTAATAACTGTAAATTGCATTCTGGAAGCTCCCAGCATAATAGACTTTAACTATCCTAACAACAGGAATTTGACAATGTGGAAGGAAATATATCTACTAATAAACAAAATTTAGAAACTCAGCAATGTATTCATATTATAAATCATAGGTATATGCACTTTATTTTCATTTAAAATTAGTCATAGATGGAGGGCAGCAAAGCTTTGATCTGTTGGTGATTGGTAAATGATCTGGTGGCTTAACTTGTGCCAATGAATGTGTCAAGTAGAGTCTTAGTAGCACCTGTGTCAATGTCCATTGCATACCTGAGAAGCTGATGCCTCAGGCAGCATTGCTTGAGGAGGGTTCCTGTCCCATCTGTGGTGATACATCGTTTATGAACTAATAAAGCTAACCTGAAGATCAGAATGCAAAGCTCTCCACAGCCGTAGAGCTTAGGCAGTGGTTGTACACACTTTTAATCCCAGCAGCCACTCTGGTTAGCCATAGAAACTGGACAGTTGTGGTCTAAGCCTTCATGACCATACTAGAGAGGTATATAAGACAGGAGTAGGGGCTCAGAGCTGGCAATTAATCTCCAGCCATGTTGAGGCCAGGATGCCCCCAGCCTTTGCTTTTCTGATCTTCAGCTGGAACACCAATATCTGCCTCTGGGTTTTCTACACCCATGCAGTAAAACAGGAAGAAAACAGCAGAAGCTATGCAAAACTATTTGTAGTCCTTGAAACAGTGTCATGTCCGATTTCGGGATAGTAAAGTCAAGTACTTTAATATAAAAGTCAGTTTTGACAACAAGCACGCAATATATGATACCACGGAAGATGTGAAAGTGACTCTGTTTTCAGCTGACCTCATAACCATTGCTACAGGAGAGCATCTCAGCTATCCCATACAAGCCTCCCTGAATCCATTCTGCTGAAATGGATCTTCAGACCCTCCATATGGCAATGCCTTGGGACCACTCCACACTGCTGGTGTTTGTGTGCCTTCCGCTTCCGCTTCCCTCCTTTCGTGTTAAGCTATGTTAATCAGCCTTGTTCCATCCACTTGAGTTCCCACGATCCTCACAATTGCTGTGACTGGGTTGTGTGATATCACACCTGACTATGTAGTCCTCCTTCGAAACCTCCCCTGCCAATAGTTTTTCTCTTTAATTCTAAAATGCTGGCGCTAACAGGACTTCAGCCTATTCTTAACTTTGTTCTTTGTCCACTCTTTAAAAATTAGAAATGAAATTAATTTACCAGAAAACATCATTATGTATGTAAGACAAAATGTAGTAAAGGGCAGTTAAAAAGAGTCATAAAATAGAATGCTTATAGGAAAATGAGAAAAAGAAATACTTATAAAAGTTCAGAAATAAGATGGGAAAGCGAGAAAGAACAAATTAGTTAATTTTAATGCATAAATGTGATGGCAAAAAATGATGGAGAAGACAAGAGTAAGTTAAAGAAATGAAAGTATGAATGTCTACAAACATTACTCTTCATGAGTAGGTGGAGAGATGGCTAAAAGCTCATGGTTATTCTCCACATGGCAAACTCCGAGATAGTACCATATGCAGTACTCAGTAAGTGCAAACTGCTATCAAGAAGCCCAGACATCTTTCCACATTGCACCATTATCTTTCCAGTCCATGTTATAAGTCCACTGTTGGTACTACAATAAAGCACTTCCATCGCATTTTACTCTCCTGTAGAGCATCGGTTGGTTCATGATCAACTTTCTGGAAAAGTCTGATTATGAACAAAAGTTTTTGTTTGCATCCTGGGGAAGAATCCATGGCATAGTGTGTAGTACCAATTCTAATTGGTCTTAATAAAAACACAGAGCCAGATATTAGGGGATGAAAGTTGAAATATCAGAGAAGCAGAGCAGTCAGTCACCAGAGTACTGACCTTGATGCAATCCTCAGGCCATAATGGGGCTGATCTCCTGTTTCCTCCCTCCTTATACTCCTCTCTCTACTCAGCCATATCACTTACTGTTTTCACCTCCCTTGTGCTGGGATTAAAGGCACTTGACACAAAAGTACTGGTTACAAAGGCATGAGATCCCAAGTTCTGGGATCAAAGATGTGTGCAAGCACTGTCTGACCTTTGTAGTTAGCTAGAGGCTGTCTCTACCTTCTGATATCACACAAGCTTTATTTGTCAGAGCATAAACAAAATATCATCACATTAGGGTCATTCCAATCATTTCTTTTATATTGAAGGACAATAATCACTTTATTTATAATATAAAATATGTTCAGTTTATAAATTACATGGAAATAATTTAAACTTGATTTTAAACCTTAGGAACACTTTGCTGAGATATTACTCAGCAGTGTAAAACACACATGAGACATACCAAGCTTCCTTTCAAAAGACTCCAGTTTCATCTCCTGGCCTCTTAGGAACTTGCACCCACATGGTACACATAAACACACCCAGGCATACAATCACATAAAATAAAAGACGATGCTGATGTACAAAGAATGTTAGCTTACTGGGATATGAGGATACCTGAAGAAATTTTATTAAGAAGGGCACAGTTGGAAAAAGTAGGAGCATAAGAGTACTTGAAGGATTTATCTAGTTCTTATTTATCAATAGAAATTTGAAAGTCAGATATCAGGGTAAGACCCTGAATGGTCAGAGAAGCAGCAGAGAAGCCACCAGAGACCTCCTCTCTCCTGTTTCTCAATCCAAAATGGCTGAGATGCTCACTCTGCCCTGCGTCACTACTTCTTTTCTCCAATCTGTCCTCTAAAATCTCTATGGTTAATTTTGGTCAGCTAGTGACTAGCTCCACCCTCTGATTCCAAGCTTGCTTGTCAGAATATGATCAGATCAAAATATCACACAACATTTACCGTTTCTTCTGTTTGTTTCATTGAAGCTATGAGGATGGCATAGCTTTGTGCATCATCCATATCATCATATTCGGTCTTTTCATGGACCCCAAAACAACAGGACCAACTGGCAATGGAGTGAAAGCTCTAACACTGTGAACCAACATGCATTTCCTGATTGAAGCTACTCTTCTCCAATTTTTTGACATATTAATTGAAGTCTAACTGATACAATAAGGGAAGAGTAAAGAATCTTAGCGTGTGTATACTTATTTTAAGTATATCCTTTACAAATAATCCCAAAGGAATATAAAGTGTACATTTACATAATTTCTTACAGAAAGCCTACAGGAACACCCAGATCACTAGGATTTAGTGTTGTGGTACAACACAATTTGCATAGTCAATGACATAAGAAACTACTTAATTGGACTTTATTAAAGTATGAACTACAACTCTTAAAAAGACAATTAGAAAAATGAACCAAGGAAGAATAATGTTTGGAGAAATCTAAAAGATTACAGACTAGAAGAAAATATGGGCAAGGAAAAAATATTTGAAAATGTAATACCTAAATTAATTTTAATATTATAACGCATATATTAACAGAGTTTTTTATGTTATCTCTCTATCATACATTTACTATCCATAATAATTCAACTTGTTTTTCAAATAATTACTTTTATGCTTTTTTGATTTCTGTGCTGTCTCTGTTTTTAGTAGTTCACTCTCTGAATTTTTTCTATTGCTTTAAGCTTACATTACTTAAATTCAAGTTTAGATAGTAAATTTTAGATAATTTTTCTTTTCTAATAATATATACTTTATACTTTAAATTTTTCATAAAATACTACATTTCTTTTATTTTTCAAATGTTACAAACAATATTTTCATTTTTACCTAGCTTAAAATTTTTGTAGTTTTAAATATATTTTTGATACTTTATGAATTTATTATGTTCATGGGCGCTTATATACTTATTAACTTTATATGTATGGTTTGTTATTGATTTATATGTGCACCATGTGTATGCAGTGTCCACAAAAGGTAGAAACAGGCTCAGAACCCCTGAGACCAGAGTTACAGGCAGTTATGCTTTGAAATATAACAGCTAAAAATTGCACCTGAGTCTACTATTTTAAACTACTGAGTCATCTCTCCAGACTCCCAGCTGAAATAGCTTTTACATGTATGCTTTTAGCTTTTATTTGAGTGTACCCTATACCAGTCTAGAATCTGATCTCTAGCCCTTGAAAAAGCAAATGTTCTTAAGCCCCAAACTTAAATATTTTTAATTTTTCTTGAAATTTGTTTCTTGATTTTAGATTCATTATGTAATTTCCAAATACCTGGAGATCTTCCAAATGTCTTTTCGCTGTTGAAATCTATTTTAATTTAAATTAATGTATCCCCCCCCCATCAAGACTTAGACTAGCCTGGGAATCACTAAAAGACAAGTTTTCCTCAATGTCCTGATTCCCTTGCTTCATTCTCTTGAGGAATAGCATTAGTGTGGCAATCCATATCTCTCAAATTTGTTAAATTGTAATTGTATACATTAGGATATGGACTACTTTAATGAATTTGACATATGCCCTTTAGAAGAATCAGTATTCCAATATGGCATACTCTATAAACGGAAGTTATAGCAAAATGATAATTGAGCCACTTATATTCTTACTGACTTTACTTCCTGCTTTGCTTATCAGTTATTGGGAAGCAATAAAGTCTACAAATTTGAAAATGCAATGCCAATTTCTTTTAGCCTCAATAATTTGATGTTCTGTTATTTTAACACATGCTTTAAGGAATGTCCTGTTTTTCTTTACAATAGACTACTTTGTTTTATCTTATCTTTTGTTGTTTTTGTTGTTGTTTTCAGAGCTTGATATAACATATTCCAGTCATTACTGTGGCTTTTCATATAGCCAAGGATGTCCTTGAACTTCTAAACTCTTGTTTCTTTCTTCCAAATGGATTATAGTTATATGCCACCAAGATCTTTAGTTTTACGAAATGCTGGCCATGTCACCAATGTCTTCTTGTATCCTAGACAAACACTCTTGCAAACTGAATACATCCATTGTCTCCTGAGCTTCCATGTGCTGCCATACATTATCTAAATTATTATTATAATATATTATATTTTATTGTATTAATTAAATTAATTAATATATTATGTTAAAATGCCTTTACAGCTTTTTATTTTACCTAATTAGTTACTATATTTGTAGTTGTTTTCTACCAATCTTATATTTTATGTCAAATTTTCTTCAATCCTTTTTTTATATGCTTCATTTCTAATTTTTCAAGATAAAAATTAGACACTATATTGTTAACTATAGTTTTTGCTATATACCTGTTTTGTTATATATAAGTTTTCTGTTAAAGTTAAAAACCTTTTTATTTATACATAAAAGAGGAAATTATGGGTGAAAAAAAATGGACACTAATGAAATATATAGTAATCTTATTTGCTATGATTACATCCAAATATAGAATATATTATATTTAAGACCATATCAAATGGTTAAGAGGATACTTCAATTATTCCTCCTATTTTCTATACTAATGATGGCATTCATTTCATTAATGCAAATACCACTATAATATCATTACTATTATCACTTAAAATGTTATTATTTAATGATTCAGTTAAAGATATTTCATATTTATTTATTCCTATCATATAATCCCCATCTTATAGATTGAAATCTTTAACTGTGTAACATTCCCTTCACTTGACTGCTCTACCCATTTTAAAAATGAAGATTTTTTTTTCACCTTAATTGTTGGGTTGTTAGAAATGGAGTGGTTGAGTATCTTTAAGTTTCAAATACTAGAGTCATAACTACAATTTACAATTGAATTTGGAAGTGTGCCTTGGCCTGTAATGAAGTTGTGGGATATCATGAGGAAAAAGCCATTCTAAGAAACTTAGTTCCTTTTAAATAGAAATGTCAGGGAACTCCCTTTCCATTTTTGGAGCCACATGAAGACAGGAACACCTTCAGCCCAACAGAAGGGCCTCACCAGACACCATGCATTCTGTCTACCTTTACTTGACCTTCCTAACTCCAGACTGGTCCCGGTATTTAAAGTATAATTGCAAAGGCGCACAGTTTCAGATTGGTGCTATTTTTGTTTGTTTCCTTGTTTGTTTTTAAGATTTGATAATCCTCTGTTCTCTTTTTCTTGCTTGTTTGCATTAGTGAAGTATAGGTTGTTACTTTTATTCCAGTTCACTAATAGATTTTAGGCCTTCTTTTTCTTGTGTTCTCTGCTGTTTGATATGCTTACTCATTTTGTTGTTTTTAAACATGCTCTTCTGGAATCTCTTTCTGCTGTTCCTTGAGTTTCCTGGATCTGGGCTTTGATATTTGTTGTTAATTTTCAGAGTTTTCAGCTATTCCTATTTCAAATATTTTTACAGTTCCATTACATATTTTTCTCCTCTTATTATTTCAAATGCAAATATTCTACATATGTAAATTAGTCCAACATGCTTGAATAACCCCTTCTGCTTTTTGCTTTTTTCTCTCCATTATATTCTGTAATTTTCCTATTACTCTAATGTAAAAATTTACTGACTCCTTCCTTTTATAGATCTAGTCTATTAGATTTCTGTTATTTTTTTTCTACTTGTAATCTACTTGTCACATATTATGTTGATTATTAACTTCTCTGTATGAGCTTATCATTTTTCTACTTTCTTTACATAAATTCCTACTGTATAAAATTTTTAAAACCTATTAAGTAATTCTAAAATAACTATCATGCCTTACTTTTAAAGGAACATCTATATGTTGCTTTGTCATTTAAAAACATTTCTTTTTTAGTTAGGTATAAATTTTTATTGAAAGAAACAATAGCATAAAGAATATATGTAACCAAAATGCAAACCACCTTTATCTATGCTTTTTGTCTGTCTGCTAAAAGCAAGACATGATACTGAGAGGATTAAAATAACAGAAGCATAGTTCCATTGGAAAGATTTATAAATGATCTGCCCCAGAAATGAAGATGGCCAATATTTTCTCTGAATGTATATTGCAGAATCATGAAAGCCATCAAGGGTCATTTTATTTATCTATTAATTTGAATTTAGAAACATTAAAATTATCCTCAATCATGACAAATAGGGTACAGAATGGAGGAGTTGCAAAGCTATACAAGCATCAAGTACTTGGCAGATGGATAAAATTTCTGAAAATTCTGGTCACTCACCGTGATCTTAGCATATTGGATGCCAACATGTGCTGCAACACCATCAAAATTATAAATCCAAAGAATATAATTAATCTCCTCTTTTGTTTATTTGTTTTGGTGGCTTCTGTCTCAGCTCTGTGACCTAAAAAAAAAACACTTTTCCATTCATAGTGCTCTTATTTTTCCTTTCCATAAGTAGGGCAAGAAGACTGGGAAAGATTAATTTGGGGTGATGCAATTTCTTTTGCAAGGAACATGGAAGCTTTTACTCTAGAGAATTGGTTCTAGAAATGGTGAGTAATTTAATATTTATTAGTATTTAATATTTATTCTTTTTAGAGATATATTTAGTATTTGGCTATCCTTTCAAACAAACACAGAGACACCACAGCCAACAATTTCACAACATATGCATATGTATGGATATATGTGAAGTTGCTTATCTAATTCAGACATTTATGAGATAAAGTGATATAATACTTTAAAATAGAAAGACATCAGAAAACAAGTTCTATTACAGACTTTGCATAACCATTTGTACACATATATAACAGATTTGTACTGCAGTCTGCTTTAAACAGAATCACTTTCCATTTGAGAGGAAAAATGAAGACTGAAGAGATGGGTTTAGAACCCCCACCCACTACAGATAATAGAGCTGTCCCTCCACATGGGACTGTCCAGAGCCTGCCCCCACCTCAATCTTCTGTCCCCTACTCCTGGTGCTTGAGGTGAGTCTGGGGCCAGCACAGGTCCAAACTCCTTCCTTCCATCCCTTCCTTGGAACTTCCTGGGTCGACTCTACATCTTGATTTTTTACCCCCTCTACCAGAACATCTGGAGGCTGCCTACCTCTTAGCCTTGGCCCTCCTATGCCATCTGCTTGAGACCTCCAAGAGAGCTCAGATCATCCAGGGTTATTGACATGGAAGTCTTGACACACCTATAACCACCAGACACGGAGAGTAGAGGGGATGGGAAGATGGCAGTGCAAGGACACATTCAACAACAGAAAGACCACCAGAATCTAGGGACTCTACATCAACAATAGCTGAACATACCAATGCAGATGGAGCAGAAGAGAATGACCTTAAAAACAAGTTCATGAAAATGATAGAGCTCCTCAAACAGGATATGAGAAAATTGCTTAAAGAAGTGGAAAACAAAACAACAAAATATTGGAAGAAATAGAGGAAAAGGTGAGCCAAAAAATATAAGAAGTGAACAAATCTCTTAAAGACAGTAAGAAAAACTAAGAACAAACAATCAAACAGATGAAGGAAACAATTCAAACAGTTAAAGACCTGAAAACTAAAGTACAGACAACAAAGAAAACACAAACTGAGAGAATGCTGGAAATAGAAAAGCTGGGTAAATGATCAGGAACTACAGATACAAGCACAACCAACAGAATACAAGAGATCAAAGAGAGAATCTCAGGCACTGAAGATAAACTAGAGAAAAATGGATTCATCAACCAAAAAAAAAAAAAAAAAAAAAAAAAAATCTTAACTCCAACAAATCCTTAACACAAAACATCCAGGAAATGTGGGATACTGTGAAAAGACCAAACCTAACAAGAATAGGTATAGAAGAAGATGAAGAAGCCCAGCTCGAAGTTGCCAAAAACATATTCAAAAAACCATAGAAAAAAACTTTGCCAACTTGAAGAAGGGCATGCCTATGAAAGTTCAAGAAGCATACTGAACAACAAATAGACTGGACAACAACAAAGTACCCTCACCACATAACAATCAAAACACCAAACATACAGAATAAAGAAAGAATATTAAGAGCAGCAAATGAAAAAGGACAATTAACATATAAAGCAGACATATCAGAATTACACCTGACTTTTCCATGGACACTCTGAAAGGCTATAGGTCCTGGATAGATGTTCGACAAACACGAAGAGTCCACAGATGCCAGCCCAGGCAACTATACCCAGGAAAACTCTGAATCACTATAGATGGATAAAACAAGATATTCCATGACAAAATCAGTTTTACACAATATATATCCACAAATTCATCCCTACAGAAATTTTTGGAAAGAAAACTCTAACCCACTCACAAAAAATATAAGCAATAGATAATTCTAATTTACCAGAAGACAAAAGAAAAAGCAAAGTAAATCTACTCACAATACAACCAACAACAGAAAATCCAAAACAAACAATAATTAACAATCAATGGTTCGTAATTTCTCTCAATAATAATGGTCTTAACCTGTCTATAAAAAGACACAGGTTAACAGAACAGATACTAAGGCAGAACCAATCCTTGTGCTGCATACAAGAAATACATGTCAACTTCAAAGACAGATACCACCTCAGAGTAAAGGGATGGGGAAAAAATTTGCAATCAAATAGACCCAAAATGCAAGCTGGTATAGCTATCCTAATATCTAACAGCTAGACTTCATACTAAAATAAATCAAAAGAGATGAAGAAGGTCATTTCATATTCCTCACAGAAAAATCCATCAGGACAAAGTCTCAATTCTGAACATCTATAACCTAAATACAAAGGCACCCAAAAATGTAAAAGAAATATTACTAAAACTGAAATCTCACAGAAAATCTCACACACATATTGTAGGCGATTTCCACACCCCACTCTCAACACTAAACAGGAACACTGGACAGAAGCTTAACAAAGAAGCAAAAGAAATAATAAAAGTTATGTGCCAAATGGGTTTCACAGACAACTAAAGATCATTCCATCCATATACAAAAGAATATATCTTCTTCTCAGTGCTACATGGAACCTTCAGTAAAATCAACCACATGCTGGGCAACATAACAAACCTCAACAGATACCAAAAAAAAAAAAAAAAAAAAAAAAAAAAAAGAATAGTCCCTGTATCTTATCAGATCACCATGCTTTAAAGTTAGAATTAAACAACACAAATTGCAGAAACCCTACAAACTCATGTAACTGAAAAACATAGAATCGTACCATCCCTGGCTCAAGGAAGAAAAAAAAATTAAAGACTTCCTAGAATTCAAGGAGAATGAAGACATACATACCCAAACTTATGGGATATTTGGAAAACAGTACTAAGAGGAAAGTTCATTGAACTAAGTGCCCAAATGAAGAAAATGGAGGATAGTCACATTAGAGAATTAACCACACAACTGAAAGCTCTAGAAAAAAAGCAAACTCACTCTGGGGGAATAGATACCTGGAAATAATAAAACTGAGGACTGAATATTAATAAAGTAGAAACTAAGAAAATAATACAAAGAATCAATGTAACAGAAAGTAGGTTCTTCAAGAAAATCAACAAGATAGACAAACCTGGATCCAAACTAAACAAGACAGAGAAAGAACATGCAAATTAACAAAATCAGAAATAAAACGGGGGACATAACAACTGACAATGAAGAAACCAGAGAATCTTCAGGTCCTACTTTGAAAAACCTGTACTCCACAAAATCTGGATAAATTGAATAGATATCATTTACCATAATTAAATCAAGACAGATAAGCAATTTAAAATGACCTATAACCCCTAATGAAACAGAGCAGTCATCAAAAGTCTCCTAACCAAAAAAAAACAAAACAAAAAAAAAAAAAAAAAAAAACAAGGCTGTTTTTTTTTTTTTTTTTTTTTTTTGTTCAGAATTCTACCAGAAATTCAAAGTGCAGATTTTATCTGTTTCAAGGTTTTCCCACCAGCCTGGTCCCAGATCCGCACTAGCCTCAAATAACACACAGAGACATTGTATTAGCTATAACTCTATTGGTCAGTTACTAGTTTCTTATTGGCTAGCTTTGTCTTGAATATTAATCCATTTCTATCAACCTAAGTATTTTCACATGCTCTTATCTTACTGGAGAGAGGGCCCAGACTTCTACCCTGTTGGTCCTACATCTTGAAACTCCTCCCTCCTACTTCCTGAATCCTCCTTTTCTCCTAGTCCCACCTATCTTGCTTTCATATTTGCCAACAGTGCTTTATTCATTAACCAGTAATAGAAACATATTTACAGAATGACATCTCCCATCAATTATCAATGCTCCTCATATTGTTCCACACAAAAGAAGCAGAAGTTTCATGGCCAAACTCTTTTTATGAGTCTACAGTTACCTTAGTACACAAGCCACACAGAGACACAACTAAGAACAAAAACTAAAGTCAATATCCCTCATGAACATTGATGCAAAGATACTCAATAAAATACTGGAAAATCGAATCCAAGAACATATTAGAGAAATCATCCACCATGATCAAGTAGGCTTCATCTCAGGGATGCAGTGATGGTTCAACTGATGAAAAACCATATGATCATCTCACCAAGTACTGAAAAAGCCTTTGACAAAAATCCAATACCCCTTCATGATGAACGACTTGGAGAGATGAGGGATGACAGGAACATAACTTAATATAATAAAAGGAACATACAGCAAGCTAACAGCCAACATCAAACTAAATGGAGATAAATTCAACATGTTTCCTCTAAAATAAGGAACAAGACAAGGTTGTTCATTCTCTCCATATCTATTCAATATTATACTTGAAGTTGTAGCTAGAGCAATAAGAGAACAAAAGTAGATCAAGGGGATACAAATTGGAAAAAAGAAGCAAAACTTTCACTACTTACAGTTGATATTATAGTTTACATAAGTCACCTGAAAATTCTATCAGGGAACCCCTACAGCTGATAAACACCTTAGCAATGTGACAGGATATAAGATCAACTAAAGAAATCAGGAGCCTACTATATACAGACAATCAATGGGCTGAGAAAGAAATCAGAGAAACATCACCTTTACGATAGCTGCAAACAACACAAAATGTCTTGGGGTGAAGCAACCCAAACAAGTGCAAAACCTATACAACAATAACTTTAAGTTCTTGCACATAGTTAATGATTTCAGGCAAATCCTTCATACATAAAATAAGTAATATACATTTAAAAAATTTAAGAGAAGAAAATAAAAATATACAGTTGCCAACTTTTCATTTGTTGTTTTTCATAAGTATCTAATATGGGCATTGTTGCATTGTTTTATTGCTAAGTACTTCATCATCTCTTTTTATTAACATTTACTTGCCCTTATCTCCTTCTCAACAGATTCATTGCTTTATTCTGTGAACATGGTGAACATTCTGTTCAAGTTGTTATTACATGTAAATAGTTATATTGTTTAAGTATTTGTTCCTGCTTTACTCAAGAAAGTTTTAATCAGTCTTTTTAGCTAAATTCCCGAGTATTACAGATTATCTTCACTCACATTTCCTGTACCTATGAGATCAGTCAGATATAGATGTTTATCTTCAATCACTTCATAGACATGCAGAACATGGCATTTAAATGTTTTAATATTAGTACTCCATTGACATGAGACACTGTTGCTCCTGACAGCACCGTGCATTTTCCCGAAAATATGTTGGACACTGTTGTTGCTCCTGCTGGAGTTCAATCTCGCCTCAGCTAATGGCCTGTTGGGCATAGAATTGCCCCCACCTTGACCACTGATTTGGACATGCAGTCCTATGTGCTTGCAGGAGACAAATATAGAAGACTGCTTGACCTTGCCAAGTCAGGGTAAGACAGCCATTCTATTTCCCTGCTGTTGTTGTGGTCTGTCAAGTTCCTCTTGGCCTTAGCCAAATCTGGGTGTACCAACGTCGCTGTGAGACCTAGGGTGACTGTTCAGGTGGCTTGCTGTTTCTGTCCTTGCTGCACCTTTTGGAAGTTGTCCATCCGCATTTCCTGTCTACTCTAGTATTGTTAATTTCCTTCTCAGGTCTTGATGAGGTTGAAGATTAAACTATCACAACTATTATTCTCTCTTCCTAGTTAGATATATTAGGTACTAGACTTACGTTTTCCAGCTTAGGACAACTCTATTGTAAACTCCATTATGCCCTCACCCTAGGACTAGATATGTAGGTCATTTTGTTCTCGATTTTCCTTTTCTTAGAGCACACTTGTTATTCACTGTTTTGTATATAGTTTTGTATTAAGCCTAAATCTTTTCTTTAGACTATAAGGGGAATTGTAGTGAGGTAGTCCTTCTGTAGCACTGACCACGCCCATTGGGGGTGGAGCGATGGGCGGAGAGGACCTGAGGAAGGAGTTCGGAGGGGGCCAGGAAAGTGCTCTCTTGCTGGCGTGACTGGACAGGAGAGGATCGGGTTGAATTTCCTGGTGTTCATCTGTCTAGGTTGTAAGTTATTTCTCCCTGAATAAACATCTATTCGGCCTATTTGTTTATCCTGATCCTTATTTACCGCAATAATTACATCTTATGGCCATATACTGTATCTCACTTTTATGTTGCTGCCAATTATATTATTAAATCACAACAAAGCACTGCATTACACTATACTATAGATTCTGTGTCCCTTATTACCATCTATGGATACACAGACATGCCTTGATTTCATTGATTCTACTTTTATAAAAAGTAGCAGATAACTGCTCTTTCTAATGTTTCTTCTTTTTATGTTCATTGATGTTTATATATACACCCCTCAACTTCTATTTTTTATTGTCATTCTTTCTACGCTTTGTATTTTTCTAGTGTATTTTTTTCTTCCTTCATAGGACTTATGCCATTGGTTGCATATCTAGTCACTGAGCTCTTTGTTAATTTCAGCTCCCTTTCTATATTTAATGTTAGTTTTTATCCTAAATGCTTGGCTTCCAGATTCCCATGATAAATCTATCCCTATTTCCAAGACCATTTAGTGACCACCTAGAATGTATTGAACTCCTCATTGTATCATACATTCCAAACACCACAACACAAGTTAGTTGTCAGGTTCTCTCAATTTTGTGTCCTAAACATTTCTTGTAACTGGTCACTTCTTTTCAAATGTTACTCCTATTTGTTTAGTGCTCATCCAGCCCACAGCCTGATTTATAATAATAAGCTCCTAAATGGCTTTTTCCCCACCAGTCATGCACAATCCATCTGGCTTTTACTGCCAGATTGATTTTTCTAAAATGCAAATCTAATCATGTTTGCTCCTGATTAAAACCCTTTAATGGTTCCCTGTGTAGCACAGGATAAATAACAACTCCTTAGTACGGCAGAGGACGGTCTCAATCTGTACTCTCCCCATTTCTACTTTCTACCTGGTTCCTATTTCTATTTTGCTTCAGCAAAATGTTGCAGCATTTTGTTGCACAAAAATGTGTGCCTTCATGCTCATGCATCAGCTGCATTCTCACTATCTTAGGTGCAACTACAGCATCAACACTGAGGCTCAAGTATAAATAGGAATATCCTCATCATTTACAACTTGGATGAAGCATTACATCTCCCCACATTTTCTAACATCTCTTAGATTATTAATACATTTTGTTCTGTCCTATTTCATAATTTGAGTCCATAATTTGTGTCTAAATCTGTATTGGATTTTAAGCCTCTCAGCCAAGGATTCTCTTTATATCTTAGAAGTCCTAAGATAAACAAAGTTCCAAGAAAACATATAGGTCGTGAAAGACTTAGAAAAAGTCAGGTTGTCTTATATTTTGACAGGAAATACAAGAAAGCATATGACAATGTAGAAGGATATCTCCAGGTAAACTACTATCTGAAGAACAGGAAACTCAGGGGAAATCTCTGTGGCATGAGGAGCACCCTTATCAAATCCCCAGAAGATAGGCTTCTTCTCAAAAATAAATTTAATATTCGTTTCTCTTTAAGCTCAGATGTTACCTTCGCATACCATACATAATAAGTATAAATAAAGGTGATAGAATTATATCTTAACTGCAATTTATAGTACACTCTTCGTTTTCCTTGCCTTTTGTTTGATATCGTTCATGAATCTTAGAACTGTTACTCTAAGGCAATGTAAATGAAAGGGTAGCTAAATAAATTCATTTCCCATATTTTCCCTAAGATAAACATAAATTTAGAAGATGATCTTCAAATTAAAAGAAAATCAAGAATAGAGAAATAAAATTCGTCTATGTCTCCAGTATCTGTGGCCCTCCTGAGTTCTCTTTGCTCTCTTTGATCCATGCAGGCAATACTGGCTGGTGCTTAGGTTTAATTCAATTATAAACCTGGAACAATTAATTAAAGGAAATGAGTATAATGATGTGAACAAAATAAAACTATGTGCAGTACATAGTTATGATACACACACACACACACACACACATATGTGCTCAATGATCTTTTATTTACTGGGATCTTTTCTGATGCAGTTTTCTCACTTCTATCATGATGTGCATCTTCGGATCTAGATAAATAGTCACATTGACTCCAGGATGGAAAATGAACTACATTCAAGCTGATAAATTAAACACATTGCTATGTATTTGTCAATAAGTTGGAATGCTTTCACCAAGCAATCTGCTTTGTCAGCAAGCAGTGGTTTATTGCCCTTCTTTTCTAATTTCCCTCGGGGCAAGTGCAAACTTGAGATTACAAGATGAACCCCGGCAGGTGTCATATTGTCCATCTTCTCTTCAGCTAGTGCCTCTGTCCCCATTAATTCACTCACCTGTCTGGAGGAGCAATGTTGACTTGGCTCTTTAAAATGCAGTAGGTGGATGATTCCTTAAAGAAATATTACCCATTGAAGTGCCCAGATAAAGTTCCCTTTATTACTTTATACTGGAATTTATCAACATTACACATTGAATGAAAGTTGGGTGAAAAAGAAAGTTACTTGTCTCCTTAAGGGGGTATACCTGAAAAGTTACATTTTGCTTTAACTTGATTATTTTCACATGAATATGCTTGAAAGTAAATATGTATCACCCAAGTGGTGTTGACTTGTGGCAACTTAGAGGCCAAGATACTTGAGTGGCAGATAAGCTGTGAAACTTTTGCAAGGAAGGAGTTCAAAGCCACAATTTGACTATTAGGAGCTAATCACCAATCAGAAGAGCAGGCTGTATTCTTTCTCTTACAACTACTGCAAGATCTTGATTTTAGATTTAGTGTTTGTTGTCTGTGCCCAGAGGACATGCTTGTACCAGTCTGAGTGTAGCTCAGCTTTGTAAATCACAGTGATTTCTAATACTGTATTTGCCAGTCAATTAACTAGATGCACTGAAGATTACAATGTATGGGATAGATGGTGAAAGAGTATATATATAGCTGTCCTTCAATGCAGAAATCCTTTACTTGGGTAAGGCAGAACCAAAGAGATAGTTAATGCAGAATGATTAGTGGCAGTGAGTGGAAAAATAGTTGCAACTCCTGCTAAGGCTTAGTAATGATATAAAATCGTTTAAAAAATTATTAACCATAATTTTGAAAATAAATCTCCCATAGCTCTACTGAGAGGAGATGACTTTAAAATGTTTTAAATAACTTGCTTTTATGTAGTTTTATGTAGATTTTATGTAGATTTACTTACTTGTATGAGTTCAAATAGAAGCTTAATTGTTTGACAATATATTTCAGCTTACATGAAAGGAGGGTATGCTTTTCTAAGTCAGAATAATATGGATTGGAAACTTAGCTTTATGTTGCTCCTGTCAGGAACAAAACTCAATATCATTCTTAAGTCTCATTTTTTTCTGTTTTTTTTTCATAACCACAGTGTATCATATACTTTAATTTTTTAGTCCTTAAAATTTTTGAGATTGATTATATAATTACATCATTTCCACAGTTTCCTTTTATTCCTCCAAACTGTTCCATGTAAGCCTCCTTAGCTCTCTTTTTAATTCATGGTTGCCTTTTTCCTTAATTATTGTTACACACATATTTGTACATATGAATACGTGCATATATACATATCTATTTCTAAATTCATAATACAAACTTCTCAATCTATATAATATAATAATATTCCTTTCATGTATATGTTTTCAGGGATGACAATATTGGTGTGCTCTTCCCTGGGCAAGACTATTTCTCAACATTCCCTAGTTTCCTATAGTTATCTGGACAGGCTGAGGCCTCATGAGCTTCCCCAGTCCATGCTACCAGTCCATTTATCCATTATCTATGTTAGGGTCATCTTTAGGCAGTCATATTGGTGAGATTTTATGAGTACAGCTTCTGAAATCCCTAGGAGATACAACTTCACAACAAGCTACCAATTCCTTAGGCTCTTAGACATCTTCACCCCATCCCCCACCTCAGTAATTCCTGAGGCTTGATACTGGAGTTCTGTTGTGAGTGTACTCATGGGCACAGGGCCAGACAGCTCTGCATTTTGAATGGCTGTGCTTTTTTTGTTTTTACTGGTCTCCAACTGTTTCAAAGAGAATCTTCCTTGTTTAGGGGGTGAGAGACTACATTCAGCTAGTGAAACTATGGATAAATTCTCTTCTACTTTTAATAATATAAGGTAATCCTGGAGTGGTGTGAGTATTAAGTTATATAGTATATGAGAAAACATTTATCAGAAGGCCTGACGAACTCTGTCAGATTTCCTGAGATAACAACACACCCAAAACGATTCCCGTTGCAATAGTTATTTTACCCACTTTCTTTCTCTTTATTTTCTTTTTTATGGTTTACAGGCAACTGAAACACAGAAGCAAATTCATGGATTTATAGGGAAAACTGTAAAATTAAGAAGTGTTTTATTGTTTTGGTCAATTGTAGGACAAAAATCAGAGGATTTTAAATGTTATTTCAATACAGTTAATATAAAGTTCTAAAACTTTTTCTGAATATTGGATGTTCTAATCAATACAATTTGATGTTATTGCTTTATTCCAAAACATTTTGGTCATACATGTGAAAACCCTTGGGGTTATTATCTGCTATTAATCTAAGCTGCTAATAATACAAACAAATGCACACAGCAAATAGACATCCCAGCTAAAAACAACAAATAAATATTCTCTTTATTCTTGACTCTCATGAGAGTTACTTAAAATTAGCAAGCATCATATATTTTAAATAGATACGTAAGTGCAAGCATAAATAGTATTCCTAGACAAGAGGCTTAGTATTATATCTTGCAGTGATTGGCAAAAATCTAACAAAAAAGTACACACACACACACACACACACACACACACACTCACACACACACACACACACCACACTTGATGAAAGAGTAGTATTCAAAATTAATTCGTCGGATTTGATCTATGTGTGCTTCTGTCTCTGTCTTTTTTCTTCTTTAACTATACATCTGAGTAGGACTTTCATCTGTTGATATATTTTGCCTCCTTCTAACAAATGCTGCCATTCTAGCTGTGCATTACCACACACAGCAGGTAGATAGCCAGGTTTTTGAACTAAACATTAGTCACAATGTTTGCTTTAGAACCAAATTCACATTTTGTTTGTCATAGCTTTCCTCATGGCCTCTCTTGTTTCCATGAGCCTATGACAAAGATCAATTTCTCTTTAGATTTCTTCTTATCTTTATTCATCAACATGTGGTCTTTGTCTAAATTCTTTTTACTCCAGTTGTTTTTGTTTTGTTAAATGAAGAAATGTTTTATCATACATTGAAATCAATCAGTTGGTAAATGGCATAGAAAATTTAGTCAGTTACATTTTAGCATTATGCACAGTGCTACAGGAGCTAAGTGACATGTATAATCAGCCTTTGTAGTTGTATCGAAGTGATCACAAACTCCTAAATTTGGCATATTTATTTTTTTAATGGAGACTTCGAATCCATTCACTATCATTTTGGCACATAAACATCCTTACATATTTATTAAAATTCCAAACAATTGGTAGATTATAATAGCATAATGCAAAATATTAGAAAATGCTTGATCAAAGATGCATGATTAATAATGAGGTACCCTACTAAGTAATGCCCCAGTATACAAATGTGGTATAGCTACATTTGTGATAAATATGGGCATTTATTTCTCTATGACTTAGAAACAAGCAATGTCTGTCCTAACTCATGCACTACCTGCAGAGTAGGTCATATTAAAACGAAATGAGTTTTTATCACTTCCCAACTGAACTCGTTACTCCATTAAAGCAGATCAAATTGCTTATCTTGACAGAGATTGATTACCAATTAACTGTAGAATAAGCCAGCAAAAATGAAGGTTGGGAAATGCCTAGAAGTTTACTGAGACATCTTTATTAAATACAGAGGTCTACGGCACAGGTTCTCCCAAGAAAATTGTTTTCAAAAACAGTTATAGCTATCACATGATGTGGTAATGATATTCTGAAAGAATAGGAACCGTTAGAAATGAAACTAAAGGTGACCTTGTAAACAGCCTACATAAACCATTTGATCAAATTCAGGTTTTCTGATATTCTTTACTCTTGCCACAATTTGACATTGACTTGCAAGAAGTCAAAAGAAACTTATGAACAGCAATCCCACTGAAATGAAATTTCTTCTCCCGCCCACTGTGCCTCTCGTCAGTGTGTAGAATAGCTGCCTAAATTGGGTGGATGTTAAGTTTCTTTATAAGGATCCAATTTGGGACTGGTAGCTTGTGATTTTCAGAGCCCTCCAAACTAATTTTAGAAGTTCTTAAATAACTAATATTTCTATATTTGAGTCTAATAAAGCTACTAGAGAGCATTAGGATTAAATATTTCCTGGTCTGAATTTGTTTTAAGTTTTCACACACTGGCTTACTAGACAGCTTCAGAAATTGCAGCGCCAGGGATATGTCTTCAAATCCCAAGAGAAAGTTGGTATGGCATCTGCAGTCAAAATTATGTTGGCTCCACCAGCTCTGCCCTTTAGAAAATGATTGCCTCATGTGTGGCTACTTGTTGTTATTAAACAAGTACTTCTGCTTTCTGGGACCTTTAAAATAGCAAAGGGTTTCCTGGATGAAAAGTGAATTAATAAATTAGAATCATATATTTGTTCTAGATTCTGTGGAGCCCCTGCTGCTGTTTCTAAATATTGAAAATGAAGGACACAACTACCACATATGCAATATATACATATTGACTCTCACAGAACCCAGAGCTACTGAGGGACTTTCCTCCTTCTACTTGCATGATGGATGCAAATCAAATTCCTTGACCTTAGGAGAGTGATCATAAAATGTAATCAGAGTTCTTGGATCGAAAGGTGCTCTAAATGGTTCACTAGACAGTAACATCTATGCTATAAAGCATCATGACTGCTAACATAGGTCAGGCTTCAGGAAAACAAGATGAAAACCTTTTGCTTTTAAAAGAAATTTGGTCAGGTCTCAGGAAAAAATGACAGCTATATTTATATGGCCTCCAACCTCAGAAAACTCGTAGCAATTTGCAGATTTTTAAATGTAATTAACCTCCAGAGTATTCGTGTTACATATGTTTGAAAGGTGGTTGCAAGCACTATCTTAACACTTTGAGAAATGCAAACTCTAAACTGTTAGAATATCTATTCACTCATCTCAAGGTTATAAACTAAATATTGGTAAAGGATATATATAATTTGATTTCTTCCTTTTTGAAATCCAGAATAATTTGAGAACTCTGCCGAAAGTGCTCCTAAAGTTGCTGTTGACTTTACTGTTAACAGTGCCAATTAGAACACTTGTGTAGTGCATAAGGTCCAAATTATCAATTGTTTAAAAGATTGCAAAAGTATATGCCTTGCTCTTTTGGTTCATAAAAACTTCAACTATTTTAATCTTGTGTCTCTGGGTAAAATTTCCTTTCCATGGGATCCTATCTAATATTCAAGGATATAGGCATATGTGCTTTGTGTGGGGGGGGGAGGGGACACGCACTCATGGGAGATATTTAAAAAGAGATATTTCATTAAATGCATTTAACATGTATACTTTGTACACTGCCCTTATCATTCCTCCAAATGCAAATGGTATTGCAGAAAGAGGCCAAATTACAGGTTATATTATTTTTACAATATTTTTATAGACTTTAATAGGAGATGGTATGTGATTTCCTGAGAAAAATATTATAATTCATCAAGCTTTTGGAATTAAAAATTGAAGAAAGTCTGTCACAGAATTGTCATATATGCAGAGAGAGATTTCTCTCAAGGTAAAAGTAAAAGAGCTCATATAGCCAGTCTCTTGCAGACAGAACATTTTAAGTCAGAAGCCAAGCATTTTGTCACATGATAAGTTTTTTTCATTCTCCAAAACTGCTGTATAGAAACTCAAATTGCTAGCAAGGGTTTACTGAGAATAATGACATAAAAAGGAAATAATGGAATTACAGAAGGAGCTCTAATACAATACAAGAGGTGTGTCTTATTTAGAGCTTCTGTTGTCAATAGATACAATGACTGTGGGAACTCCTCTAAGGAAAATATTTCATTGGGGTGACATTCTTACAGTTTCACAGGGTTAGTCCATTTTCATCGTAACAGGTATCATGGCACCATGCAGGAAGACATGGCACTCAGTGCATATTGACCAGAAGGCAGCAAGAAGTGCACTAAACGTCACACTAAGTGATGCCGAACTAAAAGAGACCTCAGAGCCCACCCCTACAGTGACACACCTCCTTCAACAAGGCCATACAGCCTCTTCTAAAAGGCCATACCTCTTAATAGTATCATTCCCTTTGGGGCAATTTTCTTCTAAGACCCCACACTCCCCTCATTATCTCCCCAAAGGCTTATAACTATACCATAATACCAAACTGCATTTAGTCCAACTTCAAAACTCCTATAGTTTTTATAGTCTTAACTATGTTTTAAAGTCAAAAATACAGTCTTTTCTGAGATTTATGTAATCTTTAACTGTATCCCTATGAAAAATCCAAAGGGAGATCTCATACTTCTAACATATAACGTCACAGTATATACATCATCATTCCAAAACATAGGGAAATGAACATAGTGAGAAAATACTAGGTAAAAGCAAGGCCAAAAATCTGCTGGGCAAACTTCTACTTCTGCATCACCATGAAAACTGTCAAAACACTCTTCAGATCTGCAACTCTGTTCAATTTTGTTGATTGCAACATATTTCTTTATCTTGGGATGATCTCACTCCCTATTACCAACTTTCCTCAGCAAGTATACCACAGCTCTGGCCTCTCCAACATCTCACGGTCTCCAAGGCAATACAGTGTTCAACTACCCAACTTCAAAGGAATGGCCTCTTTACCAGGCATCCAATCAGGGACACGCTGACACATGCCTGGCTTCAGAGGCACTCCTTAGACAGAGAGGCTATTCCATAGCCTCTTTTCTCTGTCTTTTATTCTACATGGCAAAACCTGCCAAGTTCTGCTACTTACTGAGGCTAGAACATGTCCCCTCCTCACCCCTGCCCCTTCTTCATTTGCATCTTTAACAGCTTTCTGTTGTCTACCCTTAGGACATTAGCTTGGCTGGTCTTGAACTGGCTCTGTATATCAGGCTGACCTCAAACTTACCAGCCTATGCTTTCCCAGTGCTTTCAGGCTCTGCCACTCCCATCTCTAAGTTTTCCTTAAATTCCTTTTCACAAGTTGGAAAATTAGCTGGGTGGCATTTGGTGCTGAGTTCACCCCATCCTCCATTTCATTTTTTAAAACTGTTTATCTCCTTGGACACATGACTTCTTTCCATTCCATTTCCTGATTCTCATTGTCTCCTAAAAATTTTGCATTTTATAATTTTCTCTGCTCAGCTTTCTTCTTCTCTTTACAAATCTTCATATAGAGTTACCCCTAATAACCACCAAAAGGGTATACTAGTCTGTTTTAAGATATCCTCTGCCAACATAAATAATTAATTATCTCCTCAATTTTGCCTCAGGCAGACACTTCAGATAAGAGCAAAACTCAGTCACTTTATTCATCATAATATCACAAGACCAGTCTCGAGGCAACATTTTCTTGAGCCATCCCCAACAGTTCAAATAACACTTAGAACCACTTACTTCATTGCTCCTAGTAGTATGACCCAGTAAATGGTACTTAATGCATTCAACTGCTTTCCTAACCCAACATACCAAAGTTCAAATTCCTGGAAACAAAACATGATCAAGCCTATCACACCAATACCCTAGTTCATGGTGGCAACTTTCTATTGTTGTGGAGACACCATGACCATGGCAACTCTTATAAGAAAAACACTTAATTGTGCTCTCTTACAGGTTCAGAGGTTCTGTCCATTATCAGCATGGTGGGAAGCATGGCAGCACACAGGAAGACGTGGTGCTGGCTACATTTTGAACAGAAGGCAATAGAAAGTGGGTTGAATGTCACCCTGAGCAAAGCTGGAACAAAAGTGTCCTCAAAGGCCACCCCTACAGTAGCACATTTCTTACCAACAAGATCATACAAAGTTCAATATGGCCACAGTTCCCAATAGTGCTTTTGCCTCTTAGAGCCATTTTCTTTCAAAACACCACAAGGGGAAAACACAAATGACTTTGTGTACACAACAAAAAGCCCCTTGAAGCTATCATCAAGATTCGGCTGACCATGTGCAATCGAAAATAATAATAATAATAAAAAAAAATCCACAGCCACAGCAGAGACCCTGACAACAGTATTTGACTAACTTGATTAGCAAGTTAGTGAGCCACTAGTCAATGATAACCCAAATATCAGTAGATGATAGGAAAGTATAAAAATGTAAATGACAGGCAGAGATATAATGATAGATAATGATAAACAGACCATAAACTGATAGCTTATATGTAGATAGCAAAAAGACCATATCTATACATACACCCAAAAGCTCTAGAGAGGGAACACAGTTGAATTTTGTCTTAAAATAGAATTTTGAAGTATTTTTGGTTTAATATTTAAGCATTCTGAGTTTATGCTCCCATAACTATAAGTCATTGCTGGTTAAATCAGTGACCTTATCTTGCCATTTCTTGACAGTTTATTTGACTTTATCTCATGCCTTGTTCCACATTCAGAGTCAATAACCCTCAAATTAAAATTCTCCTCATTTGGATCCAAATGTCTCCATTTGACTTTGCTAAGCTTCTAAGCATTGCCTTCTTTCTTGCCCTTCTGTTGAAAAATCAAAGCTTGTATGACCTCTCCATTTCTTAAAAACAATTCTTTCAGTCATACTAACAGAAATAGTACTATTATTATAATTAATATTAGTAGAAATACACTTATATGTATGTCAATGCCTTGTGTGTATTATTGGATTTCGTACATTACACAACAGATACATGAAAACATTTTTAGTCTGGTTTAATACTGGAGGAAAGTTAAGGTTCAAAAAAAAAAAAAAATAAGTGATCTGCCAAAGTTGAATCAACCTAAGGGAAGGAAGATTTATATGATGTCATGGTTTCAAGTAATTTTAGTCTGTGATGATAGGGAGGGCAAGGCATAGTGGCTTTCTTATATAGTGTATATCAGCACAAGTAGACTGTGGATAGAAGCTAGGCAAACGATAGTCCCCAAAGGCTTGTTTCTATACAGCATGTACCATCCAAGAACCAGCTGTTAAAGATCCATAACTTCTCAAACATCATCAACAACTGTACAGCAAATGTTTACTCATGTTAGCCCATGGGAAACACTCCAGGTTCACAGGACAACATTGTACAAGTGATCCATAGACAACACTTCTGATTCAGTGGAAAACATTCTATCTACATTCAGAAGCTTATGGGCTTACACAAGTACAAAAGGTATCTGTTCCAAATTCAAGGACCCATAGATGTAGCATTATTAATATTGTTTAAACTTCTAAATACAGTCTCTTTATATTGAAACCAGAATCTGTGTTGAAACACTGTAAAATTTATAAAAAATTCTCATATCAGCACACCACTCCTCCCTGAACATACAAGTCAGTGGTGCAAAAAGATGCCTGTTCCAAAATGACACAATGGAAAGGACAGGTCAGATCCAAACAAGATCATGCACCACAGGAATGAAGCAGCTTTCTTGTTCTTTAGCCTGAATTTGGAGCACATGGTCCCATCATCTGTAATCCAAACGTTATGTGTATTTTTGCTCATATAGACCTAATGCTTATAGCACATCATAGTTCTTTCTTGGGTTGATGCCACAATGCCTATTTTAGTGAGATATCCACCCCGCCCGCACCTGTTGCACTGACCACGCTCATTGGTGTGTGGGCAAAGGTGTGGACGTGACCCGATTGGGAGCAAGAGAAAGAGCTGGGGTCCCAGACCTAGTTTTCCATAGGTCATGTCCTCACCTGTGCTCATGCCCCAATGCATGGGGCGTGGACACACGCCTGCACCTGTGTACGTCCCAATAAAATGGGGCGTGGACACAGGTGCAGACAGGGTGGATATCTCACTACAGCCTACCACTTTTCATGGCAGATAGTCCACTATGTTGGAATGTACGCCCTATTGGAGTTCCCATGGCAACTTAAGTCTCACCTTCAAAGTTTCACATATTGGACAGTGAATGTTAGTAGTCAGGAAGCTATATTGGCTTGCCGTTAGTGTTCTGACAGTATACATCCTCAGCTGAAGCCACTAAGAGTACCACCTGAGCACATTCACTATGTTCCCTTAAAAGGCCCTGCCCACCTCCTATATTTCTCTCGTTCTTTGCCTTCTACTTTTTCCCATTCTCTACTCCCCCCACAAAAAAAACCCTCCCTATGAACTCTGTTGCATGATGTCTTTCTTTTGCACATCACTTTTAGATTACAAAAGAGAAGGCCTCCTTCCATGGAAGCCTATCACCCCACACATACCTTGCCTATCATCACAAATGTCTCTGAAATTTTGATATAACCTTCATCATCCCACAATGATGCCTGGAAAATCAGGAATGCCTGAGTAAAGTCATAGTGTATTAGAAGCCAAGACTGTAGTTGTCTCCAAGTACTTGAATGGGTGACCATGAACAAATAGTTCCTTATGCTGCGGCTTTACTGAAGAAAGGTACTCATGTGACTGTATCTTATCATGTACTTGGATAAAAAAAAAAAAACCAAGTCTTTCAGATTCATTTTCTTTGTACTATGTGAACTTTAATAGAAGAAACCTTGTCTCCAAAGCCATTCTTATTAGCCCAATGCAAATCCCATGTTCGTTCTTTCAAATGATACTAATCATTTTAGAAACAATTATAGCTGCTTTTCCTCACCATATTATTAAACTTCTCATTTTTTTACATTGTTTTATCCTGATTTTATCTCTTTGAGTATACAAATCTTGCTAAAAGAACTGCATTGTGGCCTATATGGTATGATTTTGAAATGTGTTTGCCAAATATTTGAGTCCATTACTTTTAAATACAGCATCACTCAAAGTATATGATACAGGAATAATATAGCCAGGTTTTTTGTCTCTATTTATACAAATGGCCCAATTCCCAAGAGAGTCCTTCTTCTCCTCTGATGAATCTATATAGGTCATTTTCACTGCATGTATTCAGTCAGTGTTTTGATATTTTAAGTCCTCCTAGAATGGTACAATATGTCCTGTTGTAGGTTTGGGGAAATTTTTTAGTCAACTGTTCCAAAATATTATCTCAGCCATATGTAACCAGTTTAAAAGCTCTAGAAATCAGATTGTGTATTATGAATTATGATACTAATACCAATTTAAGGGAGAAAGGGTACTATTTTTATACCATGTATTCAAAGAATTTTAAACCAAATCTAGGAGTACAACATAGTGAACAAAATCTTTTGTAATATTGGGAACTTATAAACATTATGGCTCATATGACATGGGCAAGAATTCAGAGAGTGAAACCCAAAGGCCCACCAGAAATGACCCTACTTTGTCAGTCAGCCCATACTATAAAATATTCACAGCTTTTCAAACGAATTCCTCTAAGTGGGCACCATGAATTCAAATATATTAAACTATAAGAGCTCCCACTTCAGTTACATAATTCATCTGTTTCAGAACAGGACCACAAATTTTAATTTATAAATTTAAAAGTTTTCATCAAATGTACATTTAGTGTTTAGGATTAATGGCCTATACCAATTTACCCTATATTTTCTAAAGACCTTCCCATTCCAGTATAGCAACACCTAATTCTATTTCTTTGAGTTTTGATAAAGGCTCATATAGATACAGATCCTTCATTATAGTCCTTCACTCTAGCTGAAGACATTGGGTCAAGAATAGCCACAAAACTCTAATACATTTATATCTGGTGTCATTGAATAATCTTATCAGTTTTGCTTACATTATTTCATAAATGTCCCACATTTTATTAAGTAATTTTAAATTATCATTAATATTATTACAACTTTAAATGCCTTACAGCTACTATCTGACAGGTGACATCTAGGACAAAAACTATATTATTTTGTGGTTGTTAGTTTGAAACATGGTTTCACTAGGAAGGAGATATAGCAATGCACAGCCATTTTTACTGGGTTTGCTTCTAAGTGTTAGATCAGAAAACTTACTTCAGGAGACTGGCATTATGTAAAATGTAGCTACATAAAAGGGAAAGGGAAATGTAAGACATGATTGTCTAGCTCAAATGAAAGTCAAAGTTGGAGTATTTTGAAGTAAGAATACAAGAGGGCAGATAAATAGCTATAAATGATGAATAACTTGATAAGTAAGCAACATAAAGAATAAAACTAATGGCCAAAGATTTATATTCTCAAACTCCAAAATGTATCTATAGTACCTATAATATATATGTATCTATGTATGTGTTTATATACATATTTATGTATCTGTAATATGCATCTATATTTACACATGAGAAGGACAATTTCAGCTTCACATGACTGCTGGGGAACTTTGAAACTAGTGTTCATGGGATACAGAATGAATCTGTGATGATCACAGTTACAAGATATTGAGCAGTCCCTTCAGTCCTACATCTATGCCAAGCCTCAATGTAGCATAGCTATTGGAAAGCTCAGAAGGCATATTATGACTCATCTCAAGTCCCATAGGGAAACAGTCATAAAAAAAAAAGAATGGTACACCTATGCTCATTTTTCAGTGCCTAGCACAATGCTAAATTATTGTAATAAGGACTCAACAAAATTTTGATAACAATATATATATATATATATATATATATATATATATATATATATGGGATATGCTTACATAAACATTTCTGTGGACTAAAGAGATACAACCCAGGCTATAATTGCAACTGTGAGTAGGAACTTTGTAACATTAATTTTCACAATAGTGTCCTTAGGAAACTATCAGAGATGAAAAGATGACTACCAAAGAGGAACAACTATAAAGAGTGAAGTCATAGTTTATAGACTCAGCTACTCTATATGCTTACAACTTTATTGTGAACAGCTCAAGATATAGAATTACTTCTCCACCAAAGATAATTAACTGTGCCAAGCTGTTTTGAAACATGAGGAAAGAGGTGCCTCAATGTGGCTGGAAATTTCATAAAAATTCTGGTATTTGAAAGATATTTTCTGACTAGTAAATAAGTCATGCAAAATTAAACAAAGAATAGCAATGAGAAAGCAGGATGACATGTTTCTTCATGTAATAGATTAGGAAGAATATCTATCCTACCTAAGGAACTATTTTCAAGAACTTTATTTGGGCCATTTCCATATGCACATAATAATATGCTAATTTTAAATGAGTTTCAGCTTTTCACTTAAGCATGCCAGCAGGAAGTCTACTTGGCAATACTTCCTTGAATGTTTTGCCAATTACTGTATGTACTTGAAAACAACAAAACTGCTTTCTATAAAAAGCATCATATAATTCAAACTTTTTAATGATCCAGAAGGGGTTCCACCTCAATTACTCTGAATGCGTAAAATTTTACTATGCTCTTTCCATATCAATTTCAAGACCTTGTCACCTGAAGAAAAAAATTCCAAAATTGTTAAGTAAAGTTGCTGAGTTCCTTGGACACCTACTTCATTCCCTTCTAGGGTCATATTTGACCATTCTAGATGGCTTCTTACATTTGCTATTTGATCCATTGTCCCATCAGCAAGGACTCTTTGACGTCTCTGAAATAGGTTATCTCCTGTCCTTTAGCATTCATAATTCTACTTTCACAGCATGATTTGTGTGTTAGAGCAAACAACCTCATATGAAGTATCACGTGCTGCATGCTTTGTATTGCAGAGGAGGAAACTGATAGTAGAAGGATTAAGTAACTTACCCTTAACCACATAATTAGACAGGAAGAAATTTAGCATCCAAACCAGCTTATGTGACTCCTAAACTATGATCTAGCATAAAAAACATCAAGTAAGTTATATCACTCATTTTTCTTTTGTTTTTATTTCAACATTTTTTCTTATTTTACATATTAATCTCAGTTCCCTCTCCCTCCCATCCTCAGTCTCTCTCTCTCTCTCCCTCCCATGCCCCCAACCTCCTCCTCCCACTCCAAGAAGAGTGATGCCTTCCAGGAGGGGTCAACAAAATCTGTCAAGTAATTTGGTATAGGGACTAGGCCCTTCCTCCAGCCTCTAGGTTAAGGGAATATCCCTCCATGGGTAATGTGCTCCCAAAGTGCACCAGGGATACCAACTGATTCCACTGTCAGAGGTTCTTTAGACTGCCCAGGCCTTCTAACTAGACTGGAGGGATAGCTCAGCCATTAAAGGCTAGGCTCACAGCCATAAATATCACTCTTTTTTTTTTATGTACAGCTTTATTGTAATACATACACACCAACAAACTTAAGTGTTGTTGAAAGTGGTTTTTACACTACAGTGCCAGAGTATAATAGGTGCAGATAACATATGACTCTAACACACACAAAAGTAATTGTGTAGTTAGCTATTTAAAATGTCAATTTCTGCTCCAGAGTGCATAGAATTAACTTGCCTCCTTGGTAGACAATGTGCAGATACTGTTGTTTTTGAAATACAGATCAACATCTTGGGAAAATCTCCATGTCTTTATAAAGTTTTTTTTTCTTTTGTAGAAATTCATGATCGTCCCTTAATCCAAATGAATTAGTAAGTTTTTCAGGTTTAGTGGCACACAAGATTAACTGTTTTAACAAAGGAAACTAACATTTTTAACATAGCAAATCATGATAAGCAAAGAAATTTTGGAATATACAAAATTACTTATCTATACACACATAGTTCATACCGTGTGTGTGTGTGTGTGTGTGTGTGTGTGTGTGTGTGTGTGTGTGTGTGTGCTTAAGGGCAGAGATTAAGAGATTAGCTAGTATCCAGAGCCATATCCTCTGTAAATATTGTGTAAAAGCGGAGTTGTTTGAAGGTAAGTGATGCTGCCAAAAGTATGGGAATAGGAAAAAGATGATCATTTGAGGTGTGCTAAATGCATGGAGGCTTTAGAAAGAGTCATTCTGCAAAGTTGAAGAACTTCTGTGATGATATTTGTTTCCAAAACACACTGAGGTGAAAAATGAATGTTTTCATGTCCTACAGAGTGAGTTTCATGTTTTATCAGAAGTCATTCTATTTGCTTTCTTTGTGACAACCTTATTTCCACTTTCAGTGAAATCTTAGTTCTTAAAGAAATTTTCCACTTTTGAATCATCTTTTTTATTTTTAAGTGTATCTTTTGAAGAATTTATCTGGTCTACTAGTGATTGGTAAGCTTCACTATTGATCTGCTAAAGATAACATTAACCAAAAAAGCCACCAATGCCATACAAGCAACTGTTTTCTCAAGCCAAAATTGATTGAGAGAGTCCCTTGTATAAAATGAAACACGTTTCTGTGGATGCACTGACACTTCACCATCTGTCCAACGTCTTAGATTTACTCTCCCAGATAACTTCATATTTCACCTTGCAGTCCCTAAAGAAACATCACTTTAAACAGGGCCACATGGAAAAATGCACTTCAATAACATTTGAAGGTCTTGCATTTAGCTGCAAGGGCCTCCAGCCCAAATGACTGATGTGCCTGGAGAGAAGCTCCATTTGAAGTTATGGAAATGGGGAGGAGCAAGGCAAGGGATGGAATGTATAAAAACTGAAATGATGGCAGTAAAAGACACAGGGATTTACAGATAAAGCCAAAAGATGCTGGCAGCCATCTATCAGTCTGCCTTGATGAAATAGGTATTGGAAATTAACTTGAGAACCCTATGAATTACATTCAATCCATGCTCTGGGCTAAGCACTTGTCAATTTCAGCTCCTATTGCAACCTATTACTTACAGACTACATGGCCGGCAAGCTAATAGCACTGGATAGTGTGAAAGAAAGTAGGAGAATAAACTGAATATAGCAAGGCTTTTAACTGACAGAGCATGCCTTTCTCAAGTCCTGGGTAAACACTGACAGCCTGGATATTCACTAGGTCCTAGATAAGCATTTAACCAACCGTCAGCAAGATTATGAGGAAGAGACTTCTTAAAGGATCAAATTCCACTCATGTGGGTACCCACTACATTTTGCTAATGTTCTCAAAGCCTGTTAATAAATTGGAGTTTAAGTATTTTTAATGTGTCACATCTTCAATTGTTATAACCTGCCTGAAATTTATCAATTACTTCTTAGGTTTACTGTCATATATATTCTCTCATATGCTTTATGTCATTTCAATTTTAATTACAATAATTTTATGCCCTATGTTTCTCTAGTCATAGTGTATTCTTACACTATAGTTAAAAATCCAGGGAGAAATTATAACTTATCTCACAATAAAAAGTATTAAAAAACAGTATATGAGTAAACAAAGGTATTCCTTTAAGATGAGTGCTTCCATGTGCCTGAACTATATTGTATTTTTCAACTGATAAGCTTGTCTAACATTGAAATATTTTAATAAGCAGGCATATTCAGAGTAAATGTCAGCCAGAGCCATCTTCTGACTAACAGATGCTGGTGGGTATAGAGGGGGAGAGGGACGTAAAAGCACCGAAAAATCAAGCAAGGCCAAATTAGAACAAATGTTTGTCAAGTAAAAAGGGCAGCTTTTCCTCTGATGGAAGAGATTTAATTAGAAAAGTCATAGAGGGGAGTTGCTCAAAAGTACCAGCCCTGTTCTCTTCAGATAAGCTAATGAACCTCATTGAACTTTTCAGAAAAATACTGAACCAATAACACAGAGAAGAAAGAATTCACAAAATGTGCTGCTGTGCCTCTTACATTTAAGAGGGTCAATTGTTTCTGCCTCTCTAGGTCGTAACAGAGAAGTATTGGAGCAATTTACCTTCAAATTCTTCTGAGTGGCTGAATAGGAAAACGGATCTAAAGAAAGTAAGATTTAACAATGTGCTCTTTAACGACAATAAAACAGATCTTATTGCTAATTGGTAAATTTTGAATTATGAGTCAAGGTTTTTAACTCCAAGGCACCTCCAAAATATATCGTTTACATATATCATAGCCTATTTTCATATCAGGCAGTAGTCTCCTCTCAAATTACTGCAACAAACATACATTAAAGTGTGTTTTATTTTTGCAAAGGGAACTTTGAATGTAAAAAAGCAGGCTCTGCACAGATTTTTTTAGCAGTTATTCTGAAAGGAAGACAAAAGCTCCATGGGACATCAGACATGGGAAAATCCAAAGTCCTTTGCAAATTAAGAAAAGGACAGTCCTAAACTCTGATTCTATGATGCTTCAATGCCTTTGTTGATATTTTTTCTTTGCTGTTAGTCTTTTGCAGAGAATCCATGTCTTGTACTGAGCTCCTTGAGAGAGTAATAAAGCACACAGAGAATAGAAGACAGTGGAATTAAATCTTAAAATGCTTATCATTGGTCTTTTTGGATAAGGAGTGATTTATCAATTTCCTGAAAAAAAAGTTTCTTCTCTTACCTGACATAAACAAAGTCAGGTTCTATAAATTATATAACAATCAAAGATTGGCCTCTTCCACTTGACACTTTATGGTAAATGTCCAGAAGTAAAAACCTGATTTGGACTTTGCTGTATATAAAATTTTTGAAATGAAAAGATACCTTAGTCATGGTCAAAAATATATGAAATCCACACGGAAAAATAGTTATACACAATGACATGTATTCTAAAGAATCCTAGTAGTAAATAACTTATTCTTATTGTATTTCACACTTTTCTGTTTATATGGAGAAGAAATCTTCCTTTTATTGAATTTTGACAGATTTACAGGCTTAAAATTAAAACAGAGGGCCAGGGAGATGTAAATGTGTGCCATCAAATCTGATGGTCTGAACTCAATTGCTGGGAAACACATAGTTGGAAGAGCAAATAAATTACCTCAATCTGGCTTCTCCTCCACACAAGTCTTGTTAGGGATTTTATATATGTGCACGCATGTGCTCACACACACACACACACACACACACACACACACACACACACACACACACGTACCATGTGCAACCATGCACGAACATATATGTACTCACAAACTAAAAATAAGTATTTAATAAATGATAATTATAACAGGTATTTTAAACATCTATGTGCCTATTTTTCTGTGTGAAGTATATAGAGTCAGAAAAGATAATGGTTATCAAATTTTATAGTGCCTACTAATAATTTAATCTTTAGATCTGATTTCATATGGATCTTCTTTTAATATGTGGCTTCAGAAACAGGACCTGGAATGAAAACTTGAGAAATTTTCATTCCTACTCTGGAGATTCAGTTCAATTCTCTAAAGTAAGAACTATATTATGATACCTGAGAATGCCTCCAATCTCTCTCACCATCTCTCAAATAAAAGATATTTGGGTCCTGGGAAACTTGAGAATGTCTAGAGAGATGTTTGGTTGGCATCACTGGGGCAGGGTGGGAATAGTGTCTAGTGGTACAGAAAAGTCTTGCAAGCAGGTCTTCAGTGCAAGGACAATAACTCCCATGTTTCCTATCCAAGTCAAAAAGTCAATGGCACCAGGTATGAGAAGGACATAAAAGGCAGGACTCATGAATTTTAAAATGATTTCCCAGTTTTTTGTTTATTGAATTATTTTTATTTTATGAACATATCTACACCAATCCTCCATGAAACTGTTTATTATTCTTCCATGCAACTTCTAATAATCTCATACATACATACATATATATATATGTCACCAAAGGAGAGCTTGTCTCAAAATGGTAGCAATAGAAGAGTAATACAAATGTTATCCTCTGACATCCATGTATGAATTGTGACATGCATGTGACCCCATTCCACATCATCTGCCTCCACATCAAACATACACACAAAACTATAATACTGTAGATGCTCCAAAGTGATATGAAAGGGTCAAACCTGTAACTGATATTTTAGGGATGAATTCCCTGAGGAAGTGAATTTTAAGACCTAATAACCAGAAGTTAAGTCTGTCCCTTCTGCCTGATATGAGGTTGGTACCCTCTGTGCTCTCTTTCTACTATTTCCTAATAGTTCAGTAGAAAGAAAGCTTAAAGGACCTGCCCCAGTATATCATTTAAAAGTCAATCAGCAGGCCAATACTACATAAAAAAATTTATGTAATGATGTATTTCAAACAACCTAGAGATAAATATTATTTTGTTCTTTTTCAAATAAGAAATTTGAGCTGCACATGATAATCTCAGATCTAAGAAGCCAGAGGCCGTAGGATTTCCCTAAATTCCTGGTGGTCATGGGACAAAGAGTAAGATCATAGTAGTTTAAATTAGTTATAATGAATGAACCACAAATAAGATTTTGACCTCTAAGTCCACACACTGACTATTCATGTTTAAAAAGAAATTTAATATGTCCTTATAATTTATATTTTTCCAAACTAATTTCCCCAGTCTCTTGACACCTGTCATTAATGACATTTAAGTTAACTGTAAACACTAGGTGTTGGTGTGACAACCAAGGAATAATCTGAATTACCATTGCAATTTAACTAGATATTGTGTTCTCAATCAGGCATAATTCAGACTGTCTTCAAATTATCCACAGTTTGAATCACATGGAAATCCTTATCTATTGCAATTTTTATTACATTTTCAATTCTGTGAAACTAAGCTTTGATTCTCCCTTCCTGTAGATATGAACCCCTTCACAAAACATCTAGCTAGTAATGGGGCATTTAAAATTTTTACAAAGTTTTTCCTCATCTCAGGAAAAATATGTCTCTTGTCAAAACCATTAATCCTCCCTCTCTTTGGAGCAAAATCAGGCATGTCTATCCATTTGGCCACTAGACAGTGAGGATAATAGGAGCTAGCATTTTTTAAGCACTATGATAAGTACTTCTCTGAATTACCTCATTTTATCTTCCATTATGTGTTAGGGACTATGGGTTATCACTTGAAATAACTGGAACTTCAGAGAGATTTTGTAACCGTGCAGGTCCTATAACTATCATCTGTCAGAGCAGCTGGGATTTATGTCTGAAATTCTTGTAATGGAGCTACCTCATCATGTCTTATTTCTGCATTCTTTTATCTGTTCACTAAGAATTTATTAATGAAAAGAGAGAAAAATAAACTATAATATTAATTGCTGTGTTGTATCCAATTAACAAAGAATGTACAAGAAATATTGTGTGACAACACCATACATTAGGATGCTAGGAGAGAGGGATATTTCTACACTGGACTCGAATAAAGATGCACTGGTTTCCTTGATGGGCTATCCACTATACTGTGTTTTAAAAGATGATTCATCATCACTTTACCATAGCAATAGACAGGATTGTAGTGTGTGGAGATACATGTAGGCATGGACTAGTGTAGACAAACCTTTTAGCCATTGGTCTTTTGTTCAAAATCAAAACATCAGTGAAAAAATAGAAACACACCTGGGGAATTAGGCAATTGTCAGGTTATAAAATATCTCACATGCCATGCTAAGGAGTTTGGACTTTATCATCAAAGATGTGGGAGTCATTATAAAATTCTGAAGCAGGCAAAAGACATGATTAGATTTGCATTTTAGAAAGCACACTCCTGAAGCAGTGTAAATAATGGATTAGAGGAACGTAAATCTAGAAGGAAGAAATCCAGCCATGAGGCTGTTACAGGAATCAAAACAGGAGGGGCAAAGGCCTAAATTAAGGTTGCCATGGGGGGGTATTAAAACTGGACAGATTCATAATTCAAGTTATAGTTTGTATGAAGAATCAATGTGATTTGTTTGCAGGAAGAGAAAATAAGTTGCTAGGGAGACTTAAAGATGTTGCTATGTTTCTGAATTGTGGGATCTTATCAACCAAGCCAAAATAAAGTTCATCAAGGTGACTTGATGGTATTTTTGATCATTGTGGACTAAAGTGCCTTTAGAGCATCAGTGTGAATCTTTGTTGATACTTGGACAAAAGATGTTGGTTTATAGCTCTCAGTGATCGTGAAGATGAGTCAGCATAAGTGCATGCATAGGGGCTGGAGCAGGAGAGTAACACAGAGAAAAAAGAGAGTGACAGAACAACTTGATTAACAATGACTGCTTACTAAGACTTGGAAAAACAAATAACTGTATAATTTCAAACAAAATATAGTCTTTGCCTTATCAGAACTGTGAGTGGCTGGCTGGGACCTCAAGTCTGCTACATATGGGGAAAAGTCTAGGATGAACCCTTGGGGTTCTTAAGTAGCCCTGAGGGCTTAGAAATAGATTAATGTAGTTTTTTATTTGGATAGCCAATTAAAGAACACTTGTTTAATTCCCAGAATTCCATTTAAATTATTTCTCAGTTCTCAAGCTCTTTCCTATTGTCATGTAATGACATATTATGAATATTATCATATCTCTCCTGAAATGGTGAAGGTCAAGCAGTATTGTCAATTTAGGGGGATCTGAAATGACCTGAGGCATACCTTTGGTAACTCTGTGAAGTGGATTCCAAAGAGAGACAGCTGAAATTGATGGTCTCCATTCACTAATATCCAAACCTTCCAATAGGTATCCCAGATGAAATGAGGTCCGAAGAAAATACAATATTGTAACAACGGCTTTAACATCTTCCTAAGAGAGTGCTGTAACTGACACCTTCAGCCATCTCTTTCCAAATCAGACTCCAGTTTCTCCAGCCTATCAGTGTGGTGTAAAGACCTACTACTTTCTGTGTGTGTTTTCTGGCTTGAAACACTGGCTTGGAGCACTAAGCACCTACTGTATTCTCAACATGTCCAACGGGTATAGAGGAATTGATGGACTACAAAATCCATGGCATTGAACCGATCCTAATATTCTAATACATAGTCTTCACTCAAGCATGTGCCAGTACACACACACACACACACCACACACACATCATTCTGGGTGGCCTGGGAATCTTTTTTTTTTTTTTTTTTTTTTTTTTTTGTATCTCACATATTCTTAAGAGATTATTGCTTTCCTTTGAACAATTCAATTTATTTCTTTTGGGCTTTTGCAGTCACAGCAGAGACAGATAAACAAGGAGATGTTTGTCATTGCAGAAAGATCCCTCTTACTCTTATACCTCTTAGATTTTGCTTAATTTTTGAATATTATAAGTTAAAAGTTTAATTTTCCATCTTGGAAATCCTGAGGCTAAGTGCTTGGGTTTGGAATAAGCTGACTTCTAATCAAGAAAATAAAACTGAAAAGACAGGAATGGATTTATGGCCTTTTAATTGGGTGCTTCACAGTATCTATAAAAGATAAATTTGTGATTGATTATAATGATGCTACTAAATTGGGACTTCTTTCATTTATTTATCCCCTTAACAATTTAAATGATTTTATTTTTTATTTTACCCATTCATGAAAAATGATAAGGCAAGTAAAAGTGTGTTCTGTTTTAGCAAGACAAATGGTTTCTATTTGAAAATCTACAGGAGAATGGAGATATTGGAGAGGAAGAGGAGGAAAAAAAGGGAAAAATTGGGAAGTGAGAAATAAAGAGGGGTAAAGAAAATGGAAAAGAAAGGATGAATCAAAGAACTTGTGATATAGTTTTGGTGAAAGAGGTAAAAATAATCTGGAAATTCCAGGTATTTTGGTAATGTATTACCATAGTTGTTTTTAATATTTAATTTATTTATTTGTATATGTATATGAGGGTAGAGTGTTTGTGTATCTACCAACTGGGTCTATGATGTGAGTCATAGGGTTGGAAATGATGTCATCAGTCATAACAAGCTCCATTACCATTTAGCCATCCTAGGGTTCTTAGTGTAAGTTTTATTTGAACTTGGCTTACTCCACACTTAGGAATAAATTCTAAGTCACTTTACTCCAACAAAAAAAGAAAACAGCCTCTGCAATTTGCTACAACAATCTTCTTATTTTATAACTTAGTAAGAAGGATTGCTCAGTAATAGGTTTGTGGAAACATGCTTTGGCCTTATATGAGGGAGCCAGAGATATTGATTAGAGGAATGTAAAAATTCATCTAGGAAATTGTACTACAGGCTTGGGCAGATGACTCAGAAGTAATAGTGTTAGCAAGCTGCCCTAGTTTGAGTGTCTACTGCTGTGATGAAACATTATGACAAAAAACAACGTAGAGAGGAGAGGTTTATTTGATTTACTCTCCCATGTCATCACTGAAGGAAGCCAGGACAGGTACTCAAATAGGCATCACCTGCAGTGGTCCTGGCCCACCCCCTTCAATCACTACTTAAGAAAATGTCCTAGATATATGCCTCCAGCCCAATTTAGAGGGGGGCATTTTCTTAATTTAGATTTAGTCCTCTCTGATGGCTTTAGTTTATGTTATGACAAGTTGATAGACAACTAACTAGCCCTAACACTATCTTAGACAACTCCAGCTCAGTGCTGGAGTTATGGCTCGGGACTAAAAGTATATCCTGTTCTAGGTAATTCTACCTTAGTCCTGTAGAAATTGAAGATCAGCCAGAGTCCTCAGTGCCTTTGTAGAGAAATACATTTTGCTCCCAGTATCCCCATAATGGAGCTCACGTCAATCTAAAAACTAAACTTATGAGATTCAATGTCCACTTCTGGCATCATGGTCACTAACAGGTATACCACACACACACACACACACACACACACACAGAAGAGAGAAAACAAGGGAGAGAGAGGTAAATACAGAGAATGGTTCTTTTAACTTTTCTGTATTTTGTCTGACTTTATAAACATTCTTTCTTCCTTACATTATTCCTTACATCATTTGATGCATACCTCTAAACAAAACAAGTACATGTAAAATTTCTATTTTACTTTCACATTGCTAGGGTATAGATATTTTTTCCACCAGCTTTTCTTAACCTGTTGTGCATTTACACAGGTATTTTATTGTCTGAGAGGAAATTGTATTTCTCTTACAGTCATATCCTGATAATTTGATACAAATTGGTTAGCAACCAGCTCTCATGCTCATCTATTTTTCCCCTTTGCTCTCTCACCTACATGGTATAAAACACATCACAGACTCATAAACATCAATAAACAGCAAAATATAATATAGTGTTTATATAAGTAATCATATTTGTTGGTGATGCTCTTGATATTATCACCAAATCTAACACTTGTTTTCCCCATTGGTTGTTACTCAGACAAATGTTCCATATTTGAAATCATTTGAAACAAGCTGAAAATACTAGGGAGATTTACTAACAAAGATCTCCTGCCAAGTCAATCATAAATGGAATAAGAAAAATAATAAGTTGTTTCCATTAGTTTGCAGTGACTTATCTTCATGAAAACCCCATTACAAATATGAAAACTTTCATTGGTTCTACAGAACGAAACCCATTTATTACAAAGCTTCAGCTAGAGAATCAATTTGTAATTTAGGTGTTGATATGTACCAAGTGTTTTAGAGAAATAAAATGCTTACTAGACAAAAATAGAGTGGCTTTATAATCATAACATCAAAGAAATGTCAGTGGAGAAATACTCATACATAGACACAAGCCTTGCATATTAGCAACATGAACAAAGAATTCTTATAATCTCTGTGTGAGAACTCTTGGTGTTTGTCCTCTGTCTTCAAGAAGTATAACAAAACTGATAATTCTAACTTTAGTTTTTTATGTTCAATATGGCTGAGCACATATCAGTTAGAAGATTGTTCAGAACTGTTTTTGAAAGTTTTGAGTTAATCAACAAATCAAAAATAACACATAAAATAAGTAAATGAGATAGAATGAAAATACAGTTGGTTATTTTATAATGGAACTAGATAAATAGCATTTAAATCATTTCAGTCAAAAATCTCAAAACATGCTTGGTAGAAGTGTAAGCCTTTAATCTCAGCACTAGGAAGCAGATCTATGAGTTGGAGGCCAGTCAGGTTTACAGAGCAAGCTCCCGGACAGCCAAGGCTACACAGAGAAACCCTGTCTTGAAAAGCAAAACAAAACAAAAATTTCTATAATTTACATTTCAAAAAATTAAAGACAATTGTTAAAATATCATTAAGGTGGCTGAAGACTTGTTTTAAATACTGTTGTGTGGTCTAGTTGATACTATTAGCCTTTGAAACTAAATAAAACTAAATACAGATGGTGGAGGAAATGTGGTTATTGCTGATCTCTCCATTTATGAGGCAATTTAAATCATTCAATATATACTATTATATAAAAGAGTTGTACTTTTAAGTGTTGATTAAATACAGGAATTGTTTGGCATGATTTGCTTCCCTTCATTTTAGGTTTTTGTTTTGTTTTCAGAGATTTCTCTGAGTAACAGATATACCTGCCTTAGAACTTGCCTTGTATCCCAGGCTGGCCTTGAACTCAGAGATCCACGTGCTTCTGACTCCCAAGTGCTGGAATTAGAGGCATATGACATCACTGCCTGGCCATATTATATATTTTTATGTAATTTTTTGCAATAGTCTTATTATACTTCTTTGATTGTATATAGATGAGTGGATAGATAGACATGTGGACAGAAAATGTTGCGAAATAATCCTGTTGTACTCTGTGAAGATGTGTTACTCTCATTGGTTTAAGAAAGAGCTAAATGGCCCGTAGTTACACGGGAAGATGTAAAGCAGGACTTGCATCTAGGAAGAGTGCTCTGGGATGAAAAAGGGCAGAATCACCAGATTTGGGAAGAAGAAAGATGAGCATGCCATGCTGAGGAAATGTTCTGAGCCATGAGGCATAATATAGGCGAAAACTATGGATTAATTTAAGTTGTAAGAGTTAATAACAAGCCTAAGCTATTGGCCAAGCATTTATAATTAATAGCAAGGTTATTTGGAAGATGGCAGGTGGGAAAGAGTTCTGTCAACACAGGAAATTAGAAGGGAGCTGTACTGAGGGAAGTCCAGGGAAAATTTAAACAAATTAACTATATATATATATATATATATATATATATATATATATATATATAATATTTGTGCTTTAAACAGAAAGAAATTAAAAAGAAAAAAGTAGAAATAAGAGAAACCAAATCAACCAAGAAACCATTAAAAGTCATTTAATTTATTCACTCTACAGTTCAACATTCAAAAATCTAGGGAAAAATCAGACAATAAAATCAAACATTTGTCTTTAAAATTGTAAATATTCATTTCAGGGCAACACTCCAACACTTCCCAAATATTTAACTTCCTAAGTGCTTGATTACTTGAAATGTATTTAGTGTGTTTGTGGATAATATAACTAGAACATTATATTATGTTGTGAACAAAGCAAAAACCACATTCTTCTCCCTTTTTCACCAATTTCTCACTCACTGGTTGGAAAAAAAATTTCCAGGAAATCACAAAACAGAGATAGGGAATACTTGAGAGTCTTGCTTGGTCTCATTCTGTTGAGTGTCTCTCCCTTTTCATTCACACTGTATTTAAGTTCAGCTTGGAGCATAGCTGTTGTCTACCCTATTCTGTACAATTGATACAATAAAAATCCAAGTTATTACTCTCCTCTTTGGTATATTAATTAGAAAAAATAAAACATTCATACTTGGTCATGTGCTCAGTATTTCTTGTATATGAGGCCACAAAATTTGCATATTGCTAATATAATGTAGTTGCATAGAAATCTAGTGAAGTGAAGGTAATTTTTTCCCTTTACAGGAAACAAAAGAAAAGGGACTTCATATAATGGAACACCATTGTAAAATGTGTGTCCTTTCCACTCACCTACTCAGACGGAGTTTTGTTTTTTTTGTTGTTTTTTTTTTTTTTTGTTTGTTTTTGTTTTTTTGTCTTTAAGATTGGGAAGTACTAAAATGCCCTATTTCAACTTAACTAACTACAAGGTATCTAGCAAAATCTGATGTAGGCTCTTAGGAAAGACTAAGTTTCTGAGGAGTTCTTGATTCTGGAATAATTGTGCCAAGGTTATCCTCTTGATTACACCTCTTTTGTTTTATTTTAAGCCCATGTCTAGCTTCAACTCATAAACAAGATACTTTTGAATTACCTACAACTTTTTCAAGACTCTAGATCATTGCTGAAAGCTCTAGTTGCCCACTGAGAATTCTTCCTCAGTCAATTGGAATTTCTCACTTTGATAAATATCAATTGATGATAAGCAGAATACAAAATCCTGACTCTGAAGAGAACTCCAAAGGATAGTTACATAAATAATAATAAATAAAATGGGTATTACTAAACCAAGTGATTTATTTCTAATGTTCAATAATTTGAAGCAGCAACAAAAGTTTGTCTGACAGTATGTTTGGGTTTGCAGTTACTTTTTACACATAAGCAAATCACTAGTAAACACATAACATATTCATACACACAAATTGTGTATAGCATTTTCCAGGTTTCTTGTGATTCAGAGTGTTTCCTCTATAAAAATAATTCTCTTCGTGATTGCAGAAAGAATTTATTCTGCTATTATATTTTGCTATTCATTAAAATAAAGCAAAATGAGCCTAATTATTATTTATTACTAATTGAAATAGTATTGGGGATTCATTATGCTTTTGAACTAGGCTGGACTCTGGGAAAACAATAAAAACAAATTTTAGTTCAATGAGTGATACTAAAACATATATACTATGCAAGTATTACATGACTTAATTTTCTATTTGCATGTATAATTATATTATATATATATATATATACATGTTTTGAACTTTTCCATATACTACACTACACACACACACACACACACACACACACACACACACACACAAATTTTTATTTGTTTGCTGTGTATTAAAGTAAAGCTAATTCAATGCTAATTCAAGGAAATCCTTCACGGACTTTCATATCTTTTTAAATGCCTGCTTTGTGTGCTTAAATATGACTTCACATTTTGCTGAAAAGAAAAAAAGCATTTTCACAGTGTACAAAAAGGTTTTGAGTAACATAAACTTTTTTCACTGTATTCTTAATTAGGAAAGATTGACACCTATGAAGGTTCCAAACCAAATAAAAATTCCAGATTTTAATTAGCTTTTCTAATGATTATGTTTTCCTGCTAGGAGACATTTGCAAATCTACAGATTTCCCAGGGAGAGTTGGAAAAGATAAATAATATTAATAATAGTATTTATCACTACTGTAAAGATTATGGTAAGCAGTTGTGTAGGCACAGCACTCACTTAAATAATTAAAGACAGTATACTAACTTTTGGCATTCTCTCTTTCACCTTTTAACCTTCCTTTCCAAATGTCTATTCAGTCCAGCAAGCTGCCACCACAATCTCTAACCTTTGATATCATACAAAAGCCTCTGGGTGCTCTCATCTTATGTTGTTTCTGCCAATTTTCCACAGTGACCCAGTTTTGTGTGAGTCCAACCTCTTTTGCAATTGCTACAAATTCTAATATCCATTGCTATTTATTATAAGTTTAATAGACAAACAAAATAACAAATGATAAAATAAGAAGTTATATGGAAATACAAGTTATGGTTACTAAATTTATCAATACCTCTCTCTATAATACATCCCACTTTTGTTGTCTAGAAGGTTATTCTTATTTAACTAAGTTGTTTGTAAGAACTTTGAAAAACACTAGTCATTTAGAACATCATGAGTTACTGTGTGAAAATACTAATTATAGAGTGGAATCTAAGGCTAAATCAATATAGAAGCTTCTACCTTTTTATACATTTCTAGAGGCTACATGCATACACTATTTTGGGGTTAGTCTATCTGGTCATTATTTCTAGCTATTTAACATACATAATAGGAGAAATTATTTAACTGAGTATAAAATGTTTTAATTAAGTCTTTGGGTTGTCTAAAAATATCCCAACTACATAAATTTTCTGACATTGGCTAAATTTGGCTATTATGATCATAGAATTATTAAACTTCCATGGGCAAGTAAAAAGGGTCATCTGTACATAAATTTTAAAAATTAGTTGATATCTTTAGAAAGCTTACTTTTAAGAGATTTTCAGACATTCACTTGAAAGAGGAAGAGATTAACAAAATCCAAAATTAATTAGAGATGATTAACTTAAATACATGTTACAAACAGAGTGTTGACTCTTCAAAGACTTAGTTGTCAATTGAGGAAGTCTAATAAATAACATACAAGTGTTTGCACAGTCATTTTAACAAAACAAAGCTACAAAATTAATTTAAACAGTTGAACTAATCTTTACACAGAATTACCTACCAAAAGTAAGGAAACGTTTAGTGTTATTTTTTTGTTGTTGTTTTTTAGATTATAGTACAATTGTATCATTTCTTCCTTTCCGATTCTCCTTTCAAATCCTTTCTTGAATCACTTTCAAATTCATGGATTCACAGGACAGTGGTGGTATATGCCTGTAATACAAGCTCTTGGAAGACATAGCATGTAGATCTCTGTGTTGTTTTAACTTCAGCGCAGTGGGTGCACCTTAATCTGCTGCTATTTCAGCAAACAATTGTGACTCTGCAATTACTGGCCCTGCTTGTCTGGCTCAGCTGGTGAGAATGCTGTTCTTCAGACACTGGCTCTGCCACTGCCACTAAAGAAGGCTTTAACTAAGTCCCCATCATTCTATTAATAAATAAAACTCGAGACACAAAGGCTGGGGTGAAAACCTCCTAACTCAGTGAGGTTTAACATCATCACCTAACTAACCTTCTCTCCTTGCTAGCATCATCCCAAAAGAGGGTTCTGCTTAGTCATAAAGCAACCCCATTGCAGATCTCTCTCTACTATTTCCAGTGTGTCTCTCTGTCTTCCAAAAGCTCTCTGATGCTCTATCATTACTTTCTGTTAACTACTTGCTAACATGCCTCCTGACCCAAAGTTAATTTTACCAAATTCATGCAAATGCAGACTCAGGATTCAAAGTGTTATCAAATATCCTCTAACAGGTCTCTGAATCAGAGGCCAGCCTGGTTTAAGGAGTGAGTTCCAGGACAGTCAGAATTGTTAGACAGGAAACACTCTCACTTTTTTTAAAAGGGGACTTTTGATACATGCATGTACATACACACAATCACGCTCACACACATGTGCGTGCATGCACACACACACACACACACACACACACACTCCTCAACATATCCTATTCAGTCTGCATAATATCACATTTATGTGCATTTTCATGTATGACCATTTTTGATAACCAATTGGTAATCTCTTCCCTATTCATGATTATTTCTCTTACTCTCTGCATTTCTTAACTGCCAGTAGTTCTTTGTATAGGATTAAGGACTCGTTTTATTTTCTTATTGACATTTGCATGCCTGCTGTTCTGTTGTTCTTGTTCAGATCAGGTTTGGGGAGTCATAATGAGGACCATTTATAGGTGTACTCTCTAATGTTACTCACAGACACAATTTCACAGTGAATTCCCTCTAGGTCCTACAATCTTTCTGCATCTCTTCTGAATTGTTCCCTAAGCAATTTTATATAGTCGACTGTTAGGAGTAGGTTTTTTTCTGCTGGTCTTGTCCCACCGCTGTGCCAGCCCCAAATAACACACAGAGATGCTGTATTAGATATAATTCTGTTGGTCAGTTACTTGTTTCTTACTGGCTAGCTCTGTATTAAATTTTAACTCATTTCTATTAATCTAAGTATTTCCATGTGGTCTAATCTTATAGGAGAGAGGGGCCGGTGTTCTGCTCTCTCCCGCCTCTCCATGTTGACTCCTCCTTACTACTTCCTCTCTCCTCCTTGTCTCCTAGTCCCGCCTATCTTGCTTCCCTATTGGCCAACAGTGCTTTATTTATTAACTAGTATGAGAAACATATACAGAATGACATCTCCCATCATCTCCCCTTTTCTGTCTAAAATAAAAGAAGGATTTTAACCTTAGCATAGCAAAATATATCACACAACAGTTATAAAATAAGAATCACAGTTAACAATATTTAGTTCATTAACATTTAGTAATATTTAAAGAAATATTCTATCATCTATCCTATCTTTGTGAGTCTAAAGTCTTATATGTAACTTATCGTTAATTCTAACTAAGGAAAATTATAACCATAACTATCTGTCTTCAACTCCGTCAAAGAGGATCACTGTAATCATCGTACTGAAAATTCTATTTAAGAAGAGTCAAGGGACCCTAGAATTCATAGAAACATTGGTCAATAGTCCAAGTAATATAGTGTGTAAACTAGGTACACATGAATTGAAAATGGATCAAGAAGATTGTGAGCTTGCCCTTGAGAAAGTGGAGTGTGGACCAGTCATCTGAACTGAAAAAAAAAAAACTGAAAATAGTGTAACATGGAAGAATGTCATTCTTCAACTTGAAATAAGAAATAGTTTTAATGCCAGCTTGGTTGTACAAATGAAAGCTTTAAGTGACTAAAAATATTTAAGAAATTCTGGAAAGGTCCAAGATACACTAGAGTGTGTGTGTGTGTGTATTTTGTATACATGCATAACTGTGAGCAGGTTACATATGAAAATAAAATAATATAATCAGAAAAATTTTATTATAGTATATAGGGATATAGATTCTTGTCTTTTTAATTAGTGATAAAATTTTGTTGAAAACTTATACAAGTGTGATAAGAATTTTATGCTCTATGGCTTGGGACATACTTAACATTGCAAAAATTAAACATATTACTAATCAGTATATTGAAAAAGCTAGACCATTTCTCTAATGTGTATGCTGCCACTGTGCCACACTTTTACTTAGAAAATATTGGTTCTCTTTTGTGTTTCTGAATATCATTATTAAAGAATTTTAGAAAAAATATCAAAAAGCATATTGAAGTTCATTTTATTAGTGTTTGAGATAAAAACAAAAATGTAAACAGGCTGAGAATTATAAGCATGGCTAGAAGGTGGAGGAGAGGGGATAGAGAAAACGCCATGCCTTTTTTAAGTCAGCCAGAATATTGAGAAAACTCTTATTGTCAGGGCAAGAATGCTAAGTCGTGGGTAATTTAGAGGCCAGACAGTTCTAGACTGTGGTATCCTGGGGCACAGAGTTTCTCTAGTGACCAGTGATCTGTGAGTAGAAACAGGAAAATAGATAGACAGTTTATTCAGATAGAAAAAACTTATTATTTACTTTCTTTCCTTCCTTCCTCTTTCCTTCCTTCCTTTCTTTCTTTTTCTTTTTTCTTTCTTCCCTACTTTCTTTCTTCTTGATTTTTGTTGTTGTTGTTGTTGTTGTTTGTGGTGGTGGTGAGTGTGTGTGTTTGTTGTTGTTGGTAAGGTGTTTGTGTATGTGTGTGTGTTGCTATTTGCTTAAAGTAGCCCTACCTGCTCTAGAACTCCATAAGCTATGTAAACCATATTGAACTTGAATTCATAGAGATCTGCCTACCTTCATTTTCAGGATATAAAGAGGACAAACTGGTACTTAACTGTAAGCTTCATCCTACTTGCCAGTTTTCATTGTGCTCTCAAGTGCTATGCTGCTGCCAGAAGAAACAAGTCATCCATACTTAACCATGGGTGCAAACCCTGTGAGCTATAAGATCTACTAGACTGGCAATATCTCCATTGGTGAAATATTGAAACAACTGTTATAGACAATGGATATTTGATCATATTTAAAAGTTGCTCCACAATATCCAGCCACAGGGTTTAGGACACTGCTTGGATTTTACTCTGTATTTTGTTGTTTTTGTTGTTGTCTTTAATGCATATTTTGTAGGTTAAGTCAAAGTGGAATAAGAGGAAGTTTCCAGTCTTCTGCATACTGGCTTCTTTCATACATATTAGGTCTTTACAGAAATATTCACCTGAGTATCATAGCATGTGTTTATATAAATATTTGAAAACTTCATATGTAAGGGATACTGTGCAATGTTTTCCTCTACTATTCTTAAGCTGTTTGGGGGAGGGAGCCTTGTTATTGTTTACTTCTGTGTCTTTGAAACATGTAAGATTTTATAAAAACAAGAAAATATAAAGTAAGAATAGAGGCTTCATTGTTTTTCTGAATAGATGAAACACTGCTTCTGCCCTTCCAAAGTTATCACTATTGTGCTAAATATTGTTAAATGTGAATGCTGAGGTTACTCTTTATTAGTGTGATATTTACATATGCCATACTACTAGGACTATAATTTTTAAATCGTAGATATAGAAAACTTTAAAATCATTTAGTCTCCCATTTCATCTTTATTACTTCCAAATATTTTCTGATAAATCCTACTTTCATTCATTTGAATGATTATGTAAATCATTTCATAGAAGAATAACAACAGAAGAAGGATTATTTCAAGATCATTTTGAATTGTCCTAGGTAATGGCATTTTTAACACAAAAAAAGTGCTGTTTGGAGAGAATGAGAAAATCAAATAAAGGTAATGGTGGGTCCATTTTCCTCAAATTAGTTAAAGTATAACCTCAAAGCTCAAATGAACTAAGAAATGATAGTATATAACACTGAGGAATATAAACTTTAGGAAGACATTATAGCCATTCCAAACACTGCAATATATTGAGGATTCTGATACATGATTGGAAATGTTTGAGAAGTCTTGGATATTTTGTTATCAGTGTTTGTTTTTGTACAAAGGACCAGAAAAAGTGAAGAACAAAGAGACAGTTAAGTAGAAATTAATTAACTCTCTGGATGTGGTGACATATACTTAATCTCAGCTCTCTAAGGGTGAGGTAGAAGAATTGTAGGTTGAAATTTATATCACTACAAATTGGAACCTATGGTAAGGTAATGCATAGTGATATTAAACAATATCTAGCCAAATATCTTGAAAGATACTTATAATTTCTTTCTGTTCTGTAAAAATAAAAATGAATGTCAAAGTAGAGGAATAGACAGTGTGTGCTAAATTCTTATTTTTTTTATTATTGGAGAATTTGAACTATTTTTCTCCTATATATTTAGCTATCAAATATTAGCTATCAAAGCAAAGCTTTGAACCTTTGCACTTAAATCAAAGTGTAATTTTGAAGGAAGGCTGTGCCCTAAGTTTTATTGAAAAGCCATATACATGTACTTTCTCCCAAGCTGCATCAAGACTAAATCGGCTCACAGAGAAAACTCGATGTTGGCTTCCATTTGAGCTCCTCACTGCCCACAGGCATATTGCCCATCAACCCTATGGAGAACTGTAAATTTATTTAGAAGGTCTGTAAATGAGATTGATCTAATAATAAATGGCACTAAGAAGAGCTGGAGGAAACCCTGGAAACAATTACTCTTCTATTACCACCTCAGCATCCACTATAGTTATTGCCACCATGAAAGCAAAGGAAGAGTATTTTATGACAAGTTGCAAAATTTCTGACAGAATGATGGTAGACTTTTTAGCTGTACCCTCCAGAGGGAATAGTTAGATGCATGTGACATATGCCTAATTGAGTAATTATCACTGTTTGTATGTGTATGTGCAGTGTTGAGTAGATCACATCCTAATATATCAGATTTTAAAGCTTTAAATGATGTCAGCAGACCTCTCAATCATATACACTTTTAGAGCCAAGATCTCATGCCATAAATACTGCTGTGATCTCTAATAACCAACTACATGTTGGGCAAATGCATTTAGCTTAGAAATATCAAATTATTAGGCCATTTGCTATATTTCCAATGGGAAAGACTCTGGGGAATCTATAAATACTCTAAACTCATACTTGCCATGTGAAAATTTTACTTGTTGCTGAATTATTACTTGGCTTCTGAAAATCATTATCTTTCTTTGGCTCCCTTAGAGAAATAATTTACCTCATATGGCCAAGCACTTTCCTCCCAAGAGGGAGTGAATTTTACCAGCCTGAGCCTCACAAGATCACAACTACTTTTAATTGTTTCTTTTTCACTGATAGCTTCTTTCAACTGGTGAGAAGGCTAATCATCTTATGCAAATATCGATTCAGTGAAATCATAAGCTGTTGGTATTGGGAGAAATTTTACTTTAACTTCTGTCCTCTGTGAGAGAATTGTGAGAAATAAATAAATTGTGGGAAAATTCCTGACATATCTTTTTAATTTGATCTGTGATTTGAACACAGACCATTTTTGAAGACTTAAAAATTTTGTACATACAAACATATCACTTAATTTGTTCAGTTTCTTGATACATTACATATAAAAAAGTCATAAATTTAAAAACCAAAATTAAGCAAAAGCTTTTCGGTAATAAGAAAAATCACAATAGAAAAAGAAGATAGCAAGCTATGTTTAATTATTAAGTACTGTTAATATTTTTCTAAATATTATTTAGTACAAGGCTAGTAGGTTCCTGAGTATGTACATAATATTAATGACTGCCTGTATTCAGACCTGAGTCCCTCTAGGCATATGTACACATGTAGACACAGATTTTGAATATTTTCTTTTATTCTATTTTCAGCATCCCCAGTGGTCAGGTTCTCATTTCTTTATGTAATGCTCTCTCTAAATCACTCTGGACCTCTACCTGGGCAGCTTTATGCATTCTAAATGAAGACAGCAGTGCTGTGGCCATCCCCTAAGAACAATGTTCTTATTTAAGGATGCAGACGCCAAGCAACAGGAGTCCTGAAGCAGCATCAGACTCGAGCTTGTCAAGCTTTACAAGCTGTTGTTTTTCCTTGCCTCCTCATGGTCCTGGGAGTTGCTTGATTGTCCTCTTGAAGCTTTCCCCATTGATTCCCCATTTCCTTACTGTGATGTTCTTCCTGGGAGACATAAGGGCTTACACAGATTGTTCTAATGAGGGTAATGCACAGAGCTCTTACAAATAAGATGTGTGAGGAGCAGGAAGGAAGCATCAGGGGAATGCCCAAATGACTTATTTAATCTGTAGTTCTCATTAATCTACATACTATGTGCCCATTCCCCTGAGAGGTTTGCAGTACAGTGATACCCTGCTGTTTGGAATTTATGTAAGGTTTCCAGGAGGGTGGGCTGAAACTCTATTCTTTCATTATCTTTTCCCCTGAGGTACCAAGACAGAACAAAATGTGTGTGTGTGTGTGTGTGTGTGTGTGTGTGTGTGTGTGTGTGTGTGTGTGTTGTGTGCTTTGCTTCTCAGTTTAAAAGTGACACTAGTACTCAAGGGACCCCTTGACAATACCCCATCTGGGTATCACAGGCTGCATTACATGGATTCTTCACTAGTCAGAAAGATTTTATTGCTTCTTCTCTGAATACTGTAGGAAAAATACTATCTCAAAGGGAGAAAGGGAAGTTGAGGGAGAAAGACTTAGAATGCAAAATGAATGGACCATTTTTTTTGGTGTAAGTTCCACTGTGAGGGAAAATGCATGTAGCAATTGAGATGCAGATTCAAGTCCCGTTTTATTTATTTCAAAACTTTTACAGATGCACTTGAAAGACAAGCCATCAGTCAGCAGTGACAGGGAACATGAAAATGTATAAGAATAAACTGAGCTTTAATTTTTCTTGACTAAGTATAGACATTCATCATAATTCACTTGTAAATGCATAAAACACTCTGCCCCACCCTTCTATTTGGTAACATCATCTACTTCGTTATGTGTCTAAAACCTAATTAGAAAGCAACTGTCTGTTCTTGGGAAATGGTTAATTTTTTTCCTTTTGCCAATATTGGTGAAGTTCACTGCTATTAAATTTATGGCAAAAGTTTATACAAAACAGTGTGATGTTTCTGCTAAATAGTGTGTGAAGTCCTCCTCCTTGTGACGCCTAATTACTGGTGTCATAGAGGCATCTGTGCACACTCAACACTCTAATGGGCTGCTCCTACAGGACTAATGCATTTTAATTGATGCTGTTTAGCGTGGCTTTCGCTCTCTCACTCACATGAGAAGCTATGCCCTTCTGCTCATCTGTCCTCAAATGAGCTTGGACTCTGCTGGGGAACTCAGTACAGATGGTCAACAAAAGGTGAAAATTACCAGCATCCCAGCTATCAGTCTCTTTTCATCAAGATAAAATCTGAATTACTAATCAGCTTCCTTCTGCCCCTCCACTCAGCCTTACTCTGAGCCTGAGATGTTTACATTTGGATTCAATGCTAATCTCTCTTTGTCAAATGGCTTTATCAAGTCCCATTTGATTTGAAACACACCTTCCTAACTAGCAAATCAGGACAGACTACTGCAGTTCCTCATCCTGTTGTTCATTTCAAATACAAATTGTTCTTTCCTTGGGGAGAGAGCTGAAAAAACTAGTTAAATTTCTTTTCTGGTATCAACTGAAATGGGAAGAAAAAGTGCTTGAACACAATAGAACTAAATGGCAAATCACGTGCATTTCACTTGAATCGGACAGTGCAGCCTCCACAGAATTGTCATCAGTGGTACTGTTTGGCTCTTCACACACACCTCATTTTGACATGGGAGTTTTCTGAGCAGTGTGTCTTTACTTCCTTGATAAGAAATCAGACATACAGGAAAGAAAACTTATGTACAATTTTACCACACTGACCTTACAAATACACATATCATCTCTCTCTCTCTCTCTCTCTCTCTCTCTCTCTCTCTCTCTCTGTGTGTGTGTGTGTGTGTGTGTGTGTGTGTGTGTGAGTGTACAGAAATACTTTAAAAATTATTTCCTGGAATTATAAAAATCATTATGCAGATTGTAAAGACAAAGGGAGATGGAAACCAGCTACCCCTGCTGGTCAATTAACAAGTTTGTGCCATTATTGTTAGCAGCACTCAGTGCCAATCCTTCCTGTGTGACCACAGAGAGGGAAGTGGCCTGAAGTTCTAATGAGTTGCTGATAATTTTAAGTGACATTCAGTCTAGCCCTCTCTTTGCTTTAGAGAGAAAAAGAGACGCAGAATTGCACTCCCTTAAATCGTCATGATCCTAGTACTGGTTTCTAGGCAACCATAACAACAGAATGAAGAAAAAAAAATAGAGAAGACTTTAGATTTCTTTTTTTGAATAAAATACATGTTTTTTGCCTGTCAATCAGGGTTTATTTTTTTCTTGCACTACATATTCCATAATGAGATATTTATACATTTGAGCTATAAATTAAGGGGAAAAAACTTCACTGTTGATAAATTCTATGCATATTTTCTTTATGCTGCAAGACAGACACTGTTTTTAGGAGCAACTTAATATTAAGCTAAATTCTGTTTATATTAGGTGGTACACATGATTATAAATATATATCCCTCCAACCTTTACATATAGCACATTAAAATAACGAGCAAATGTGTGTTGCTCGACCCAGTAAAACAAATTAAAATAAAGGAAATTAAGCTGGTAGATCATCATTAACTCTTCATAATACTGAAAGCTATCATAAAGTCATACACATATTATTTCCTAATTCTTACACTAATCTGCAACTAACCATATTTTAACTTAAGTTCTTCTGAGGAACCTTATCTAACTTTATGTGGGTTCTGGGATTTGATCAAACTCAGGCTTGTCGATAGGCATGTGTGACCTGCTGATCCATCACTAGAACCCTCTTAAAAATGGCATATTTCTTTTAAAAATTCTATTTTCCTCATGAATGTTCTGTGTGTGTTATGTGCTCACACTGTTGCACATGGAGAGGACTGAGGACAACTTGTGGCAGTCTGTTTTCTCTTTGTAGCATATGATTTTGTAGGATGAAATTCTGGTCATCAATGTTGGTGGCAAGCAACCCAATGAGTCATTTTTCTTGCCCTACACTTAGGCTATTATTATGTCAATTTTAAAATTCTTTTTCAGAAAACACTCAGTGTTTCAATTTTAGAAAATGAATTCACTAGGAATGAAAATCCCACTCTGTGGATGACAAGCTACCACAGAGACCCACAGAATCTCCAACGTCTCCTTAGAACTTCAGGCAAAGGAGCCCACCACTTCATTGGCTATGGACAGAGAATCCATTGATATTAGAACTCTATTCTTCTGAATCTAAATTCATCTATACATTTAAGATATTTTCTTTGTATCTTATCTATACTCTTCTGTTAATGATTGCTTCCCAGTTAACTTACAATATTTATTAATCATGAAAATTAATAATAAATACTTTTATTTAAAACTGATCAAGTGGCATGATAATCTGAACTTTTCATTCATAAGAATAGGTTAAAACTTTTACAGTATGTGAAGTATTAAATGTGTTCTTAGTCATATTTACAAATTACATTATAAAGTAAAAGTCATCAATAAGAAGTATGCAGTCTTCCAGAAACTCCCTGCCATGAACAGTCATTTATTAAATTTCTTAAATAAATTAATAAACTGCCTTCACATTAATTCTATGCTTCACAAGAATGTTATTTTATGCCTGATGTAATTCAACAGTTTATGTAGATACTGATAATAAAGAGAAAGACACTCTGCAAGGTTAACTTTAGGGAGCAGCAGAAATAGACATATAACGTGACTTATATCCTATGTTCTGAACTTTTTGAAAGGTCTAAGAATATCATGGGAGCAAAAGAAAAATCACTTGGACCATGATGGAAGGATATAGTTAAGCAAGTCACTCAATGTTTTCTTTCAGACTATCAGACAGCCTTAATGACAGGATCTCTTCCAATCACAAATACAGTGTTTAAAAGTTATAATGAACTACAAGAAATACAGGTGTCAGATTAAATCTGCTGAATTAGTGGATTTTAGTCACATTGAGAAAGAGAACTTTCTTAAGGTCTTCGTTGGAGTAAAGATTCTGACCTAAGACCAGCAATCTCTCAAATTTTCATGCACAAGAATTTCTATATTGTATGAAAATAACAGCAACTAAGTTACAGAAAAATGAAGGTTTTCTCATGTATCTGAATCACAGTATTATTTTAAACAATATTATGCTTAACTTAATTATAGTAGTTCTTATCCTGTGTCCATAATGTTAAAAATACATTTTTAGTAATCCGAATTATTATTTGATATTGCGGTAAATAAGGATCAGGATAAACAAATAAGCCGAATAGATGTTTATTCAGGGAGAAATAACTTACAACCTAGACAGATGAACACCAGGAAATTCAACCCGATCCTCTCCTGTCCGAGTCATGCCAGAAAAAGAGCGCCTTCCTGGCCCCCTCCGACCTCCTTCCTCAGGTCACCTCCGCCCATAGCTCCACCCCCCAATGGGCGTGGTCAGTGCTACAGAAGGACTACCTCACTACAATTCCCCTTTTAGTCTAAAGAAAAGATTTAGGCTTAATACAAAGCTATATACAAAACAGTGAATAACAAGTGTGCTCTAAGAAAAGGAAAATCGAGAACAAAATGACCTACATATCTAGTCCTAGGGTGAGGGCATAATGGCGTTTACAATAGAGTTGTCCTAAGCTGGAAAACGTAAGTCTAGTACCTAATATATCTAACTAGGAAGAGAGAATAATAGTTGTGATAGTTTAATCTTCAACCTCATCAAGACCTGAGAAGGAAAATAACAATACTAGAGTAGACAGGAAATGCGGATGGACAACTTCCAAAACGGTGTAGCAAGGACAGAAACAGCAAGCCACCTGAACAGTCACCCTAGGTCTTACAGCGACGTTGGTACACCCAGATTTGGCTAAGGCCAAGAGAACTTGACAGACCACAACAACAGCAGGGAAATAGAATGGCTGTCTTACCCTGACTTGGCAAGGTCAAGCAGTCTTCTATATTTGTCTCCTGTAAGCACATAGGACTGCATGTCCAAATCAGTGGTCAAGGTGGGGGCAATTCTATGCCCAACAGGCCATAGCTGAGGCGAGAATGAACTCCAGCAGGAGCAACAACAGTGTCCAACATATTTTCGGGAAAATGCACGGTGCTGTCAGGAGCAACAGTGTCTCATGTCAATGGAGTACTAATATTAAAACATTTAAATGCCATGTTCTGCATGTCTATGAAGGATTGAAGATTAAGCATCTATATCTGACTAATCTCATAGGTACAGGAAATGTGAGTGAAGATAATCTGTAATACTCGGGAACTTAGCTAAAAAGACTGATTAAAACTTTCCTGAGTAAAGCAGGAACAAATACTTAAACAATGTAACTATTTACATATACCTACATGTAAATCCCTAAAATAGAGGTAGAGTATAAGTGTCAAGACAGGAGGTAGAACTATAAAGGGCAGCAAGATAAATATCCCAAATTGTATCAATATACAAAATGTCTTGAACACAAGAAAAGTATACATACATAGAATATGGTAAAAAATAATGTGCATAAATATTATAAGTGGAAACATTTAACACAATATAACAAAATATAAACTTAATTTTACATAGCTTACCACATAGGAATACATAACAATGTAAGCTGTAAAATACTATCTCATTCATACTCAAATTCTCAAGGAAATAGGCTAATCTACTTATATCCCATCTAAACCATACCTGGTCTGCTTTAGCGGCAAAGATCTCCTTTGCAGTAAGGAAGAGGCAAATGTCCCAAAGCTGTGGTGAGTCCACCTGGTTAAACCCTGCCCGTTGGGGAAGGTGGGGGAGGGGGGCGGCTTCTGCCGCCTGGGGGCAAAACCCAGGTAAATCCTGCTTTTGACACCAGATATTGCGGTAAATAAGGATCAGGATAAACAAATAAGCCGAATAGATGTTTATTCAGGGAGAAATAACTTACAACCTAGACAGATGAATACCAGGAAATTCAACCCGATCCTCTCCTGTCCGAGTCACGCCAGAAAAAGAGCGCCTTCCTGGCCCCCTCCGACCTCCTTCCTCAGGTCACCTCCGCCCATAGCTCCACCCCCCAATGGGCGTGGTCAGTGCTACAGAAGGACTACCTCACTACAATTTGACATTTTCCTAATGCTTACAAATTGCCCTTGACCTGATTATCAATTCAATAGTATTTATATAGACTGGCTGAAAGGTCACTGAGTGTATGTTTTCATTGTTATCATTTGCATCATTCAAACTTGTTTTAGATATATTCAAGTCCCTTTATAATTTACTGATCCAATAAATTTGAATCTATGTGGATTAAATTTGATAATACTATTTTCACATAATAAGACCTATAGTTACAGATGAAATGTATGAAAAGATGAAACAGCAATTATGTTACCAATGATCTGGATAGTTTATTAGAGAAAAAAAATCCTATTTAAGAGATTCTTTAGAAAATTAAATTTGCTCCAAAAATGTTGATACAATCTAGCCAGATCAAATCAATGAGGCAGGAGTATCTGTGTCCAATACTAAAGGTAGTTTTATTTTCTTTTCATAAAATTGTTTTAGAGCCTGACAAAGGTTAAACATAACACCAAAATGGTGATGAGTTCAATTATTCTAATACACTTTAAAAAAATCATAGTAGTTGATGGAAGCAGGAGCAGACACCCACAGCTAAACACTGAGCTGAACTCCTGGAATCCAGTTGCAGACAGGGAGGGGTGATGAGCAAAGGGGTCAAGACCAGGCTGGAGAAACCCACAGAATCAGCTGAACTGAACAAGAAGGAGCTCATGGACCCCACACTGATAGCTGGGAAACGAGCATAGGACTGACCCAGACACCTTGAAAGTGGGTGTAAGTTAGGAGGACTGGGCAGTCTGTGGGCCTCTATTAATGGATCAATATTTGTCCCTAGTATATGAGTGAACTTTGGGAGCCTGTCCCTCATAGAGGGATACTTTCTTAGCCTAGAAACATGGGGGAGGGCCTAGGCCTTGCCCTAAATGGTATGACAGACTTTGAAGACTCCCCACGGAGACCTCCTCAGCCTCCCTGGGAAGCAGAAAGGGATGGGATGGGATTTGGTAGAGGTGATAGGGGAGGATGAAAGGGTGAGGGACTAGGATTGACAACCTTGTTTCAAATTGAAATAAGAAAGGATAAAAATAATAAATGACTTTAATTCTTTGTTCACTAACAGTGAATAGAAGAGGCTTAAGAAGTTGAAAATAGTATTTGATATCTTCTCAAGTATATATAATAAAATCATTTAATTAGCAACCTGAAGAAAAAACAGATTATACATATTTCTTTGTATTCTGAAAAAGAAATAAACAACTTTATATTAAAGTTTAGAAAGTTGTGTTCTTAATATACACAGAGAAGTCACCAAGGAATTTGTTATAAAGTAGAATTTTCTTTTGAGCATATTAATTAATATATCACAAAAGTTCTCAGCAACAACTTAAATCATTGTTGCCTGTTTGTAATTTGACGTACCATTACTAAAGTTATTTGTCAAAAATAGAGCATCATCACTGTTACCCAACAATTAGTTATTCTCTGTCTCAAACCCAGCAGGACAAAAGTTAGGGTAGGAATAGAAGACAGGAGGGGGGGGGCAGAGAGAGAGAGAGAGAGAGAATGAACAAAAAAAGAGGGAGCCATTATTGGTTTGAAGAGAAAACTGAACCTAAAGAATGGTCTAGAGACCTACAAGACTGCGGCCAACTAACAATTTGAGCAACTGTGGAAATGCTACCATAAATGCCGTTCCCTTACACCATCATGGAGCCCTCATCTAGTACCTGTTGGAAACAGAAGCAAACACCCATAACTAAACACTGAGTCGAACTAGAATTCAGATGCAGAGGGAGAGGACAAGACCAGGTTGCAGAAACACATAGACAGCTGACCTGAATAAGGAGGAGCTAACGCCCCCCCCCCCCAGACTGATAGCTGGGAATCCAGCATAGAACTGGCTCAAGACCCCCTGATTATGGGTCTCAGCCAGTAGGACTGAGCAGTCTAAGGGAACCCAGACAGTGGAAACAGGATATATTCCTGGTGCACATCCCCCACAAGGGATACTGCCTTAACCTAGAGTCAGGAAGGAAGGCCTAGTCCCTACTCCAAATGACTTGACATATTTACATGACCCTACCTGGATGGCATTGCCCTACATGTGCAATTGAGGTGGGGGGATGGGAGGATAGGGTGGTCAGGGTGCATGTAAGGGGGCAGGGAGGGTAACAGGGAGGGAAGGAGGAGGGGAGGGAGGGAGGGAGGGAGAGGGAACTGGGATCGACATGTAAAATAAAAATAAATAATTAGAATTTAAAAAATAAAGCAAAAAAGTTAAAATATAAATAGGAAGAAAGCATTTTAATTTATATGAGAATTATTAAAATATAAACATTAAATATGCATATATGTGAGCATAGTATATATTAGGCTCAGAGACAATTAGGCAAAGAGGCACTAGCCTGTAGACATTACCAACAAGCCCCAGGGACAATCAGCAAGAACACGGGAAGATCAGTATTGCACTCAAAGAACTGAGTGCCATCATCCACCTAAAGGAACCTAGAAGGGCCTCCAAATTTCAGTATAGATTTCCCGATGGCTTCATCTGAATTTAGAGTCACAGGACCCCACAATGCATTGTGACTTGACTTCTGATCCCATGGAATTCAAGATCATGAAGAGGTGTCATTTTAAGCATTTTTTTTTTTTTGTGGCAATTTGTTATGCTGAAATAGGAAGTAAATTCATGCAGCTTCTTCTTTATCTTCTTTTGTGGAACATAATTTTCATATCCAAAATTTATTTTAGCCAATATGCTGTTTTTCAGTATCTCAATTGTTCTTAGGACATGATAAAGTATGGTTTGCTCTATTTGGTAAATAATCTTTTTCAGTTCTTTTATACTCATTCCTCAGGCTTTCGGTACATTTTTTTTCTTCCTTTCTTTTTTTTTTTTTCTTTTTTCTTTTATTGTCTTTTCTTTTTCTTTCTTTCTTTTTTTTTTTTGAGTAGATCTTTGCATTAGTGTTGTCTTATACCAGGGAAATGACAGGTAATAGCTGCTAAATGCTATTAATTTATTTAGACTTGAAGGTGAGTAGGCTGTTTTCAGCCTATCTTTTGAGTGAATAAATTGATTTCACTAACACACGCACCCACACATATATATTTGTGTGGGTGTGTGTGTGTGTGCATGTGTGTGTTCTAGGTGGTTTTTTTTTTTGTGTCATTGTTGTTGTTTTGTTTTTGGGTTTTGTTTTGTTTTGTTTTGTTTTTTTATACCCAACTTTGGGCAAATCTTTCTTTTTTTTCCTTCTTATTTTACATATCCATCTCAGTTCCCGGAAAAACTGTTATGTTTTTGGTCTATTAACATTTCACTGATAGTTATTAGTAAATGATTAGGAGATATTACTGAATGGATAGAACTGAGAAAGTTCACATTTTTATTTAAAATCTTTCCCATGGTTTGTGTCTGCATATATGTGTATGTATGTATGTATATATGTATGCTACATATGTATATATATACCTGTTGCAGAATGACATTTCAATTCATTTTTGAAGAGAAAAAATAAAGTAACCATTAGCCATTATAAATGCTTTATTCATGTATGAAACCATACAGATTATATTATTTAATAAGCTTAATGCTTATATTCATATAAATATCAACTTATGCCTTATTTTCATTGAAAGTGATCATTCTCAATAAAGATACAAGTGGTTATCTATTCATATAAAATATAAATATTTTCAGAAATGTATTAGGTGATTCCGTGTATTATATTTTAATTAAATATGCAACAGATTAACATACATACTCAGAAAAAGACCTTAACATACATGATATCATTGATGTTTAATTTAGGAAAAATAAAATTGGAAAAGAAGAAATATTCCTACTGCTTCAAATTACAAAGGAAATATATATTTATTCTACATTTGCTTTTGGTGTTACAACTCAATATCACCTTTCCTTGACTTGATGGAATATGTTTTTAATAGTTATTTATGGAACATTATTGTAAATATTTCTTTAAACATTCTGGATTCTCACCTATTCATTATGTTTCAAATTTCCATTTTGACAATTAAGCTTATTTTTATTTTTCCATAAATTAATTTTCAGTTTAAAGGAAGTACCAATTATAGACTATGTTTTCCTTCGCTCTTTACTGTGCTGGTTCCTGTCAGTTCAGCCAAGCATCTGTTAACCCTGAAAAGCCTGGACTTCATATCCGGAGTCAATGTCCGGTGAGTTTTATTTTATTTTATATACATATATACATACATTTATATATACAAATATGTGTATGTATATATACACACAAACACATACAAAAAGATGAGAACAGTGGGTATGTGCCTTATTCTTTTTTTGCATAATCTTAGTCTTTTTAAATTAATTTTTATTTAAATGAAAAAGAATTGAACCAACATATGCCCAAACTAGGCTCCATGGCTGTGTGTGTGTGTGTGTGTGTGTGGCAATTGCAGGGCTTGGACAGCCTTGATTTTTAAACTCTTCAATATCAGTTTCCTGGTGTGGTGTAATATGAAATAATCCGGGGCCTTTGGCATATTTAACCTACCACCATTGACACAGGGGATTCTGCATTCTAGGCTATTATAATGATACTTCTTTCTCTACTCTAAATATATAATTTATTCTCTATGACTATTAGAAAATGATTGCTTGGATGTTTATTTATGTGTTTAATTTCAGCCAAGATATCAAATATTGTAGTTTATGCAGATACAGTATTCAGAATTATTTACTTATTATTTAACCCATGAATTCTTAATTGTTGATAAAGAATAAAAATGGCTTAAACAGATAACTAGTTTAAATCTCAATAGCTTTTGCTTTCTGATTTCTATATATTCAAATAATGTTCTTCAGTTTGATGTAAGTGCATTTTTATAGGATGAATATAATAAGATGTACTTACAGAAGAATTAAAATCTATGAAAGAGTATTTAAAATGTTAATATCCTACTAATGTTAAACGAACAACAAAAATAACCCAACACATCATACACAAATCACAGAGGACATGGAATATGAGTAGTACTGTGATTAAAAATTCATGCTAGGAATTCACTCGATATTTCATCAGTTTTATCTGATTATGAGGATCATAGAAGTTATGAGCAATTGCCTCACTTTTTATGTTTCTAAAAGACTAGAAACATCAATTTAGAATTCAGTCTTTTTTCCCTTTGTGGCTTTCAGTATCAAGTTTCCATTTGAACAACCAATGCATTTGTCTAAACCACCAGGGTGCCTTAACTCTAAGAGCAAGTAGAGGCATACACACACTAACTTTTATGTCATCCTGTCATGCTGTGATATCTCAAGGTGCTTTGGAATGGCATTAAACTTACAGAAGTTATCTTTCCTGCTGAGTTAATTAGTTAAAATCAGGGAAGTGGCAATGACAAGCACATCTTAAGTTCTGACTTAAACCTGAAGGCAGTAGATAAAGGGGAGTCCCTGGAGGCAGGTTTATTGTAGGCCATTGGAGACCACCTGAAGATAGATTTTAGATTATATATATAAATTGTAGCAGGAGAGATGAAGTGAAGCCTACTTTAGTTGACTTTCAACTAGCAAAAACTGTAAACAGTACTACTAGCTGAAGGAAGGTAAGTCTTTATTTTTGACTGGCATTTTGAATTAGAGTTAGCTGTGTGGTGTAACATGACCTTAACAAGTGTCACTGGAAAATATGTTGTCAATCCAATGATGTAAGTTATGAATAATTGGCAGGAACTATGTTTTGATTCAGTTACAGTCCATTAAATAAATGAACTAGGCTGTCAGTGAAAGAAATGTTAGATGTTTTACACCATGTAAAAAATGACCAAGACGCTCACTGAAACCACTCAAAGGGATGATGGTCTGCATTTCTTTACATCTAAAAGTAGATCATATCCAAGACTGAGGTCAATAAAGCACAGATATGTCTGTATCATAGCTACAGCAACAGCACTTCTGACAACCTGGCAGGGTCCAGGAGCACCTTTGTTTACATTCTCATAATCCCTCAAATGCTCTATTTTTACCTACATATCTTGAGTATTCCAGTTGTTAAATATTATCTTTTTTGCTATGTTTTTGTAAAGAATTGTATTAATTTTCAATCCATTTCTTTCTTTTCACTTTAAAATGCTGTTATTACTCATTAATACCAGCTTTTAGTGGTTGTCTTGCCACACTCAATAAATATGAAGAGCAGTGATAAACCACTTTCAACTAAAAATTTAAACCCATTTTTTGTTTTTATTGCATTCCATTTCCTTTCCATTCTGACTTACATTGTTCTTGTTTGAGGACATGCATTTACAGACTGTGCCCAAATGAAATGAACAGAAGGAAAAGGCAGCCAGCACAAGAAATGCACAAAATTGCTGTGAGAAATTATGATTGTAGCTACTATGTTTCAAGTTTGTTTGCTTCTGAAGTATTAAAATAACTAATCAATGCATCATCTTTCATGATATAAAATGGAAACAAATCTGTATAGCAAAAGAAGCGATCAGATATCAAGTATCATATTTGTGAAACTGAGTACGAAATTAAAAGCTATGTAGGTGTGGTATTACACATCTTTAATGCCAACATTTGTGAAGCAGAGTCAGATGGATTTGTGAGTTTGAAGCTAGCCTATCTATATAGCCAGTAGTACCAGGACAGCCAGAATTACATAGAGAGACCTTCCCTAAAACAATGAAAAAAGCCCACATAATAATAATGATGATGATATTATTTTTGATGATAATAAAAATAAATTAAAATATCAGAATTGTGTTACAAATATGTAGAACCAGCTACCTAAAACTTCAAATATAACTGTATTATGCCATATATTTATAATGCTTCTTACATTTTGTTTTATGAAAAAGCCATAATTTAAACTAAAATATATTTTATACACAAATGTATAACTTTGTGTTAATTCTCATCTACTGAAAGAAAATTCTTTTCTGATAATTGATCTATGGTCATAGCAAAATATCATCAGGAGTGATTTGTTGCTATATTTCTTTGGAAGGATAATAATAGTAGGATGTCCCCTAGACCCAATACCTGTCTAATCTCAGGTTCTTGAATGTTTTAGCACAATCATTCATTCATTGGTTCCATGCGCCTTAAATCTCATCCAAGAAGAAAAAAGAAAAAAAGATTGGTTACTTGCATAGCATGTGAGCCACTATCACACCAGTATTACTTGCAAGCAGATTATTTTTATGAGGGATGTTATATCTCTTAAAAATGAGCAAACTGGAAAGAAAAAAACCCTAAAAGAATTTCACCTGTAAATCTCTACCACCCAGATTAAAATTACATGTAGGACAACAAAAATCACAAACATGAAATTTATGCCTATGATCATGTTTATAAAAATACTGAATTTGCAAAGATGTAAGTAGTTTCTACATTTCTACATATATACTGCACCAAACACTTTTGTTTAGTCACTTGAACTGAAATTATACTATTGAAAGACAAAAAAAGTAAAGTTAAAGAAACCCGCCCACTTGAAGTGAAGGACAGACTAACCTGGAAAGCTAACCCAGACCAATATCTGTTCCTTGGAATTTGCTAACTTCCCCTCACAAGGCCCTGAGATAACAAGATGCCAAGATTCACACTGCCCCTCCTTTCTTGTGAGTCAGCAGGTGGTGAATAGGGTCCTTAAGAAACAAAGAGATAACTGTACCTCTGGTTTGCTGAGACAAGATTAATTAGCACATCCTGAGGCCCTAAGGTCTGTTGATCCTAATAGCGAGACCATCTAGCCTCAAAGGGTCACATACTCAATGAACAGAGGGTCCCACCCCCTCCCTAAGCTTGTGGGTTTTACCTTTAAAAACACCTGTGTCCGGGGGATGGTGCTTCTCTCTAGCCTGCGCCTGTTTGCACAAATGATTGCTGTTCATTAAAGCCTCTTGTGTGTTGCAGCAACTGGACTGGACATTGAGTTCATAGGGGTACTGACCGAAACTGGGAGACTCCTCATTCTGAGGGTCTTACATTATCAATATCAACTTTATTTTTCCTTTTTTATTCATTTTTTATTTAAATTACATACAATCTTATTTTGCATACCAATCCCAGTTTTCTTTGCCTCCAGTCCTCTCATTCATCTCACCATTTTCCCATCCCACCCCCAATCCACTCCTTAGAGAGGGTGAGGCCTCCCATGGGGGATTGTCAAAGGCTGTCACATCATTTGGAGCAGGACTGAGGCCCTTCCCTCTATATATAGGGTGAGAAAGTATCCCTCCCTAGGGAATGGGCTCCAAAAGCCTGTTCACACACTAGGGATAAATACTGGGTCTGTTGACAGAGGCCCCATGTACTTCCCAAGTCCCCTAACTGATACCCACATTCAGGGGGCTTGGTTTGATCTTATACAGGCTCCTCAGTTATCAGTCTTGAGTCAGTGAGCTCCTCTTCGTTCATGTCAGCAGTTTCTGTGGGTTTCTCCAGCCTGGTCTTGACCCCTTTGATTATCACTCCTTCCTCTCTACAACTGGTCAATATCAACTTTAAATAAAACATAGGAATATAAAGCAAGTACCCGGTTCATACTATATACTATTATAAACAATAAAAGAATCACTAAGGAAATTTATATGAAGAAAGGGGAAGGAAGTTTCTTTTGTAATAGTACAGAATGATAATAATATAATGAAAACTCACTTTGCTTTGTGAAAAGATGTACATGGTGTCAATCAGGGAAGAAACTACTACCAAATCATCTATGTGTTTTGGCACAAACAAGGTTTATTTTAAAAAAAAAAATCAAGCTAGAATAGTCTTTAATTTCTAAGTTTTAGGTAAGTCAGAATAATTCATATAATAATATGAAGTTATTTTTAATAAACTATTTTTAATAAAGCTATCATGTAAAAGATAGCAAAATTTGCTGAGTCATATTTAAAATTTACTTAAATTTCTCTGAGAAAATCTATAGATGTAAAAGATTGAAGGAGATAGTGACCCTTCTAATCTATGCCTGACTATCTACAGACAGGATGCTAGAGGCTGGGGATAATTTGTGTGTGTGTATGTATACATACAAACATACAAATATATATGTGTACACATAAATATTTGTACATGAATACACACATATAATACACACATGCAACTATATATATATATATATATATATATATATATATATATATGAACTACTATGGATTCAAAGATTTCAAAAACACTGAATATATATATATGTATATATGTATATATATACATATATATTTCTTGAATATGTCAGTCTGATGATTGTTATGCTTAGTATGATTGGCTTATCTTTGTACAACATTTTCCCATCCATCATCTGAACAAGTTTAGCCATGTTCAAGATTAATTTCATTTTCTGATAGTACAAATGTGATATAATAATTATTCATGCAGATTTTTACATAAAAATCAGAAAAAAAATTACAGATCATTCATTGCATTTCCACCATGGAAGTAGTTATCAACTGACAACAAATTATATAAGAAATAACAATTTTCAAAAGCCAGCCTATTATAAGGATGGCTATATTTCTAGAAATCAAATGAGATATAGTAATGTATTATGTTAATTGGTTTTAGAAATTTTACCATTCATACTACAGGCAGTATGACTATAAAAAAAAAACTAGCATAAGAATATTACAGGATAAAAAATAATACCTAAAAACAGGAAAAGAAAATGTCCTGCAGACACTAAAAATGGAAATAAATAACCATGGGAAAGCTTCCTTTATTAAAACACCTCTTAGCACATTCCTTTTTTTTCCCCTGTAAAGTGTGAATATGCTTAATCCACGTTTGTGAAAGCAACTTTATTTAGTTAGCTGTTTACCTTTCTGTGAAGCCTCATTACCCATAAAAACAAAGAATGAAGTTGATTAATGTACCCTAAGTGTGATGTTCAAATTGTAATTTTCATATACATAAATGGATGCTTCTGCAGTATTTTGTTTGATAATTTACAGAGTTACCACAGTCCAAACCACTAATCAGTTCCTTTTTATGATGACAGCTGCAGTGGATTCTTTTAGAATGCTAATTTTCATTAGTGTCTTCCCTTCCTGTGCACTGGTTGCCCCCCTCAAGGGGGATTTCATCATGGAAAACTAAAGTTGGAGAGTAGAGATATTCCAGTAATTCACTACTTTGCTAAGGATTCACAAAGACTCTCTCTCTCTCTCTCTCTCTCTCTCTCTCTCTCTCTCTCTCTCTCTCTCTCTCTCTCTCCCTCTCCCTCTCTCTCTCTCTCTCTGAAATTTTTTAATTTAAATTTGAAACAAGTGTGTTTTACATGACAATCTCAGTTCCTATAACCTCATGCTGTCCTCCCCTGTTCCCCCAAACCAACCCCATCCCATCCCCTTTCTGCTCCCCAGGGAGGGTAAGGACTTCCTTGGGGAGTCTTCAAAGTCTGTCATATCATTTGCAGCAGGGCCTAGGCCCTCCCCCCAATTGTCTAGGCTGAGGGAGTATCTCTCTATGTGGAATGTGCTCCCAAGGTCCATTTGTATACTAGGGATAAATATTGACCCACTACCAGAGGACCCATAGACTGCCCAGTCCTCCAAACTAACACCTAAATTCAGGGAACATGGGAAGGTCCTATGCAAGCTTCCCAGCTATCAAACAAAAAAGAAAACAAAAACAATTTAGTAGATTTCAAACTTTTGGAGTTCAATTAAGTAATATATATGGTATGTAGAAGTACAAGATTTGAAAAATGTTTAACTTTTACTGTTTATTTTTGCTGAAGTTGATATACATTAAAAAGAACAATGCTGAGTCAGAAGTGACTACATCTGTCAGTTCCAGAGGACCAATGTTAATATTCTTCATTAATAAAAAGAAATTTCCATTCATCATTTTATAACCACTTTTCATCATATAATTACATTTTTCTGTATTTGCATTGATTACCATTATTAATTTCTGATTTTTCAACTACATAATTTGATTAAGGGAAAATAATAATAGAAACTCTTCACTTTTTATGAATGCTTCTTATCCTGTGATGCCTAATATTTATGTGTAACCATACCAGACTGGATCTAGAATTATGTACTAGGCAAACCTCAGGGTGCATCCTTAGGGTGGACGGCGCCACTGTACATGCTGGGGTGCTGAGCAGGAAGGAGTCAGCCATCTGAGGATAGTATTCTATTTCTAATTCCTGCCTGAAGACCCAGATGACCAGAGTGTTACTTCCTACTGCCATGATAGATTGTACCCTCAAATTTTGAACTGCTCTATAAATCCCCCATTTCATAAAGACTTTTGTTGTAGCAACACGTGAAGTAACTACCACATATGCCAAATGCACCATCTAAGGAAGAACAACACAAATACTATTTTACTTGAAAAAGAGGAAACTAAGGAAAAAGGGTTTTAGGGGAATATGCCAAGTCTTATTCAGCAGATCGACACTGGGAGCCAAGCAGTCTGGAGTCACTTCCTGAATCATCATAAGATATTAATATTAAGTTTGTTGAAAGAAAGCATATAATTCTAAGTAGGCTTGGCAAGTGGAATAATATATTGTCTTACCATATATGATGAATAAAACTTAGACCCAGATTTCTAATTTCCTGCTTAACCATGTTTTATAGAATTGCTTCCATTTCTCACACTGACTCCCACTTTGCCTGAATAGCAGCATCAGTTTCTGTTAATTTGGAATTTTCATGCTTCAATGATAGCATTAATGTTTTATTCCCGTGCAAATGCTGTCCCCAGTCAAAAGGTCTAAATATATTAATGTTCTGCTTCTTTGAATAAGTATGAGGAGATAAGAGGAATTATGCTGTCTGAAAAATTATTTTTATAAAAGTGAGACACATTTTACTAAAAACTAATATAAAGAAAACTTTTGGTGATTTTCGTTCTCTCCTTAGAATTGAATGTTTTATTCATAATATTAAAATAGTAGTCTTAGGTAAACAACCTTGCACTTTCTAGACACATATACTAATAAATATAAGAAATAGATACATTTTGTTACAATATCATTAAATATGTATCCTTTTGTAATTTTCCTTAACTTTCAGATAACCAGGATTATTAACACATATAGATGAAATTAACATGAAAAGTTAGAAAATTTCACAAAACATTAACATTAAATAAAAAATTAAATTAAATTAAACTGTCAATCAGTACCAGTTTTCTCACCATCCATTTTTTTTTCCAGATGTTCTTCTGGTAGAACCCCCACTCTCCACCACCCATTCTCTTTACTCTCTGCTTCATGGGATACTTTATTTTGCTACTTCACTGAAAAAGCCTTCAGGAATATTGCCCATCTCTCACTTCTCGTTCCTTGATTGTATGCCACTTTATTATCACTTTTTTCTGTAAGCATTCAAAAATCACCCCTTAGTTAATATATAAATGTATTTAAAAATCTGTTCTTGAAATGGCAATGGAGTCCATAGAAAATTGCACTCTGTCGATCAAGATGGGGAATATGAAGATATACGTATCATTAACTCTAGCTTAATTTTGCATCTTTAAGAAATGTACTTAGAGGAAAGTTGTTCTGACATTTCTTCTTATGAGTTATTGGTTGGGGGAAGCACCCAAACTATATGATTAATGCTCAAGGTTGCCCACCAGAAGTAGATGATTGCAACTTATTGGTGAAGACACCACACAATTTACTTACTGAGCATGGAGAAATGAAGCTGTGGATGATCCGAAAGCTTCCTCCTTTCTGGCCAGAATTCAAGTACTGGAAGATAGACTATTGGAAGATAGTGGTTGCCAGGGAAGGCAGGTGTCACTTCTTATGTAATGTAGCTCCTGACACTGCTATGCTCCAGGAAATAAAACTATTTATACAACCAATTCTAGTTAAACACATGTTTTTTCCTTTTCATTTTCCCCTTTTAATTTAAATTTGAAACAAGCTTTTTTACATGTCAATTCCAGTTCTCTCACCCTCTTGTCCTCCCCTGCCCCACCAAACCCCAACCCATCCCATTTCTGTGCCCCAGGGAGGGTGAGGACTTCCATGGGGAGTCTTCAAAGTCTGTCATATCATTTGCAGCAAGGCCTAGGCCCTCCTCCATGTCTCTAGGCTGAGAAAGTATCTCTTTATATGGAATGGGCTCCCAAGGTCCATTCGCATACTAGGGATAAATGCTGATCAGTTACTAGAGACCCCATAGACTGCCCAATCTTCCTAACTAACTTCCACATTCAGAGGGTCTGGGTCAGTCCTATGCTGATATTGCAGCTATCAGACTGGGGTCCATGAGCTACCTCTTGTTCAGGCCAGCTGATTCTGTGGATTTCTCCAACCCTTTGCTCATCACTTCTCCCTCTTTGTAACTGGATTCCAGGAGTTAGGCTAGTGTTTAGCTGTAGGTGTCTGCTTCTGCTTCCATCAGCTACTAGATGAAAGCTCTAGGATAGCATATAAGGTAGTCATCAATGTTATTATTTGGGAAAGGGCATTTAAGGAAGCCTCTCCTCAATTGCTGAGATTGTAATTTGGTGTCATCCTTGTAGATTTTTCGGCATTTCCCTAGTGCCAGATTTCTCCTTAAATCTATAATGGCTCCCTCTACTATGGTATCTCTTTTCTTGTTCTCCTCTGTTCTTCCCCTGACTCAATCTTTCTGTTTCCTCATGCCCACCTCTCCCTCCCTCTTCTTCCCTTCTCTTTCTCCTAACTCCCTCCATGCTTCTAATTTTCTTGGGAGATCTTTTCCCTTTCCCCTTCTCCAGGGGACCATGCATGTTTCTCTTAGGGTCTACCTTGTTTCCTAGCTTTTCTGGTGGTATGAATTACAGGTTGGTAATCCTCCATGTCTAAAATGCATATATGAGTGAGTATATAACATGTTTGTCTTTTTGTGACTGGGTTACTATTGTGGTTTAATAAGGATCAGGGTGAACAATTAGGCCTAACAGATGTTTATTCAGGGAGAAATAACTCACAACATAGACAGGTAAACACCAGCAGGTTCCTGCTTCCTAGAACTCCTCTGGACTTCCTCCTGTCCCCCTGCAGCTAGCAAGAGAGCTCTCTCCCGTGCCTCCTCCGACCTAGTAACCTAGTTCACTTCTGCCCCTGGCTCTACCCCTAATGGGTGTGGTCAGTGCCACAGAAGGAGACAAAGTGAATATCCCACTACAGGTTACCTCATTCAGAATGGTTTCTTCATGGCTGAAAGAAACTTAAGAAAGTGTTCAACATCCTTAGCCATCATGGAAATGCAAATCAAAACAACTCTGAGATGCCATCTTACTCCTGTCAGAATGGCTAAAAACAAAACAAACAAAGACAGTTTATGTTGGAGAGGATGTAAAGAAAGGGGCTCCCTCCTCCACTGCTGATGGGAGTGAAAATTCATACAGCCACTTTGGAAATCAGTATGGTGTTTCCTCATGGAAATGGCAATTAGTCTGCCTCAAGATCCAGCAATTCTACTCTTAGGCATATATCCAAAATATGCACAAGGACATCTGATCAACTATGTTCATAGCATCATTATTTGTAATTGCCAACACCTGGAAGCAACCTAGATGCTCCTCAACTGAAGAATGGAAGGAGAAAATATGGTAGATTTACACAATGGAGTACTACTGAACAGGAAAAACACAATGGAATCCTGAAATTTGTAGGGAAATGAATGGAACTAGAAGAAATCCAATGGGTTTTAAAGGCAAGCTGCTGCTAACGGCCATGTCTGGATGGTTTGCTACATATGGGGACCTTGACAATATCCACACCCCATGTTGCCACAGGGGCTCATAGGAACCATGCATGTTGAAACTGAGGCCATGATGAGTACCCTTCCATCACAGTTCCTGGAACTTTCAACCAGTTCAGCTACCACCCAGACCCACATGCTGGGACTTGGGTTGGCCCACCCTAACATCTACCACATCAATTACCTGCTGGAGTGTGTGAAGGTACTGGTCCTGCAGAACAATAACCAAAGGATCTCTATGTCTGGGGCAACAGCAGGAAGACCAGGAGTAGTTTCCTTGAGTGTCCAGTGATGAAGGTGTGCCAGATGTCTTGAACCAGACCAATGACTCATTGCAATGAGCATTTTGTGGGTGGTGCTGGTAGGACAAATGGGTATACAATAGGATATTCTGTAGCTCCAGATGCTCTTAGTATTAATGAAGAGGTATTGAAAAGAAAGAAGAGTGAAGTGTTTGTTGTTGTTTGCTTGTTTTGTTTTTAATTATTTATTTGGGGGGTGGGCTGTGTAATACAAGGTTTAGAGTATGATATGAAGGAGCTGGGAGGTGAGAGGGTTTGACTTGTATGATGTTAAAATTCACAAATAACCAATAAAGAACTATGTTTTTTAAAGAAGATAAGAAAGTGGGATGCACACTCGTTGGGAAAAGTAAGAGGGCCATCAGGTTAAGGGGTAGATATAATCAGAATACTTTACATATGTGTGAACTCTCAATAAAATGATGCCCCCTTTAGAAGTGACATAAAGGTGTTTGTGTGCTTCTTTGATTAAAGAAATCATGGATATTAAGTACATGTGCAAAATATATAGTTAACTGTTGAAATTCCAACAGCATCGTTTCCGGATAAGGAAACAAAGAAATTAGAAAGACAAAAGAAAAGATGTCAAAATAGTTCTAAAATGATTGCCACCAGTTTCTAGTGCTTTTATTATCTTCTCTCTTCACTTATATATTATATCCCCATCATGTAAGTAGATTTGGTTGATTCAGCTTAAAGAGAAACAGTGGGGAAAAGCAGATTTTAGAAATCATAGTTTTATAATAGTACTGTAGATAAAATAAACATAAAACTCTGGACCAAATTCATCAGTAATATTTTAGTAGGTGTTCCTTAGACAAGTTATTCCTCGGGATTAGTTTCTTTTTTGACATGTTTCTTTTATTTTGGCTGTTTTATTTTTCTCTCCTTTATTTCCTTTCCAAACCATACTTCATACCTCTCCTTGCTATTTCAAATTCAAGTTTTTCATTTATTGATCCTATATGCATATGTGTATATGCATGTATGAACATATTCCTAAACACAAGCTGCCCATTTTGTAATATGTTAGTTGTATGTCATTTTTCAGTGTTGACCATTTGGTTTTGATAACCTATTGATATGCTCTTCTCTGAGAAAGATAGTTTCTTCCACTCTAACTCTTCCTCAGTTGCCAACATTTCTTTGTATGACATTGACACCGCATGGGATTTTCCCTATCCACTTCAATATGTCTATTATTGTTGTCCTTGTTCTGCTCAAGCTTACACAATCACATTGGTAAGAATTTACATGTGTAGCTTCTGGCATTACTGAGAAACACAACCTCATAGCAAACTCCCTGATCAGCTGGCTCTTGCAATCTGTCTACCTCCCGTTCCTCAATGTTTTCTGAGCTTTAAATGCTGAAGTAGTTTTGTAGTTGTAGTGATGTGAATGAGTTCTATTATACTCCATTTTGATTGTCTGCGGTTTTCTTCGATACTCTATTTGTTTCAATAAGAAGAGTTTCTGAATAGCATTGAAGACTAAAATCGCCTGTGGGTATAAGAGGACAAATATTTAGAATATAGGTAAGGATTACACTGGGTTGGAGAAGTGGTCATTGTGGGTTCTTTTCCAAGGTCCATGACTTCACTAGAACTGAGTAATTGACTAGGTTTCCAGTACCAAGCATTATTTTCCTCTTATTGAGCTAGTCTTAAGTCCAATTAGTAATATGTTACTTGCCACCAACTATACATGTCAACATTAGACCTTACCATTATTGTGGCATGCTGGGTTTTGTTGTGTTCATAGGCATCACAGCTAGAAAAGACTATTGATTTCTTGACTGCTTTGGAAAAGTTCATGGCACCATTAGGTACTATGAAAGCGTATATTCAGGGAGGAGGCATTTAGGTCAGTTCTAGCTCATAGACTTCTAGGCCCTGAGTCTAAAATGCATTGGTTCTTCAGCAACAGGGACTTCTACCAACTGGGAGAAAACCAAGAACAGTAATAATACTTTGTATGTTTGGGGAGACTTTTGGATAACCCCAAGTAACAATTACAAAGAGAGATTCACATGTTTGGTTCAGGATGTTTGGTTAAGTGGTGTTTGGCTCTTAGATGGAGCATTGTTAGCCCTAATGATAATATTTTCTTTTAAATAATATGTGTATATTTTGTCCATGTTCATATGTATTATACTTCTATGTAGATAGTTAGTCATATGATTTATTATGGATTTTCAGATATATTTATAGTTATTTTACTATCCTCCTCTTGATACTATGTTTATTTCTGTGCTCATCCCTAAGTAGAGCCCTTATCCTCATATTTCCTTTTCCTGGATCAGATGACTTGCATCATTTTCCTTCTATTGCTCTGACATCCTGTAACCTGATGAAGGTCATAATTTACTCCCTTGTTTCTGTAATAATTCAGAATGTGTACATTCCCATGGGTTTCAGGATAACATGAAATTTGTACCAACTTATATTTTCAGTATGAGAGATGTACAACTTTGGTAGTTTAAAGAAGAGAATGCTCTGAGGGGAATTTTCTTTATACACCCATACAGTATTCTAATATTATACAGAATATGTATCTTGCATAAAATTCTGCTTATACAAGAATAATACTAATTCATTTAAGCATGTATTTCTAAATTCTCTATTTACCTCAGCCAAGAAAGATTTTATCATTATAAACTATATAGTTTTCAGTAATTGCTATGTTCTAAGAATTTGAATAAAACATGTTATTTCTAAATACACTTTCTAATCTTTCTCCTTTTCAGTGTTGAAATAATACTGGGAAGGTGAAATTAGATAGCAATATACATACAAGTCTAAAGAATCTTTACTGTAATATAGTAGTTGGTAGATATAACTAATAGCATTACTATTAGTAAATAGTTTGGAAAGTAATTCAAATCTTACCTTATCTACTGTTCCTTTCCTTGCCTTCAAATATCTGGAGTTGATCATGTTTTTCCTTGAACTTCTGTGTACAATCAATCACCTTTTCTTTTAATTGCAAAACAACATGAAAAAATATTGTTCACCATTTTATGAAACTAACTTGACTACAATTTATATATAAATATTTGTATTTACATATTTTATATATACAGAATTCTCCAGGAATTTAAAACTATACAAACACAAAAAGCACTATGTATATTCTGTATGGAATTTTCAACAACTGCTCACAAGATAAAATCATATCCCCCATGGAAGTACCACTTGTACTTGGGTTATTAATAATTCACCAGTATTGATCTGTGTTTGTAACTGTCAGGAACCTGATATAGAAAACTCTTTGATCTCATCATCTTGTGAGTTCACATTCACAACTATATTATTTCTATCTCATACATTTAGCATCTAGGATATTTCATAGGTATTTATAAAATTATTCATATAGGTTTATTTCTTGCAGAGATTTTCTTAGTTCTCTTTATATATTACCGTAAGTTTGTGAATTCTGTTGAAGTTAACAACCAAAGACATAAAAGAAACACTGAAATAATGAAATTTCAAGACATTACTTATTTATAATTTTTAAGTGGCAAGGTAATTGAGTACGATAATGAAAATTTGCTTACTATTATTTTTTAATGTTGTCAGAGAAAAATAATGTGGCATAGTGTTATTACTTTATATATTATTATTTTTATATGTCATATATATGTATACATATAAAAATATAATTTATATTATATAATATTATTTAACTCTTTATATATCATTTATGTCTTCACTTTTTATTTTGTGATATAAAGCACTATCTGACCACAGAATAAAATTTTTAGAAAATTAAAATGTGGCATGAGGTAGAAATAATCACTGGTATATAACATTGCCCATGACACACACTGGAAGTATTTGCAACATTACTAAGGAAAAGAAACAAGCAAACAAAAAGACCCAGATGCAAATTTGGTGGGTTTTTTTCCTTTACTTTTTTAAAATTTTTATTTTATTTAAATAACAAGACTTTATAAATTAGTAACAAAAGATGGGAGATGCTGTCTCCACTTACAGAAAGAAAGGGAAAAAATGGGAAAGAAAACAACTTATATATAATCCTCAGAATTTACACGTTTATGTAAATCACCATTTTTATTTCTTGTAGAAGACACATGTGGTCTCCTTAAATTAGCTGTAGTGACACACGAAACAAGATATACACACCCACTAACAAAACCCATGCCAGAATGGAGCAGCCCTGTGAGAACCTTAGCATCTCATTCATTATGATGATTTACTGTTCACTGGGTGCCAATGCAGGGCTGGCTCTAAGAGGAAAAACAGGGTTTCTCTTTCAGGTATTAAAATATGAATATAGATGTGAGGAGAAACTGTTTTCAACCTGATACTAATAACACATAGCTTTTCTATAGAAATATATAGTAGAAAAAGTACCGTCAAGCCTCTAAAGACAAAATGATTAACAGCATGGAATGAGGAAAGTAAAATAACTCAATAAACAGAACGTGAGTAGAATCACAACTTTATGGTCTAGTTTGAATGGTAGTTTTGTAGAACTAATGATGACAAGTAAGTTCTTTCCCCACCTTCTAAATTTAAACTGTATTTAAATTGTTAGAATTAACCTTCTAACAAACTGAATGAATTGTGTATCTTCTTATACACTTCAAGGTCTTAATTAAACACTTACAATATTCTCTCCTCTATAAACATTGAGCAAGCTACTCGGAATTATCTGTAACTGGGTTTATATACTAACACATGCAAAAGTATACATGTAATCCATAGAGAAAACACTGATTTTCATACAACTTATATTAGAGATTTTTTATTCATTTACTGCAATAGATTATGTACTAGAAGCCTGGGAATAGAACCAAGTGATAAAATTAATCTAGCATTCACAACAACCCTGGTTAAAATTTTGTGCCCTCTTGCCATACAATTACATGAAAATATATACTGAAACAAGATCATTTAGTAAACATGATAAGTTATGGGGATATTAACATGTCTATATTGTTGTTCTTTATTGAAGGAAGTCAGGATAGGAACTCAATCAGGTCATAAACCTGGAAGCAGGACTTGGCAAACAGGCCATGAAGGGGTTCTGCTTACTGGCTTCCTTCACCTGGCTTAATAAGCCTGTTTACTTCTAGAACCTAGGTCTCCCAGCCCAGGTATGGAATCACCCACTGTGCCCTGGACCTTCCCCATCAATTATTAACTGAGAAAGTGCCTTACACCTACATCTTATAGGGGCATTTTCTTAATTGAAGTTCTGTCCTTTCAGATAGCTCCAGTTTCTACCATTTTTTTAAAAATACTTTAATTTGTTTTGTAACTTAGGTATCTTTGGCACATAAAATTTAATACTAACTGGGAGATGCTGTCTCCTCAGACTGATAGCTGGGAAACCAGAATTGGACTGACTCAAGTCCCCTGAACATGGGTTTCAGTTAGGTCTGGGCAGTCTAAGGGACCTCTGACAGTAAAACCAGGATGTATCCCTTGTGTACAAAAGGACTTTAGGATCACATTCCCCATGGGGGATACTCCCTTAGCCTAGAAGCAGGAAGAAGGGCCTAGTCCCTACTCCAAATGACTTGACAGATTTTGTTGACCCCTCCTGGAAGGCATCACCCTCCCTGTGGAGTGAGGGACAGGATTGAATGGAAGGAGGGTTGGTGGCATGGGAGGGAGGAAGGGAGGCAGAGAGAGTTGGGATCTTTATGTAAAATAAGAAATAGTAATAAAAATTTGAAACAAGCTTGTTTTACATGTCACTCCCAGTTCTCTCTCACACTCCTGTCCTCCCCTGTCCTCCACACCAACCCCTATCCTATCCCATTTCTGCTCCTCAGGGAGGGAGAGGCCTTCCATGGGGATCTTCAAAGTCTGTCTTATCATTTGGGGCAGTGCTAGGCCCTCCCCCAAGTGACTAGGCAAAGAGAGTATCCCATTATATGGAATGGGCTCCCAAAGTTAATTCATTTTTTTTTCATTTTTTTTAACATATCAATCCCAGTTTCCTCTCCCTCCCATGCCCCCATACCACTCCCCACCCCCTTCTCATTCCCCACCCACTCCTCAGGGAGGGTGAGGCCTTTCTTACACTAGGGATGAATACTGATCGACTACCAGAGGTACCATAGACTGCCCAGTCCTTCTAACACACACATTTATGGAATCTGGGTTGGTCCAATAGTGGTTTCCCAGCTATCAGACTGGGGTCCATGAGCTGCCCCTTGTTTAGGTCAGCTGTTTCTATGGGTTTCTCAAGCTTGGTCTTGACCCCTTTGCTCATCATTCCTTCCTCTCTGAGACTCGATTCCAGTAGTTCATTTCAGTGTTTAGCTGTGGGCATCTGCTTCTGCTTCCATCAGCTACTAGATGAAGGCTGTCTTTGTCTTTTTGTGACTGAGTTATCTCACTCAGGATGGCTTCTCCTAGTTCTATTGATTTGCCTTCGAAGTTCAAACAAACACCAAAGATAGTTTATGCTGGAAAGGGGAACACTCCTGCATTGCTGGTGGGAGTGCAAACTCTCACAGCCACTTCGGAAATCAGTATGGTGGTTCCTCAGGAAAATGGGAATCAGTCTACCTGAAGATCCAGTAATTCCATCTTTAAGCATATACCCAAAGGATGCACATGTATAGCAGCATTATTTGTACTTGACAGGATCTGGAAGCAACCTAAATGCCCCTCAACTGAAAAATGGATGGAGAAAATGTGGTATATTTACACACTAGAGTACCACAAAATGATTTCTAGTGCTTAACAAATGTAGGAAAACAAAATGTTGAAGAAAACCTCATACACAGCTAGCAGCAAACATTATTACCTTTTTCATTTTAAGTTTTATTCAGAGAAAACAATGCACATACAAATAGAATTATATTTACAAATATTTAATATGGCATCAGTCTTATTATCTGTCACCTTCTATGTCTTATGTCCTTTGAGATGCCATCACTATCATGGAACACTACTCACCATTTTATCTCTTTTACATACATAACACATTGTTTTGCTGATGTTTTTCCTTTTGTGCTGGCTAATCTTGTGTCAGCTTGACTCACAAACTACAGCTATCTGAAAGGAGGGAACCTCAATTAAGAAAATGTCTCCATAAGATCCAGGTGTAATGCATTTTCTCAGTTAATTATTGATGGGGGAGGCCCCAGGTGGCTGTGGGTGCTTCCATCACTGGGTTGGTGACCCTGGGCTCTATAGGAAAACAGTTTTAGCAAGCCAGAGGAAGCAAGTCAGTAATAAATCCCTATCCATGGCCTCTTCATCACATAAAGCCTACATGAAATGAGTTATTCTACATATTCTCTCAAGAATGATAAAGATAGATGGGCATAGCTTAGAGTTACAATATGAATACTAAAAGATATTGGGGTTCGAACTGAAGATCAGATTAGCAAAACACCCAACCCAGTAACTTTTAACTCTGCCTCAGACTGAAATGGGTGATACTGTCTCAGAAATCCTCAGAGTGAAGTGTACCCAAGCTGAAAACTAAATCTCACATGAAACCCTTTGCTTCTTCCTTCCATACCTCCCCAGTTCTGGGATTAAAGGCATGAGCTTTGTTATTCTTTTAGACTGGTTCACTCTTGTGTAGCCAAAGCTGGTCTTGAACTCACAGAGTTCCCTTCTTCTGTCTCCTGAGTCCTTGGAATAAAGGCATGTGCCACCACTGCTTGGCAACTATGGCTAGCTAGAATGCCTGCTGGGATTAAAGGTGTGTGTCACCACTTCCTAGCTCTATGGATGGGCTAGCTTTGCAGTTTGATCCCCTGAGCCTTTATTAGATTAGAAATAATATATCAACACGTAAAGTTCTGTGACTTAGGAGACAACAGGATGAGAAGAGATTGAGGCTACTTTGGGAGATAGTGTGAGAATATGTGTCAAAAATATTAATAAATACATAAGTAATCAAATGTACTCTTAACAATAAAATAGGACAAAGGCTGCTATTTTATGTTCTCTTAATGTTGTTGAAGAATCAATTTAATAGAACATTTGTCTTCAAAAGGAAGAAAACTAAGACTATGTGCTATTATACATACTTATGCAAACAAATAGCATGGATATTCAAAATAAAAATGTTTCTGTTCAAAATTTCTCTTATTAATTATATTAGTTCTTTTTGCTTTTCAGTGCTTTGATAAATATAGCCATATATATATATATATATTTACAAGCCTCCCATAGCTAAGATGTCATCTTCCCTGTTGTTGGTTAGCCAAAAACAAAAACAAAAACAAAAAAACAAAACAAAAATTAAGCAGCTTATAAATGACAATAGTACTCCTGGTTACAGAGTTCCCAATGGTAGTTCCATATCACTTACACTATTAATAGTTTAAAAGTGAATTGAACACTAAAACATTTTACCTTCTGTGATTACAGGATGCCTACCATGAGATTTTAACATAGCTATCTCTAAAAGTCACCAAGCCATCTCAAGCCACCATGTACAGAACAGGACACTCATGAAGTGTTTTATAATAGCACATTGGTTACTGATCTTCAAAAACATATAAAGCACAATGCCAAAAAGATTGAACTCCGATTTGAAGAAGCCTCACCTGCAATTTTGCATTTACAGGATAACTATGACATGTATTCAATGATACAATACCATGATCCACACCATATAAAACATATGTTTCTCAATCTAAGCATAGAAATTTTGAAAGCACATCAAGGCTCATCTTCCTTTCAATGCAAGCAGGACTGATGTACTTGCCACCTGCTTCTTAAGGAATATTATGAGGATTCATGAGATCATTAAACAAAGGGTAACCAAGTGCTTAATTAGCTCTCTGGCAAGAGCTCAGATTTTCATTCATCTTTTCAGGGCTGTTGAGATATTCTGATCATAAAGAGTTAATATACCTTTTTACTTTTTTTATTTCAATTTACAGAAATCTAGTTTTTCTTTGTAGATATTATGCAAATAATATTTTTACTATAGAAGAATGAAAACATTTTTAATTAAATTAAGATGTGTTAAACAACTTTGTTAGCAGAATCTCTCACAAAATAACAGAAATGATTTTTTTTTTAAACTTTCATCTTATAGATCCAAAAGGACATTTTAAAAGGTCAGAGAAACAAATCCACCCTTTCTTTGTCTCTCTCTTTGGTTTTTGAGGTGGGGTTTCTCTGTGTAGCTTTGGTTGTCTTGGAACACTCTCTGTAGATCAGACTGATGTCAAACTCACAGAGATCCACCAAGCTCTGCCTCCTGAGTACTGGGATTAATGGTATACACCACCATGGCCTAGAAAATTCTTAAACTGTTAATCTCTAATCAAATATGTGCCAAAACATTAAGTGAATTCCTAATCTTCTACAATTGAAATTTCCCAAAAAGCCTACTGTAATCAGACATATAGTTAATTTATAGGGTTCTTGACAACTTTGTAAACCTGTTAGACCTTTGTAAAATTCATGATGGTTTTGCTCTTAGAACCTTGCAGTATGAAAATGTATAAATTAAAAGAAAAACTATTATTTTATATTCATCCGTTATTCTCAATTGGATTTGAAGGTTTTTTTTATAGAAAAGGATATTGTTTGTTGTCATTGCATCTTTAACATCTTTAATATTTTTCTTACTTCATTCAATATTTTTCTATAATGCATGATTATGTCATTATTGAAACAAGTATGAATATATGCTGGTTTTACATCCACAGCAATAAAATGGTATTTTAAACAAAAGCTTGTTAATATCCACCTTTTATATCCACAAAATATCAAATAACTGTCTTGCCTTTTTATCTTTTAACTTTATGTAGCTACTGCCAACTAATCACAGTGACACCTATCTTCAGATCCATATTAAAAACATCAAACAAGAGAAACAACAGACTAGGCCTCACATTTAAAGACTCAAAGTCAACCCTTCAAATTGTAGTAAGCATTCTACTTACAATTTTTTGTTTTAACTCAACCAAAACTTTGGTCTCACTATAGGATTTAATAGCATCAACTCTAAGACTAATTCCAAGTTAGTAATTATACCAGTTATTATTACCTGGTCAATGTCCATTTTCTTTACATAGCTCTGATCTCTAGTGTCTAGCAGAGTGCCTATTAACTTGTAGGTATTGCATATTTATCGAGGTATAAAAAGACAAAAATTTTCACCTACCTACTCATTTTCCTAATTTTTGAATCAATATTTATAATCAAAGTAATTTCAAGGAAAAAATATGTGAATGGTATTGTGATAGTATTGAATACCTATCATAAATGACAATGCATTGGAATGAAGGTATGGCTCAATGGTAGAGCAGTCAGATTGCATGCATAAGTCTCATATTTTTTATTATTGGTTCTTATTTATTTTCATTAACTTGGGGAGTTTTTCCCAGTCCTTTTCTAGATCTATACAATTCTTCTGGCATCATAAGGAAACATTCTTCAGTAGTTTCCTATTTTCTTTGGGAAAAATGAAATTAGAAATTACATTCAATATATATTTCACCATATGTAATTTTGTCCCAAATATACTAATAATCTCAACCTTACACTTAATTATATAATATAGTATCTTACATTTAAAATAAAATACAGTATGCTGACCATTTTAGCTATTTTTCTATTGCTGTGAAGAGGTCCATGACCAAGAAAATTCATTGGAAAGAAAGATTTAGCTGGATGCTTGCTTTCAGTTTCAGAGGGTTAATATTTTATCATCATGGCTATAAGCAGAAAGGCGTAGTAGTGCACTAGTGACTGTGAGCTATGTCTCCTGATCCACAGGCAGCAGGCAGAAAGAAAGACTGAGACTGGCATAGTCTTTGGAAACCTCAAAGCCCATCCTAATGAAAATACCTCTTCCAGCAAGGCCACATTCTCCCAAGATAAGGTCATACCCACTCCAACAAGGCTACTTCTCCTAATCCTTTCCAAACAATTCCACCAACTGAAAAGGGCCAAAGCATTGAAATATAATTAACCTATGGTCTGACTCCAGTAAAAGTTTATAACAAAATGTAAATATATTTAGAAATATTTATATTAGTCAAACTATAACTCCTCTATATATCTAATCTCTGTTTTCTTCATTCTCAGTAATGACAAACATATACAAAGTGCTGTAGGTGTCCATAGACTTCATGGAAAATTTTTGAAATGAGGATCGTACTTCCCTCCAGAGAATCTTATATAAATGAATCAGGACACATCTCTGATTTGCTTTAATGTGGTAAAGTGTATTCAAATTCTGGCTCTGGGAGAAAATGAAGGCCAACAGGATTGGGAACCAACTGTTCCCCAAAGGTAAGATAATGCTTCCCAAATGGCTATAAAACAAAAACATCTTTCACTAAGGACTCTTTTTTTTCTTAAGAAATGATATTATTGATCAACTGTTGCCACATTCTGTGCACATACACCAGATAATTTAACAATTCTACACATTTGTAAGAAGCACAGTTTTTCCATACAAGATTGTTGTTTTAATTTTACAAAAGGTGATGTAATTACTGTTCAGTCATTTTAGGAAGGATCTGGAAAAGTCCATTATATAATGAAATGAGCCTTCTTTTGCCTTCTCTCTGTGTTATGTTTTCAAAGAAAAGAAGCTATTGCATAATACTACACACATGCTTGGTCTAAAAGCAAGTGACAATTCTACACAAAATCTCCACTTGATTTTCTAAAGCTTGCTTGAGGTGATCATTGTTAAAAGAAAGCAAACAGACTCAGCACACTTCATATCATCCCATCACAAAAAGTGTAGTTGATTTTTGCCACAGTTGCTTTCTGGGTTAGAGAATGAGATGCACATTGCAAATCTATAACAAATTTACCATGGAATCCCGAAAGTGAGATCGGAGTAGAACAGCAATGGATGTGAATACTTTGATGCTTATGTCACTAAGAAAAAGTCTTTTTTCTTTAAATACTCAATCTTAAGAACACAAAAGATTGCCTTTCACAATACTAAGTGTGTATGTTTATGTCTTAAATTCATAAAAGACATGCCTTAATAAATCTAATATCATTTTTTCAGTTAAAGATAGACCATCAGACCATGTTCTTTATATCTTATAAGAAATGTGCTCTATTTATTACCTTCAGTAAAATGAGAAACTAATTACATATTTATATTATAATACATAATAATACACACACACACACATATATATATATATATATATTATCTACATCAGTTGTTTCACATGGCATACTGAAAAATATTAGTGACAAAAATGTTCTTAGTAAGCTAAGGAGTGAGTGTATGAACATTTGTCATGAACAATATTTAACAGATGTCTGAATTCAGTGTATCTATTACTAGAGAGTCAGCAATGATCTGGTGGATAGTATTCTATCAGGAGGCTGGAGGCATACAGCCTAGTTTTTTTGGCTCTCCTGCTGATAATTAAATAACAGCAAACAATTCCTGGATCATCTGTGCCTCATTTACTTCACCTTCAAAACAGAAGGGAAGAATATTTCCTTCCACAAGGTTTGATCAGGGCTGGTAAGAAAGATTGATTAATTTGGACAAAATTTCAGATTCAGATTCAAAGTCAGGATTAGGTTTACAGTGATGTTGATATTAGAAAATAAGGGGTGACTCATTCTAAAAATACTTTGGGGGCCAAATGTAGAGTACTAAATAGAGAGGAGAAACTGTGGTCTGGCAACTATCCCAGATTTAGTATGGTCCCTCAGTCTTCATTAGTGAGAGTGCTAGTGACCATTTGATGACACCATAGCATATCAGGTACTTGAACACTTCACTAGCCCTCGATCAAGAGCTTCTAGAATAATGGCTCAGAAGGTTTCCTGTGCTCTTCATAATATGAATTCCTACATTTTCCTGTGAAAGTTCAAGCTCTTTACAATCAGTTGCTATTAAGGAAAAAATAATAATTATAGGATAAAAAGGTAGAGAATCTTTAGCAGACATAATAATGTAAATCACTGCAATAATAAACTAAGCAATTTGTCTAAACTAAAATTAAAATTGGTGATAGAATAAAGCACAGTAACAGCCCCATAACTTACTTTTTTGCATATGATTCTCAAGAATACACTAGTTGAAGTAATTTTCAGTACTGGTCTCTAATAAAATCCATCTGCCAAGGGCTAGTTAATACATACTTATGCATGCACCAAACTCTAGGAAAACTGAACAAGAATATACACACTAGTGTTCTACATCTTAGTGTTTTGATAGTCAGATAGTCATGATGATAATTCTTGTCTGTATTTAAGTCTGAATGCTTACAATTTATACAGACTACCAGTCCTAGGCAAACACTCCGTTGTGAGAGCTGAAAGAATGCAAGACGTCTTTTCTTTTTCTTAACAGATCTGAAAAACAACTACTCTCGAAATACTTCAAATATTAACAGATAAAGCAATATTTATTGATTTTCTGCAGAATAGGGTACAATTCAAAGATTCAGCTATTTTTCTCCCTTGAATCTATATTATCTCTTTGAAACAGATGTGCCTGAACTCTTTAACCTCCACTCCTGGGGCTGTATACACCCACTAAATATTACCTTCATACACATGACATTCAGGTCATCCAGGCAGCTACTCTAATTATTGATTTTTTTGCCATCAAAAGAGTTATTTTTTCTTTTTTGATTAGCCTTCTAAGTGGCAACATGAACTCTACATTTGACATCCACTGCTTAAACCACCACTTATTCCACACAATATTAGTATCTTCATAGAAATATCACCAAAATTGTTTATATACCATACACTAATACAGAGTGTTAGATGAAAGCTGTGGATACTAATTGTATAGTTTTTTTTTTTTTCAAACACCAAACCAAGTTCACTCGTTAAAGATGTCTGGTGAGTAATTGATATGGTTGCTTAAGATCTCTATCTGGGTTTGTTTTTGTTTCCATTTCTCTTCTAGAATCTAAAACAAATTAAAAAAAAAACATCAAATTATTTGCATTAGAGTATAATCATCTATCAGAGAATGCAAACATGTAAGAAAGGTTAATGGATGCCTATTACTGATAGATTTTTTCAAAGAAAGCATCTTTCTGATTTCATTTAAGGCCTGTTCCACAATATGGACCACATACCTGTCACCATTATCAGGGCAAAAGCAGATAGCTCATAGAGCCTAGGGCAGAACATATTACTATTACTCTACTAAAGTTACAGAGTAGTAAACTGACTCCTAATGATTCATTGCATTCACCTTATATTAGTGTATCTCTCAGGCCTCATTGGACATTTATCATTGTATAATTGTATATATCAGAAAAGCTTAGGTTTTCAATCGATGTCTGTCTAAGATGCAGAGAATGAGTGACAATGAAATACACAGACCTAAATGGAATATCTATATCACACCCATCCTTCCAAGGCTCAACATCATCACAGAAGGTGGAAAAGTTCTAAGAGCAAGAGAAGGTGGATGACTACAATGAAACAGTGTTCCCTGGATATAACAGGACTGTTGTACATGTGAACTTATTATGGTCTTGACAGTACTTAAAAAAAAAAAAAAAAAGAAAGACAAAATTTCAGCATACAGTGAAGAGTTTGTTACAAAATCCCATACCTAGTTGGTGAGCTACTGGTAATTGGTATTTATCAGTATATGGATAACATTATTTTTCATTTTCAAAATTGAAATATAAACTCCAACATTTTATTTTTGTTTTATCCTTCCCATCAATTCCTCCCATATACCCATCTGTATCCCTCCCGAACTCTTCCAAATTCATGGCCTTTATTATTCATGACTTACTGATACATACAAACATGCATATATGCAAATACATTGATACATACATACCACCCACTCAGTCTTTATGTTTCTTGTACATATGTCTTCATTGCTAATAATTTGGTATTGGATAATTTGTCTGCTCTTCCCTGGGGAAGATTTTCCCTCCTTTCAGTGTTCCTTAGTTGCCTATAGTTCTGTTCTTTATATAGGGTTGAGGCCTTTTAACCTGTCCTTGATGCCCTTGGCATGTCACTTGTCCTTGTACAGCTCATGTGTAGGCAGGCATGTTAGTAAGACTTTATATGTAACTTCTTAAGTTTCCAAGGGTATAATCTCAGCAAACTCTGGTTCATACATTTTTTTCCTCCTCCCTCTCTTCCCAACTATATTTCTTGAGTCTTAGATACAGGACTTGTTTTGTAAATACATCAGCTGTAACTGGGCCCCACAACTCTGTTATGATTGGCTGTTTTTTTTTCTAAAGTAGTCACTGTGGCAAAAAGAATTTTCTTTGCTGAAGAATACAGACTACATTTAACAAATACTTAGAATGTAATTAGAGGTTAAGCTAGATCAATAAAGTAGTGGCTCTTAGGTTTGCCTTCAAGATCAATTACATCAGTTCAGTCCTAGTTGGTTGGCAATATTTGCAGCAATTGTGAATGGGTTTGTCAGAGATGGAAAAAAGCAAACAAACAAATAAACAAAACCTTAAAATTCCTTATATGACATTTATCTACAATTTTTCGAATCCCTGAAATATTTTCATGGAGTAAATTTTGCAAACTTAACTTTTATGAAATAATTTTTTCAACTTTTAAAAATCTCATTTATTTTCTTTAATTTTTTTTAGTTTAAATTTGCAACCAGCTTGTTTTACATGTTAATCTCAATTCCCTCACCCTCCCCTCTTCTGTTGTCCCCTCCTGACATTCATCCCAATCCCACTTTCTGCCCCCCCCCCCCAAGGAGTGTGAGGCCTTCCATGAGGGATCTTCAAAATCTGTCATATCTTTTGGAGCAGGGTCTAAGTCTTCTCCCATGTGTCTAGGCTGAGAGAGTATCCCTCTATGTGGAATGGGCTCCCAAAGTCCATTCGTATACCAGGGATAAATCCTGATCTACTACCATTGGCCCATAGATTGCCCAGTCCTCCTAACTAGCACCCATATTCAGGGTGTCTGGTCAGTCCTATGCTGGCTTCCCTGCTATCAGACAGGGGTCCATTTTGTTATTGAGTAATGGAAATGACTGCATTTCCTGATCTGTTTGTTATAATCTTTAAGTGTGTGAAGATATATGCCAAGGAATTTCCAAATGTTAATTCAGAAAATCATGATCATTATTCATCCATGTACTAATAAAGAAAGCCCAATGAGGTCATGAGAAGCTCATATAAAAGCCCTGGAATCATGTGCCCTGAAGTAGGCATTTCAATACAACAGAATACAAACAGAGTGTCTTTGTTAGTCCTCAGCATTGCTGACTTGTTTGCAAGTAAGTGTAATGCTTCTGCTTTTTTTCTATTTTGACATGCCACATCTCTGAGCATATCTGTATACTTCTTCCTTAAATGTCACTTTAGCTCTGCAAACAAAGGACACATTTACAGTCAATTTTTGGAAAATTCATCTGAAATAACTGGGCAATTAAATAAAAACTTATCCATAAAACAAAGTAAATCTTATTACCAGCACCATGCTCAGAAATTACCAACTTTCATTTTAATGACCTACAGATGCATTACATAATAGAATGTCCTCATTTTAGAAAAATGGAAGCAGTATAACTAGGCACTTGGGAGTTGGCTGGGGAAGTATTCAATTCCTCAAAAACACAATTGCACTTCAGGCATTAGCAGGCAGAGATGAGTTGTGAATTCAGAGCTCACCTAGTGTTTTTGGTTGAATGAAAGTAAAGTTCGAATGAAGGCAATTGGACTTTTTTTTTTTTCTTCCTGCCAAGCATTGTGATTTTATCACACACGTTATGCTGGCCACTTAGAAAACACACACAACTGTCTTCAGCTTCATTCTAAACTGTGGTTTAGAAATAAAGTAACACCAGATGGAGAAAATAAAACTGAATTCCTAGTATATTATAAACAAGCTTAAATACTGTGTTCAGCTTTCATGTGGAGTGTGATTTGGTTTGAAAGATTGAATGTAACAATGCTATGGTGACTCATAGCCATGTCTGAAAGTATACACAAATTCCAACGTTTTAGTCTAGACATTATTTTTCTTTTCTTTTCTTTTCTTTTTTTTTGCTTTCTAACTGCTATATACATAATTATAGCAACTGAAATTATTTCAAAACATAAGAAAAGTAATCAACTCACATTCATTACCTTTTTTATTTTGTGTTGCTTAAAGAGATCTTATTAAGGGAGCTGGAGAGATGGCTCTGTGGGAAAAAAAAAAAAAAAACAACAGCCTTTCTTCCAAAGGGTCAGGGTTCAATTCCTAGCACTCACATGGCAGCTCAAAACTGTAACTCCAATTCCAAAAGATCTGAAACCCCCATAGAGACATACATGCAGGCAAAACACTGATCAATTCTCATAAAACAAAAATAAATAAATTATTTTTTTAAAAGAGATCTTATTAAAGTGACTTAACAAGAATGGTGGAGGACACCTCTTACAAGGGTCTCTATGCTTATTAACACCTTAAGGTCTTCATCAATGCCTCTGTTCAGGCTGGGTCGTCACTGTTTATCATCATGTTTTCACAAGTAGATGTTGGGTCAGTATAGCATACAACACGGGCCTGAGTGGAATACCAAACACTACACATTCTAAAGAACTTACTCTCCCTATTCTTTCATTTAATTTCTGTGGAGTCAAGAATGTACTATGACACTTCCCATTTCTTTTGACTATTTAAAAAAAAACTTATTTTTAAATGACAGACAATATTTTATTAATATACCACTCATATGTTGTCATACTTAGGGGTATTATTGCTGTGGTGCAAAACCATGGCTAAGAAAGCAAGTTGGAGAAGAAAAGGTTTATTTTGCTTGTACTTCCATATCAGTTCACCCATCCGTCATCTTAGGAAGTCAGGGTAGGAACTGAAAACTTGCCACCTAAAAGTGGGAGCTGACATGAGAATACAAAGGAGTGCCACTTACTGCTGTGTACCTCATTGTAGTGAGATATTTATTTTGTCTCCTTCTGTGGCACTGACCATGCCCATTGGGGGGGTAGAGCCATGGGCGGAAGTGACCTGTGGAAGGAGATCTAAGGAAGAGCTGGGGAACTCTCTCTTGCTGGCAGGACTCAGACAGGAGAGCATCCGGTGGAACTTGGTGTTCATCTGTCTAGGTTGTAAGTTATTTCTCCCTGAGTAAACATCTATTCGGTTTATTTGTTTATCCTGATCCTTATTTAGCAGCAATACCTCATGGCTCGCTAAGCCTTTTTAATTTTCCTCTTTAATTTTCCTTTTTAATTTTCATTCTTTATTCATTTTACACACTAAACACCATTCCACCTTCCTCCTCTCCTCCCAATCTCCCCTGCCCCCATCCACTCCTAGGAGACAATAAGGCCTCCTATGGGGAGTCTACAAAGCTTGGTATATCAAGTTGAAGCAACACCAAGCCCCTCCCCTTTTCATCAAGATTGAGCAAGACATCCCACCATGGAGAATGGGCTCAAAAAGGCTAGCTCATGCACCAGGGGTAAATCCTGGTCTCCCTGCCAGAAACCACACAAACATACCAAGCCACACACACACACACAGTTGTGACCCACATTCGCAGGGCCTACTTAGGTCTGATGCAGGCTCCCCTTGTCAATCCAGAATCAATGAGCTCCCAATGGCTTGGGTCAGCTGTTTCTGTGGGTTTCTCTGCCAAATAACCCTATTAAAAAGTGGGGTACAGAAGTGAATAGAGAATTCTCAATAGAGGAAATCAAAAAGGCTGAAAGGCACTTAAGAAAATGCTCCACATCCTTAGCCATCAGGGAAATGCAAATAAGGCAAATCTGAGATACCATCTTTCTCCTGTCAGAATGGCTAAAATCAAAAACACAAAAGACATTTTATGCTGGAGAGGATGTGGAGAAAGGGGCACACTTCTCCACTGCTGGTGGGAGTGCAAACTTGTACAACAACTTTGGAAATCAGTATGGCAGTTCCTCAGGAAAATGGGAATCAGTCTACCACAGGACCGGGCAATTCCCCTCTTAGACATATACCCAAATGATCCACATCCCTACAACAAATATATCTGTTCAACTATGTTCAAACACTACACATTCTAAAGAACTTACTCTCCCTATCCTTTCATTTAATATCTGTGGAGTCAAGAATGTACTATGACACTTCCCATTTCTTTTGACTATTTAAAGAAAACCTTATTTTTAAATGACAGGCAATATTTTATTAATATACCATTCATGTATTGTCATACTTAGGGTTATTATTGCTGTGGTGAAAAACCATGGCTAAGAAAGCAAGTTGGAGAAGAAAAGGTTTATTTTGCTTGTAATAACAATAACCTGGAAGCAACCTGAGGGCCCTCAACTGAAGAATGGATAAAGAAGATGTGGACCATTTACACAATGGAATACTACTCAGTGGACAAGAACAATGGAATCTTTAAATCTGCAGGCAATGGATGGAACTGGAAGAAACCATCCTGAGTGAAGTAACCCAGTCACAAAAAGAGGAACATGGCATGTACTCATTCATATATGGATTTTAAACCTAGAGCAAATGATCACCAGCCTATAATTCACACTGCCATAAAACTGTTTTTTTAAAGTCCAGAATTATCAACACATGTATGTCCCCACCTATAATAAGCTAAGATCTCCTCCATTGATCACTAATTAACAAAATGTCCCAAATTCTTGTCTGCTTTTAGCATGGTCTTAGGGAGGCATTTTCTCAACTGAAAATCCCTTTGTTCATATGATTATAGCTTGTGTCAGGTTGACATAAAACTAGCTAGACAGCACAAACATCTTTTGTTCTTTTCATGTGTGTAGAATTTCATGTGTAGTTGCATTTTGCATGGGTTTTTATTTTTTATTACTTTTTAGAGAGTTACCAAAATGCTAGTACTTGCCATCCTTGTTATTCTTTCTGGTTTTTTTTTTTCACCAAAGTGTTAGCTTTGCAAAATTTCCCTTGTGCTATCTTCTATTTTAATCTACTCTGTTTGTAAATTTTATTTTTGAGATTATAAAATAGAAATTTTCTCTCTTCTCATTACTCCCTCTAAATATTCCCATGTAATCCTTCATTGACTCCTTCAAATTTGTGGTCTTCCCACTCCAATTAATTATTGTATCATTCATATAGATATGCACATATACATATTCCTAAATATAATCTGCAACCCATTCTTCAGTCTAATGCTCTCCCAACTGAGCTATTTTGTCTTTGCAACCCATTCTTAATATTGACCATGTACAAAACAGTGAGAACATTAATATTTTCTCAAAATCTGTCTATGGTTTATAAAATGTATCAATCAATGAGATATGCCAATTGTATCTAGCTAAAAGACCATAAATATTTATAAGATATGTAAACAGCAGCATAATAAATATATTGAAAGCTGAAACCGTTAGTTTTCTTTACTTTGGGGTAAGAGATCGAAGAAAGGTCATCTCAAAAGCTATACTCATAGAATGCAAGGTGTTAAACAGCTATGAGAAAATATAGAGCTACTGGCTGAGGACATAGCAAAAACAATGTATTGCAGCACAGAACTGAAAAGAATCAACACAAACATAAGTGGTGATATGTACTAGCTTATTTTGCTTGGAAAAAAACTTGAGGAACATCATGTGGTCTTTGTCCCCAGATGTAGGCAGGTGCTGGTGGTTCTTCACCATAGTTCTCTATGATGGCATATAAAGTAACCATCAATCTCATTATAGGGGAAGGATTTTTAAGTTAGCCTCTCCCCCATTGCTTAGATTCTTAGTTGGGATCATTGTAGTATATCTCTGGACATTTCCCTAGTGTCAGATTTCTTTTTATATCTATAATGGCTTGCTGTATTAAAGGATATCTTTCTTGCTTTACTCTATTCTTCCTCTGAATCAAACTTCCTGGTCCTTCATGTCTTCCACCCACCTCTTCTCCCCTTCTCTTTCTTTTAACTCCCTCTCCACTCTTCCCATGCTTCCAAATTGTTCAGGAGATCTTGTCCTTTTCCCCTTTTCTATGGGACCATGTATATCTATCTTTGCATCTTCCTTGTGTCCTAGCTTTCCTAGAGGTGTGGATTGTACCCTGATAATCCTTTGCTCTATGTCTAAAATCCATATATGAGTACATACTGTGTACATATATGAGTGCATACCGTGTTTGTCTTTATGAGACTGTGTTGCCTCTCTCAGGATGGTTTCTTCTAGTTTCATCCATTTGCCTTAGAATTTCAAGATTCCATTGTTTTTGTTGTTATTTTTTGTTTTATGTTTGTTTGTTTTATTGTTTGTTTGTTTTCTTCTGAGTAATCCTCCATTGTAGAAATTACCACATTATTTTTTTTTTTAATCCATTTTCAGATGGGTGCATCTAAGTTGCTTCCAGGTTCTGGTTATTACAATAATGCAGCTATAAACATAGTTGATCAGATGTCCTTGTTGTATGAATGTGAATTCTTTGGGTATATGCTTAAGAGTGGATTTGATGGATCTTGAGGTAGACTGAGTCGGTCCCTATTTCCTGAGGAACTGTCATACACGTTTCCAAAATGGCTGTATAGTTTGTACGCACAAGCAGTGGAGGAGTATTCCCCCTTTTCCACATTGTCACCAGCATTAAAGGTCACTGGGGTTTTTTATTTTAGACATTCTGTTGAGTGCAAGATGGTATCTCAGAGTTGTTTTGATTTGCATTTCCCTGATGGCTAAAGATTTTGAGTACTTTCTTAAGTGACTTTCAGCCATTTTGGATTCCTCTATTGAGAATTCTCTATTCAGCATTGCACCACACTTTTAAATTGGATTATTTGGTGTTTTGGTGACTAGCTTCTTGAGTTCTTTGTATATTTTGGAAATCAGACCTCTGTTAGATGTGGAGTAGGTAAAGATCTTTTCCCATTCCATTTTGTCTAGCTGTTTGCCTTACAGAAGTTTCTAAGTTTGAGGAGGTCCCATTTATTAATTGTCGATCTCAGTGTCTGTGCTACTGGACATATTCAGGAAGCAGTCTCCTGTACCATTTTGTTCAAGGCTATCTCCCACTTTCACTTCTAAGACGTTCAGTGTGGCTGGATTTATTTTGAAGTCTTTGATCCATTTGGACTTAAGTTTTGTGCATGGCGATAGACATGGGTCTATCTGCAATCTTCCACACACCAGCATCCAGTTGTGCCAGCTTCCTTTTTTCTGTTGCATAATTTTAGCTTCTTTATCAAAATCCAGGTGTTTGTAGGTGGGTGGGTTAATATCAGGGTTTTTATTTCAATTCTATTGTTTTTCTTTTCTATTTTTGTGACAACACCAAGCTGTTTTCAGGACTATAGCTCTATAATAGAGCTTGAAGTCAGGGATGGTGATGCCTCCCAGATGTTACTTTCTTGTATAGGGTTGTTTTTGCTATCCTGGGTCTTTTGTTTTTCATATAAATTTGAATATTGTTCTTTCAAGGCCTGTGAATAATTATGCTTGGATTTTGATGGTGATTGCATTGAATCTGTAGACTGCTTTTGGACCATCCCTGCATCACTGGGATAAAGTCTAGTTGATCATGGTGGATGATTTTTCTGATTTGTTTTTGGATTTGATTTGAGAGTATTTTATTTTATTTTTATTTTCTTATTTTACATATTGATCCCTGTTCCCTCTCCCCCTTACCTCCTTTCTGATCTCCCACCCTCCCATGGTCCTGGCTACCCTCCCATCCCACCCCTCTCCCCATTCCACAGGTAGGGTGATGCCTTCCAGGAGTGGTCATCTAAATCTGTCAAGTCATTTCGAGTAGGGACTAGGCCCTCCCTCCTGTCTCTAGGCTAAGGGAGTATCCCTCCATGGGGAATGTGCACCCAAAGTCCTTTTGTGCACTAAGGATACATCCTGGTTCCACTGTTAGAGGTCCCTTAGACTGCCCAGGCCTTCTGAGACCCATGTTCAGGGGGTTTGAGTCAGTCCAATGCTGGATTCCCAGCTATCAGTCTGGGGGGTCCATTAGCTCCTCCTTGTTCAGGTCAGCTGTCTCTGTGGATTTCTGTAGCCTGGTCTTTTGACTGTATTATATTGAGTATTTTTGCATCAATGTTCATGAGAGAGATCGGTCTGTACTTTTCTTTCTTAGTGTTTTTTTTTTTTTTTTTTTTTTTTTTGTTGTTGTGTGTGTGTGTGTGTGTGTGTGTGTGTGTGTGTGTGTGTGTGTGTATGTGCGTGCGCACGCGCACGTGAGTGACTTGATTACCAAGTTTGGCAATAAACCTTCTGATTCTATTCTGTGGAGGAATTTGAGGAGTATTGGTATTAGCTGTTCTTTGAATTTATGGTTCAATTCTGCCCTAAAACCATCTGGCCCTGAGCTATTTTTTTTAGGTGGGAAACTTTTGATGACTACTTATATTTCATTAGGGAGTATAGGTCTATTTAAATTGCTGGTCTGTTTTTTATTTAATTTTGGTAAGTGATATCTATCCAGAAAATTGTCCATTTTCTGTAAATTTTCAATTTTGTGGAATACAAGTTTTCAAAGTATGACCTGAATATTCTCTTGTTTCCTCAGTGTCAGTTGTTAAGTCCACCTTTTCATTTCTGATTTTATTATTTGCATGTTCTTTCTTTGGTTAGTTTGATTAACTGTTTACCTATCTTATTGATTTTCTCAAAGAACCAAATCTTTGTTACATTGATTCTTAGTATTGTACTCCTAATTTCTACTCCTGATTTCAGCCCTCAATTTGATTATTTCCTGGTGTCTACTCCTCCAGGGTGAGTTTGCTTCTTTATGTTTTAGAGTTTTCAGTTGTCCTGTTAATTTTCTAGTGTAACTATTCACCAATTTCTTCATGTGGATTCTTAGTGTCATGAACTTTCCTTTTAGATGCACTTGCAAAGTGTCCCATAGGTTTAGGTATGTTGTGTCTTCATTCTCATTAAGAAGTCTTTACTTTCTTTACTTTATTTCTTCCTTGACCCAGGAATGGTGCAATTTGGTTAATTTTTGTAAATCCATCTGGCACAGAGAAGGAGGTATATTCTTTTGTGTTTGGATTGAATGTTCTATTGACGTCTGTTAAACCCAATTGGGTCATAACTTCTGTTAGTTACTTTGTTTCTTTGTTAAGTTTCTGTCTAATGGTCCTGTCTAGTGTTGAAAGTAGGGTGTTGAAATCTCCCATTGTAAGAGTTGAGGTTTTATGATATTTGAGTTTTAGTAATGTTTCTGTGTGTGAGAAAGAAGATGTGAGCATATGTGTGAGTGTATGTGTGTCAGTCAGCCTGTCCTTGTTGGAGTATATATTTTAAATGCCCCATACTATCTTTGCCTGCATTATACTCTATGATGCTGAATAATTCAGTCATACCCCTCAGCAGCATTATTTATCCTAATGTGTTCTCCAGTGCTATAATTATCTAAAGAATTCTATAACGATTAGGATGACATTATTAGATGAAAGAAGTTCTGATCCAGATACAAAGGAAGCACCATTAATTTTGCAATATTAATTGTTAAAATACAGAATTCTGAACTTTTACATGTCTGACAAATTCAGTGTTTTTTTTTTTTATTGCCTCTTCAAATTCAAGTGACAATTTTTTTTTACTGATTATACTATTCTAATTAAAGAATGAAGAAAACAATTTAGTGGAAATGCATGACATTATGATGAGAACTTATTGATCACAAATTAATTTAAAAAGATACATTCCAATTAAAGGACCTGCTTTGAAAGCTCTAATTCTACCAATGATGATTTTCTTCAAAGAAAAGATTCGACCTATGTAAACTTTCCTGCTTTTTAGTTAAAAAACAATTTTCAAATTGAGAATAATAACAGGATTTACACTCTCTGTTATACTTGACAACTGAGCCATGTTTTGATCCAATAAAATATTCCTTTCCATATAGTTTGAGGTTGGTGTGTTTTGTTTTTTCATCCTTGTCTTCACTACCTTGGTATAGGCTGATGGATTCCTGACTTTAGACACAGAGTGATCAACTGTCTCATGATTTTGCTGTTAGTCCTTCCCCACTGCAATGGACTGCACTTTTTCTTAAACCATAAACAAAAATTTACCTTTCCTTCTTTTCATAGCTTTTGTCAAGTATTTTGTTCCAGCAATGAGAAAAAAAAGTAATAAAAAGTGATGGACTTTAAAGTTAAAATATTATTGAAAATAAAAACAAATATCTTTCAAATTGCTTATTTCAAAGTTCTGAATAAATTAGTCCCAGTACATCTAACTACAATTCAAGAAGTTCAATGGCATTAAGTATAGAATATTCTCACTTAGCTATATTATTTTAGATTTCCAGTAGACTTTAGAAAGTATCTAACACTGAATATAGAAATTCAAGAAACACCTGAAATAAAGTCAAGCAATTATGAAAGGCAGTTTGGTGTGTTACAAAACTTAGACATTTTATTATTCATTTATGACATTTTCCTATGAAAGTAAAATTGTCCTTCAATAAGCTTTATCATGAAAAATCCTACTATATAATAGGGAGGAAATGAATATGTTTTAAGGGGTGTTTTGAATATCAGAAGGGAAATAGCCAACAGTTTCAGAACAATTAAATAAAGCATTACTAGGCAATACACAGAAACCAATAATATTCAGAGTCAAAATATTGTTTTGTTTTCTAGTTCTAGTTCTAACACCCTTTGGGTTTTCCTGAGAGTCTTTGTGTTACGTAGCCATTCATTCTCTATACTGATAAACTGTAAAAGTCATGTATAATATAAAATAAAAGTTCAATTTATTGTATGAACCAACTAAATATAAAGACACTTTTAAGCTTTAACATTAAGTGCTACTGACATTATTAGCTAATTGTTATATAACGAAGTGATGTTACAGAATAGGAAGTGAAAATAAGGCTTAAACACCTGTTTTAAATTTTGAAATGAATTCAACATAGCTGAAGTCCCTCTGTTTCTGAGTGGCTTTTGATAAATAAGTTAAATCAAAGAGCAGTAGCCAGCGAATGTGTGCTGATTCCAACCAAGCTCTTAAAAACTCCTCTCTTCACTTTATTGCTTTTTCCTACTTCCTCTTTCATGCTCCATCTGCAAGCTACTAATCCAAGAACTGTTTCCCTTGAGTATACTTTTTCCCAAAGAGATCATTTCCGTAACAGAAAAGATGGTAAAAGAAAGATTAGTGCCTAGTAGAAGAACTTCTGAAACAACAAATGGACCCAAAGGGACAATCAGAAGAAAGAAAAAGTAACAAGGAGATCTGAAACAATTCCTCAGGAATAGAGGAACCAGGAAAAATCTGAAAAACCTCAAATGAACTTTCTTTGAGCAAAGACAGGCTACTTATCTACCCACTTCCAGCCTTTCCATAACTTTCCAACTCATCTCCTAATTATATGGATATTACTATAAATTTTTTTTTGTTGAAGAACATGTTGGTCAGCTAATATTTTATTTGTTGGATGTTTCATCTATCTAATTTATTTATTTATTTATTTATCATGTTGCCTAGGCTGCCCTTGAACTTACTATATTGTTGAAACTCTCCTTAAATACCCAATGCCCCTTTCTGTACTCCTCAGGCACTAGGATTATAGGTATTTGCTACCTTGTCCAGCTTATAAATTTAATTTACAACACACAGAAAATAATGTGACTCTATGAAAAGCACCTGAATTAAATAAGCAGTCATAAATTTTGTGTCTGTAGCCTAAGTTCTATGATATGTCTATGTATTTTTAAATAATTGTGATATGCCATAAGACCAGCTCCACTCTCGCACTCTCTTCTGATGTTCACCCTGTAATATATTACTAAAGTTTTCCATGATCTTTTATTTCTAATGACAGTTTATTCATTGAAGTCAGAGAAAACTGAAATTTGAAATAAGATTTAATATTCTTGATTTTTTGTGATTGATTTGATCATTTTATTATAGAATTGTGACATGGCTCTATAGTGTCTGGATTGAGTGTTCTAGTGTCACAAAATCAACAGATAACAAATGTTCTTTATTCCTTTTTGAACTTCTGAATTATTTTACCTGCAATATTGGTGAAAATATACATCACTGACTAATACATACCACCAAGAATGTGTATGTGTTGTATGTAAAATACGGTATTGTTATTACATACTAATGATGTCAGTTGCATAGAATTTGTTAATTCAGTAAAACAGATTGGAAAATTTTAGATTAATTAGACTACATTTTCAAACTGAAGATAATTTGAGGAAAAAATCAGGTTGTCAAATATAGTTCTGTGATACCTTTTCTTTTTTCTACTTTTTAAATTAGACATTACCTTTTCTATAGTACACATATCTAAACATCTATCAAACAGCTTACTGTGTAATTAAGAGTGTGATGTTTACATCATGGATATTTCTCATTTTTGAATATACTAACAATTTTAATTCTTTTTTCTTTTTTTGTTTGTTTGTTCATTTTGTTTTGTTTTCTTGGTTTTTCTAGACAGGGTTTCTCTGTCTTTGAACTAGCTCTGTAGACCAGGCTGGCCTCACACTCACAGAGATCTGCCTGCCTCTACCCCTGAGTGCTGGAATTAAAGGCATGTCCCACCAATACCCTACCCAAACTTAATTCTTAGTAAGTATTGTTATAGTAATATAGGATAGAAGATTAAAAAACTTCATATGTCTAAGATTTTTCTTCTTTGATAAAATTTAATAGCATCTCCTATAACATATATTTGTTTCATTACAAAAATTTTACCATGTTTTTATGTTACATCATATACTCCAATTCTGTTCACCTCCAGGTTTCCTCATATACCCCCCTTATCCCTTTATCCCTGCTCCACACCCATATAAAGAAAAAAAATCAAAGTAAGCAAACAAAACAACAACAACAACAACAACAACAAAAAAAAACAAAAAACAAAAAAATCAAAACAAAAACCTTAGTGGAAAAATCTCTTTGCTTCTCCTTCTCTCCTGCTTCCACATCTCTTTTTCATTTGTCCTGGTCCTTGTGGCAATGAAGTCTTCAGTGTGCCATATAGTATGTCCCTCTTTGTCCCATTAGTTTTACTGACAAATGTCTATTTCATTGAGTCACTGGTCTGGCTGAAGGCCTCTGGTTTCTGGTACCTCATCATCACTGGATCCTCACAGGCACTCGTCTGGATTATCCAGTGGCTTTCAGGAGTCTTGGAGATCTTGCAAGTATTGTTCCACAGGACCAGTCCCTTCACCAGCTCCAGCAAGTCCTAGATTGGGTAAATGTCTGGGTGGCTCATCCCAAGGCCTGACTGTGTGCTTGGAGCAGCCAAGTGGTTAATCTGTGCCCCTAGGGCCACCCACTTTACCTTGATTGTTTCAGCCCCTTCCCACATGCTTGCTTCAAGGTCTGTTTACCCTGGCCTGTGGTGAGAGGTGTGGGCTATCTCTCCAGCATGCAGGAACCAGCTCTCTTGCTGAAGTGTCCAGCAAAATGTTAACCTTATTTTCAATTAATCATAGTGATTTTGGTCCTGTCTTTCTGACTATAATGACATCTGATCTCAAATCACCAATTTTCAGTTGCAAAATGCCATGTTACAGAACAGAATAAATAGCAATTGTTGATCAAAAGCCAAAAGCCACATTAATATATAAAATAAAACTTATGTAAAACAATTTGATAGTAACTCAATGTTGTGTTACCTTTCCACAGATGTGACAATATATGTGAAAAAAAATCTCTTTAAAGGAAGAAAAGTTCCTTTTCTTCATTGTTTCAGTCCATGGTCAGTTGGCACCATGGTTTGTGCACCTGTTTTGAGACAGAAGTACATAATTATAGGGTATGTGTGGTAGAACAAAACTGTTTACCTCATTGTAACTAGTAAATAAAAAAGAGAGCTCGCTTGTGTAACAAAGAAAGAATAAAGAACATCTCTCAAAACCAATTATCTATAAGATCACAAGTATATCAGTTTGCATATGAGTTCAGAGTGTTCCTGGTCTAATTATCCCTGAAAGGATTCAGCTCTCATCAGTGCTGCTTTGGGGTCCACGCCTTCAAACTTGAGTTTTTCAGTGACATTTAAATCCTATCAATAATTAAAAGCCAACTACAGGTTGAAGTAGAAGCATACATTCCTCTAACTACAAGCTCTTTTACGTATCTCGATTAGTTAATTGCATAGTCTATAGATTGCCATAGAATTTTTAAAAAAATCCCAAAACAAGCTGACTGTGGTGACTGTTTTAATTTCATTTTCTATTGTCATCCTAACTGTGTTTTTAAGTCCCAAGTGGAATCTTTGAGTTCAGTGCTCTTCCATATCCGAATACTTAAGTGTCACTCCTCAAGAATCCTCAATACTATCATCATAAATGCAAGTGCTTTAGTTTGCTTTCTATTGCTGTGAAGGTCTTCATGATCTAAAACAATTTGTAAAAGGAATAGATAAATTCATTGGCCAACTCCCAGGTCAAAGTTTATCACTAACAGAAGTGCAGGGTGGGGGATGCTTGAATTGGAGTTGAAGCAAAGGCCATGGAAAAATGGTGGTGGTTACTGGCTTGTTTCCCTCTGTGCACCTACCTAGAAGTGTCACGCAGTCTCTTGGACCCTCATATACCAAATCAAAAACTTTCCCAACTGATTTGCCTACATGCAGTTAAGTCATTTTTTTCAATTGTGATTCCTTTTCCAAGATAATTCTAGTTTGTCAAGTTAACAAAAAAAAAAAAAAAAAAAAAAGAAGAAGAAGTAGGACACCTGTTACTCATTTTTCATCACATTCAGACAAGAGCTTTTGAATATTTATTCAGTGATTGTTATGAACATAGAATACACTGCATCTCCGAATATAGCTGAGAAGGTCTTCTGGACCTGAAGTTACAGATGAGTGTGAGTCATCATGCAGGTGTTGGGAATTGAACCAGGGTATTCAGGATGAATACAAACCCTTGAGCCATCTCTCTAGACACTTTGTGAAAGGTGTAATGTCACAGTTTAAAGACAATCCAACTTAGCTTGATCAAAAAGTATGAAAATGCTAGTTTTGATTCTGCATGATGACATAATGTCCTCCAAGATGCAAATTAAGTCACAACTATGAATGCATAGAATTAAGGCACCAGGAGAACTCTCCAGTTTATTTTTTGTTCACATGCTGCCTTTTTAGAGCTGGTTTTAGTTTACCTGAATGGTAAACTAGTGTTTTTACAATCCCAAATAAATGAATGGCTGGAATTGAAAAATCAAATATCAGTGTAAGCACTAACCTGAATTTTATCTTTTGAATCATAAAGAAGTGGATCTGCCATAGTGAAAACATCAGATATACCTTTTGGCCACAGCTACAAACAGGAGGATTTCTATAATATCTAAATCTTCCCTTTTCTTGCTTCTCTGTGCCCATGAAAATTAATGACATTTAATGCACTTTGCAACGAGATTTCAGTAGGAGACTTTACCTCAGTTAATTAAAATATGATTCATTCTTTATGTGCTGCCTGAGCACCCTCACACCCAAAAGTGTGCCATTTTAGGCGTGTGAATGGAAGTCTATGAATTCATTAACATGGAAATATTATATGTGTGTGTATATACCCCTTCCTATTCTGAAATGATTTTTCAAACTGATGTTGCTAAAGCTGTTACCAACTACTTATGCTATCAATTCAACTTAAAATACAAATACATATGTATTAATTTCTTTATCCTTCTGTCATACAGTAATACTTTTGATAATAAATAAAATTCCAAAATGAAACAAAAAAAAGCAGCTTGTAAAATCATCAGTGCCTCACACTTGGATGAAAATCAGTAATCTTGGTTCCTAATGCCATTCCTCACCCTCGGTTAATGCACTAAGAAAAAACAAAGAAACAACATCATGCAAGGAACATAGTGCAGGTTTTTTATTCTGTTTGGAACTTGTAAGTCCCATCTTGAAGCCTCATATGTGTCACTGCTCCTGCTCTCCACTGAGTTTTTCTAAGACCTGCCCTTCATTGAAAAATGCTTGAGAGGAATGAAGACAGCTAAGTGTAAAAGAAGGGAGAACTCAAGTGTCTTTTTAGGCAACCAAAAATCTCTGGTTCTCGTTTTGTCCTAGTTGTGTTTCTCTGGGATCTTAGTAAGAATACAATAAAAAAAAAAGTCTTCTTTGACTAAAAACAAAATCTCCTGTAGAATAAATATCATTTTTTTGGTAGAGACTGGTGATACATGTAATGCCACTTTTAATCACCCAAAGCATTAACTGGCAAATATATGCCCTAACGATTTGGAAATTTGTATACAGAAGATCATGGAGCATATTGTTAGCACATTTTGTGTAAATTAATGACAATGGCAGCTAATTGTATGCCAGAAATAATTTCCAACTTGACATAATGTTTATGATCATCATGAAGTTGTTCGAATTTTAATTGATGTTATTACTTCTAGCTGACACACAGAGATAATATCATTTGATAAATTTCTATATTGAGGGGTAAATGTGAATAATTTTAATTCACATCCTAGGAATCTACAGTCTTCATTTCTTGACACCTGGTAGAAATGAATGCAAGTGGCAGCACAGAATTTAACTCATTGCACTTTGACCTTAACCTGCAGGTAGTCCCATGCATAGTTTCTGTGTCCAGTGGCCATTTGTTTTCTCAATATGCTGCCAAAATACTTGCCAATTAGTGTCAATCGCAGAGGTGGATTGGGAATGTGGTTGGTCACCTATCGAGGAAGAAAGGCTAAAAAACTGTTAGCACATTTTCATGAGAAGAAGAAGCTACACAAAGTGATCAGTAATAAATTTAAACAAATATGTATTACTTCAGTATTCCAGAATCTACAAAACTGCCACATTAGTGGCAGTTATCAAAATGAAAATAATGTATGTCCTCCTATATTGTTGAATATGGGAAGTAGTTGATATATTTGTTTTATTATTCCCAAATTCTATTGTGTATCTTGGTAACCAACACATAGAAAAAGTTAGTAAAGAAAGAATTTTTCTAGTAACTTTTGAGATCAATTTTCCTATATATTAGAAAAATCCACTAGAGGGATTTTAAGTAGTACAAGTGAAACAGACACTTTTGTTCACAATCTAAAGGGAGATCACCCTTTCTCAAAACATGTAGGCAACACATAGTTAAATATTTTCCTTTCACCTTGATAACACTTTTTCTAGTTATAGTTAATTTAATTAACATCACACCATGAAGGAATCAGAAAAAAATAGAGAAAAAGGGTCTGTTTGCTGGCAGATAGGAAGACAGTAGCACAAACTTTTGTTAATTTAACCACTAGCAATATACATAATTGAGTCACAATTAAAATGAAGGCACATAGCTCCTCAAGTAGAGAATAATGGGCAATAGATATAATTGTGCTTTTTAATGATTTTTACATATAGAACATTATATATATATATGTATATATGAGAGAGAGAGAGTGAGAGAGAGAAAGGAACATATGCATGTGTTTATACAGTCACATTTATTCTCTTCAATGGCTGAGAACTATTTTATGTGAGCACATTTATAAATATATTGTCATTTTTTCTCGTATTTGAAGATGACATTTTCAAAGAGAAGTAATTACAAATGTGAAAACAATTAATTTTATTTAACTTTTCAAAATATTTTGGTATGTAGTTTAGGTGTGTATCTTACGGCAGTGCATGTAGAAATGAGATTAATATTGCCTGTCTTCCTCACTTGTTCCCCACCTTACAAAGGTTTATTTTTTACTTTTTGCATATAAGTGTTTGCTTACATGTATGTGTGCGCATTACATGTGTGCCTGGTGTACCGGGTTTCCTATTACTGTGGTTACAGACAATTTTGAAGCCTCAAGAAGGATCTCTGAAAGAGGAATAAATGCTCTTAATTTCTGAGCCATCTCTCTGGACTCCCTTTTAACATTTTGAGGCAAGATATCTCACTGAATCTAGAGCTCAAGGTTTTGGCTGCACTGGCTACCTAGTAGCCCCTGACATTTCCTGTCTTCACCCGTTCTGAAGCCGAGTTTAAAGATATGAGAAATGTCCACAAATACTTGGCTTTTAAAATTTGAAAAAAGAAATTCTAGTTATATTGTTCCTTGGGCATCTTAAGTAAAAAAAAAAAAAAATAATCTCAGGTACCTGATTTTCTTTTAAGTGTGTTGTATTTTCAGATTTATCTTTTCATGTTTCTTCCTATGTTTTATGATCAGTTCTGTTTGAATTTACTGATAATTTGGTATGAAATGTTATAAAAAATATAGGAAAAATCTAAATAATATCAAATATATTAAGTTCAAACACAGAAAGACAATGGACAATGCAACTTTTTTATTTTTTTTCCCTAAATGTGTTTCTAAAGAGATAAGAATGGACTATATCAGTTCAAAAATTTTACTTAGCATGCGCTTATAATATGTATTAAAGCCTTAAATTCAGTTAAATATAATTTTGATATTTAATTTCTTTCACCCTGATGGAATGGGAATAAAAATTAAAATTTGTGGTATTTACTTTTGAGAGAAGATTAGGTTTTGTAAAGCCTTCTTTGTACTTCTAGGAAAATCAAGATTCTCAAAATAAATCTGAGTCAGTATACTCTTGGGTTTGAGAGTATCAGAGACTTATTTACAATCTGTGAAAACAGTTAAGAAGAACTCTGAAGGTTAAACAGAGAGGAACCCACTGGGAAATGAACTAGACTAGTTAAGGCTGTATTACAAAAGAAGCAAAGCACAGGGCATACAACCCTCCTGAGGGATAACAAATCTAATCAGTCGTTCAAGTGCTTCACAAACCCAAACTGAATGTTGATATTTTCTATCTGGTTGCATTTTATGATTGTGGATGGTGTGCCAGAGGACGGGCAAAGCGTGCTTGCCTTTCATTTGAATAGCCCTACCAGTCAAGTGGCAGCAGCTACTTTAAGTACAAAGTGATCACAACAATTTTTCTTTTTGTTTCGAAGATATTGGTTCAACACATTTACTGTGACTAATCAAGTTGGGATGTAAGAAATATATATAATAAGGTTTGATTTATAATTGTGAATATTCTGTACTATACTCTCCCTTTATAACTTCATCTGGAGTATCTTTCACAATGTCACACTTGTGACCCTTTCACCCAGAAAATGGCCATCTAGAAATAGAATCCAGGTCAGCATTTAAACATAACATATTCTGCCTTTCTAAATCATTATCAATAAACCATTTGTGTATGAATTACAAAATTACTTTCAAGAAGCAGGTACAATTACAATAATTAAATATATATGTGAAGGAAGTTTAATTTAAATGCAAAATGACTGTCACTATGATGTTAGTTAATATCCAGAATGTCAGTATTTCATTCATACATTTCTGTTAATGTTTTCAAATATACTGCTTTCTACATTAATCAAGTTGTATTTTGTATTTATCTGGAAAAATTACTAATTTAAGAACATGATTTTCTAGGCTTTAAGAAGCATATCCATAGAGTCGCAGTTATTCTCAATGTAGAGAAATACATACAAATTTGATGGACATCTTGGTTGTTTTCCGTTTCTGGCTATTATGAATAAAGCTGCTATGAACATAAAAAAAATTCTTGCTAGGTAGAATCAAATTGCATATTTTTCTACCTCATTTAGTAATAACTTTAATGATAAACTCCTCTGTCTTGATGTGGAGTAATTGGTCATTTGTAGAACATCAGTAGTAGATTATTAATAGGCTATTGTCACTAATGGGAGTCTCCAGGTTACTTGATACATTCCAGAAGAAAGAATGAATAAAGGTAGTAGATAAAATTACTCATTGTATAGAACTGAACCTTAAGATTCTCCAAATCTTTCTGGACTCTCTGTTTCTAAGTGGTCCAAGTCCTACAACCTTAGAAAAATGCCACTGGCATTTTTTAGCAAGAAAAACTGAGTTACTAGTGTAAGATACAAATAACAACTATAACAAATATCATATTTACATCATGCATAGCAATATGACAATTTCTTATATAATCCTAGAGAAAGTATATAAGTAATTTTACTGTAATGCAATAGAACAGTGCAAGGTTTCAACTCCACATGGTACAAGTCCATAATTTCATTTATTCAGCAGGCATACTTACACAAGGGTGATATACTCATGGCAGCAATGTTTGTCAAAGCCTCAGAATTTAAATTGTAGTATATTCAGAATACACTCAAACACACACACACACACACACACACACACACACATATATATATATATATATATATATATAATGAATATTATATTTTATCAACATGATAGATTGTTTCATAGCTACAAAAATTAAAGTACTTTTGTACATGCGGGAAAATATCCTAGATATATTGTCTAACCAGCAAAACAATGGGTATAAAATATAGAAACATGTTTGAAATACTCTTTATTACTGAACAAAAGGCATATGTTTTATACATACACTTGACAATACCTGGCCTCTAAAACAAAAACTAATAAATTCACACAATAGTTAAATTTGTGAATAACAAATTGAGTAAGAGTGGCAAAGTGAACTTGCATATGTATAAGTTTATAATTTAAAATATTTAAAACATGACTCAGAAATCCAATAAAAATGTTAATATAATAAATATAACTACACATGAAAAAATGAAAGTATCAAATCTCCCCTCAAAAGTTGTAGTTGTTGTCTTGGAAGTTTTTCATGGAATTTGGTAACATGCATATTTTTAAAACATTCTTTACTTTGTAGATTAAAATCATAATTTGTTGATCATTAACAATATATCACACACCACATAGAGCATACTGTTCTATAAGGCTGTCACAGGCATCCACGTCTCTACATTTCAGATGTGAAAATGAGAGCTCCAACCTGCCCAAAGCTGTAACATGTCTAAGTCCCTGAGGAAATGTTCTATCCACCATAAATCAACTCCTACCAACATCTCCTCATTTGGGTCACAGCTACTATACCAGGCTGGGTCTGCAACTCTGTTACAGAAATAGTGTAAGACTGTAAATTGCCAGATTCATTATAGTTTCTAAAGACTACTATTACATCTGACATTGAGTGATATTTTAGAATGAAGTTCAATGATCATTAAAATAATTTGTCTGACATAGTATCAATTTTATACCATAGATTCATTCTCAGACAAAATAAATTCAATGCTACTATAGCATCTTAAATAATTCCAAATTAGATTCAGTTTCAATAAAATGCTATAATCTTAAATTGTATTGTTTTATTAGTCAAAGAAGCAATTGCTTTGTTTAGAAAATCTGTATCTCCAGTGTATAAACTGAAAGATATTCTGAAATTAAATGTATAATTATTGTATTTCAAATGCAAATAGAAAACGGGGACTATGTAGGATTTATAGCCTTTTATACTGGTAACATGAGAGGCTGCTTTCATGGAGCACTGATACAATGGATTTCAGTTTCTAATTTTGTAGGTATAAAAAGCACCACTTCTGATAAGGACAGCTGGCACGAGTGTCTCTGAAAACTGGTTCCACAAATTTCTAGTGCTCTTCAGAACCTGGGAACTGATTGTGATTAATCAGGGAAAGGCCCTTCTCTAATAAGCCTATGTCCAGTCCAATTGCTGAACATGACACTCTGGAGAATTACATCGCCAAATGGTCTACTAGCTATGGAAGGTTGAACGACTGGCTGAATTAAATAGCTCACCTTAGATGACCTTAGAAATGGGCATATTGATATAAGATGAAGAAAAGATCCATGAATTAATGATTTTGTATATGATATATGTATTTGGAAAGAAAAACCTTATAAGAATTAAAAAAAAAAAAAAAAAAAACACTGTCTGCTTTCAAGTATTATCATGCTGTCTAAATGCCGCAATCACTCAGGTGACAGCCTGCAGAGTGCATCCATCCCTTCACTCCTGATTACAGATAACATTTTTAGCTTGAGGATAAGAGAAGGAAGTGAGAGACTGAACACGGAGAAAAGTCATCAGGCATCATAAGACAGGAACAGATCATTTTTTATGACTTTGCCATCTCCCAGTCCAATGCCTGCTGCAGACATGAATTGTTATTGGAAAGTGGGATTCTAAGACAAGTGAGTCATGTCTCAGAGTGTGCTAACTCCTAAAACAATTTATTCGCTAAAAAAATATACAAAAACTTTGTCAGCATCAAAAGGTCTTGAAGTATGGAGTTACCACATGACTCAGTCATCACACAACCAAAGAACTGCTTTGATTGCAATGCAGATACATCCCCAGTCTCACCAAATGAAGACAGTACTGCAGGAAATCTTAAAGACTTATAAATAGTAGGAAAAAAATTCTTTTCAAGTAAGTCAAGGCATATTTTAGGAAAATCTCAACTTCTTGCCATAAATAAATTCTGGCATTTTTGTTGGTTTGTTTTACAATTAAAGCAATATAGAACAAAAGAAGAACTTGTGGTATCAGACTGCTTGTTCATTATGTAATTTTCATGGAAAACAGTCATATATGAAAAGGGTTAATACAGGTGGTCCCCTGTGGATAGGCAGGTCTCCTGTGTTCAGAGCTGCTCCCTGAGGTTCCCTGAAGGTGTCTGGATTGTTGGCTCCACCCTCTGTCCCAGTGCTCAACCAGAGCTGTGGGATAGTGGGTAGGGTAGGGCACAGGGTAGGGGGGGAGGGTAGGCTCTCGGTGGGGGTGGTTGGGGGTGTATCAGAGCTCCAAGAGCACTCTCCATGGGGAAAGGACATAGGGGCAGGGGGATCCAGGGCGAACCCAGGGAACTCCCAGGGAAGGGGAATTGACTTAAATGACCCCTCCTGGAAGGCATTAACCTACAAGTAGAGTTAGGGGTATGGGAAGGGAGGGTGGGAGAGTGAGAGGGAGGGAGGGGTAACTGGGATCAATATGTAAAATAAGAAAAATAAACAAATAAAAATTTCCTATTCCCAATTTTTAAAAAAATTAATAATATCTTTATTTTTTAGTAACTTCTTCATCAATAAAATCGTTTGTAATAAAGCTTTTGTTTAAGAGTTTTCTAATATGTAAATTCTGTCATCCCTATCATGCAACTTGAATGAAATGCCAAACATCAAACCATGATTATTTGAGCATCAAATAATTAAATGATGGACAAAAATTTATATTAAATGACATAAATAAATTATTTAAAGAGGTACAAAGAAAGGTTCTTACATACCTTCAAAAACTCAATTTATAAATGTACACTACACAACAAAAAAAGAGAATTACAATTTAAAGAATAATAATGTGACTTTTTTCCAGGCCAGAATCCTATGTGGTTACTAAAATTATTCCTCCGCAGTACACAGTATACAATATTTAATTCTTTCAAAACACCACCCAATATAGTGTTTAGTAATTATAAATGGACTTCTGGTTAATGTATGTCAGTGATCCCTTATTCCTTTAACCATCTATTTATATTGAAAATACTATTAATGATGAATTTACTTTGATATCATACCCTTATTGACCTCACTGCACTAAAGATCAAGAAATAATTTATATAACACATAAATAAATTCACATTCTCCCTGTAACCATAAAAAAGCATAATTTAAATGTGAATTGAGAGACAATTCAATTTGCACAATTGAGAGACATTGTGCAAAGTATTTTATTACTGCACTTAAATAGTACCTATATTCTGTGAAAACAGAACAACAACAACAAAAACAAAAACCCAAGGGCGGGTGCAAATTGAAAACCCAAGGAAAAACAAATCAACAAAAAGTGAGCATTCAGAGTAGAAGCAAAACCAGGAACGAACATATGAACATAAGAAGCAACTTCTTAAGAAAAATTAATAAACTAGTAGTAGTATGTTAATGCTAATTTCCTAGTTTTAAAATTGCTTCCATTCTTTACAGAGTTAACTTTGAGAAGCTAATTAAAGGAACTGCTCAGACATAAGCCATATGTTTTACAACATGTTGGTAGGTTCAACTATCAAAAAGTCAAACTATCAATCAGATGTGCTGAATTCTCTATTAGCGTTTCTGCAATATTATTTGTATACACTTATGTCACCTGCATTCCTCACTACACGGTGTTTATTTTTGTTTTAACATTTAAAAAATAACAATATATTTAGGCTGATTAATAACTTAGAGTACATTTTGAAATATCGGGACTATGGAATATTTTAAATCTTTTAAAATGTTTTATTTTATGTATGTGAGTGTTTTCTTCACATGTATGCCTGTACACTACTTGTTGGCTTGATACCTTTGAAGGTCACAAGAGGATGTCGGATGCCCTGGAATTGGAGTTGTGGATGGTTGTGAGCAGCCAGGTGGTTCCTGAGAATCAAACCCAGTGCCTCTGAGAGAATTAACTGAGCCATTGTTACAGCTCCAACATATGAACTGTTAAGGATTATTTGAAAGTAATGTATAGCTACATATTGTTTTAATTAATAGAAATAATTTACATAGAGAAGATTATTCAGGCATTGAAGGTCAAGATGCAATATGAAATAAATTGTATTGATTATAAGAAAATGTGAATGTAAAATTAGGTGTAGATATTGTGTAAATATTTACATGATGATTCCAGATGTCTTGATTCAATTCATGATTTGCAAGACTCAGTTCATAAGTTATATGTATTAGATTTTTGGGTCTCTATGAAATATATATATATGTATATGTATATATATACATATATATATACATACATACATGTATATATAAGATATGAATGTTATTTGCAATATAAAGATTAATGTACTTATTTTCCAGTGTATCATGATATGTCATGAAGAAAAATTTCTAGAAGTGTGACTTTTTTAACTAAGAGGTAAACAAACAAAGGAAAAGTTGGACTAGAGATTGTCATTTGCCTATGTAGTTGACAGGGTTCTGCTCTTTGACAAAAATCTGAGAAAATTACCATAAAGGCAGGAAGTATTTATTTCTAATCATGTTTTCAACAATTTTGGACATTGTCAACTGACTACATTTCCCTGACCTGTGGTGAGGCAGTAATTGATGTAGCAGACATGGACAAGAGAGAACTTGCCTATCTCATCTACCTTAGGAAAACAGGAGAAAAATAGCAGTAGGGATAAGATATGGCTCCTGTGGATATGCTTCAGAGATTCTTCTCCATAATATTCCAGTTTCAAAGTTTTCATTCACTTCCCAACAATCAATGATATTTAAATCTCACTTTTGAATCAACTGAATGGTAAGATGAGAGTCTTCCTGTTTTACTTACCCCTGAACTTGGCTTCACCTGCAAACAAACTTCAATACATGATTCTTTGGATGAACAGTTAATATCTGTGCCACTCCCCCAAAGGCTTCTGTCCATCTTGTAATATAAAATTTATTTAGATAATTTCCAAAGCTCCTTACATCAACACACTATACACTGCCAGCACTACTGAGATGTCTCAACCCAAAAATGTTTTCTTTTTCCCCTCCCTCTATTTTTATTATTATTATTTCTTATTTTACATATCGATCCAAGTTCCCTCTCCCTCCAATCTCCCATGCCCCCCCCCCAGCTCCCATCCCATTCCTCACCCACTCCACAGGGAGGGAGGGTGAGGCTCTCCATGTGGGATCACCAAAATCTTTCAAGTCATTTGGAGTAGGGCCTAGGCCTTCTCTCCTGTGTCTAGGCTAAGGGAGTATCGCTCCGTGGGGAATGTGGTCCCAAAATCCTTTCGTGAACATCCTGGTTCTGCTGTCAGAGATCCCATAGACTTCTCAGGCCTTCTAACTGAAACCCATGTTCAGGGGTTCTTGGTCTGGTCTGTCCAATGCTGGTTTCCCAGCTATCGTCTGGGGTCCATGAGCTCCCCCTTATTCATGTCAGCTGTCAATGTGAGAGGGAGGAATGACAAGCAAAGAGGGGTCAAGACCAAAATGTTTTCTAAGTCTCAAGACAACCTTAACTTGATAGATGCAATTTCCACGTAGAACTCTCTGGAGGCACTTGCTTTTGTTAACATTTTCATCAACATTCTGGCCCTTTGCTCTCTTCACAGAACTACCCATTGTGCTGGCAACTTTTACAAAAATTTCTTAATTCTTTCCAGAAAAAGTTTCAGTTACTTGTGGAACATGCCAGATAAACTCAAAGCAATAATTAATCTTCTGTCAGGCTTATATCATAAGGAAAAGGATACTTAAAAAATAAATTTGTTGCTGGATTCTAGTGGTTGCACGCCTTCAATTGCAGCAATTGGGAGACAGAGGCAGGCAGATCTCTTTGAGTTTGAGGCCAGTTAAAGGATAGGCTCCAAAGCTACACAGAGAAATCCTATTTCAAAAACCAGAACAACAAAACCACCAACAACAACAACAACAAATATCTTGGAATTCAGAATTCTGGGAGATTCACTTTGACTTGTGGTTTCTGAGGGTGCAATTCAGGTCAGGTGCAGCTGTTGTTTCTGACATCAGGCACAACATTTTGTTGGGAACTGAAAGTGGATAAAAGCTTCTATGGTAATGATGGGCTCAAAGGAAGGGGAAGGGGAGGTAGAAACTCCCAAAAGAATGCACGCAGAGGTTCACTCTCATCAGAGTACATTCCATCTCAAATTTTCATCTACTTACCAAAGTCTATCAATATGGGGGACCCATCAATTGGTTTCGTTAGTAATGAGGCTAGCAGCCCCACTAGTCTCTGAACCCTTTACAATAGTGACTATGCCTTCAATTCAGTAGTTTTGAGGGATACCTCAGATTCAGATTGTATCTGTCTTTAATAGAGGCTATACTATATTACTTTGTAGGCAGAGATTTTCTGTTCTCCACCCTCTCTCATATAAACACACCGAGGCTTATATTAATTACAAATGCTGGATCAATAGCTCAAATTCATGACTAACTAGCTCTTGCATTTAAGTTAACCCTTATTTCTTATTCATACCACATGGCAGTACCTATATTAGCCTGGCATGTTGATATTCTGCTCCCTCTGTGTCTGCTGGTGACTCCTCTGAGACTGCCCTTCTTCTCAGAGTCCTCTGTTTGGCTGTCCTGCGTATACTTCCTGCCCAGCTACTGGCCTATCAACTTTTTATTATCCAATATGAGTAATGCATATTCACACTATGCAGAAAGGTTATTCTACAGCATTACTTCTTACATGTATTACATTAGGATGTTTTTGTTCCAAAGTAGGATATGTATTTTTTTTAAGAAAAAGTAACCCTACCTCTTTTTCAGCATTTGAAGAAAAAGTAGATTAAATTTAGAAGGTCCAGGGCACTGAGCTAGTTATTTAGTCTTTTCATGCTACTATAACAAAATGAGTTACTGTGTAACTTCAAACAAAAGAAATGTGTTTCTCTAACTGCTACATTAAGTGAAGCAACAAATCAAGGTGTTATCAGTTGGTATCTATGCCTACCTGCTGTATCATTATTCAAATATAGAAGAAAAAGAGAGCTGAATGGTACATGAAATTCTTTTACTGTAGCCATTTTCCTTCCATAAGGAAGGAATACTAATAACTAAATAACCTCTTAAAACTCTCTTTCTATAGGTATTACCACATCTGCAACAGCTGTATGATAAAAGGTACATATTTGAGTCAAAATAGATCATGTCATGTTGTCTGAGTTGTGTCCTCTTCAAATTCATGTATTGAAATTCTGTGTTTTGTTATCTCAGGAGACAACTAAATTTGTATAAAGAAACTGATAATTAAGCCAGACAATTATGCTAAAATGAGCATATAACAGGCATTCTTAATCTAATACTTACAGTGTCTTTGTAACAGGAGACAATTATGACAAAATGTACAAGAGGTAATAGCATATAATTGCAGAGTCAGAAGACAGCCATCTAGTAGTCAAGCAGAGAGGCCATAAAAAGAAATAACTGTGTGAATCGCCTTATTATGGGCATCTAGCTTATAAAACTGTGACCGAGAAGGTTTCTATTGTCTAAATGATCTAGTTTGTAATTCATTGTTATGAAGCCTTACAATCTAAACCAGAAAAACAAGAAGTAGAAATAAGAGCACTATTGAGTTTCTGATCACATATTATGTGATGATTAATTTTGATTGTTAAATTGATTGATTCAAGATAGGAGATTTAGGGGAGGGGGGAGAAGAACATGAGGGAAAGTGATGGTTGTGTTGTGGGAGGGTCAGAGGAGACCAAGAAAAGAGAAATGTTGATAGAGGGAGTCATTATGGAGTAAGGGAGAAATCTGGTACTAAGGAAACTCCCAGGAATCAACAAGAATGACCCCATCCATGCAACATTGGAAAGGATACCTGAACTGTTTTTTCCTTGTAATCAGATTGATGACCACCCTAATTGTCATCATAGAATATTCATCCAATAACTGAAGAAAGCAGATGCAGAGATCCACATCTAAGCACTGGACTGAGATCCTGGAGTCCAGTCAAAGAGAAGGAGGTGGGCTTATATGTGCAAAGGGGTAAAGATGGAGAAACCCACCCTTAAAAAAAAATTGACCTGAGCTCATGGGAGCTCACTGACTCTGGACTGACAACTGGGGAACCTATGAATGTAGGTGACAGTTCTGTGGCTTGGGTAGTGGCTCCAGGATTTATTCCTAGTGCATGAACTGACATTTTGAAGCCCATTTCTATGAAGAAATACCTTGAACATCCTCTAAACAGCAGGGAAGAGCTTGGGACTACCCCAACTTGATATGCTAGATTTGGTTGACTCCCAGTTGAAGGCCTTATCCTTACTGAGGCGTATATTGGGGAATTGGTTGGGAAAAGGTAGGTGATGGGAGGAAGGAAAAAGGGAAACTGTAGCTGTATGTAAAATGAAAAAAATTTAAAAATAAAAAATGGAAGAGGAAAAAGCAAATTTATTTTTTCTTTTCTTTCTTTATTTATTTTATATAACCAAGTCCATTTAAATGAAAACAAACATTTATAGACAATATTTGGGAATTTGGACGTTGTTCTTTCCAAACTACTTCCTACTGGTAAGGTGCACTGTCATGGGGGATTTGAAGAAGATTCAGAAATCCTGGCTGTAGTCTGTAAGGCTGCTTTGTCCAGCTTTGAATGTAGAATCACCTGGTACTCTGTTTCAGGCGGTCTGGCTTGATCAAACCACATTAGTCTGGAAGGAATCCACATCTTTTCATTTTCTGTGGAAACAAAACTAGAAATCCTTTTCCCCAGTAACTTGTCCTTGAACTTAAATTTTGGAGTCAAAGCATTTTTAGCAAACACCCATACATAAAACTGAGTCGAAGTAGAACTCAGATGCAGAGGGAGAGGACAAGACCAGGTGGCAGAAACATTTAGAGACAGCTTACCTGAACAAGGAAGAGCTAACGGGCCACCAGACTGATAGCTGAGAAGCCAGCATGGGACTGACTCAGGCCCCCCTGAATATGGGTCTCAGCCAGAAGGACCGAGCAGTCTAAGGGACCTCAGACAGTGGAGCCAGGATGTATCCCTGGTGCACAAAAGGACTTTGCGAACATATCCCCCATGGAGGGATAATTGCCTTAATCTAGACACAGGAGAGAAGCCCTAGTCCCTAGTTCACATGACCTGTCAGACCTACATGAGCCCAACTGGATGGCATTCCCCTGCATATGGAATTGGGATGGGGGATGGGAGGGGAGGGTGGTTAGAGTGCATGTGAGAGGGCAGAGAGGGTAAAAGGGAGGGAAGGAGGGAGGAAGGGAGGGAGGGAGGGATCTGAGAACTGCGAACCACATATAAAATAATAAATTAAATTAAGGAAAAAGCAAGTTTAAGTTTCTCTTTTTTTGGGGAAGATTTTTTTTTAACATTTGTTTTTGTGGTTTTCCTTTATATTCACATTCTCTTGCTACCCCTTTTCCATCTTGAAGACTCCCTGTCAGATTCATTTCCTGTTTTACATCCCATCTGCCCTTTTCCTATCATCATGCTTCATTATTTGTTTATATTTGTATCTGTTCATACACACACACACACACACACACACACACACACACACACACATTGTGGGTTATGGAACACATGATAAAGATGGTTTTGTTCTAAATTTGGGTCTCATAATTTAATGTTATTTTCCAGATCCATCTATTTTCCAGAAAATTGCATTTTTCTTTACAGAAAAACAATATTACATTCCTGTATGTACCACATTTCCTTCTTTTTTCTTTCTTTCTTTTTTTATTCAGATTTCTCCTTTTCTTCTTAGTTGCATGTATATGTGGCAGGGGCTGTATGTATGTTCTTGTGAGTGAGGGTTCGGGAGGAGCTCAGATGAGGCCACAGCATACCCTGAAGTAACTACCTATATGATAGTTGTAAGTCACCTGGTGTTGGTACTAGAAACCAGATGTGGGTTCTTTGCAAGAGGAGCGGGCACTTTTCATCCCTGAGCCATCTTTCCAAATCTCACGTAGTACATTTTCATTTACCATAAATGTGTTGATAGACACTATGCTGGTTTCAATTTTTTGATGTCATGTATACAGCAGCAATAAGTGGAATATGCAAATCTGTCTGTTGTTGGATATGGAGTAATGCATATAAGTTCAGAAGTGGAATAGAACACCAGTGATTCTTGAAATAGTGTATAAGCTTTCAGATTTGGTTTGGAGCTATAACTTTGGAACTTGATATGTTGTGCACTTAATTTATGAGGCTTCTAGTGTTGCAGGCTATCCATCGCACATATTATCGTTGACTGACAAGTCATCCAAAAGACAAAGTAATAACTTTTCATGAATTAAATACATATACTAAGCATATATATAATTGAAAAGATTATATATATATGTGTGTGTGTGTACATATGTAAAAGATATATGTGTGTGTGTGTGTGTGTGTGTGTGTGTGTGTGTGTGTGTATGCATGTATGCATAGTCCATTACTCTAGAGAGCTTTGGATTTACAACATTTTATCAAAACTGTAGAGTAGACCTTTTCTTCAGGAGCATATGAAATATTTGTTAAAATTGATGATTGCCTGTAATGTAATATAAATGATCATAAATTTTAAAGATTATGATTTATATGAATTATATTTTCTGTCTAATAATCATTAACTATAAATTAATATTAATTAAATAGTGTAACAACCCTAAATGTCTTAGAATTATATGTATACATACATATACATACATATTTATAAAAACCACCAAAGACAAAATTGTAAGAAGATAAATTATTCCCAAGTCAATGGTGAGTAAATATTACATAAAAAATAAGTTAAATGTAGTGTTGTACCATTATTAAGTGAAAAACTATAGCTTTAAGTGTGTATGTTGAAAAAAGAGCACTAACATGTCTTCATGAACCTGATGTTTGAGAGTGAGCAAATAGTCATTGGTCTAAATTGCCTCTAGGCAGAAGTTTGAGGCATAATAGTTTTAATGCGTCTATGTCACAACTTAGGGTAAATATTCTTTATATTTAACACAATTCCATGTGTCTTAGTGTTTCTCTTTCTACAATGAAACACCATATTCAGAAAAATAATTTGGGAAGGAAAGGGTTTATTTGTCTTATACTTCAGCATTGCTGTTCATCACTGAAGGAAGGCAGGACAGAAGCAGGGCAGTACAGGAACAGGTGGGAGCTGGTGCAGAAGCCATATCGGGAAACTTTTTATTGACTTATTTCCCATGGGCAGCTCAAGCCACCTTCATATAGAACCCAGGGACACCTGCCCAAGGATAGCACCATACACCATGGGTTTAGCCCTCCCTCAAAGATCACTAAATGAGATAAGGCCTTAGAGCTGGATCTCATCCAGGCATTTCCCCAACGGAGGCTCCTTCATCACTTCATCTCCGATAATTCTAGCTTCTGTCAAGTAGACACATAAAACCAGCCAGAACACCATGTAAGGTCCTTAGTCTGTGTTATAGAGCTGCAGTAATAGAAAAGCCAATGAAAAGCTAGGGAGACTGTCCCTCATAGAATTCTGTACTTGAAAAGACAATTGCCAACAAGAGAAAAGCAATGAACACTGCCTTCTCTCAACATCTCAATACTTAAAGGATAAAGATATGCTGATCTTCACCTGATGCTCATCCAATTTGACTCCAAGGTCATGAATATCTTAAAATTCAACTGCAATAAAACTCCATCTCAAGTACTATGCTAGGTGTAGCATGTCTGCAAAAAAACATCAACATGTTGATAGTATTGCAACTTTTGTCTGAAAACTCTGTGGTCATTTGCATTTTTATTTGAACAGAAAGCAGAGACACTTTGCATTCATGTAAGAATGCAAGAGTTTACACTTTAATAATTTTCTTCTATCAAAACAAATTATAGAGCAGTTTGAACTTTCTAGAGATTCATAGAAAATAACATTGGCCCACTCAAAAATCTCTAATTTGTTAAAGGTAGTAAGTGCCAAATACAAATAAGGTGTTACAAAAAGTGTAGAAAAACCCTGCAATTGATCCAGGGAGTATTCCTAAAGGAGAGAGCTAGGGGATCCTACACTTTAAAATGAAGAGCATGCTAAAATGTCCTGTCAGAAACATATAAATATATAAATATATTTGGGTATATATATGTATATCCACATATGAATATAATTTATTTTTAAAATATGTAAACATAAAATATATTCTATAAATTATTGACAAATATTGGCATATGCTGTATTGTTATTTTATAAATAAAATTAAAAGTATTTGAAATTAATTCATAAATTATACAAAATAATTTAAACTATTTTGTTCATGTATATTATATAAAGTATTTATATATTTTTATTTATTTTTTGAAACTCTAAGGTTTAAGAGAAAAGGATAACTACTTGGAAATTCACTAAAGGTTCTGGAAGTATAAATTCTAAAGTTGAGAAAATCATAGTAATTTACTGAGTAAGTCGTTTGACCAGCACACATGCTACGGACACATCAAGAAAGTGCTCTACTTGTTGTAGCCCATTCTCTATGGTAGATGCCATGCTCCGTTTTAATGCATGGGAGAGGGGCCTGGCTCTGCACCAACCTAATGAGTCAGACTATGTTGAGTCCTCATGGGAGCCCTTACCCATGAAGAGGAGTGGACATGTGTTGGGCTGGGGAGAGATGAGGGGGGATGGGAGGAAGCACGGTGTGGGGGTGGGAGTGGGAGGGAGAACTGTGGTTAGAATGTGAAATGAAATTTAAAAAGTGAAAAAAAAAAAGAAAGAAAGAAAGTGCTACAAAACTGGTGTGGCATGTAGCTAAGACTTTCAGTTCAGCTTATACCACATGGTATAGTCTGGTATTAGAAGTATACTTGTCTGAACTCCTAAAGAGTATTTACCTACTCTAAGCAACTCAGGATAGGAAAGTCACAGTATAGACTTGGTGCAGATTTGATACAATATGTATTTAATTTTATTTTTGAGCTTAAAATAAAATTGCATTTCTTTTTTACTTTTTCTACCCTCAAATCCTCTCATATGCCCCATCCTGCTCTTCTTCAAATTAATAGCATCATTTTTCACTATTAGTTATTGCATGCATATATGTATATGTATATTCATGTCCATATATATATGTATGTATGTATTCCTGATTATAACATGTTCAGTCCATATTTGTATGTATGTATGTATATATATATATATATATATATATATGCATATACTTGCATATTACTAAATATAATCTGTTAGGTCACATACAAAAGAAAATGAAATCATGCACTTTTCAGACAAATGGATGGAACTAGAAAAGATAATATTGAGTATAGTAACAAAGACCAAGAAAGACTAACAGTACAAGTTCTCTTTCACTGGAAATGTCTAGCTCCAAATCTTCCTATGTGAGTCCAGAGCCTTTATAATTACTAAAACCAGGAAAGCAAAATGGAACCATTGTAGGAATAGTGGAGTAGGAGAGCAATAGTAGGATAGACAATTCAACTGATCCGATGACAGAAATGAGAACTCAGTGCTCTTCATGGAAGAGAATAGGAATAAATACAGAAGAAGGAAGATGAAGGAAAAGGGAAGTTGTAGGAGATTTGATGTGGTTTTACAATGGGTCATGCCATCTGCAGCACATAAATAAATTCATTGTTTCAAAAACAGTTGATGGTAAAATATTGGACTATGTTACCTGATACCGGTTTCTATTTGTTGTGAAGCTTGAGGTGCCAGAGACAAACATAGGACCATCAGAGCCTGTGGTTGTGAGCACAAGCTTAGGACATCCCAAAGCAATTTATAGCTAAGAGGGAAGTAGAGCATGCAGAATCAGAGATCAGGACAACAGGTGGTATTAGTGTGGATATTTTCTGGAAATTGTTAATATGTCACAAAAACTCTTGTCTTCCTGAAGATACAACACTTGTGTTGAGTTCAGGGCATTTTGTTTTTGATTTTTAATTTTTGTTTCAGAGTGTCTTCTGTTAGTAAAGAAATATCCTGTTGTGTACAGTCATAGCCTGGACAGAGATTATAAGAAATGTCCATGGTGTAATATGTGGAGTGATATTGTCTCTCAGTTTATTCTAATGGTTCTTACAGTTTTATTCATTGAATTTAAATCCGTGATGAAAATGGAATAACTTTTACCGAATGAAGTTGAGACAATGTTCATAATTTTGCCCATGATTTGCTTCAACATCCTTTCTTGAAAAGACTATATTAATTAAATTGTCTTGGAACTTTAGTCAAGACTTTTGTGGATATTGTGGGAATCTGTGGGTTCTATATTTGTTCCAGCTATCTATATATTCATTAGCCAGTAACACATGGCCTGGTTCACAGTAGCTATATGATAATTCTGTAAGCTTAATTTTCTTCTTATTCTTCTTTGTCTTACTTTAAGAAATTAAATAGCTCCCTTTCCAACATTTTCATATAGATGTTAAAATACTTTGATGAGGTTCTTTCTCTTTTTCATTCTATATAATTCTATATATAATTTCTATAACTTTGAATTAAACATGCAATACATCTGTATAACACTTTTGTGGGAGATGGAGAGCTGACGCAGAAGGGTCAGAATTTAAGAGGTCTTGCTACCATTCTCCTCTGTCCATCCTCCAACTCTTTCCATGCTCCCAACTCCTCAAATCCATGACCTCTTCTTTTATCATCACTATTGTTACTAAATATACACTCACACACACAACCTAAAGAGTCATTTACTGTTAGTGGTATACATATTAGCTTACCCCTCAAAAGACATTTAATTTTATCTCTCTTTCCTCATATTCCTAGTCCTATTCCCCAATCCCTGACCCTTTCCTTCTGACTGTCCATCAAGTTACAGCCATACATTATCCATCCAAAACTATCTATTGTATTTCACTTTCCTAGGGAGTCTATTTGCCTCTTTTTCCTTCTTTCCTTTTTTTTTTTAACAAAAATTTTTATTGATTCTTTGGGTATTTAATATCATGCATCCCAATCCCACTCATTTCCCTATCCCTTTACATCTACTCTTAACTCTTATAGCACCCTCCAAGTGAAAATTAAAAAATTAAATAAAAACATTAAAATATTAATTAAAATTAACAAACAAAACAACAACAACAACAAAAATCTACATATAACCTGTGGTTCGGTTTTCAAAGTCTTTAAAGCTAACATCCATATATCACCTAGTATATAACATTTTATTTTCCTGGGTCTGGGTTACCTCCTTCAGAATAACTTTTTATTAGTTCATCCACTGAGTTGTGATTTTCATGATTTCATCTTTGAAGAGATGAATAATACTTAATTGTGAAAACAATTCATGTTTTCTTTATACATTCTTCTATTGAGGGGCATCTAGGTTGCTTCCAATTTATGGCTATTATGAATACAGCAGCAATGAACATGTTTGATCATATGTCCCTTTTTGAAACACAGTCAAAGAATGACACTTGGTGTCAATGTCTTGGGGAACTAAGACACGGGCTTCAGAAAAAAGGTAGAGGGTGAGAGGGTGTTTTACATCAGGCACATTTTGTTCCCTGGATTTTCCTTGGACAGAATTTTATACCTCCTGTGTTAAACATTTACATTAAGTTTATAAGATATGTTTATTATTATTATTGGATGTCAGAACATAACTTTAAAAACCAATCTGGTCAGTGTGCCCTACATCTTGATATGCCCTTCTGCATTGCTTTCCTGCTTTCCCAGATATAATCTGTAGTACATGCTAGGTGATTGTGGTTAAATAGGTCTGTCTGGAGAAGGTTCTTGGAAATTCTGTGCTTTAGTATGTGTTTACTGACATTTATTTACATGTTTTTCTGGTTATGTTCCTCAGAATTCAAACAAACTTCCTTTGATAATTGCTTTACCAGTTACATTCACATGTGAAAATACACTGGAATTGAAGTACAGTTGTATACAGTCTTTAGACTGTAGTCCACCTCATTCTTTCTAGGCTTCAGATCACAGGTCCCACAGACCCAGATCTGCAGTGGTTGACAAAGGTCTACAATCAGAGTGGAAGGACAAAGCTATATCTGGATCTTGTGAGAGATCAAGTTCTTTCTTCCTGAGAAACTGTCACACTGATTTCTATAGAAGCTGCTCAACTTTGTATTACCAACAGCAATAGATGAGTGCTCCCTTTCCCCAACCCCTCACCCCCAAATCCATTGCTTCACTGGCATGATCTTTGTTTTGTTTTGTTTTTAATCTTAGCCATTTTGCTGGGTATAAGATGAAATCTCAAATTAGTTTTGATTTGCATTTCTCTGATGACTAAGAATCTTGAGAATTTCTATCACTGTTTATGAGGCATTTCAGTTTCTTTTGGAAGCTCTGTTTACATATTATAGTACATTAAATTGGGTTAATTGATTTCTTGATTTCCAGTTTTTTGAGTTTTTTAAATGTGTTTTGGATATTAACTCTCTGACAGAAGTGGAGCTGCTAAAAAATTTCCCATTCTGTAGGATAATCCCTCCTCAAAATGTATTTGCCTTATAGGAGACTTTAAGTTTTTTTAGGTTCCATTTATTAATTGTAGATCATAGTCCCTGTACTAAGGTCATTTTGTTCAGAAAATTTTCCTTTGTGTCAATGAGTTGAAGTCTATTACCCTTCTAGTGTTCTATGTGGGTCAGCTTATCTGGTTTCATATTGAGTTCTTTGCTCCATTTTAAGTTGAGTATTGTGCAAGGGGACAAGCATGAATCCATTTGGAATATTCAGCATGTAGCAATGGAGTTTGACTAGTACCATTTGTTTTCCATGCTGTGTTTTTTTTTTTCAAAATGCATTTCATGGCTCCTTTATCAAAAATCAGGTGTGATAGATGTGTGAGTAGATTTATGTCTGGGTCATCAGTTCAGTTCCTTTGATCAATGTGTCTGCTTTTTTGCAAATATTAGCTTGTTTTTGTTACAATAGTTTTGTAGTTTAATTTAGAGTAGATGGTAATAGCTCCTGAAATTCTTTTACCAGTCAGAATTGTTTTATCTATCGTGTGTGTGTGTGTGTGTGTGTGTGTGTGTGTGTTTAAAGAAAGCTGAAGATTGTTGTTTTAAGATGTGATAACTTGTATTGTAATTTCAACAGTATTGAAACTGAAGATTACTTTTGGTAGGATGATGTTTGATATTTTGATTGCATTCTGAGAATAAAGATTGTTTTGACTCAGAGGGTGGAACTAGCCACTAGATGTTCACAATTTACAGTTAGAGATTTGGGACAATGAAGGAAGTAGTAAGGTGGGGCTTAGCAAGGATCTGGGCTCTTTTGGATTAAGAAACATAAGAGAAAGGAGGTGATTGATGGCTTCTGCACTTTTATGAACATTCAGATTCTTACTCTGGTATCTGACTCCTGATGTTTTTGTATTAATCCTACCAATGTAAATTTATGACAGTGGAAAAGTGTCCATCTTCTGATATCTTCTTCAGTTTCCTTCTTCAATGTATTAAAACTTTTATAACATGAGTATTGCACTTGCTTGGTTATAATTATACCTGGATGTTTCATGTTATTCAAGTCTATTGTAAAACGGTTTTTATTTCTTGCCATCCACTTCTTTTGGATGTCATTTCTTTTGTTGTTGTTATTTTTGTTGTAGAGCATTTAGGTGTGCTGCTAAGTTTCTGACCTTTTCCTTATTGCATTATCTATCCATTTGCCATTTTTATATAGAAGGGCACCTAATTTTTCTGAGTTAATTTTGTATCCATTATGTTGCTGAAAGTGTATATCAGCTGTAGGATTTTATGGTGGAATGTTTAGGCTCACTGATACATACTGTTATATTATCTACAAATAAATATTCTTTATCCTTTACAATTTGTAGCCCTTTGATTTCCTTCAACTGTCTCATAGCTAGAGTCAAGACTGTAAGTATTATATTGAGTAATATGGATTGAGTGGATAACTGTACCTTGTTCCTGATCTTAGTGGAATTCCCTTGAGTTTCTCTCCATTTAATTTGATGTTGGCTATGGACTTGCTGCAAATTACCTTTATTATGTTGAGACATGTCCAATGTAGCCCCAATCTCTCCATGACTTTTAAAATGAAGGGGTGTCATGTTTTTTAAAAGTATTTTTCTCTGTTTAATGAGATAGTTTTGTCATTATATTTATTTACATGATGTGTTACACTGGAGCTTTTCATATTTTGAACCTTCCCTAAATCTCTGGAATGAATTCTACTTGATCATCTTTTTAGATGTGTTATTGGGTTTTAGATATTTTACTGAGTATTATATTTTCATTTAAACATTGTCTTTCCAGACTACATATATAGATATGAATATACATACATATGTATGTATGTATATCCCTCCCTTTAACCCCCCTCTCCCATATTGTAACTACGGAGATTGTGAGAGTGTGTCCATGGAAACACCATTCCAACATCTTGTGTCTTTCATTCCTGTGGTGTCATAAGTTTGAGTGTGATGTGAGGACATAGGAAGGAAGTGCTGATGTGGGCAGGCGCAGTTGGGGTGCAGGGAAGGGCAGGGTGGGGGTGTGGTTGCACAGAAGGAAAATTCCATTACATCACACGTGTCTACCAACTTCTCATGTCCACAGTCTCACCTGTGCTTGTTGTCCATTCCCACATGCACACTGCATCCCTCAGCCCAGTGATCTTCCTCAAAGAACCATCTCATTGTATTATGGATTCTTTGTATTTCTCAGTTCTTATTTCTCTTTGATTATCGCTTGCCATCTACGTTCTTTGGATGTTATTTCTTTATTGCTTTTGTAGAGATTTTAGGTGTACTGTTAACTTGCTAATATGAGATTTCTCCAAACTTTATTGTAAGCACTTTGTGCTGTGAACTTGACTCTTAGAACTACTTAATAGTGTCACATGAATTTGAGTATGTTGTGTACTCATTTTCATTCAATTCAAGAAAGTCTAATTCTGTTCTTTATTTCTGACTAGACAAATTTCTTTCAGTAATGAGTTGTTCAATTTCTATGACTTTGAAACTTTTATGGTTCTTCTGTTGTTGTTGATTGCCAGTTTTAATTTGTGGTGGTCAGATGGATGCAGATTGTTATGTCATTTCCTTATATCTCATGAGACTTGCTTTGTGTCTGAGTGTGTCCTTAATTGTGTTTGATTGAAATATTCCATAAACATCTGTTAGGTTCATGTGGTGTATAACATTAGTTATACATTTTTCTGTTTAGTTTTTGCTTGGGCAATCTGTCTAGAGTAGGAGTGTGGTATTGAAATCTCATTAGTTTGTGAGGAGCAATATATGATTTCAGATGCTGTAGTGTTTTTTTCTTTTATGTGTGTGGGTTCAATTTTTTTTTTTTAAAAAAACAAATGTGTTCTTGGAATTTTCTTTTGATGAGTATGTAGTATACATTCTTGTATAGTCTGGTTATCTTTATTTGAATATATTTTGTCAGGAATTAAAAAGGCCACAGAAGCTTGCTTATGTCCATTTGCTTGGAATATATTTTCCATCCTTTTATCCCGAGTTGTTATCTCTCCTTGATGGTAATGTGTGTTTCTCAGATGCATCAGAAGGATGAAGCCTGATTTCAGATCCATTCTTCTTGTCAATGTCCTTTTATTGGGGGAATAAGCAGCTTTGTTAATTATTGTAATTTTGTTGCAGTTAGCGATGGTGATGGTGGTGGTGGCCTGTGATTCCCTTTTTTGATTCGCTTGACTTGGATTATTTATTTCTTGTGTGTTTGGTTTTATTGTTGTTGTTGTTAACCTCTATAGGTTTGAGTTTTACTTATAGTGCCTTCTATAGGGGGCAGATTTGTATACAGATATTGATTAAACTTGGTATTCTGGAATTTCTTCTTTCTCTATCTTATATACACACACACACACACACACACACACACACACACACACACACATATATATAATTTTTAGGTCGCATCCATAATTGTTTAGACTGTAAAATATCTGAGTAGGCCCTTTAAGAGTCTTCCTAGAGAATTTATGTTTTATTTCAATAGGACTGCCTCTATTTGTTACTTGATCTTCCAGCTTTTAATATTCTTTCTTTGTTATGTACATTTAGTGTTTTGATCATTATGCACCTAGAAGCCTTTGTTTTCTGGTTCAGTCCCCTTGGTATTTGTACATTTCTTCCACCTTGATGGGCATCTTCTTCTTTAGGTTACAGAAACTCTCTTCTATGGTTTTGTTGGAATTATTTTCAGTATTTTTGATCTGGATCTTTTCTCCATCTATTACAATTATTCTTTGATTTAGTCATCTTGCATTGACTCAGATATCCTGGATTTTTTGTGCCAAGATTTCTTTTAGACAACACTTTTTTTTAACAATGTGTCAATTTCTTCTGTCTTGAATGCCTCAGATTGTTTCATTCATATCTGGTATTCTGTTGCTGAGTCAAGCTTCTAAATTCCTGTTACATTTCCTGTATTTTTCACTTCCGGATTTCCCTCCTTGTGTGTTTTCTTTATTGATTCTATTTCCTTTTAACATCATTGACACTCTTTAAATACTTTATTTATTCCCTTCCCTGATGTCATTGATTTCCTTATGAGATTTAATTCTTTCCTCTTTAAGGGCCTCTATCACAATTTTAAAGAATATTTTGAGGTCTTTTTCTTGTGCTTTATCTATAATCCTAATATCAGGGCCTAAGGCAGTAAAGTTGCTGGGCTCTGGTGAAAGCATATTGTCCTTGCTGTTATTATTTATACTCTAATGCTGGTGTTCATGAAAACTGTAATTTTAGGTGCTGATGTCTAATCTTTGTTGAGTGGATGTTTTTTCTTTGGTTTCTTTTGCTCATTTTGTATTTTAGGAGAGTATGTTGGTTGTGTGCAGGACAGTTTTCTGATATCATGATGGGTATGGCCACTGGTAGATTATGGGTCAAATGTTTTCTCAGCTATAGGAAGCTGACAATTATGAATGGGGATTCGCTAGTAGAGTGCGGCTGACAGGTTTGATTTGGGGTTTTGCTACCAATAGAAGGAATATAATATAAGAAACAACAGAAGAGAAATATAATAAGCAAATCTATGAAGAAATTATCTTCTTAACAGTGTGTTGTTCAAATGGCTTTTGACAATTGAAATTCAGGATTAAGAGGCAGACAGAGCCCTGTTCGTTCAAGGCCACAATGACCATATGATCCAGTCCTAAAAGAAACAGCTCACACAAAGATGATCTCAGCACTTGGGATCATAGACCTTTAACTTAAGCACTAGGAAGGTAGAGACAGGAGGATGTGGCTGGACTGAGAAAGGAATATAAGAAGGAGGAGACAAGAATTCAGATCCCGTTGCCTCTGAGGATTCAGGGGACAGGATTGACATTTCTGCTAGGTAAGATCTACTGACTTGGCTGCTTTGCTTTTCTGATCTTCAGCTTGAATCTCAGTATCTGTCTCTGCTTCTTTTATTTATCATGCTACACAATGTCTGAGAATGCTGTACATTCTTCTTCATGGAGTATTTTCATAGGATCTAGGACTGTGGGCTAGAGTCCTTTCACCTTGAAACCTTAAAAAAATAGTTCTGTCTTCACTCTGACTCTGCTCCTTATAAGAAGGCTACTATTATTGGTATTACTTTTATTTTTCTTTACGCACTCAGTATCATTATCTTCTCACTATTTAAGTATTTTGTTTGTTTGGTTTGTTTTAGTTTTCAGTAGTTTCACTGTGCTATACCTTGGTGTTGTTATCTTTGGGAAGGTATAGAATTTAGTCTTGGTTTTGATACTACAGGTTTGTACTGCTAGACAAACTCAGGATTTTTTCCCCATTATTCTTTGTATACATTTTCTTTTTAAATCTCCACATCTTACTAAACTCTGATGGTATGAATGATGATTGATTAGATGTTCAGCTTTTCTCCAATGGTTGTATTGTAGGCAGAAGTTTCTACTCTGCTTGGTCCCACCACCTTTTAGTACCAAATAAACACAAAAAGATTTATGTTAATTGTAAAGTGTTTGGTCAATGGCTCCAGCTTCTTATGGACTAGATATTTCTTAATTATTAACCCACAACTATTAATCTATGAATTATTTATACTGTTATCTTACCAGAGAATGCTGGTGTCCTATCATCTCAGTAGCTACATGGAGTCTCCCTTTTTGTCCTCTCCCCGAAATTCTCCTAGTCTGGTAGCCCTGCCTATACCTTCTATCTGGCTACTGGTCAGTCAGTGTTTTATTCATCAACCAATAATAGAAAAATATACACAAAAGGAGATCCCCAACAATCTCCTCTTTTCTGTCTAAATTAAAAGAAAGGTTTTAACATTAACATAGTAAAATTATATATATATATATATATATATATATATATATATATATATAGCTATTAAGCAAGAATGCAATACCTAAACAAGAGTAGAAATATACATATAACAAAATTGATCTTAAAATTCTATCAAGAAATCAAAATACATGCCAATAAAAGTATTCATTTATAAATCATTTAATGCTTTATCCTATGTTAAAACATTCTCCCTAGGAAAAGGTTTCTCAGAAGTCACATGTCTGGGAAAGCAGAAAATTCTAGGGTTGACAGACTTCTTTTTGAGGATGTAGAAGCATCAAGAACTGAAGAAGGAAGAGGCTTCAACATGTCAGCCCAACTGCAATTTATGCAGAGAATCCCCTTCCCCCCAACTTTCCTGACTCATCAGGTAAATTGGGCTGGGGTTTATGGCAATGCACTTGCCTTTAAGTTGATTCTGTACCAGTAAATTACCTTTACTCATAATCCTGTCCAAAAACTCTTCAAAAAAATCTCATTGTATTGCCAAGTTAAGCCTGGTAAAATTACTACTCTGTTCTGTATTCCCTCATTTGTCTTTCTTGGGTAAGTAGATATTTGTGTTTTGTCTATTGGAAAATTCTCCAGCAACAACAATGTGTAGCCACATTTGTTTCTATTCAATGCATTTTTGAGTTGAAATTTAAATGTGTAGAATGTCACTTCAGAGGAAGTATTTATTCCTCACACCTGTTACAGTACTGTATTCCTTTTTGAGTTTTACTTAAGTTATACCCTAAAATATCCATTCAGATTGATATTTCTTTGCTCAGAGTTAATTTCTTTGTAAGACTTAATGCTTTTGTCTTCAATGTATTTCTTCAATTGATCATATAAGATTCTTTATGTCTATTTGTAAATTTTACTAGTTACTCTTTTTTAGCATCTTAGTGTTGGTCTCTAGAAGACATTTTTTTTTTATTAAGTTGATATTTTCCTGTCACAATCAGTTGAAATTTAGGTATTTTAGATATTGTGTGAAAGCCTCGTCCTTATTTAAGCTTTACTTTTCAAGTTACTTGTAATGGCTTTGAAGCAAAAGAAGGTAAAGGGATGCTATATTGTTATTGCCATCCTATATAGATGCCCAGACATTCCACTATCCTTTCTGATGCCCAAGGTACAGGGTTTACTGCTCACTGATGTGAGAAACTTCTCATCAGACATCAACTAATACTGCTCTGGTTGTCAGTGAGAGATAGTGGTATCCCCTTACTACTGTCAGATGATCAACACAGACACTATGAGAGTTTACCAAGAGCAGGTGTTAAAGATTTAGCATCTTCTCTGACATGTCTAGCTATAGAGATGAACGTGAAAGCTTATGACTTCCAAGTAAAGATGGAATGGCTAACTCCCAAAATAGTCTCAATTGACTATTATCATAGAAAAATGAAAAATGAACACATTTCTTTGAAGTGGATAAAAGTCCTACATTCTGGATCTTCCCTGATATAAAGTCAGCAGGGTAGTTAATGAAACTTTCCTCAGACTGGTAATGGTGAAAATCTATGCATTTTTAGCAGGCTTTTTGGGCATGGTAGTTGAGAGACCAGAGGTTTTACCTATAAAGATTAGATGGATTAGAAAATCTATTACCTAAAATGATTTTATTTTTAAAATCTCTTCTTTCTGGTTCAAAGGCTATAGATAATAATTCCACTGTTTGTTTGTTTGCTTGTTTGTTGTTAATTTTCAGGGTTTCTCTAGAAGTCTAACTGACCTTTAAAGCTAGAAAATATGAGGCTAAGAGAAAACATACGAAGCTGCACATCACTAAGTTTCTTGGATCTTTGTGCTCCTAGGTGGTTTCAGGACTTCTCCACACTTCAGAATCTTGTGTTGCTTTCATGCACAGTCCCAGTGCTATCAGGTAGAATGAATTTTCTGGAACTATCAGTACACATCTACTCTGTATTCCAAAGTGGAGAAGCAAAAATAACTTTCAAAAGTACTTTCTAAATGTAATTCGGTTTTTTTTTTCCTGCTTTTTTTTTTTTTTTTTTTTTTTTTTTTGTCCTTGACTAAATTGCAAAAGTTCCAATTTTATGAAAATGTTGAGTTCCTTAAGTTCAGAATAATGAGAACTGAAACATTTTAACTTCTGAACTTGAATTCTTCATTCCCCAATAAGAAATTTGGAGAAATATAAATTAAAAGTACTCGCAGTATATTTCCTTAATTATTTATTGTTTTACTTATTATCTTGCTTTGTGGTTTTCCATGCCTCTTAATTGTGAAGAGATTAGAAAGGGAAAAGGAAACAAATTCACTAAACTTGTCCAGAAAAAAATAAAGAGAAACAAATTATTGCTACAAATATAAAGGAAAACAATCCCAGAGCTTTAAGAAAGCTTCTGAGAAAAATATGTATGGTATATGTGCATATGTAACATAGACTGATAGATGTAGATGATATAAACATATATGATATAGATGCATATACATATACACAAACATACATAGGCAAATGATTTACATTGGATGCTGTAATTTACTCAGAATAAAATGTAATTGAACTTGTTGGCAGTAAGTATTGATTCCGACAAATTGAAGCAAATAGAACTAAAATTTGGAATATTTTAAAATATCCTTGCAAAATTACCAACTTAAATTATTGTATATATGTCTTCATTCTTCCATCCTTCTATCCCTCTCAAGTTTTCTTTTTCCTTTCTTCTGTGTATCCTAATTGTTACATTTTTCTTACTCTCATAATCTATTTGTGCATTCTTTCTTTTTTGTCTAGCCTTCCTATCTTGCTCCTTCTAACCTAACCATAAATCCTTTATCATTACACATCTGTATCTTCTTCATACTTGGATGTCATGCCAAGAGTATTAGTGATCACTTTTCATTGTACATTAAGGAGAAATTTGTACTTAAAATATCTATGAAATAAAGATTATAAGACTTCATATTGTTATTAAGGCAGAATTTTTGAAATATCCTGAAAAAGCCTGTCCTTCCTATACAGGATGTGTATATAGTATATAGGATATAATATATAGTATATAGTAGCAATATTTTCACAAGTCTCTGCTTCAGTCTTGAGGAAGTAAGGTGAATGCTGTGTCATGCTTCTTCTATTTAAATGCTGTTACATAAAGAAGGAAAGAGCAATGTGAAATTAAATAAGGTTTACTTTGTTTTACATTTTCGCATATGTTGATACATTATGTTGAAAACATTCTGAACACTTTTCTTCAAGTTGTGACACTGATGCTTGTTTATATCATTCCCCTTGTTAATTAAAACTTTCTGCTAAAAGTATTAAAGAAAGATAAAAATTGGCATTCAGTTACATGAGAAATTAATTCAACATGAAGAGCCACCTAAGACACTTACTCATACATATATGAAATACTATCACTTTTTGAGATACTCTGACAGCTTGTTTCAGAGAGAGCAGAAGATATTAAACAACACAATTCACTCTCACAACAAAGGTGCTATTAAGAGCTGTTGCATCAATAATGGGTGAATGTAAACTCCCTAAATAATCATAGATTGAATATTGTGCAGCAGTTTTAAAAAAGCAATTATAGCTCATTGTATCAGTAATGCATGCATTTAGCCCTCTTAATAGTACATATTGGCTTAATGACTGAAAAAGAATGCAGCTAGTTATCAAAGGGTTGATTCTCATTTCCTGGGTATGTTTTAGGAGAGGAACTATCTGTTTGAAATTATTTAGGTTCATTCCTACTGGAGTCAGGGAGATGAAAAGCATTGCCCCGAGTGGGCACTTCTGGCATTGTATCATTTGAATAAAAAAATTGCTAAACCGTTTTCAAGTATTCTCAAGCTTGTTACAGAGATGCAGAGCTAGATTAATAATGTTCATGCCCTGTTTGTCTTAATTCAGCTTCCACTCTGCCCACTGATAGGCATCTGTTAAGTTCTTATTTGAAAAGCCACATGTAACAGGGAAACATCCATATAATGTATATGTATAAACAGATATATAAGATACATATCACATATGAATATGCATACATATATTCAATGTACAAATACATACACATGCATACATATGTATATATATATGTTTTTTAATGAGAAATATTCCCATAAGATCATGTATTTAAATACCTGTTCCCAGCTGGTGTCACTGTTTGGGAGTGTTTAAGAGGTGTAAACATGCTGAAGAAAGTAAGGCAGAGAAGTCACATGTGGAGCATACAATGCCTCAATTTAATTCTAGTTAGATCTCTGCTTCATGCTTCCTTTTGAAAATGTGAATTTTCAGCTTCTTGATCATGAAAACATGACTAATATCTGGTAGCATGTTTCTGTTCTGCCACGATAGATTCTAAATCTTCTGGGACTCTAATCCATAATCAGCTTTCTCTCTCTCCCTTTCTTTAGTTACACTTTCCCATGATGTTTTAACAACAGAAAAGTCACTAATAGAAAGTTAGTACCAGAAAGCAGTCTTTCTGTGGAAAACCTGACAGTTTTTTTTTTTTTCCCCTGGGGAGAAAAGTGTAAGACTTTGGAACTTTGCACTAGAAAAGCAGTTGAAAGCTTCAAGCAGATTTTGAAGGCCATTAAATAGGACCCTGGAAGAGGAGAATGCTGAAAGTAATATGGATTGAGAAGGGCCAGCTCAAGAGGATCCAGAGGGGAATAACATTAGAAACTGGGCTTAGAGGGCACACATGGTATTTTGGCAAAGAATCTGGTTGTCTTCTGCCCCTGTTGTGAGAACTTGTCTGAGATTGAATTGAAAAGCAATACACTGACTTTTTTATTTATTTATTTTTTCTTGGTGGAGCAAATTGGAAGATGCATATTGTTGCTTATGCAGCATGCTTATAATTGATAATATTTATGCAAATTAACAACGAAGAGGAAAGAGTTGGAATAAAAGAAATGCAAACTAGAAAGTTTAGTGAGAAAAGGCATAAGAAGCTTAATGTTACAGCCAAGACATTTTCTGAAAGAGAGTATGGACTTGCTAAGAAGATTAGTGCAATTAAGAAGAATGTTGCACTGAACTGGGCAAAAAGCACTGGTAACTTCAGGGCAAGGTCCCATCTAGCTAAACTTTCAACTCGTCAAAGACAGCCTAAGATCTTTTCTGATTCTAGAAAGTAACTGAATTAAAGTGCTTGTGGTAATGTGCTTCAAGGGGTTCAAGGCCCATTCCTAGCTGACACTCTAAAGTGACAGTGTTGTCAACATGCTGCTGCATTAAAAGCATGAAGGATGGAGAAGTGAAAGGTCATGAATTCTTCCAAACTGTTCAGGAGAATTGGTGAGCCCAGGTGATGCATGCCCCGAGTCCCTGTATAAAAGCACAGGCAGAGCAAGAGGCTGTGAAAAGACATTGTGTAAATCTGTGCAGGTGAAGCCTGAGTGCCATTGGAGACACAAGACACTAGAGGTGCCAGAGACACGGGATGTCTCCAAGGTGAGTTGGATACAGGGAGAAGAATCAGTCTGAGTGAGCTATATATGTTTCAGGCAGCAGTGCTGGGGTCATGGACCACCTAAATCCTTTGAAATCAGATATTGAGCTACAGGATTTGATGTTGAGACTGCCTTGTTTCAGTTTTGCCTAAGTGCAATATTTCTTCACCATGCCCCCATGCCTCCTCTCTGCAATGGTAATGTATATCATGTGCCTATGTATTTTGGAAATACATGATTTGCTTTTGTGATTTAACAGATTTAATATTGGATTATAACAAAGGCATTGCCTTGATTCCAAGAAATTACTTTAGACTTTCAAACAAAATTGAAAATGTTAAAGTGTATATCAATCTCTGGAGCTGATTTAAATGCATATTTTCCATGACATAAATCTTGTCCTGAAATATTCCACACATACACCCACCAATAATCACTTTATGCCAGCCCCCAAATCCAGCAAGCAATCCTTGCTAGACTCACAAAAAGTCTCTATACTCTGTTCCAAATCCAATACCCTGTCTCATCCCAGCTCTCTAGCAGACAATCTGTTGTGGCTTCCTTTTCTCTCTTTCCCCATCCCCAAATTTTTAGAGAGAACTCTTCCAACTTTTCCTCTCCAAACTTGTCCCATTAGCCTTGTATCCAACACCATCAAGCATTCACTGGAAACTCTCTAGCCATGCCAGCCATAAAATAAGGTAGGCTGAGTAAGTGCCTTCCTTCCAAATCTAATCATCCAGTCTCACCCAGATCAGTAGAAAACCACCTGCTGCAAACCAACCCTCCCTTCTTCCTTACCCTATTCTTCAGTGGATCACCAAGAACTTTCTCTTCAAACTTCCATCACCACATAACAGTTTATCCCCACCCAAATCTCCAAAAGGTATTCCATGGTCATGCATGGGCCCCTATAGCCAGGGACCCAGGCAATGAAACTACAAATCTTCACATGCCTTTCATGTCCATTGCCTGGGTTTTGCCTCCTCCTCCATAGCAGACCACTGGCTGTGGCGTCCTCTCCCTTACTTCCCTCATCTCTGGTGGAGCATACAGATCTTCCCTTCAGATCTACCTATGTAACTATCAAGGATATGTCCTAGCTCTCCAACACCAGCCAGCCACTCCTGGGAACCCACAGGCAAATCCAGGTAGGGAAGCAGGTTGCCTAAGTACATATCATCAGTTTCACTCCTCTCCTATAAGTCAATCTCCTAGTTCCAATACCAGCTTTGTAGATGACCACGTGCTGGAGTATCACCCTTCTCTCTTCTTCAGTCTTCAGTAGATCATACATATCTTCTCCTCCAATGGTCCTTCCCATACAACCTGTTATTGAAGCCTCCAGCTCTAGCAGACATTCCTGGAAATCTGCCTGACAAACCTCCCAGAGAAGCAAGTAGGCAAACTAAACAGCTAGGCAAGCATCAGATATTTACTCACCCTCCTCTCCCCCATATCCAATCCTTTAGTCTCTGTACAAGACTACGTGTTCTGAACTCTTCTCATTTTCAGCAAGCAGATTCAGGTTGAACACTCTTCTTTCTTCCCTCCTGTGGACTCCTTCAAACTCTTCTAACTAATCACCATTCCTACATGTTAGCTTCCAATAACTCACATCACATTTTACCTAAAACCCCCAGTAGCCACACCTGTCAGGATTCTAGGAAAAAAATCCCTACAAAGCAACAAATAACACTTTCCAAGATAATGAGAGGGCAACAAAAAAAAAAATCAAGGTTTCAAACACCCACCTAACAAAGATAACACCAGATATCTGCACCTAGAATTGCAATAGTCCCAAATCCAAATAAGTTAAAAAAAAAAATTCATAGGGTTCTTGGGTGTTTTGATGACTAGTTTCTTGAGTTCTTTGTATATTTTGCAGATCATCCCTCTGTCAGATGTAGCATTGGTGAAGATCTTTTCCCAGTCTGTGGGCTACCATTTGGTTCTTGTTAACTGTGTCCTTTGCCTTAAAGAAGCTTCTCAGTTTGAGGAGGTTCCATTTATTTATTGTCTATCCCAGTATCTGTGCTACTTGACTAATGTTCAGGAAGTGGTCTCCTGCCAATTTTTTCTAGGGTACCTTCCACATTCTCTTCTAAGAGAAGTCTCTGATCCATTTGGACTTAGGTTTTTTTGCATGGTAATAGACATGGGTCTACTGCAGTCTTCTACACACCATCATTCAGTTGTGTCAGCACCATTTGTTGAAGATGCTTTCCTCCTCCCATTGTATACTTTTAACTGTTTTGTCAAAAATCAGGTGTTCACAGGTATGCGGGTTAACAACAGGCTTTTCATTGGATTCCATTGTGCCAGTACCAGGCTATTATCAGGACTATAGCTTTGTAGTAGAGCTTAAAGTCAAGGATGTTGATGCCTCCTGAAGTTAGAGAACTCTCAGTAGAGGATATCAAAAAGACTGAAAGACACTTAAGAAAGTGTTAACATCCTTAGCTATTAGAGAAATGCAAATCAAAACAACGTTGAGATACCATCTTACTCCTGCCAGAATGGGTAAAATTAGAAACACCAATGAAAACTTATGTTGCAGAGGATGTGGAGAAAGGGGAACACTCCTCCACTGATGGTGGGGGACTGCAAACTTGTACAGCCATTTTGGAGATCAGTATGGTGTTTCCTCAGGAAAATGGGAATCAGTCTACCACAAGACTTGGCAATCCCCCTCTTAGGCATATACCCAAATAATCCACATCCATGCAACAAAGACATGTGTTCAACTATGTTCATAGCAGCATTAATTGTAATAGCAAGAACTTGGACACAACCTAGATGCCCCTCAATTGAATAATGGATAAAGAAGATGTGTCACATTTACACAATGGAATACTACACTGTGGAAAAAAACAAAAAAACAAAAAACAAAAACAATGGAATCTTGAAATTCGCAGGGAAGTGGATGGAACTTGGAGAATCCATCCTGAATGAGGTAACCTTGCCACAAAAAAGAGGAACATGGCTTGTACTTGCTCATATATGGATTTTAGACCTAGAGCAAAGGATCACCAACCTATAAATAATTCACACAGCCAAAGGAACTAGGATACAAAGAGGATTCTAAGAGAATCATATAAGGTCCCTCAGAGAAGGGGAAAGGGACAAGATCTCATGAACATATGGGGTGTGGGGGAGGGGCAGTGAGTGGAGAGGGAACTAGGAGAAAGTGAAGGAAAGGAGAGGAAAGCACGTGGGACTAGGAAAAAATGAGTCGGGGAGGAATAGATAAGAGAAACGTGAGAGAGAGAGAGAGAAAGAGAGAGAGAGAGAGAGAAAGAGAGAGAGAGAGAGAGAGAGAGAGAATAAATGTGGGAGCCATTATAGGTTTGAAGAGAAAACTGAACCTGAAGAAATGTACAGAAACCTACAAGACTGACCCAAACTAAAAATTTGAGCAACATGCTATCATAAATGCCCTTCCGTGATAATGAGATCAATGACTCACTTATCCACCATCATAGAGCCCTCATCTAGTAGCTGACCCCCAAGCAAACACCCACAATTAAACACTGTGCCAAACTGGTCCAGATGCAGAGAGGAAGGACTAGATCAGGCTACAGAAACACATAGAGACAGCTGACCTGAACAAAGAAGAGCTAATGAGCCCCCAGAATGATAGCTGAGAATCCAGCATAGGACTGACTCAGACCCCTGAACATGCTGGAAGGTCTCAGCTAGAAGGCCTAAGCCATCTAAGGGACCTCAGACAGTGGAACCAGGATGTATCCCTGGTGCACAAAAGGACTTTGGGGGCATATCACCCAAGGAGGGATACACTCATAACCTAGAGACAGAAGAGAAGGCTTAGTCCCTACTCCAAATGATTTGACAATTTAGATGATCCCTCCTGGAATGCATCAGCCTACATGTGGAATGGGAGGGTAAGAGGGAAGGGTGGTGGTGGGACATGAGAGGATGGGAGAGAGGGAATGAGGGGAGGGAGGGAGAGAGGGAGAGGGAACTGGAATTGATATGTAAAATAAAAATAAAAAAAAATTCAGTAACATCCAAGACTATATGTCTCCAATAAATACAAGCTACCCTACCTCAGCAAGCCCTGAGAAGTACAACATAACTCAAGCACACAAAGAGCTTAAAGTGTCCTTTATTGATGTGATAGTGGTCCTTAAAGGGGAAATTGAAAAATCCCATAAAGAGTTCTACAAAATACAAGCAAACAATGGAAGTATATGAATAAATCATTTCAAGACCTGAAGAAGGAAATGGAATCAATAAAGAAAACCCAAACTGAGAGAAATTTGGAAATGAAAATATAGCAAGTGGAATAAGAACCTCTGTGATAAGATCAGCCAATAGACAACAAGAGATGGAAAGGGGAATCTGAGGCATAGAGACAAGCTAGAAGAAATGGATACCTCAGTAAAAGAAAATGTTAAATCTAAAAATCCTTGGCACAAACATCCAGAAAATCTGGAACATTATGAAAAGATCAAATCTAAGAATAGTAGGAATAAAGCAAAGAGAACCACCCCGGGTCAAAGCACAAATCAAGAAATGCAGGACTTTCTGGAATTGAAAATAGTGATTATGCAAGACACCCAAACTTACAGGATAAATGAAGGCAGTTCTAAAAGCTAAGTACATAGCACTAAGTGCCTGCATGAAAAATGTAGAGATCCCATACTAGCAACATAGCAGCACACTGAAAGCTCTACATCAACAACAACAATTACCACCAAGAGGAGTCAATGGTAATCAAAAATTAATGTCATGTGTGAAATTAATAAAATAGAAACAGAGAGAATAATATAAAGAATCAATGAAAAAAGTGTTAGTTCTTTGTAAAAGTAAGATTGTAAGACTGACAAACCCTTATTCAAATTAGCTAAAAGAAAGAGAGAAAAGATCTAAATTCACAAAATTAGAGATGAAAAAGAGACACAGTGGAATTCCATAGAATCATAATGACATTCTTCAAAACCCTGTACTTTACCAAATTGGAAACACTAAAAGAAACACATGCAAACAAGCAGACAAACATATACATGCATAAATAAAATAAAGTTTTTTAAAAGAAAAATACAGACGTGATTAATAGCAAAGATAAGATGACAATTTCCAAACCTTATATTTAAAGATATTACATAAAGCAAGGTTTTGAGAAAAGTGAGAAAGAAGGAAGAAAGATTTTTTTTTGTTTGTGGCTGGAAAAGACAATGTTATATGAAAGATTTTGAATGGCAACCTTAGGCCATGAGTAAGATGTGGAGAGACTGTTAGAAATTTTGCATCAGTTTAGTTCTGACATAGGCATTTGTAAATAAGATAAAGGAATAATTGTTTATTTCAATGATTGATGCTTCCAGGTAGAAGAAAATACATTTCAAACTGATCTTTGCTTACACTTTGCTTAGGTTTTCCAAGTTTTTCTAAACTATGCTAACAAAAGCCATACAGTTTCAGATTTAAATGACAGGAGCCTGATGATAACTGCATGGTTGCATCATGGTTTATAGCATTCTTCATGGTTTTCTCAATTATGAACAAATCAAATATCTTTACAAATTTTGGGAACAATGTTCTCCATACATGATGTGTTATGAACAAGAATCAAAGTTATCCCAGTAGTAAAATTGGCTAGAGATGCCAAACCAGAAATGACCATATATCCTATCATCTTTATTTTATAAGTGATAGCATTTATTGAGAATGCAGTAAAGGAAGGAAGCAAATTGGAGTGAAGGATTGTGCGTATGCCACTAGCAAACTGAAACTAAATTGCAAACTCCTCTCCATCAGGTTTTTAAGGTCTCCCTCATCCCAATGAGATAAAATGTTTATATTTATTATTAGATATGATGTGTAGTATTGTTTGTTTATTTTGTTTGTCTGTGTGTCTCTGATTTCTACATGTAAGAAATTCTTCTATCTATTATATGATGAATTCAGTTCAAAGGAACAGTGTTCCACCCATCACTCCCTGATCATCCATGTACTATCTTCTAGATAATGGGGGCCTTTCACCGTTCTGGAAAAGTAATTTATTTCACTCCATACTGCAAATTCCAGTGATGCATTATTAGAAATATAATCAATATAAAGTTCATGATCTTATTGATGAACTCTTGCTTTTCTAATTTGTCTTATATACTTTTTAAACTTATTCTTTTGTATTTAAAATTCTTGTACATTGTATGTATTTAACAATACTCAGGAAATATGTTTAAGTTATATCAATATTTATTATAGTAATAATAAGTAAAGGTAAGAAATTTAGGAAATATAATAAGATGAATAAGTTTTAAAATAAATTAAATTTTTAAAGAAACCATGTTTTCACAGAAAAAAAAATAGAAACTATCATGAGCTGAACAAGGCTGACACTAATAGACTTTGCCAAAATGAATGGGGAAAATACAGTAAACTAAGGAATATTGCTGACAGCATAAAAAATTTCTTATCCAATATTAAATGGTCTGTCCGAATATATACTATATATATGTCCATGTATAATATTTGTATATTTACTACATGGAGTAAATATTAATATAATTTAAGGATATTTCTGAAATATTGTTAAATACATGTAATATAAAATAATTTTATAACTAATTGTGCATATACACACATATACATATAATCAATTAAGGAAGACATCACACATTAGAAAGCGATAAAGTAGGGATATGTTGAGGTTTGGGGAAAAAAAGAGAAGGTAGAAACATTGCAATTATAACCTTAAAAAGAAAAATATTTTAAAATGTAGCTCACTAAATAGATAATAAGACATTTAGTTATTTAACATGGACAACTCTTACAATTTCTTCATGTCCAATAAATATCTACAGCCATACTCATATAAAAAGCATTTACTTTGCAGAACATATTGGGCTATATACTTACAGCAGCACAGATTAATAGATTTATTAAGCTATATTTGATCAAACTATGCATATTTTCAAAACGATAAGATAAACCTAAAATTTTGAAGAAATTAATTTTGTATTGATTTGTATCTTCTTATAAACAAAAGACAAGTTCCCAAACATTGAACGCTTCCTAATTAAGGGTGTCTTAGGATTTCAATTTCTGTGAAGAGACACCATGACCAGAGCAACTTTTATAAAGGAAAATATTTTATTGGGGCTAGCTTACAGCTTCAGAGATGTAGTCCATTATTGTCAAGGTGGGACATGCTGTCATGTAGGCACACATGGTGCTGGAAAATCAGTTGAAAGTTAATACATGTTGATCCACAGGCAAGTGATCTGAGACACTGGGCATGGCATGAGTATATATGAGTGTTGCTGAGGTTCTTCTTGTCCTGCCAGCTTGGTCCCACAACATCCTCAACCACAAGTAAACACACTGAGGTGCTATATTAATTACAAAACTGCTGTCCAGTTGCTTGGGCTTCTTATTGGCTAGTTCTGTCTTATATATAAACCCATTTCTATTAATCCATGCATTTACATGTGGTCTTGGCTTACTGGAGAACGCTCCAGGGTCTTATCTTCCTGGGCTCTATTTGAAAATTTCATCTGCCTATATTTACCAGAATTCTCCTCCTCTCCTAGTCACATCTATCTTCCTACCTTATTGGCCAATAGTGTTTTATTCATTAACCAAGAAGAGAAACATATATATGGAAGGACTTCCCTCATCATATGATATCTCAAATAATGCTTCTATGGTAACATTCTTACTCAAACCAAACACGCTTGAACAAAGGCACAACTCATAATAATGTCACTCCCAATGAACTTAAGGGATCAATTATAATAAAACTACCCCAAAGTGAAACATTTTAGACAATTTAAAATGATAAAGATGGTTTAAGAAGTAATAATAATATTCAATTTATTTCTTTTATTATGCATTTCTAAAATGGTTATTTGCTAATATATGCATAGATTAAATTGGATTCAGGTCAATTAATGCTATGTGTGTGAACTTTTAATTAGGCCTTCCATGAAAATACACAGGGCAGAACTCTGGTGAGAAGGGGTAGTGGGGCTGGCTGTTTCCAGAAAAATCTTTTGATAAACCCTGGAAAAGTGACTTAGATCAGTAAGTAAATCACTTGGGAAATTGAGGGAGGAAAATTGCTCTAAGGACAAGATCAGCGTTGGCTCTTTAGTAAGCTTCTTGTTAGAACTGGGCTAGAGAAAACTCCTGTCTCAAAACAACAACAAAAATATATTTCAAGAAATTATTTTCTAGATCATAAAAAATAAGTGGAGACAATACCATAGAGTGGGTATATGATAAAGTTAATATGCAGTGGTACAGCTAGTGAAATATAGCTTATGTACATATATAGTTAATATAATGTAGAAAACATAACCAGATTAAATAGTAAATAGTACTTATTTAGTTATTAGAAGCCTACTGATTACCTAGGATATATAGCTTACTATGGTTTGTTTTAAATATATTAAGATAAAAGCTATTTGTCTGCAATAAAGTTCCTAAATGTCTGTTTAAAAAGTAAACATGAAAGTGATAGTAATACAACATAACAATCGCTATGCTGAAGATTAGATGCAAGGCACAGAAAAATGAGTTTATTGAATGGAAATTTAATTTGACTGAGGAAGGTTATGAAGTCTTCTTGTATACAAGAAAATTAGATGTACTATAGGATAAACAGTCTCATACCCTGTAGTCATTAGAAATAGGAAAGAGATTGTAAATAGAAGAGGTGATTCATATGAAGTCACAGAAAATGTAGGAGTATGGCATTGCATGAGATCCAGAAGATTTTGCCATTGTTTGAGCAGTAATGTAGAGACAGGGAAGTAGCCATTTATGAGACTGGACAGCTGGAAAAGCAGGACCATATTATACATATTAGAGCCAATTCCTGTGTAGGATAAGTAAGAAGAGAGGCATCCACCATTTATTTCTCTTCTCTATAAGAAATAGATGACCAGCTGTGCTATCAATTCAGATACAAGCATATCAGACAGCAATTGAAATCATGGGGACAAGGTTTAAATTAGAGGGTAAAGCACACACAACTCATGTTTGGACACTAATGTGGTTCAGTTAAAACATGTATTCTGAGGAGGAAGTAAAGATCAAGTTCATACTCATTAACAGTCACAGAACAGGGGAGTCAAATAAAATGAGCATTGAACACATGCCCTGTATTTGGCAATTGTCAGGACATTTATCTTAATGAGAAAAATTCAATGAAGTGGAAATGTTGCAGGAGACATTTACAAATCTGTAGCAATAAATGAATAAGCAAAACAAATTTAAGATTATTAACTTTTAAAATCCAAAACCATTTTTAAAAATGTGTACAATAAAAAACTCATTTTATTTATTTAGTTTACTTTTTCATAAAAAAAGCTCCAGTAGCATAAGATAACCCCGTGATTGATATGTTTTTATTTTTATTGAAAACAGGCATTTTTCACACAGTATATTCTTATTTATCTCGTACCCCAACTCCTCCAAGATCTTTCGTCCCCTCTTATCTTCCCACCCAAATCCATACCTTTTCTTTCTCTCTTACCAAAATACAAATGGCAATAGTTCATCTTTCCCTCAAAAAGATGTGTAAAGAAAGTGTTTGGACATGAATGTAATGGAGTTACTCAACCCTTAAAAAGTGAAATCATGAAACTAGAAAAAAAATCTTCCTAAGTGAGGAATGCCTGGCCAAGAAAGACAAATATGGTATACATCTGATGATATGTGAATATTAGCTCTTAAGTCAGTTATATCAAGCTGTAAGGAGTAGGTTATTCTGCCTGCTGCTGGTCTTGTCCTGCCACTACGCCAGCCCCAAATAACATAGCCCCAAATAATTAGATATATAATGGCTGTAGGCCCGTTACTTGTTTCTTATTGGCTAGCTCTGTCTTAATTATTAACCCATTTCTGTTAATCTATGTATTTCCACATGGTCTCATCTTACCGGAGAGCCGGCTGGCGTCCTGCTCTCTCCATACTCTCCATCTTCACTCCTCCTTCCTACTTCCTCTTTCCTCCTTATCTCCTAGTCCCTCCTCTCTTGATTTTCTATTGGCCAACAGTGCTTTATTCATTAACCATTATGAGAAACATATTTACAGAATGACATCTCCCATCATCAAGCTATAATCCATAGAACTACATAGCTTAGGTATTGAGTAAAGGACTAGAAAAGACAAATAGATATTAAAGGAAACGGAATTATCTACAGATGGATGTCAGGGATCTGTAACAGGAAGATCAATTGGTGAGGGAAAGAAAAAGAGGGTAGAGAAAATTTGGAGATAAACAGTTAAACTTAATGGTAATTTGAGGGGTACTATGGAAACAATACAGCAAAAACTTCTCAAAATATATCTGTATATGTAGGCAGTCTAAATGAAGACTCCATCTTTTGTCACCAAATGAAGCTCCTGCTACCATGATTTCATTATATTTAATTGAGTTGTTGATCAAAGTTATCAAATAGTAATCATTAAACAACTGAGATTATTGGAAAGTCTAGAGGAAAGTCTTTCTACAAATTGACTACAGGTCCATATTACTGAAGAGAACACCTACACAAGTCACTGAATATGAAGAAGAGGAGGGGTCTCTACACTGGATAGAACCTTTACATACTGCATTCTAGCATCTTTGCTACAAGTAGATATGTTACATGCTACCAAAGGCGAAATGTAACTACCAGGAAGCAATAAAATGTCTTATAATGACATTATGCTACACTCATCCATCACTGCCTTGCTCAGCCATCACTAGAGAAGCTTCCTTCTATAGCATATAGGAGCAAATATGTAGACCTACAGCATATATTAAACAGAAAGTGAGAAACAATGGAACACTCAACCCTAAATTCGATATCTCCATCAAATCCCTCCCCTCAAGCATAAGAGAACCCTGTGAAAGACAAGATGAGAAGGGTCTAAGAGCCAGAGGAGATGGAGGACACTAAGCAAGCAACACTCTTTAAGTCAACAAGATCAAGGTCATATGAATTCATAAGAATTGAGGCAGCATGCATAGTGCATACATGAGTCTTCATTGGGCTCAATGAGTAGGTATTATGGCTTCCAGTTCAGTGCGTTTGTGGAACTGATACTACATGTGTGAACCAGTGGGTTTCTATTTCTTCTGCCTTCTCTTGAGCTCTTTCCCTTCTGTTTGTTTGTTTTGTACAACTGAGATGTATTAGTTTTTCTTTTACCTTCTTTTCCTATTGCCCCTTAGAAACCTGTTTTCTAATGTCAGTCAGCAAGTGGATCCAGAAGGGAGAGGAGGGGATGAGGCACATGGAGAAATAAAGGGATGGAAAACAATTATCAGGATATAATTACGTGAGAAAAAATGTATTTCCAATAAAAGGAGAAAGGATTCAAACAGGCATCAACAAAATATGTGTCTCCTGCTGGCAAGTGGCTGATTAACATGTACTTAATTTAAAGGGCCCTCCTTTTCTCCATTTTCTTCCTCCAGGCAGCTGCTGAGATTTACAACTTATCTGTTATTTTCTTTAAAACCATAACAAAAGTTTTTGAACATGAGTGCATTTCTAAATTGTTTTATTAATGAGACTAAGAACTTGATGATAGGACCCTGATTTCAATACTATAGGGATAATCAGATACTGGTTACTTATCACTTTTTGATTGCTGATCACTGTAAGGGAAGTAGCTTGCATCTTTATGTCTCCATCATGCTGTTCTAACTCACTATAAGCCCTAAATAGATTGAACCAAATGGTCATTAATGAGACTTTCTGAAACATGATCTCTAATAAACCTTTGTTGCTTGAAGTTGATGAGGTTGATGTATTTCAGTTATTGTGTCATGGTAAGAAGAAACTGATGTAAAGTTTCTTTGTTCTAATATTGGGGTTATCTTAAAATAGGACTTAAAGCCATAATGGATAGTTAATGATACAAAATGACAACTATTACCTTGATATAAGGAACAATGGAGAAGGGAGAAAGGGAAAGATAAAAAGGGAGATGGGGAGAGAGGGAAGGGGAAGGGAGACAGACAGACACAGACAAAGACAGAGAAATACAGAGAAAGGAGATTAAATTTAAGTTAAAAAGACAGCCAATTTTGGAAGGTGAATGGTTGGCCTTCAAGGGCAATAGTAATCAAGGAATATTATGAGGAATGTGAAATAATTCATATGTATTTTCCTATGAAATAAAACCAATGAAACATCAAAAATTATGAATTACCTGACCATAGGCCTTTATGGAGCGTAATTAGGCCCAATTCATACTATTTTCATCTGCATATGCATTTACTACTTTCCTTTCCTTTACCAGAGGCCTGAAGAACTAGAAACTTCCTTCACTAAAGGAGAAGTTGTATGAAGCAGAAGACAAATCAAATATTTCCCCAGGTACTCTGAATGCAATTGCAAACTGAATAAGTATGACAAGAAAAACTACCATGGAAATAAGCAATGAGCATATAATATACTAAAAAGTAGGAAGTATAAATAATGACAGGATAAATAAAGACTGGGTAACAAGACTTTAAGTGAAGTAAATTGAGCAGTGAATGGGAGGTGAGTTGTGGGAACAGGAGAAGAGAAGGGAGGGGAAAGTATGGTAGGTATGTAAAAAGAATAAAAAAATAAACAAATAATAGGACTGGGTGAAAGCAAGATACTGATAGTTAAATGTGATAAAATGCTATAGTAACCTCTCATATAGTAACTGAATGAATGCAGTTGTTATTTAAAAGTTATCTGAATAGGTTTGTAGTTGGATTTATCTGAACTATCTGAGCAATAAATTAGAAATACTGAAATAAGGCATCCAGGGATTAAATGAAGTGACAGTTAAACAAGAAGATGTATTGACTAGACACTGGGAAGTGTGGCATGGCTCATTTCCTGTTTTCATTCATTCACATGTGCTGTCGGTAAACCGCCCTGTCGTAAACACTCAAGAATGACCTTTTGCCTACTCACTGTTAGGGGGCAGAGTCTAGGGAAAATTAGGCTAAATTTTTCCATCCTTACATCCTCCACTTCTTCTCTGGTTAAGTTCTAATCTTAGAACTGAGAGGACTAAAAGGCCATAATTCGGACCCCATTCATTTGCTCCCTAACCAAAGTAACAGTGAGCAACAAGATTGGAATAAAAATGAGCAGCTGTAAGAGACTGTTCCTAGGTCCCATAACCTTTGAGTGGCATGGAGTGGGTCCAGGGGAAGAGGACATATTCTGGAATGACCACAAAGTGGGCCCCTTCATCAAGTCTCAAGGTTGCTGTGCGATGACATCTAACGTAGTCTGAATCTCCTCCAACTTGGAAGTGATGTGGAACTTTCAGAACTTTTCTTCTGCCAAGTAGGCCTCCCGGAGCCGCTTTTATGCTTGTTGTCTCACCCATTTGAGTACCTTAAACCTAGCAAACAAAGGCTTGGAAAAACAGCACATTAGCATTATGTACAGAGGCAATTTTTATCAGTGGAGGGCCCCCTCCCATAGAACCAATTATAGGGTGGTCAGCACAAACAGTCCAGGTGTATTTCTATCCCTGAAAGGCACAAAGGTTAGGAGAGCTATTCAGTCATTAATGCCAGTCTCTGCGGTCAATTTAATGAGGGTTTTTTAATGGTTTTATGTATCCTTTTTACTTGCCCTGAGCTTTGGGGTCTGTATGCAAAATGTAACTTTCAATCAGCCCCCACCATCTTGGCCAGTCCTTGACTTACCTAGGAAACAGTATTTTTTTAGCCACCATGGTTGAAGTCTCCTTCTTGGTAGGGTAAGCCTATACCCAACCTAAAAATGTGTCTATAAAAATTAATAAGTACTTGTTACCATATTTGGTTGGCTTTACCTAAGTGAAGTCCATTTCCCAGTGAGCGCCTAGATGGCTTTTCCTCGGTCTCTTTTCAGGAGGCATTGGGCACCTAGATGGCTTTTCCTCAGTCTCTTTTCAGGAGGCATTCTTGCAGGATTAGCATTAACCAGCTGAGAAGGCACATAATGTTTTACTATTGAGTCAGCTACCCCAATAGTCTCAGAACATGATAAGGGGTTGTTTTAACCAGTCTCTGCAGATGTTTAGCCCCTAGGTGGGTTAGATGATGTATCTGCTGGACATACTCTAATCCTTCTGAGTAGGGTAAAGCTTCTTTCCATCTGAGGTATAGCAAGTCCCCTTTGTTTATAGATAGCCGGGTGTACATGTACAGTTACAAAAACATAACTGCTGCCCGTGTAGATGTTTTCGGATTTTTTTTCTTTGGCCAGCTGCAAGGCCTGTGTTAAGTCCATGAGCTCAGCTTCTCGTGCTGATGTTTTTTCTGGCAGGCTGCTGGCCCAAACAGTGCGGGTTTTATTTACATCGCTGCCCCAGCCCTTTCTTTACCTTTTATAAGGTAACTGCTCCCCTCGGTGAATTTTCATGGTAAATTCCATTCTCCATCAAAAAACATTTTGTATTTTTACTATTCTATTATTTTCAAACAATAGAGAAGGGTAGAATTCTCTGAGAATTTATAAAATAAGTCATAATCTAAATATTTTTATATTTCATATTAGTCACTAATTTATTATTATCTTTGCCTTTACACATTATTTAAAGAACTGGAACTGTATTGATTTTATATATGACTATTATTTATATATAATTATTATGATTTCATTACATTTTAGTAATTAAAATATGAAGTTGAAATTACAATATTAACTTGAAATAAAATATTGAAATAAGTGAAAAATTTCAAAACTTGACACAACCAGTTTTCAAAGACAATAATGTGTCACAAAGGGATATTAAAATTGAGTCTTGGAAGATAGATTGGTGGATAAGGTGTTGATGTGCAAATGTGACATCTTTGTTTCCAGAATGTCCATAATATAGTAGAAGATTTTCAAGTTCATTTACCTTGGAGAATACAGATTTTTCTCACCTAAGTGGGATTAGCAGTGCTCTGTGGTAGGTTTAATATGCCCAAAAAGTAGTTGTTATTCAACACATTCAAGTTTAATTCTATTTCCCAGGTTAGTCAAAATCCCATGGATGGAATTCTGAAGGCAAGTTTCTTCTATAAAATAACTAAGTGATGTTGATAGATGGTTACATTTCAGTTTGAAAACTATAATAACCTATACTCTTAATAAAATGTCTAAAAATATCACCATACAAATTATTTGTAACAAAATTTCTCTAATGATGGATTTTAAAAGCACTCTTGAATGTTGGGTGATTTGGGAAATAGCACATTACTTGACTCTTACAAGGATTATTCATACTTAATAGGTAGATGACAGAATTGAATGTACCCTCAATTGATTTGTAGGTTAGAGGCTGTATATAAACAACTTTTGATCTTCCCATTTCAGCACAAGACATTTCACAACTGTTGTTTAAGTAAAACACAACTGTTAATGCTATTTTAAAAGTAAAGTAGCAATCAATGAGATTTTGCTTTGAAGAAACAGTGTTAACTGGTAATGAGTAGCTGAAAAAGTATTGTCTGTTAACCTTGTCCTTGGTAAACTCCACATTCATTAATGGTCAAAATATACTGTTTGAGATTCAGACAGTTGGAACTGAGGATTAAGATTTGAAACATTTGGGTGTCAATGTTTACTAAATGTGAGTTCATGAACATAACTGATAATTAGCATATGAACTTTGTAAGTAAATATCCTAATGCTTTTTATTTCCCAGAAGCTGATAGAATGTTCTAAACCATTTGAACATGATGATTTTGCTTTTCCTCATTTAAATGCCAATGTGGTCATCAAGTTTCATTGTACATCATTTTTTTTTTCTATCAAAATCACTTGAAATTAAGTACTTCACATGAGATGTCACACTTAGTAAACAATTTTACAGCTTTTTAGTTGTTTGGCAGTCATGAGAACAGATTTCAAAACTCACAGAGATAATTTTATGAAAAAGTAAGGTCCTAATTTTCTTTGACACCTTTGGATAATATGTCAAACCAATTTCTTGGCACTATATTCAATGTATGTGAGTGAATGACTGAATATGAGAGAAAGTGTCTGTGTTTTGCTGATCAAGACAGGAATTTAAGAATAAATCCATAACTCAAGTTTGATGAACTTAGATTTATGGGATGCATTTGTGTACTGAAGTGTACCAGGCTTGCATAAAACCCAACAGATTCCCCAAACTTCAAATCATTTAGTAATCTTGATAACAGCCTATCTTCTTATCAAGGAGAAACACCCTACAACCACTGCTAAAGCTTCAAATCCTATCATTTAAAACAAAGCTCTAGGAAATCCCTTGTTTTTAATATCAGAGCCTTATTACATGTTCTTTAAATAGAGACACTAATATAGAAAGTGGTATTTTAAAAACACTATGTTTATGTATGCATGTAAACTGAAGACCATTAGCTATGCTGAATATTTTTTAATTGCATTTCTCTAGTTATTACATCTTAAAAGAAATCTGGTAAACCAAACAACAGGTATGTCAAAGTAAAGGTCAGACTAATACCTGAGAAGGTGCAGCAATGGATTTGGTGGGGGAAAACTGATTAAACCAAGGCAGCTTAATTCAAAGCAGCAGGAGCAACAGATGCTGTTGCCTTTGTTTATTTTCCCTTGTTGCCAGATGGAAAAGGAAAAATAAATACTAGGACGGAAAAGAAAGCTGCTGAATTGTGTTTCTACTCCACTTTAGCATGCTGAAACATTTCAACATGCAAAGTAGTCTAGTAGGAACTAGGAAACGTGGCTCCTTTGACATGAGGATCCTTCCTTGGTGACCAACTAGATCTCAACAGTGTAGACAGTGGTAGGTTGGTAATTATGCATATCCACAATATACATGACTGGTCGATTTTTCTCACAAAAAAATGAGATAACTGTGATAAATTAGTTTTTCTGAAAAATCTTAAGGCAAGACTGCAGATATATCTTAAAGACAAGGATTTCAACTTGCTCAAAATTCACTAAATTTAGTGAATTTTGAGCAAGTTATATTACATGGTTCATAGTACCAAAACACTTACTGGAAAGGATTGAACAAAAAATAATTTCTGACTTTTCAATATTACTGAAAAATTATTGTATCCTCACTTCATGCCTCCCATTATTAAATTACAATCCCAGGACAATCTATGCAAACATTTCTTTTTAAATCAACACTTCTTGTTTGGAACACAGCACAAAGTCCTTGAACCTACAGCTCTCCAGGGAGACAAAGAATGTTAAGCTGACATGATTGCCTTTCTAATGGGAAAAATGTAAAAACTGTTCTATCCAGAAATCTGGGAATTGGAAATGATTACTAGCCCGGTGATCATTGTAACCTGTTGGCCAGGCTATATCAAGCTTCCACAACCAGGATTGGAGGTGGCTAATAATCTAAATGATGTTAACAGCCAGTGGCTCCCCAAGCTCCCACATCTGAGACCAGAGATGGCTAATAACCAAGTGACATTTATGCTATCTGTATGACTGTGACAAAGTCAGAACCTTCTTAGGCCCTTAAGCTAGTACAGGGAGCCTATCTCCTGAACCCATCTTCGTGGAAGAAATGGCATGTGCCCTGAGTCATAATTCTATGCAATTACTCTTCTTTGTGCACCTGGGATTATATTACAACAGCTGACTTTTTTCTAAATCATACTGTGTTTAAATTTGTTGAGAATAAGGACCAGACATGAGACTTCCCAAAGTTTGATCCATGTTGACTCAATAAACAGTTTTCATTCACACATCTCATTTCATTTCCCTGCCTGATCTCTGTAGGGTTGCCCCTCAACTTTGAGGTCACACAAACTAAGTCATGTCCAGTGATTTCAAGTTCTATAATTATTTATCCAAGAGTTGGCATATATCAGGTAGTTTTATATTTTGGAAATCAAGCAATGAAAAATGAAAATAAAACAATGTCTGTCCCTTAAAGCAAAATACAAAAATAAATAGTGCAGTAGTGGTTATTTTCATCTATTTTGGTAACCCTAACAAAAGAGCCTCTAGCGTAGAGAACTTCCTTGTTCTTTGTTGAGAAGTATAAAAATAGAGCAGGAGTTTTGTTTTGTTTTGTTTTTTGTTTTTTTTTTCTTTTTTTTTAATTTTCAGTGGGTTGGAAGAAGAGTAGAACAAAAACCAAGGTGCTATGATCTGATATGCTATGGTCATTTCTCTATGACATGAAGGCGAGTTCTAGAAAGGGTTTAAAGGAAATTGGAATAATCATTCTGAGACAGAAAGGAAGGAAAGATAATCCAGCTTTGGCTTTATTCTGTACCCTTATTACGCAAAGATCTCTGAAGGACATGGCTAAAGTGTAAGAGTGGATCAATCTCACTCACCACACTTCTGGGTTACTTGTCTCTTTCTGACAGCTTCTAGGGAAACCAAACCCCATGCTTTAAAGTGCAGAATCGCCTTTTGCATTAACAAGGTTGCTGACAACTAGCATCTCTTAGTTAGGCCTAGGTAAACTTTAAACATTTTATAAATGGAATATTTGATCTGGTAGTGTTTATGTAACTCAAAAATCAGTGGGAGGCATACCATGTTTCATCTGAGATGCAAACATCTCATAGGATTACTTAAAAGTCATTTCTTTCCTTGAAAGAAAGTACATATATCAGTAGAAAGACAGTCAAAATGAGTCAAGACTTAGACTCTAAGTGATCTTGTATATTTTTGGTCCCAAACCTCGTTTTAGGTGCTAGATTCAATAATGTTTCTTATAATAGTTCACATTTTTACTAGAATACTACTTGTTTAAAATTTGGAAACTTGGATTCTGCCTAATGTGGCATACTTTATTGTCTTCATTTTTCAGAACAGAAAATGGAGACATTAAGTCATTGGCTGAGCATTGTTGATTTAAATTGGTATTTGGGCTAGATCATTGCAGGAACTCTTGATATGTATGCCATTGATAGCAATCAATTAATTTATACTTACTGAAAATTATGACATACTGAAGTGTATGTGGAATGTAAATTATAATGAAAATAAAATTTATCTGATAGATGACTCAGAAAGTGCTTTCCTGTGTTCCAGAACTATCATGAATGTAAATATGCACTAGACACTTTAAGAGTTTTTTAATATGTATGTTCAGCAACCTGATTTTCATTCCCTTTTCATAGAAGGAAGGGGAGTGAGATTATACTGTTGCTAACTATAGACAAACCCTTTGTTTTAATGCAATATACCACCAATCACATTAATTCTCCCACCAGAAGTTATACTTCCACACCTGCAGAAACAGACCCACAAAATTGTTAACTTTTAGTCAGGCTCTCAGTATTGGAGAAGACATAAAGCTGAGTTCTATGCCTGTCCAACACTGGTACCGTTGTCCAATAAACAGGGTGTAAAGTAATCTAGTTTTATGTTATTTGTGGAACTTTAGATAAATTATCTTTCATGAAACTCACTGTGGATTTGACAATAAACTATTTAGTTACAAATAAAGTATAAATGTGTGCCATACTCACCAGCAATGCTCTGATTGACATGACTTAAAATGAAAACGTGGGATGAACTATTTAAGAGCTTCCCCTAGTTTTGACAAACTTTAAATATTTCAAATTCTGTTTTAAAATAGTTCCCTTAAATTTATGTATGCCACATACATACATTAGTGCTGAAAGAAACAAGAAATTGAGATTTTAATCATATATCAAGGCAAAACTAATGAATTAACATACACCAGACGGTCTCCTTTCTTTTTTTCAGCATCTAATTACTCTAAATATATTAGTGCATAAATTAGCATAATTGTTTTACATATTTGCTTAGTTCTCTTAAACACCCATAGAAAATATGTACATAATATTCTATATCATTTAGTTCATTGCATATTTCAATCCATTTGGACAGAAATTGAAAGTATTTATAAGCATGTGAGATACGTGCAGACATATATTCAAGTGTTAGGAATATTCTTCCTGGAATAATTTGAATATGATAATTAATCTTAATAAACATTGAGAGGGCTTTTTATCCTAGATTTGCATGTGAACATACTTAAACTCCTCCCTTTTTGTAAAACTCCCACAGAACATCAAACTTTCTACATATGTATTCCAAAACTTGTATTTTGGTTTACAGGAAAGAATAAAACAGGTAATAAGAGGAGTATTACATGATAATAACACAAAAAATAGTTTTTAAATTACCACAAATTCTCTTCTATAATTAGACAAAAGTGGAATAAAAAACAATGTAGAGGATCTATCCATTAATATTAATAAGCTAACGACAGCTAATCACAACCTATTTTCTAGGTTTGTTCAACTAACAAATCATTATGGAAGATAATGCCATCTGCTTAGGATACTAAATATTTTAAAGCAAATTTACTTACAACTACCCAAATATAATCATATTTAATGTCTTAATAGTCAAGTATATTGAAAAGTAAAGATCTAGAGAATTTAAAATATAAAAAGAGAAAGTACAACAAAAACATGAAGAACCATTGCAGAACAATTATGTATGAAATTCCATTCATTTCTTAAATTTCAAGAGCATATTCAAGGTATAGAGGTGTGTGTGTGTGTGTGTGTGTGTGTGTGTGTGTGTGTGTTTAGGTGTTTTATTCTTTGAACTTTTATATTGTCTCAGTCACTTTTGTATTTCTGTGAAGTGGTATCATGACCAAGGCAACTTATAGGAGCAAGATTTTAATGGGGCTTACAGTTTCAGAGGGTGAATCTATCTATTCCATTGTGGTAGGGAACATGGGAACCCCAGGCATACACAATGTTAGGGCAGTAGCAGAATTAGCAAGGAGTTTACATCATTATCCTAAGGTACGCGCAGATAGAGACAGAAACAGAGAGAGAAACACACACACACACACACACACACACACACACACACACAGAGAGAGAGAGAGAGAGAGAGAGAGAGAGAGAGAGAGAGAGAGAGACTAACTGGGATACTCCAACAAGGTCATACCTCCTAATCTTTCTCAGAGTTTCATCAACTGGAGAACAAGCCTTCAAATACAGGTGAGTCAATTCTCCTTCAAATGACCAGCGATGCACACTTTGAGGCACAATTTAGGATTTCACCATCTGCACCCTTTATAATGAGCTTGTGGAACAATGAGAAGACTGGAGGCGCTACAAGGCATAGAGTGAAGAGATGTGGAGAAAAGTCTCCTGCTGATTTAAAAAAAAATACTTCATCTCAGCAAGAAACCTACTTTTCATTAAAATAGGTCACTACAATTTGATAATTACTCTTTAATATTACATAATTTCATTGCTACTGCTGATAACACAAAATAATTTCTTATTTTCAATTACAATATTTAATTTGGAGACATAATGGCGATTTTTAAAAGTGATGGAGTTGGGAGGAAGTCTGTTGTAAATTCATTTTGAAGGAGTGTTCTAAGTGCTGTGAGATTGTCTCTGAGCTTCTATATCAGTATTCTGTAATTAAAACTGAGGAATAAATGACAGTGTTATAAAGAATTAAATGAAGGGTATACCCTGCACGGAGACACAAACTGTCACACTGCATTAGCTTTGGCAAAGTTCCAACTATAGCACTCTTAATTAAGAACTTTGGTAGGACACTAGAATTTGGTTATGTGGCATTTGAATAATCTATAAACATTGTTCCTAAGACATCAGATGGTGAAATAATTTATCTTAATAAAAACAAAGAAAGCCGGGCCCTGGTGGCACAAGCCTTTAGTTCCAGAACTTGGGAGGCAGAAGCAGGCAGATCTCTGTGAGTTCAAGACCAGCCTGGTCTATACAGCTAGTTCCAGGACAGCCTTCAAAGCCACGAGAAAACCTGTCTCAAAACAAACAAACAAACAAACAAACAAACAAACAAAAAACAAAAAAAACACAAAACAAAAACAAAAGCAAAGCAGGTTAAGTTGGTATGTGTAGCATTGGGTTACTGAAGGAGTACCTGGAGAAGCCAACTGACATCTCAAGTAGAAACTGGTTAAGGGATAATCAAATTTTCCTCTCCAGTCCTGGCCTGGAGACATGATCATCCCTCATCTCTGACCATATCCAGTCCTCTCTTTTTCTGTGGCATTGTTACTGTCCTAGCAGCCTTAACTTCCTCTATAACCATTTTCTTTAGAATGAATTTGATCTCCTCTTCCCTGTAGAAAACACCCCTTTCTAAACTTCTTTTTACTTCCTTCACTTTCTATATATCCTCTGTATCAAACTTGCATGATTTCCCTTCCAGTCACTGATTGTTACTATTTTAACCAATTGATTTTTTTTTTTTTTCATTTGTAGTAATTTACTATAGAAACCCTCAGAGGACTAACATTCTCAATTTGTTTGCCAAGCTATAATAATTACAATTTTGTATTTCAACATGGGTCTACAGTTGACCCTACATGTAAAGAATGTTGCTGATATTTGGCCCAGTTCTTAGGGGTTTCTGTTCTTTTCCGTGAAGTCGGTTTCACATTATTTGGATAGTTTTCTTGTGAGATCAGATTTGTCTTGCTGAGATTTCTTAAAGATTAATGAAATTCAACTCTTTTAAGCAAGAATTAGAAATATATTTATCTTTTGATTCTTTTCATTTTATTATTATTATTTTTTTAATGGATAGGAGTACATACAAGCAGATTCTCCTCCTCCTCCCTGTCCTCCTCTGCCTCCTTCTTCTCCTCTTCCTTCTCCTTCTTCTTGAGATAGTGTCTTACTATGTATATCTGGCAGGCCTGGAACTAAGACTAAGTTGGTCTTCACCTTAAAGATCTACTTGCCTCTGACTCTGGACTCGAGTACTGGGATAAAAGGCATGCTCCACCACATCCTTCAACAGGCAGTGTGTGTGTGTGTGTGTGTGTTTATGAAATCATGCATATATTTTCAAAATTTTTTATTTTTGATTTTTTTTAATAAAAGTAGTTTTCTCTTCCAAAGTTATACAACATTTCTTTCTTGGAATTTCTTATTATTAACTTATGGTTTCTCTCTTTTTTTTTTTCAGGTTTTTGTTACAGGGATTCTTTGTATGTAGCCCTGGTGGTTTCTCATGCTTTGACCAGTCCTTCTGTAATAGTTACTTTTTTCTTTTTTGTGCAAGAGAGGATTTCTCTGTGTAATAGCCTTGGTTACCATAGAACTCCTGATGGGTACTCTTAATTGTCAACTACATAGAATTTAGAGTCAACTTAGAAGACAATTCTCTGGGGATGTCTGTGAGGTGGGAAAGCCAACCTTGAATACAGGATACACTTCTGTGGTTTGGAGTCCAGGAGTGAATACAAAAAGAGAACAGGTATGGGATGTGGTGTACTAGCAAAGCAGATCTCTGAGTTGGAAGCCAAGCTAGTCTACAGAGCAAGTTTCAGGACAGTCAGGACTATGCAGAGAACGCTGTCTTGAGAAAGTAAAAATAAAAAGGAATAGTTTGTTTCTCCAGTGAGACCCCCTCTGACAAAACCAAATTTTCTCTTTCAAGCAGTTATCAGTTGGAAAATGCTTCTGGGCTATCGATGGAGGCATGTGTCTACTCCTTTCAGTTCTGGGACTCCATCTGGCCCAAACCCATGTAGGTCCTGTGTAGGCTGCTTCAGTCTCTGAGTTCATGTGTGTGCTGGGTCTGTTGCATTTAGAAGGCCTTGTTTCCTGGGTGTCCTCCATCCCCCCGGATCTTACTGCATCCTCTTTTCTCTTCTCTTTTCTGTACATCGTATAATCTTTTTTTTTAATGTTTCTGATGCTAATTTCAATATACTTTTTCAATTGTTTCTAACTGATCTCACAGTTTTTGAAAGCATTATCACCTAGAGTTTTCATACTGAAATATTTTTCCATGTGTTTTCTACTGTGAAAGTTATCTTGGCTCATTTCTAAATAATGAGACCAGGGATTTTAAAATACTGCTTTCAGATATGCAGTATAACTGGGTTCCCACAGCAATTTCTATGTATTCAAAGTTGCTTTCAACAGGAGAGAAAAGGTATGGATGGTGAAATTAGGAGTGGCCCTGGAAGAAAGCCCATGATTCTTGACTTTCAGCTTCTGCGGTCAGTTATCACTGTTTCAGATTCCTTGTATCTTAATAGAAGACAAAGAGATATGCTCTTGACCTATTCCTAAATAATTATACTTGATTAAATATGAGCAGACCCCATAGATGCTACTGTGGGGTCCACTAGAAGGGTAGTGGTAGTGGTGACTTTTCAGAAATGAACAAAATGTTTTAAATAAAGCAAGTGGTAACAATATACTATTGAAAAAATGTTAATAAAATATTTTGGAAATCCATTTTAGCATCATAGACTAAGTGAAGAAGTTCATGTTGCATGTTGGAAAGAGAAAAGTAGTTCCCATTTTAAAATTCACTGGTTAAAATAATTAAAAAACTGTAAAAGAACACTAGGTCAGAAATTATGCTGTCTTCTATTTAAGTGGAATTTTGGGAAGTCATTAGCTACTTCTCCTTGTATGTGTAACTCACTCTCACTGGTATCAGTATTTATTTACATTATTTTTTAGTTGTCTCCATATGTATATGTGTGCTGTATGCATGTGTGTGAACATGTGTTGGAGGAGGCCAGGGCATGGTGTCAGAAGTACTATTATACTCTGCCTCATTCCTTTGAAACAGTGTCTGCCTCTGAATAAAAAACTGTGCCTTTTAGCTAAGATTTTTGGCCAGTGACTTCTTAGGATCCTCTCATTTTTATTGTATAGTGCCAGGTACAGGCATATCTAGCCACTCTCTGCTTCATATGTTTAGGTGCTTGGTGTTCAAACCCAGGTCCACATGCTTCAAAGGAGAATACTCTTACCTACCAAATTATCTCCCCAATCCTATCTTGTTGCTTTCCAAAGCCATGGTTCAAGAATAGGAAGGCTGGGCATAATAACTGCTTATTGTGTTAAATACACCCATGATGTTTCCAGCTCTTCCCATTTAGTGAGTTGATTCTATGAACCTAGCTCCATTTCCTAGAGAGAAATTCAGTATAAACATACTTATCTACAAGATGAAATCACTAAGCTCCAAAGTTACTGAGGAATTTTTTCCTCTAAAGTTAATATATTTTCATTGCGTTTCAACAATTATTTCGTTCAGAAGATGGCAATTATATTTCAACTTTTGAAAACCTCAGCTCTTTCAAAATTGGTGAACATACTCTTATCATCTTTATCCTTCAACTAGGCAAAAGGAAAAATACAGTATAAGTACTTAAAGGCTTACATGAGTTTACATGAGTTGAGCCATTTTTTTTTTATTTAAAGGAATTTTAATCAAGAATAACATTTCTTTTTCCTTCAGCCAAATGGACCAAGTCAAAGGTAACAAGATATGACCTAGCTCCCCTAGTCTTTCCTACTACTTCACATCATCCTCTACTAGAAATAGGTCCTCTGCTTCTACAGTTTAATAAAAGTAGAAAAGATTGAATATGCTGACTTTACCCAAACCAATTAATCAGTCAGTAAATTAAACTCAGCTGTGGACTGAAGCTCAGAGCTGCTATTTGGATTTAGGACTATCCATTATGTTATTGACAAAAAGAAAAAAAAAAATCAGGCTTATCGGCAGGAACAGGGCATACAGGTACTTTTGAAAATGAATATGATTCTCATCTTATTTTCCTGGGGTCACCTGCTGTGGATACTTCCCCACACAGCATCATGAAGGGATAAAAATAAAAGAGTCTAACTGTTACCATTATAAGTCTGGTTGTTGTAATGCGACAATTTAATTTTGTAGTGATAATACTGCAAACTTTTGTATGTCAGGGAACACATCCTTATCTGGAATACCATATTAACTATTACTGACTTAGTTCTTTTGCAAAGTAAATAAATCATTCTTAAGCTAATTAGTAAAACAAAATCACACATAAAATCTTAACATGTCAATTTTTATCCTCAGCACACCCAGGCTTAAGCTCCTGATGCTGCTGCAGTTTGAAGAGTCCTGGAGTTTTGTGCTTGAAGGCTATTTGTATTTTTTTTTTCCTGAATTGGTTGTCTACTACCTTCCCAGTAGCTGTCACATAGAGTTTGGTAACACTTCAAATTAAATGACACTAATTATACCTAACATGCATTTGTAACAAGTAGCAAGTGTTTTATAAAATTTGTTCATATCCAAATGAACTTAAGTGGTAATTCAGTACTCTTTGGCTTATAAATTAAATGATTATACCTTCAGTAGCCTGAATCTCATTAATGTTAATATGTATCAATGGTGTGACGAAAATTCTCTAGAATTATTTCACAACGATGGTGATTGTGAATTCAGCCTTTCTGTGAGTTTACTATATACAGGCTTCTGGCCTTTCCACAGTGTCTCACAAATGTATTCTTTGTACAAAAAAATCAAAACTAAAAAGATATAAAAGCAAAGGATGTAAAGATAAATGAGCTCCTGGGATTATGTTTTCTCTTTCACTCATTACTACATTCTGTTTCTCCAGGGGTCTTAAGATTGAACCCAGATTACCCATGCTAATTGAGTTAATTACCACTGAGCTAAATATCTTTTGGGTCTGGGAAGAGCTCATTTAGATATACTTATTATTTACCAAAAATAATATTTTTGAAGAAGTATATTTCAAAGAAACTAATATTTAAGATGATTTAAACAGTCCAGTGAGCCAGAAGCATCACTTACCATTTGGTCAAATCAACATCCCGAGGCATAAACAACAAAAAATATTCAGTCTAAAACCATTACAGATTGTAACCATTAATTAAGTTGTATAATTATTATGATTTCAGAAATAAATTGAAGAAAATAATTTTACCGAAAGAAGCAAATTTGGAAACTTCAGAGATCTCTGTAAAATTTCCACTCACACTCTAGTTCTTATCAAAGAAAAATGAAATTGAAATCACTAAGGCAACTGGGAATTTAGGTTGTGTTCCTCTAAAGTTTACCCATTAAAAAATTATCTGCGTCATGATGTCTGAAAAAGAATCAAGAAGGGGTTCCTTATAGGGCATTAAGTTAATCACCTACTTGTACTGATTTTCTGGTTTCTAGATCTCTATGAAACCAGTTTCTTTTGTTTGTTATTTGTTCAATTTAACAGGTTTGGGTAAAGCAGACTGGTGGTCAAATTAATTCTTGAGAACTAAAATACAATGATCTGGAGGCAAATATATTAGATCCTATATGCATCTTTACTAAATATTACATTAAAACCACATTATTTAGATATTAGACTATACAAAGTTTGTTGAATAAAGACTCAAAAGACATTTTTTTGAATTTTTTAAATGAGTGCTACAATAGTTTACTGGCAAGAACAATTGAACACAAATGTGTACTTCCCTGTGTAAAAAGATGTACCTTTGAAGAGCTTTCTATTTGGAATTCCTGTTGAAAGCCCATGCTCTAATATTCCAGTTGTGGGGTTCTTAATGAGTAACAGCCACAGCTCTGCCTCTATGTGAGAATTGTACTTGGCTACTGGAAACCCTCCTCTAGGAAGCTGTACACAACCAATGGCACATGAGTATAAAGAAAGAAAATCTTAGCCAGATGACTCTAGCTGGTAAAAATAAAAATGAATTATCCAAGATCCAGAAGTTGACAAAATACCAACCAATTTCAGCTGTAGCTGCAATTCTGATGTGTGTCTTAACAATGAACTACATCCTGCAAATTTCAATTCCAAATATCTTCATGAATCTCATTCTAATATATAGGTGTTTTTAATTGTCTACTATATATTGATCAGGGTTTTATGCTCTAATACATGCAAACTTTTGGCTTCCACTTACACCATAATTCAAGCCAGTGAAACCTATTTTTATATTATTTTTATCAACCTGTCTTAGTTTGGTTTCTGTAACTACACAAAAAACATGACAAAAACAATCTGGAGAGGAGTTTACATGGCTTACATTCTTTATCAAATTCCATCATTGAAGGGATTCAAAGCAGTGACTCAAGCAGGCCAGGAACTTGGAGGCAGGAAATGAAAAAATAGTCCTATAATGAAACTGGGGAAAGAAAAAAGAAATAGTTGCAATAAACTGGTAAATCTCTTAAAAAATTCTATGAAAGCCAAGAAAAAAATAGGTAAAGGAAAACCTGAATATAGAAATAATAAAGAAGACACAAACAGAATTCTGGAGGTAGCAAATCTAGGTAAGCAAACAGGTACAGGTGCAAACATCATCACCAAACCAAAAGGATACAAGAGAAGGGACAGAAAATCTCAGGCATTGAAAATACAATAAAGGAAACAGATTCACAGGTCCAAGAAAATGTTAAATCTAAAAAATTCCTAACGTAAAACATCAAGGAAATCTGGGACACTATGCAAAAGCCAAACCTAAGAATAATAGGAATAGAGGAAGGAAAAGGTCTAGAAAACATATGCCACACAATCATAAAAGCCAACCCAAAAATGGATATGCTTATAAAGGAAAAACAATCAAACTAACAAACGAAAAACAAAAACAAAAAAATATTGCTTACAGAACAAAATATAGACTAGACAATAATTAGAATAAAAAAATCCTTCCACCACATAATAATCAAAACACTAAACAGCTCTGATCCTGTATATAGCTGTAACATCTTATTATTTTTTTAATTTTTTATTTATTTATTTATTTATTTATTTATTTATTTATTGTTTTTCTGAGACAGAATTTCTCTGTATAGCTTTAGACCCTGTCCTGGCACTCGCTCTGTAGGTAAGGCTGGTCTTGAACTCACAGGGTTCTCCATGTCTCTACCTCTCAAGTGCTGGAATAAAAGGCATATACCACTGCTGTCTGGTTATCTGTAAGGTTTTAAATTTATTACCTATTTTTTTTAAAAATGCTTCAGTCTAGTTTGAACTCTCTCTGAGGTAAAAGTGAGCTGTCTTTATATGGCTTGTGTTAGACTGAGTAGAAATTGTTATTTTTTTATATGAATCTGACTAAAAAGGAACAAAGCAAGATTTTAAATGTCTACAGTCTTCATGAAACAAATATATCCAGTTATGAAACGTATCTCAGTATCTATTCTATATATCAAAATGTAGCTAAATGAAAATTAATCTTTGTGACCATCCACAGATATATGTGCCCATAAGATTGAGATGCAATAAAGTGGTTACTTATACACATCATATGAGATTATACACTATAATTCAGGTACTGGGGAGAAAGCAAGCTGCCCTAACAAAAGTAAGCAACAGTTTCCAGAATTGATGGTCTATCCTGCATAACTTGCCTGGACAGGATTAACCTCCATCAGATAATCATTCCTCTGGAGGACTGACATCTGCATTATGCCCAAGTCACAAAAGGCCCCAAAGAGAACACCAGGTAGACAGACACACCAAACTGTAAAGGCCAGGTTTATTATTCATCCAACCATGACAGGCACCTTGCCTAGCTGGCTGACACAGCAGCCACCAAAGGAAGTGAGTTCCCTGTCTATTGTCAGGTTTTTAAAGGCAAAAGATCACAGGATTATATCAGTAGGTACTGACTGGTTTCTGATTGGTTGATATTTGGGGAATAATTAGGGGAATTTCTCAAAGTCATATTTTGGCATGAAATACATGTGTATCAATTATTTTGATTGGTCAGTGCAGAGAAAGAAAAAAAAAAACATTCTCTGGTTTCTATGGCTTTGCCTTGTTACTTGCAGATGATCTGTTTTTCATAGATACCAATAATTTTCAGAACTGTATCCTGGAGACTACAGGGAGGTTTTTTTTTTTTTTTTTTTTTTTTTTGGTTTTGTTTTGTTTTGTTTGTTTGTCTGGAGTTTATTTGTCTTCAGTTATGGCCCTAGGCTCCAGGAGACTAGGGGATCTGGAGTTTCTTTGTATCGTGTGTTAAATCAGAGGCCTACATTTCTTTTCTGTAGCCTGTCATGGCTGCTAAAGCTGGGATGGCCTGCTAAAGCTAAGTGAGGGTCTAATCCCTTTATTTTTCTCTAGTGTGAGAAATAAGAGTTGAATGGGAACTTAAGATTTTGTCACACTTTTGCAATTTCTCCCCAGTGTGAATTATTAGAAGTGAAGCTTTAAGTTTAGTTTATCCCTTTCAATCTGAACATTTGTTGTTGCCTGTTGTAACTCTCATGGCTCCTTAAACATATATATTCAATATAGTGCAAAAATTCTAGCTAGAACAATAAGAAAACAAAATGTGATCAACGGGATACAAGTTGGAAAACAAGAAGTCAAAATATTATCATTTGAAAATGACATAATAGTATACATAAAAGACACTAAAAATTCTACCAGTGAACTATAGCTAGTAAACACCTTATTGATGTGGCTGAATACATGATTACCTCAAAAAATAGCCTTCTTATATACAAATAATAAAAGGGCTGAGAAGGAAATCAATCAAACAACATCCTTCGCAATAGCCACAAATAATATAAAATATGTTGGGGTAACATCAACCAAGCAAATGAAAGATCTGTCTGACAAGATGCTCAGGTTTTGAAGAAATAAATTGGAGATATCAAGAAATGGAAATATTTCCCATGCTCATGGATAGATAAGAGTAACATAATAAAAATGCCCATCTTACTAAAAGCACTATGCAGTTTCAATACAATCCCAATCAAAATGACAACATAATTCTTTGTAGACCTTGAAATAACAATATCAAATTCATATTAAAGAAGAAGGATAACTAAAACAAACCTGTATAATATATGGTCTTCCAGATGTATCACCATCCATGATTTCCTGATTTCAAGCTTTCAAGCTCTACAACAGGGCTATAGTAATGGAGAATGCATAGTATTGTCATAAAAACAGACAAGTATATCAATGTAATTAAACTGTAGACTTATACATAAATTACATATATATGAACACCTGATTTTAGACAAAAGAAGCCAAATTTATATAATGGAATAAAGAAAGAATCTTCCACAAACTGTGCTAGCATAAGTGGATGTCAGCATGTAGAAGAATCCAAATAAATCCATAGCACAAATTCAAGCCCAAGTAGATCAAATACTTCACCATAAATCCAGTTACACAGAACTTTATAGAATGGAAAATAGCTTTGAACACATTGGCACAGGAGACAACTCTAATGGAACATCATTAGTACAGAAAATCAGATCAATCATTAATAAAGGGTACCTTGTGAAACTGAAAAGCTTCTGTAAGGCAATAGACACCATCAATTGGATAAAACAACAGACTACAGAATAGAAAATGATTTCACCAACCACACATCTGACAGAGGACTGATTTCCATAATATATAAAAATTCAATATATCAAGTATTATATAAATGGAGTAGAGCTCTAAACAGAGATTTCTGAACAAAGATATCTCAAATGGCTGAGAAGCACTGGAGAGGATGTGGAGCAAGGGGAACACTCCTCTTTTGCTGGTGGGAACACAAATATTTCCATTTATCTTGGCAAACAATATGGCAGTTTCTCAGAAGGAACTCAATTTTCTTCAAGACCTAGCTATACCACTCTTGGGCATATACCTAAAGGATGGTCAATTATACCACAAGGAAACTTGTTCAATTATGTTCATAGCAGCTTTATTCATAATAGTGAGAACCTAGAAACACCTTATATCCCCCTCAACCAAAGAATGGATAATGAAAATGTCCATTTACCCAATGGAGTAATAACTGTTACAAACAATGACTTCATGAAATTTGAAGGAAATTGGGTAGAATTAGAAAATAGAAATAATCCTGACTGTGGCTACTTATACCCAGAATGACAAGCATAGTAAATACTCACTCATAAGTAGATATTAGCTGAAAAATAAAGGATAACCAAGCTACATGGATCTCTCTGGGAAGGGAAAATAGTAGAAATCTCCCCAAACTTCCTGTTAGTATTTCAGAGCCCTATTAACAATTCATAACTGAAATATCTATAAATGCAATTTACCTACTGAGTTTATGGTGTTAATTAGAATATTTAACATATTAATTCATATTAATTTACTAATTATAATATTAATTAAACTCTTTATCAAGGGTACTCATGTGTATCAACACAAACAAGGCCACTTTAAATATTCAAGTAGACGGTATATTGCATGATTCCTGGTAATGTCATTTGAATGGCTTTACAATGTTGTTTAATTAGGCAAAGCATCTAAAGACTCCCTTAAAATGTCTTCTGATTTCATGGAAATAAATCATGTTACTTCTTTCCCTCTTCATGGTACATTCATACATAGTAATAGAGACAGATTAATTTGTTTATGACTGTTTTCCAAACATGAAGCAAACTTGTCAGAATAGACATTTTCCATTACTGAAAATAGAAAATGAGATCATCTTGTTAGAAACGCTTTCTTAAAAAAACTAAATTATAGTGGTTATATTATGGAGTGTGTAATGTCCCTAATGTGCTGATTTGTTTGAATTATTGGTTCTAAGCTGGTAGCTGGGTATATCCTTACAGGAAGAAGTAGGTGGGCTTTGAACCTTATGATCTAGCTTCTTTGAACTTCCTGTTCTGTCTCTAGTCCTTGCAAAGTGAAAAGTCACAACTACACCTTACCATTGTTATGAGCTGGTTGCCACCATGCCCCTCCTGCCCTGAGTCTCTCTAACCCCTGGAACCATGGACACAAATAAACCTTTCCTTCATTCACTTGCCTTTGTCTGGTATTCACTCACAGTAATGAGAACTTTAACACAAGATTTCATAGCCAATTCAAGATGTACATTTTAAACATCATTTAAAAAATCTTCTAATTATGAACACATAGATGCTTTTAAAGGATGATCTGTCTTCTATTTTATGTTCTTCAAAATGAGTATTATGAGTAGATTGCTCTTAGTTCCTCAAATTCCATCATTACCTGAACATACATTGACACATTGTTGTGTGTGTGTGTGTGTGTTTTTTTTTCTCAAAGCTAGCCCCTTCTTGCCTTCAAGAGCCTTGCCCATCAGTTGCTTTTGGAAGTACCCAAAATGTTACATTTACCTAGAGCAGCCATGAGCCAATCAACAATAACAAAATGATATAAAACTCATTCCTATTTCTTAGATAAGAGACTACAAAGCTGCAATGAGAGAGAAAAAAATTATTTTACAAAGAACTGTATTACACCTTTTTTGTCCTCCTACCCTATTTTGAGTGTAATTATGTCACACAAGAAGTCATAACCACTCAAGACTTCAAAAATAGACTTATTTTGAAAAGGAACAGAAATAAGCAGGTTAAAAATTGGTCATGAAAGTAGGCTATAATTCAATATGACTAGTGTCTTTATTTTTAAACAGAGAGGCATTAGGACATAGATGCATACATGTTGCAGATTGTCATAAAAGGATAAAGGAAGAAATGGGTCAAAACCTATACATGCTAAAAAAAAAAAAAAAAAAAAAAAAAGGCAACACTTTGTCACAACACTAGGAGCAAAGAGAAAACATGGGGTGTGACACAGATTTCTGTACCACAAATCTCTTTGGTGTTAATATAAAACCTCAGAGTCAGCTATCAGGGGATGACAGCTGAAGGATCAGAGAAGCAAAGCAGCCCACCACTTGCTCTTACTTCTACCTCAGACCAAAGAGGTGATGCTGTCCTCAGACTGCCTCCTCAGACTGCTTCAAACTGACTGCTTAGACTTCATTCTCCAACTTACTGCTTGGACTGCATCCTCAGACTGACTGCTCGGAATGTTAGTTCAGACTGCAATGAGCTTCTGCCTCCTTCTGCCTTATATTCCTCCATCCAGCCATACCCCTGCCTGTCCCCATCTCCTCATTTTTTGGATTAAATGGGTGTGCCTACCAAGTACTGGTATTAAAGGTGTGAACCACCATTGCTTGGGTCTGTTTCTCTTTTAGACTGAATAAATTTCTTATAGTCAAGGGTAGGCTTGAACTAACAGATCTGCCCTCCTGTCTCCCAAATGCTGGCATTAAAAATGTTTGACACAATAGTGCAGCCTCTATGGCTAACTAGTATGGCTAGATAGTCAATCTTACCTTCAGACAAGCTTTATTTGCTACAGCACAAACAAAATATCACTACAGATTTCTACACTTCTCTCAGAAAAAAAAAAATATCAGTGTGTCTGTACTTCATCCCGACACGTCTAGTATCCAAATCTGAGATAATAGTTTCGTCCTGCTTATACATACTTCTTTCATCCATTCCTCCTAATAATATATTCCCATCTCTGTCCCAACCTGCTCAGGGCCAGTCCCAACAAATCAGTTTTCATAGCAATCTCTAGATCAGTACCTGCTTCTTGGAAATTTTATCCAAGGTGTTTTCTGTCTTTTATTCAAAATTATCAGTATGTAGAAATGACTGAATTAGGCAGACACTCCATGTTGATCACTAGTCTCTCTCCTTCCCTGTGTTTACAGGACATCCATCTTCTAAAAGATGACAGTGACCTTACTGACTTCCAGTCGTATTGTGACAGCAAAGTCTAGTACTTTTGTCATTAACTTATGTCTGAGTTAGGTTCTATGTGGTAAAGGTCTTACGTTGTAGCGTTTTGAGCATCCTTTGCCACATCATCCTTAGTAATGTAAGACAACATGTAGCCATGAGACATTGAGCATAGTAGAAAACAGAAGAGGGAAGATTATTTTTTTGTCCATTTAATATTTTTATTTTAATGCAAGCATTATGCATTTAAAATAAAATTTAAAGTCTAATCAAAGCTAATGTTCTTAGAATTCTTTGCTTTGCCGTTGTATTTTCCTTGAGTTTCTGCCCTGACATGTTGAGCACATGCCCTTCACTTTCAGTTTAGTACAAATTTTCCTAAATTGTTAGACAGGTTCTCATTGCTGTTTGCTCCTTTTTTTTTTTCTGCATTGCACTTATGCACAAATTCATCATCAGAATGTATTTCAGAGCCTTTCAACACTCTTGACACATATACACTTTAGAGTTACAGATGAGATCACAGGGTCACATTTACCTTTTTCAGCTTTCTTAAAGTCAGGAGTATGTCTTTGAATCTGTTGAGCAGTTCTGTCCTTCACAATTCTGCATTCCAAATAGGCACAGCTGCTTTAATGGAAAGGTTTCCATCACTTTCAGATCCAAACTCAATTTTCTACCCCATCTGAATGAAATGCAGCAATTGCCTATTTGACTCCTCTTGTAAGGCAAAATTGTCAACAAGGTAAATAACAAATTTATTAGCTCTCATCCTTTAAAGCAGAATTAGAGTCCTAACACATGTTGACAGAGTTCAATTTCTCCATTATTTCTTTATAAAGTTTGTTGCTGTTAAGTTGGAAGTCTTTTATGAATTCTCTCTACAATTTACATTTTACTTGAGTACTTATAATAGAGACATTCTTTCAAAACATATTTATTTTCTGTTTACATTTTACTTCTTAACAATCTGATTTCAGCACAAATATTAATCTATGTTATTAATTCTGATTTTATTATTATATGCACCTCTATTCACAGATTTTACTTTATGCTTCATGAGTCATGCATGTAAAAATAAAACATAAAATTATGAATGTTCTCAATGTGTTTCTGCTTTTTATTCAAATTTCTTGAATCTGAAATAGGTGTGACTATTAGTATTCCTGGGTTGCAATACAGTATATCACAGTCTGGTTAAGTTTAATGGCAGAAATACATTTTCCCCCAGTTATGAACACTAGAACTCCTAGTTCAGGGGGCCAATGCTAGAACTGGTACTATAGCTTGATAGCATAAGGCTTGCTTAGTGCATGATGGGTTTTATTTCTGGCAGAGGTATAATTATCTCCTTAAGGGCTAGGGTTCTTTATATGTATTATACAAAACACAAATTTGTATTGTATGGATTTTAGAGATTGGATATTTACACTGTAGCAGTGGCATTTAGCAAGAATTAGTGAAAATGAAAACTCAAATGAGAATGGTGGTTATTTTGGTTTTTTGTTTTGTGTTGTTTTTATCTTTTTCCTTTTTTTTTTCTTAATTTAAATTTTAAACAAGGTTGTTTCACATGTCAATCCCAGTTCCCTCAACTTCCCATCCTCCCCTAGACTTTGTGCTCCCCAGGGAAGATGAGGTCTTCAAAGTCTGTCCTATCATTTGGGACAGGGCCTAGGCCCTCCCTGATATGTCTAGGCTGAGAAAGTATCCCTCTATGCAAAATGTGTTCTCAAAGTCCATTTGTGTACTAGGGATAAATACTGATCCATTCATTACTACAGGGCCTATGGACTGCCCAGTCCTCCTAAAAAAGCACCCACTAACAGGGGTCTGGGTCAGTCCTATGTTAGTTTCCTAGCTATCTGATTGGGGTGCATGAGCTCCCCCCCCCTTGTTCAGGTCATCTGATTCTGTGGGTTTCTTCAGCCTGGTCTTGACCCCTTTCCTCAGTACTCTACCAAGCAAACACCCACAACTAAACACTAGGGGACTTTCTGGAATCCAGTGGTAAGTGGAGGAGTGATAAGCAAAGGAGTGGAATTGGGATCTTCTTAAATCAGACTAAGTAAACTATTTAACTCTTCTCTGATGATTATCACCATGACTTTCTGCCACATGAGAGTATAACAAGACACTATAGGCATTGTATTAATTCAGCTTATTTATTTACCTATTTGCAGTGCCACAGGCTAAATTCAAGGCCATGCACATGTGATGTGTGCCCTCTAACTCTGGGCTATCTCCCAGTTCAACCTGCTGTTGTTGGTTTTGGTGTTCCTTTAGACTTGTGCTCTGAATCTGTAACCCAGCATGGTCTGTAGCCAATGTTAGCCTCAAACTCATTATCTTCCTGCATCAACAGTGTTGAAGACTGAGGTTGTGAGAATTACCAGGCCTAGATCCCAAAGTATCATTTTAAAAGCAGATTTAGCTCTCATAGGACACCAACCTTGCAGTGAACATGGTCTTGGATTTTGAGTCTCTGGAAAGTAAGGAATGGTTGCCTTCTTGTATAAATGCCCAATGTAGAATATGTATTACTATCTTATGAACAAAAATATTAAGATATTTTGTGTTAAAATGTTACCTGACCAACATATTACACAACCTTATTTATTTTTAAAATCATTTTATTGCATATTTATACAAATTAATAGTCTTGCAATACAATCTTCCTTGACTTGCATATATGTATATGTATATGAAACATGCTAAGAAAGGATAAAATTTCTAGTAATATTTTTGTTTTGCTCATATTCATAGAATATTTACTATTTTTGATTGCAGTTATTCTGCCAGCAAATTTATATCGCTCATTTTCAGAATTCAGTAGCTGCAATAACATGTTTTCTGGAGATTTTTGCTCTATCATTATAAACTAAAGTCCTAGTAAATCAGTACCTTTCAATATGAATATAATTTTCAGCTTCTATATTTCATTTCCAAAATAGTGACAACAATGTTGCAATTTCTCTATGGTCTACTTAAGACTTTGTATTTTCTTTTGCCATGCTGTTTGAACTTGAAAGTCAAGAGAGACATAGCTAGTTTCTTCCTATCACATTTCTTGTTCAATGCATGAAAAAGAAGCTATGGCTAACTAAATACTCTAAATATTGTGGACTTAGTTTTTTTTTTTTTTTTTTTTAGATTTCTAAATTCTAAGATCTGAGCCACACACAAAATTACTTTTCCCCAGTAATAAAGAAATACTAACATGTTTTTCTATTTTATATCAAGCATTTAATAACTACATGTATACTGTATCTCATAAATGGCCGAAGCTATCATAGGCATATGAATAATATCTAATTAACAATGAATGCATTGAAAAATCATCTTAATTTAAATGCTACAGACTAAATTTTTAAGTGGTATACATTATCAGGAAATCTGTCATATGAATGAGATTAATCACCACAGGACTAATACTTACTAAAAGTTAGCTTTGATGCTCATAATTATGCCTAATAAAGAGTAATTGTTCATGTGTATTATTCCTATTCTTTTGATCAGTTGCTTAAAAATGATGAAGACACTTTAATGGTGAGCATCTCCAAGATTCACTCTGTATTTGTTGGGTTCCCTAAAGTGGCTGATTCATGGAAGATATATGCTCATAGTGGCAGCTGAAACAGACTAGAAGATGGATTTTGAAGGCAGAGAGTTTACAAAGGACATCCTTTGAAGTGTGGAATTCTCCCTAATACAAATACCAACAAAAAAACTGTGTGAAAGTGATGACACTTGAGGAAATCTAAATTTATAAGGAAGCATCATCTTTCAGCTAATCCACTGTAGCCAGATGCATGAAACCTCTGTCCCCTTTGTAGGTTCTGTAAATTGCCTGGACTTACTGAGTATCTTCCTTCTACAGTGCTGAGAACAGAAAATGTCACCATGATTTTAAACAGAGTTCTTCATGCTCAGAAACTGCTGTAACTTACGCATTTCCAATGCAGCTTAAAATTCCTTATTTTTGTGAATTTGAGACTTATTCTTAATATAGTTTTAATTTTGATGTTTTATTTTTTATTGCTTACTATGGTCATTGTCCAAACTTTCAAATCCAACTTTTAAGTTAAATATTTTTCAATAAATAGATTTGACTTACTTGACTAACAAAAAAATCTTTCTACCAGTTATAGTAATATTTTGTTTATCTTTATTTTATTTATATAAACATAAATTCTCCTGGCTGCCACAAATAAATAAATAGAAAATATCAATGTAGGATCCCACATCAATTCTCAAAATAAGATACTGGGTAATGCTGATACATTATAGGTAAAATTACTCAAAAACAATGAAGGAACATAAGAAGAGGTAGAATACAAAAGGATCAATTCATCATAACTATTATGTACCAATATTCCATTGTTTGTATCTATTATAAGAAAATCTAAACTATATTTTTTCAAAAAAATTCTAATGACATAACATAAAAACTTATATTCAAATTTAAATGTATTATAAGGTTCTTAAATATGTCTAAGTAGGAAAATGGATAAAGAAATACTACTTATCCCAGATAAATTGTTCAACATTCTCTTGACAGTTATACATAAATATGGGCTAGGCATGTGAATGTAAATGTCACTAATGAAATACAGTCTCATAGAATTGTGAACTGTGTTCTCTAGCAGTTTGTGTTTTCATTTACCATGAATTACTGTACTCAACTAAAATCCAATGTACTTCAAGAACAGGAAGAAATACAATCTAGAATCAATAGTATCAATTTTTAAATTTATCTTTAAAATATGATGATTATCACCATCTGAAGGTAAAAACTTTAAGTTTCACATGTTTTAGTATGCTTTCAATATTGTAATATGTGGTAACATATATTTCTTTTTTATTAATTTACTTTTTATTTTTATTTTACATATCGATCCCCGTTTGCTCTCCCTCCCTCTTTCCCTCCCTCCCATGCTCACATGTACCCCTCCCAACCTCCCCTTCCCCCCCCACATGTAGGATGATGCCCTCCAGGAGGGGTCATGTAAATCTGTCAAGTCATTTGGAGTAGGGACTAGGACTTCTCTCCTGTCTCTAGGTTAAGGCAGTATCCCTCCATGGGGAATGTGGCCCCAAAGTCCTTTTGTGCACCAGGAATACATCCTGGTTCCACTGTCTGAGGTCCCTTAGACTGCTAAGTCCTTCTAGCTGAGACCCATGTTCGGGAGGTCTGAGTCAGTCCAATGCTGGATTCCCAGCTATCAGTCTGGGGGCACATTATCTCCTCCTTGTTCAGGTCAGCTGTCTCTATGTGTTTTGCAGCCTGGTCTTGTCTTCCCTCTCTGCATCTATATTCCATTTTGGCACAGTGTTTAGTTGGGGGTGTTTGCTTCTGTTTTTTATCAGCTGCTAGATGAGGGCTCCATAAAATACCTCTTGCCATTTGGAGAAAGAAATTCTTACCAGACTTTGCAACCCAATTAACAATATGTCTTGAGATCATTTACAACTATTTTCAATCTGCTGTCCTACTATGTGCTCACACAGTTTGAATTTAAATATTTTAAGGACACAACTTATTGAAACTTAAAATACTTTAGATTTCTCATATAATCAGTTATCACAACCTTAAATAAATAGCTTTCATATCTCAGACCAGAATTATTCTCTCCCTCACTTGGTCTCTCTCTCTCTCTCTCTCTCTCTCTCTCTCTCTCTCTCTCTCTCTCTCTCTCTGTGTGTGTGTGTGTGTGTGTGTTATGGTAATAACTTGTTAAAAGTAACCAACAGATTGAAAGAAACCTTAAAGAAAAGAAATACCCCACAAATATTGGAAGTCACATGAATATGAACTGATAATATCAGGTTCAGGTGTTGCCTGGGTCAGTTGAGGACAGTAAAGTAACTTATTACCCTTAAAACTCTTTTAAACATTTCTATAAAAATATTTCATATTCCTTTTCCATACAATGTTTTTTTTTTTGTGCTATCCAATACATGTAGACCTTTATTAGGGACAGGAAACAGGAACAGACATATGCTTCAGACAGGCAATAGACAGATTGGTAACCACAGACCACAGACTGATGAAAGATGCACACAGAGATGTGGAATATACAAATTTGTGTCCATTCTTGGTTTCTCTGTCTTTTGTTTAATGTGACATCAATGCAATGGTGGTTCCAAAATGTAGTACATTTTCCTTTTTTTTTTTCTATTCCCACATTTTTCCATGCAGTTATACCTTTTCAAAACCTTAGTGGTTGACCAAAAAGGTATGATTTGCCCAGCAGAAAACTATGTTCCCTAAGTTCATGCAAATATTCAGAACTTTTGAAAATTATATATAACAAATATAAATTTCTTCTCTATAATATTCTATGCATTGTGTAATGGTATAAAGCTATGTGAATTCTTTGTGGTCTTGTAGCTTGAGGAAGGGTAACCCTGTGACATGAACTGTAATCCTCATGAATTTTTCAGTTCCTTTTTATATATAATAATGTATAACTAGCTTTGGTTTTCAATTGCCTTATGTCTTATACTTTCTAAGTATTGACCTGGAATTCATCCTTTCTACATTTTCTGGAGCCCTCCATGGATCGTGACAATGAGAATAACTGATGCTATGTGTGGAAGTTTTAGGCTTTATTAGCTGAAACACAATTAATGTAGGAAGCCTTGTCCTTTCTCAGTTTTCCTCCCCTCTAATGAGTATAAGGTTTAGCAAACCCAAAAGTCTAGGGGAATTCAAATTCCTAGCTACTTGATCCATACTCCCAACCTATAATTTTGACCCTCTCCTGGATTCACATATAACACTTAATGCATGACAGTTGCAATCTTTGATGACCCCCGTCATTAAGTGCTATTGGGCTTCATTTTCCACTGTCTTCATCTTGGAAGTACTGTGTTTTGTGGTGACATTTTATTAGCTTTATTTGTTAGATCATAAACAAAATATCCCCACAGTGCTTCTAGCCATAATTGAATCCTTTGAAGCTTTTTTTTTTCAGTATTCTAAAATATACTTTTCTCATGCTTCTAAGTCCTTATTGAAATCAGAAGTTACTATTAATAGGAATACTATAAGACAGATGCAGATAGAGAGGACAAGACCAGGTGGCAGAAACACATAGAGACAGCTGACCTGAACAAGGAGGAGCTAACGGGCCACCAGACTGATAGCTGGGAAGCCAGCATGGGACTGACTCAGGCTCCCCTGAATATGGGTCTCAGCCAGAAGGACTGAGAAGTCTAAGGAACCTCAGACAGAGGAGCCAGGATGTATTCCTGGTGCACAAAAGGACCTTGCGAACACATCCCCCATAGAGGTATAACTGCCTTAACCTAGAGACAGGAGAGAATCCCTAGTCCCTACTTCACATGACCTGTCAGGTCTACATGACCCCAACTGGATGGCATTCCCTTACATATGGAATTGGTATGGGGGATGGGAGGGGAGGGTGGTTAGGGTGCATGTGAGAGGGCAGATAGGGTAAAATGGAGGGAGGGAAGTAGGGAAGGAGGAAGGGAGGGACAATATTTACTCGGGTTTATCGTTTAGACAGTAATAGGGAATGGTTGGGAAAGGTATGGTTTAGATGGGATATAGGTAGATTAGCCTATTTTCTTGTGAAGTTGAGTAAGAATGGGATAGTATTTTATAGCTTACATTGTTATGTATTCTTATATGTGGTAAGCTATGTAAAATTAAGTTTATACTTTCTTATATTGTGTGAAATCTTTTCACTTACGATGTTTTATGCACATAATTTTTTTTTTACCATATTCTATGTATGTATACTTTTCTTGTATTCAAGACATTTTGTATATTGATACAATTTGGGATATTTATTTGCTGCCCTTTATAGTTCTACCTCTTGTCTTGACATTTCTATTCTACCTCTATTTTAGGGATTTATATGTATGTATATGTATATAGTTATATTGTTTAAGTATTTGTTCCTGCTTTACTCAGGGAAGTTTTAATCAGTTTTTTAGCTAAGTTCCTGAGTATTACAGATTATCTTCACTCATGTTTCCTGTACCTATGAGGTTAGTCAAATATAGATGCTTAATCTTCAGTCACTTCATAGACATGCAGAACATGGTATTTAAATGTTTTAATATTAGTACTCCATTGACATGAGACACTGTTGCTCCTGACAGCACCGTGCACTTTCCCAAAAATATGTTGGACACTGTTGTTGCTCCTGCTGGAGTTCATTCTCGCCTCAGCTAATGGCCTGTTGGGCAAAGAATTGTCCCCACCTTGACCACTGATTTGGACATGCGGTCCTATGTGCTTGCAGGAGACAAATATAGAAGACTGCTTGACCTTGCCAAGTCAGGGTAAGACAGCCATTCTACCTCCCAGCTGTTGTTGTGGTCTGTCAAGTTCTCTTGGCCTTAGCCAAAACTGGGTGTACTAATGTTGCTGTGAGACCTAGGGTGACTGTCCAGGTGGCTTGCTGTTTCTGTCCTTGCTGCACCTTTTGGAAGTTGTCCATCTGCACTTCCTGTCTACTCTAGTATTGTTATTTTCCTTCTCAGGTCTTGATGAGGTTGAAGATTAAACTATCACAACTATTATTCTCTCTTCCTAGTTAGATATATTAGGTACTAGACTTACATTTTCCAGCTTAGGACAACTCTATTGTAAACTCCATTATGCCTTCACCCTAAGACTAGATATGTAGGTCATTTTGTTCTCGATTTTCCTTTTCTTAGAGCACACTTGTTATTCACTGTTTTGTATATAGTTTTGTATTATGCCTAAATCTTTTCTTTAGACTAAAAGGGGAATTGTAGTGAGATAGCCCTTTTGTGTCACTGACCACGTCCATTGTGGGGTGGAGCCATTGGAGGAAGTGACCTGTGGAAGGAGGTTGGAGAGAGAGCCAGGAAAAGCTCTCTTGCTGGTGTGACTGGGACAGGAGAGCATCGGGTGGAATTTCCTGGTGTTCATCTGTCTAAGTTGTAAGTTATTTCCCCCTGAATAAACATCTATTCAGCCTATTTGTTTATCCTGATCCTTATTTAACCGCAATACATGTCTAACAGATATAGAATATATCCTGAATATATGGCAACTAAAAGCAATTGTTTAGGGCAATAGGTATGGTTTCCTTCATTTACTGGTAGGTTGTTCTGAATATCTTTTTACTCTCATTATATTATATTAATCCATGACTTGCAAGCAGTATTTTCTTCTTTATTCCAGGACACTATAACTTCACATAAATACATGTGTGAAACATGGGTATATTGTACGCATAGAACTATCCTATCTTTGATCATGCTAGACTGTCCAATCGAGTAATTAAAAAAGAAAAATATTGTCATTTCAACAAGTACATAGATTAAGTCATATCCTCTACCCTATAAGAGCATTATAGCACTCAGTGTGCTACATTCCACACTCAAGGCTGGAGTACTGGTTGTGCATAGTTGTTTTCCTGAGTAATTCTTTAAAATGTGACCCTGTACTCAGTAGATCAATATTAAGCTTATCAATCAATTAATGAAGCATGTTTATCTTCTTCTTTGCCGCTTATGATAGCCAAATGTTCTCATAGCTGTTGTTTTTTTGTTTGAAAATCATTGCCTATAATAGTCCTTTTTGATCATGGAAACTGTTAACACTTGTCACTGTGTTTTGGCTGCCACATAGACAAAAACGCTACTGGTTTTGGTGAATTCCTTCTAAGTTAGAATTGTTGAGCTTATTCTGAGCAATTACAAGATTTTCCCCCACCTTGAACTTAAAAACTATTTATTCTATCCTTTTTAGTTCACAGATCACTCACACTGACAGAAAAGACAAGTAAAATAGAGTTAAAAAAATTGTCATTTATTACTTACTAACATTCAATCATTAACTTCAGGAAGTATACTTATCATTCCCTTTTCTCTTTGTTACAGTCAGAAACCCTCTTCAGTTTATTGTTTTTGCCTCACATCTCTCAAAAAGTTTCTGCTTTGAAACTCTACCTTCTTGATCCATTTTCTTCATATTCCACACATGTCATATGGTGAGACCTTTTCATCACACCAGCACTGGGCCTTTAAAATTATTGGGCCTGATAGAATTCTTTCCATTGGGATTAATTATATTTTTAATGAGTTGAAGAGGAGTGTCTCACTGTGTGTGCATATGCATGAGAGTGTCAGTATCCACAGAGGCTGCTATTTTATTCTCTGAAACTTGAGTTATAGGATGCTATTAGATAATCAGTGTGGGTGTCGGGTCCTGTACAAGCGCATTACATGGTCTTAATGCTGCCTCACTAGCTCATATTATCAAATGTTATAATTAAAAACTATGTATTATAATCTGAAAAATACACAAAATATCTTATATCCAATGTTGTAGTATAAACACAGGATTAGAAGTAGGAGGATTATCTGGGTGCATAAAAAACCCGAGAATAATAGTGATCTCATAAAGCCTGTCATGAGCAATGAACAAGAGGAGAACTAGTAGGACAAATGAAGTCATAGTGAAGAGAAAACGAATTTAAAAATATGAATTATACAAAAAGTGGAAGAGAGAAATATGTAAATAATTAAAATTAGAAAATGTATATGAGAATACAAAAATTCTTTTATCTTGACACATTTAACTTCAATAACTAAAAGAATAACTATGGTATTCTTTTTAGTCTTCTCTGTTTTTTTCAGTGACTTCTAAACAAAGATAGCTTTACTTCCTTAATTTATTAATACTAGGAATTGAAATGAATCCCTACTTTCGCATTTTCATTGCATTTTTTGGCCATGCAAAAAACATGAAGATAAAAGTTCTACCCTATCTGCTGTAAGTTTTCTGCTATCTATCCAAAACAATGTGTTCTAAAATCATTAAAGAAAATATCCTGTTAGACACTATAAATGTATTTTTGTTTCTTAGCATAAATATCTAGCAATATTTATAAGTAAATATTTTATGCATGTTGTATTTTAACTATGAATATAAATCAATGGATTTATAAATAAATCATCTAAGCATCTGATGAAACCATATGCAGTTTTGCTTATATGTTATATATTTTTGTTAGCTTGCTATCTTGCTATCAGTTATAACTTGTGAATGAATATTAAGCAATATATTTTTCATAGGCTATTTTCAGAAAGAATATTTATTAGACTTATTAGTATGAGTCGGTTGAACTACTAATGTCTGAAATTGAAATGTTTTGGTAATCTTTTTAAATGAAGTCAGAAATTAACATTTCTGTGTATTCTGAAACCTATGTGAGCAAGTTTTAACTGGGGATTTAGAAGCACTTATACAGAATAAAGCACACATCATATTGTTGGATTTTGTTTTCCCCACAAGGAAGAACTCTACTCCATTTATTTAAGGTGTTTACATTCCTTAACCTATTTTTAAATTCTAGTTCAGAGTCAGAAACGAAAGTGTTGCTTAATTTGTTCAAATTGTAATTGTGATGTTAAGCCATTTCATTGATCATCAGATCAGAGATTAATCAATTCTGATGTAAAAACGCATTATACTAACACACTTATTGTAAAGTTAGAACTTAAAATTTTCCGAGATATCAGCTCTAGGATGAAAAGTAGATTCTTGAAATTATTTCATCTGTTTTACTCTTTCTTAAAAGTATTTTTGAAAGAAATTTAGCTTATTATTAACATATAAACACTCAGTATATGACTATTGATTGAGGCTACTTACCAAAATAAATAAATGAGTAATATAACTACACACAGTTTTTTAACTATATTAATGCATATTTAAGTCTAATTTAAGTAACTCAAATTGAGCGCTATTTAGTCGTTTAGAATATTTAGAAGCTTTATTTGAAATAATATTAAGGTACAAGGAGTCTTATATTTTTGATGATTTAGTGAAAGACATATCTTTTTCTAAACAAAGATAATCATTGCATTAAGGTTTGTATTTCAATACCCTATATTATATTATATAATACTCTATATTATATACTATTTTCTTCAATAATATTTTTTAAAGTGTAATATGTAATGACTACTTTAAGGGGATTTTGCTTTTTTACCTTTTCTCTATCCCTCTGGTTGCAGGTTTTGTTTATCCTCTTGCCTTTAAATTTGCTTGATTTTTCATAAAATCACTGACTCTCATTATATCAAGTACATAAACATTTTGTGATAGTCAACTTCTAGCATTTCATATGGTTGCTATCTAAATTCAGGTATCAGTGATAACCACAATCAAAATCCTTCTCAGGTGTCACACTGTTGCTTCCATCTGTGTCCCATTAAGGTAGCTTTTCTATCCTGGACTTCCTCTCCTTTTTTTTTTTTTTTACACTTCTCTGGTTCTTCAGAGTTAGGTTTTAGTTTTACTTTAAGGTTTTTCATTGAGCTCTTGCTTCGCCTATTTTTCTTTTCACATCTGGGAATTGGTAATTATACAGTCTAACTGAAAGAGCTTTGGACCCACCAACTGCAAGGAAAGTTTGAATATAGTTTTGGGATCTTATTGCTGTTACCTAGGTAAATCTCTCTATGTGGACGTTTAAGTAGAATATCAAAATTTGATCCCAGGAGAATTCATAGCTCCATCACACCTATTTCACACAAGTTTTGGTAATATTGTTTTATTCCTAAAGTTTTATTTATGGAAAATACTATTTTTCTTTTTCACCTTCCTTCAGTATTAAACTGTCAGCACTTAAGTTTAGACTTCTTTGCTCTATATGTTCATAAATAGGAAGACAGTGAAAAATGCAGACATGGATAATAAATACATGAGTAGATAATAGATAAATGTTACAGATAGATGATACATAGATAGGTAGATGATAGATGAGGGATAGATGATGACTGTGAAGAAAGATAGATGGATAGATAGAAATAAAGATAGACAGATAGACAGACAGACAGACACAGACAAACAGACAGACAGACAGACAGACAGACAGATAGATGATAGATAGATAGATAGATAGATAGATAGATAGATAGATAGATAGATGATAACTAATGTGTACATGAATACTCATGGTCCTAACTAGTCCATATATATCTTCCATACTCTAATTTTCATTTATCTGGAAGAACCATGAAACAAATTGTGTTGTAATATAATACAGATCTCAGTAGCCATAAGACAGTGACTGATGTCTTGGACAGTGTTGGCAAACATTTTGTGAGTCATCAGTGACTTTATACTGCACTAAAAGCCCTGAAAATATTAGAGCTTTTATTAATTTGACTATCATAAAAGTTGATGTCTACAAACTCAATGATTGATGTTTACAAGGTTTACTAAGTTTCTGTACTTCTATCACTTAGTATTGCACATATGGAAACATGTATGTGTGTGTACAGGAAACTAGCTTGAGAATTACCAAATTATATAATTTGTATTCTATATATTTCTATCATCTCTAAATTAATATACCTAAATCTTTTTGGTTAAATCATTTTTACAGTATTTCTTAATAAGTCTTACCAAATTGAAACTCACTCTGCTTATCGGCCAACTTTCATCAGTTCTATGTTGGAAATGGCATCACTTAAAACATATCTGTTTAATCACCCACTACAATATAATCATTTTAATTCTTCCTATGTGTACCTTGTATGTGCTGAGTTCAGAACTATGATACATTTTTTAATATGCTCGTTGGAAAAAAACATAACTTGTAATTTCCAGAAAAATATTTTAATGAGAGAAAAAGACACTAAAAATGGCGATACAACTAGGACCTTCTTCAGTTCCTGGCATGAAATAAAAGAATGGAGTGAAAAAATCTCCAGGTTGTTATACAGATGTTTTTAAGAGAAAGTAATAACCATTAGGAGCCAGCTTGGGCTCACAAAAATAACTACTTTGAAGAGGTACTACACTTGCAAATTAGAAGAAACACTGTTGACTTCAGAAAGCTACACTTGACCTCAGTAAAGTAGTTTCATTCATACTCTTGGGAGGAAATGGAAAAATATTAATTAGAAGACAGACCAAATTATTAATGTATGATACATGATAATTTGTGGTCTATATTAGCTTGTTCTCATTTAAAAAGGAACCTATCTTGATGAGCCTCGTGGAATCTGTATGGTAAATTAGAATGCACTGGAAGGAATTATTTTGAAATGGCATAATCAAAATCATTATCAGGAAGATAAATTCAGCCACACCAAACCCCTTAGAAAAGAAAGTGGGAGGTACCCTAGAACTTATTGATACAGTAGACTACTTCCTGACTATAACACCAGTAGCATAGACACTGAGGTCAACAATTAATAAATGGGACGTCCTGAAACTGAGAAGCTTCTGTAAGACAAAGGACATAGTCAACAAGACAAAATGGCAGCCCACAGGAAAAGATATTCACCAACCCCACATATGACGGAGGGCTGATTTTCAAAATATACAAAGAACTCAAGAAGCTAGTCACCAAAACACAAAGTAGTCCAATTTAAAAAGTAGGGTACAGAACTAAATAGATAATTCTTGATAGAGGAACTCAAAATGGCTGAAAGACACTTAAGAAAATACTCAACATCATTAGACATCAGGGAAATGCAAATCAAAACAACTCTGAGATACCATCTTACTCCTCATAGAATAGCTAAAATCAAAAACACTAAAGACATTTTATGCTGGAGATGATGTGGGGAAAGAGGTACACTCCTCTACTGCTGGTGGGAGTGGAACCTGTTCAGCCACTTTGGAAATCAGTATGGTGGTTCCTCAGGAAAATGGGAATCAGTCTACCTCAAGAGCCAGTAATTCCACTCTTAGGCATAATGCCCAAAATATGCACATTCATAAAACAATACATCTGTTTTATTTGTAATAGCCAGGACCTGGAAACAACCTAAATACCCATCACTGAAGCATGAATGAAGAAAATGTGGTACATTTACACAATGGAGTACCACACAGCAGCCAAAAAAAAAAAAAAAACAAAAAAAAAAACAATGGAATCTTGAAATTTGCAGGTAAATGGATGGAACTAGAAGAAACCATTCTCAGTGAGGTAACCCAGTTACAAAAAGACAAACACAGCATGCACACACTCATTTAAGGTTTTTAATCATAGACCAAAGGATTACCAGCTCACAATCCTTACCTCCAGAAAAGTAGAAAACAAAGAGTACCCTAAGAGACACATACATGGTCCCCTGGAGAAGGAAAAAGGGACAAGATCTCCCAAGCAAATTGGTAGCATGGGAGAAGAGAAGAGGGAGTTAGGAGGAAGAGGACAGGAGAGGTGGGCATGACAGTGCATGAAGATTGAGTCAGGGAAAGATAGAGGAGAGCAAGAAAAGAGATACCATAATAGAGGTAGCCATTATAGGTTTGAAGAGAAATCTGACACTAGGGAAATGCCCACCTAGGGCCTTCATCTAGTAACTGATGACAGCAGAAACAGACACCCACAGCTAAATACTTAACTGAACTCCTGGAATCTGTTTGCACAGAGGAAGGGGTGATAAGTAGAGATCAAGACCAATCTGGAGAAATCTACAGAAATTGCTGACCTGATCAAGATAGAGCTCATGGACTCCAGTCTGGGAAACTATCATAGGACTGACTCAGACTCCCTGAATATGGGTGTTAGTTAGAAAGACTGGACAATCTATGGGGCATCTGGTAATGGATCAGTATTCATACCTACTATATGAATGAACTTCAGAAAGGGGATGAGATGGGGGTTGGTTGGGACAATAGTGAAGGTTGGGAGGGTGCAGGAACTGGGATTGTCATGTAAAAGAAGCTTGTTTCAAATTTAAATTTAAAAAATTATCAAAAGAGAAAATAATTCTCTTCACATATTTGAATTTACCTAAAATGTTTGAAGTTCAGACAAACATAGCACATAGCACTATAAGTGCATATAAAAGCCTTCTTATCTTTCTGATACGTAATTAAAGCCAATCCACATTATCAGAAATTTATACTTATAGTTCATGATTGTTACTTTCTATTTTATATAACATGGGGATGCTTTACCAAACAAGAATGGGAGGGTGGTTAGAGGGCATGGGAAGGTGGAAGAGAGGTAGGGAGAGGGAACTGGGATTAATATGTAAAATAAGAAAAATAAATAAATAAATACATAAATAAAGAACATATTTTCAAAGAATGCATTCAGCCAAAAACTATGGAGCACAATAATACTGTGATAAAACATACTCATTGTCACTATTAAATCAAAATTATTGTAGGAAATAGATCTAATCACCAAAAAAAATTATAAACAGATGGTTTAGTTGTTAACAAGCCTTCCAAAATGGCAGACAGAAGTTGCATGCAACGATAATGTATTTGAAATGTGGCTAGAATTACTGAAAAGTTGAATATTGAATTAAATTAAATTAAATTTAAATTATATATCCATAAGATATTATCATTTTGCATATTACACAACAGAAACTGTGTGTGTAATTTTCATTATAAAATAAAGTTCAACTGAGCAGTATTAATTTGTTATACACATGGCAAAGAGAGATTTGTTTGCAATAAAAATGGAATTGAAACTCAATCAAAATCAAAAATCAAAGGTTCAATGAGTTGTTCCTTTGAAAACTAAAAAAACAATGTCAATTAGTATAGAAACTCACTAATTGTGGAGCAAGAGAAGATTTGAGACAGCAACTTTTGGAAGGTACAATTTGAAACTACTTATCAATAGGTACAGGTCAAAATAAGATAAACATATCCTTTAATTACTTACTAGAGGCAAACTTAGACCAGTAATAGAAAAATTTCATGTTTAATCAATGCTTTTTGCCTTTATCCTACTATAGAGGAGAATGATGTATTTTCCAATTTAATCTCCACTTCAAATTCTGAGATACAGTATTAATTCAAAACACAATATTACTATCATTCTCCTTTTACCTAAGTAGAAGTAAAAGCTTAGAAAAGTTAATATCATGAAATATTTCCCAGCCAGATAATTTCAGAACAGGGATTTCAACCCTCACTTTTCAGACACCAGCTACTAAGTATTCAATTATTGAACTTTGTTTTTCTATAGACTGCCTCTTGGTTAGACTTGGTTGACACATTTTCCTTTTGACAAAGGCAATTAATTGCAAGACAGTCTCCAAGGCTTTGTGCTACTATGATCTTTGAATCAGATTAAAACCTTTGCTAAACTGTTATCCTTCCTTACTTCCTTACTTCCTTCCTTCTATCCTTTCTTCCTTCTATTTTGACATAACACTTACATGGACTAAATACAACACAACTATAAAAATATGATGTAGTTTTAGTTTCAAGTATCTAAGTATTTGAATTATTTGAATTATTTTAATTATTTGAATATTTGAAATGGAGAGAAAGTCAAACAAAGAAATTAGTAAATTGATGGCAGAATAGGTTTAATCTGAGAAGACCTGCAGAAGGATGGAAGGCCTATAAATGAGGAAAATCAGAGAGTTCTCTTTTGAATTACAAACTAAACAGAAAAGTTAAGTGGGAGGAAGAGATGAAGATAGTAGTAAAGAAAAAAAAAAGGTTGGTTTTTGACTTACTATTAACCATTTTTTAATTTAAATTAGAAAGCAATCTTACTTTTACATACCAATTCAAGTTCCCTCTCCCTCTCACCCTCCCCTTTCCCTCACCATCTCCCCATCCCATTCCCCATCCACTCCTCAGAGAGAGTGAGGTATCCCATGGGAGATCAACAAAATCTGTCACATCATTTGGGGTAGGACTTAGCCCTCCCCACCCCTTTTCTAAGCTGAGAGAGTATCCTTCCATGTAGAATGGGCTACAAAAAGCCCACTCATACACTAAGGATAAATACTGGTTCCACTGCCAGAGGCCCCATAAACTGCCAATACACCCCAACTGACACATTCAGGGGCCCTAGTTCTATCTTATGCAGATTCCCCAGATATCAGCCTGGAGTCAATGATATCCCATTTGCTTAGGTGAGGTGTTGCTGTGGGTTTTCCCAGCATGGTCTTGACCCCTTTGCTCACTACTCCTCCCTCTCTACAATTATTTTTCAGGAGTTTGGCTCAGTGTTTAGCTGTGAAACTCTGCTTCTGCTTCCATCAGGTACTAGATGAAGGCTCTATGATGTCATTTAAGGACATCTAATCATCTGTGTTCATAGCCAGAACCTGAAAGCAACCTAGAAGAATGGATAAAGAAAATGAGGTACATTTACACAATGGAGTAATACTCAGTGGAATAAAACAATGACATCTTAACATTTGCAGGCAAATGGATGAAATTAGAGGAAACCATCCTGAGTTAGGTAATCCAGATACAGAAAGACAAACATGGTATGTATTTACTCAAAAGTGGATATTAGCAAAGGATAACCAGCCTACTATCCACAACCTCAGAGAAGCTAAGAATCAAGGATGACACTAACAGACATATGCATAGGCTACCCTCCTCACAAAGGGGAAAGGAACAAGATTTTCTCAGTAGATTCAGAGCATGGGGAAGGGAGCAAGTTAGGAGAAAGAGTAGGGGTGTTATGAGTAGTTTTTCCGCCAGCCTAGTCCCACAGCTGCACCAGCCCCAAATAACACACAGAGATGCTGTATTAGATATAAAGCTGTTGGTCCGTTACTAGTGTTTATTACTGGCTAGCTCTTTCTTAAATATTAACCCATGTCTATCAATCTAAGTATTTCCACATGGTCTTGGCTTACTGAAGAGAGGGTCTATAATTCTGATTTCTCGGTCCAAATGTTGACTTTCCTCCTACAACTCCCCCAAAACTCCTTGTCTCGTAGTCCTACCTATCTTACTTTCCCATTGGCCAATAGTCCTTTATTCATTAACCAATAAGAGAAACATATTTACAGAATGACATCTCCCATCATCACTTCTTTTCTGTCTAAAATAAAAAAGGGTTTTAACTTTACCATAGTAAAATATATAACAAACAGTATTCAAATAAGAACCACAGTTAACAATATTTAGTCCATTAACATTTAGTAAGATTTAAAGAAAATATTCTATCATTTATCCTATCTTTGTGAGTCTAAAGTCCTGTATGTAACTTATTTTAATTGTAACTAAGGAAAACTATAACCATAATTATCTGTCTTCAACTCTATCAAAGACCACAGAAGGATAATATATAAACTCTAGAAATGACAGAGACAATTTACTGCCTGGTCAAGCACCCAAAGCTCTTCTGTAATGTTCCATCTTCAGCCCATATGTCATAGTGTGTGTTTTCTGGCAGATTCATCAGCAAAGCAGGAAACTTTAAACTGTCCACCTGTATTGGCAGTTTGTCAGTCACTTTTCTCTATGTTCTGTAGACTGTCTGGCAGAACCTTCCATGAAGCAGGAACCCTGCAGCAATGTCCATCTTGTATCAGCAGTCATTTTCTTGTGGGCCATGTATTTCCAGTTTATACAGCATAAAGTCAAACAGTCTATACAAGGGCAGTATCTTGCTCAAATGGCTAGTCTTGCCATTTTGTAAATAAACTCCATAACATGTTTCTTCAATGTCTATCTTCCTTTTTGATGCAGGTGGTGTTAACAAGAGCAGTTGTGTCTCACAGAGAGAAAAACCCTAAACCATTTTAAATGATGTATTCTGTAAGCCTTTGAAAGGTTTGAAGAATACCTATTCATCTGAAATAAATCTCTGTATATCTAGAAATCCTAACTAACTTAATTATAAGGTTTGACTATTATGGGTAAAACCTAACTAAAGTTTTGACTGTTATAGGTAACTATCTAAAATCTGTGCTAAATTATATATAACATTTTTAAATGAGCTATATAAACACAATATCTAAACAAGAGAAATATTCATATCATAAAATTGACCTTAAATTGTATCAATAAATGAAAATCTATTCCAAAACAACATATTCAAATCTACACCATAATTCCCTTTTTACCTTTAAGAGATTGGATGTGGTCATTAACCATTTATAACCAATCCTATTTGAAAGAAAACAAACATTTATAAATAATATTTGGGAATTTGGGTGTCGTTCTTTCCAAACTGCTTTCTGCTGGTAGGGAGCGCTGTCATGGGGGATCCTAAGAAGAAGTAGAAATCCTGGGTTTAGTGGTCTGTAAGGCTGCCATGCCCCAGCTGTTTTGAATTTTGGGTCATCTGGGACACTGTTTCCAGGAGTCTGGCTTGATCAAACCATGTTAGTCTAGAAGGAATCCACAGCTTTTCATTTTCGGCGGAAACAAAAAATAGAAAACCTTTTCTCCAGTAACCTTGAACTTAAATTTTGAAGTCAAAGTATTTTTAAAATATATAAATTGGATTAATCTAGCAGCATTTCTTTTAACAATTGTTGTTACTTCCTCAGCAGTCAAACAATATAAAGATAACAGAATAGCATATAGTATCCAAAATTTCTCTGTGATTTCCTCCTTTACATGGTTTATTTTCTTACTCTATTTCTTCTACTACTATTTTTTATTTATTGAGACAGGGTTTCTCTGTGTAACTATTGCCTGTCCTGGAATTAACTCTGTATCCCAGGTTCAATTTGAAATCACAGAGATCTGCTTGCCTTTGTCTCCCAAGTACTGGAATTGAAGGTGAGTGCCACCAATGCCCCAGCTATTTTCCTTTTTCCTTCCTTCCTTCCTTCCTTCCTTCCTTCCTTCCTTCCTTCCTTCCTTCCTTCCTGTCTTTCTTTCTTTCGTCTGTCCTTTTTATTGACTCCTTATTTATTTTTCTTCTTATTTTTACATACTGATCCCAATTCCCTCCCCCCTCTCCCTCCTTCCCTTTCTTTTTCCATCCCTCTTTCCCATGAAACCCTGACCACCACAGGGAGGGTGATGTCTTCCAGGAGGGGTCATTTAAACCTGTCAAGTCATTTGGAGTAGGGACTAGGTCCTCCCTCCTGCCTCTATGCTAAGGGAGTATTCTTCCATGGGGAATGTGCTCCCAAAGTCCTTTTGTGCACCAGGGATACATCCTGATTCCACTGCCAGAGGTCCTTTGGACCCCAAGACTGATAGATGGGATACCAGCATTGGAGAAACTTTCTTCCTTTTTTTTTTTTTTTCAAACCTGCTGCTCATACACATCATTAAATTGTTAGCAGTGCTTCTTAAATAGGTAAGATTGTTGGCCCCTATGCTGAGTCAGGAAACCTCCCTTAAAGGAGCCATATAAATTTCTGTTGGTCTCTAGTAAAGCAGAGTCCAACTGAGAAAAAAAAATGTTGCTACTGAGAAGCTTTGCAAAAGGTGCTTTAGGAACCTTTACAAGCTTTTGTCAAGTTATAAGTGAAAGTTCTCAGGTCCACGTTGCAGTGCCAATTCATTATGAGCATGTTTTTCTGCCAGCCTGGTCCCACTAAACATGCTCATAACAGAGGGGAAAGTGGAGGGGGAGAAAACGAGGGACCAGGAATTTAAAGTGGGGGGAAGAACAGAGAAAGACAGCAAGGAAAGATATAGCTTCATAGAGGGATCTGTTATAGGCTTAAAGAGAAACCTGGCCCTAGGGAAATTCTCAGGAATCCACAAGGATGACCCCAACTAAGAATCTAAGCAAATAGTGGAGAGGGTAATTTAAATAACCTTCCCCTATGATGAGAGTGATTAACCATTTCTAATGGTGACCAAAGTAGTGAGAAAAAGTAAATGAATATCAGTTGCTTGATAAACACCATCTATGGTCAGGCAGGAACAGACTAATAAACCAGTAGAGACTACCAATAATCCAGAAAGACTGTTGACCTTTATAAAGTGCTGTGTCCATGGCTAATAGCAGTCTAACAACTTTCATATATAGGAGATCTGAAAATCATAAGGCTTATATATCAACAAAAGTGACATAGTAAATATAGAATTTGCATTTAAAATTTTCAATATTCAATCTCCTCATGCTCATGCTTGTTTAAATATATAACAATCTGTTCTCACAGTAGCAGATTGACAAGTATTGAAACAAAATTTGAATTAACAATTTATTACAAATTTAACTGTTTAAGAAAATGGCAAGTATGACAAAAAATAGGAAGACTAACATCTTGAAAGAAGTCAAGAAACTTTATCATTCCCTGTTTGTTAATAAATTTCTTGCTTATAAAATAACCTATAATGTTTTAATTACTCAAAATTTATGTAATATGTCAGTGATATATTAATGGGAAAATCTGATTTGGACACAAAAACTAGAATAGAAAAAGAAATTCAAGTTCAAGTCAAAGAGATTAATTTTGTGTTGGTGGTGTCATTAGAAACATAGGTGAAATCTGTTTTTCCAAAATGTGTGTCTCATAGTCGTAGAAATATAAACAAGTCTAGAGACATGGCTCAGTGGCTTACAGGATCTGTGTTAAATTTCCTTTATCCATATGGTGGTTTAGAAGTATCTGTAACTCCAGTTCAAGGAGATCAACACACTCTTCTAGTCTCTACAGGCAAACATGTAGTATACAAATATACATGCAGGCAAAGGCTTTTACGTAAGATATAAAAATAAACAAATATAGAGGTAGGGAGATATTAAGCTCTGAGGCAGACAAAATGGTCATTATAGGGCAGACTCTGGTTGATCATCTAAAATGATGAAATAAGACAATGAAGAGTTTTTGAGTGATGAAACCAGCATGTTATTGTCTCTGAATTGAAGCTTTCCCTCGCAAAGGCATTAAGAATGTTGGTACAATTAGGTAACTTCAATTTACAAGGTTTAAGAAGTTGATAAATTCACAAGAAAAACAGGACCGTCCAAAAGGCTGTATATGGGATAGACAATAGCTGATGAGAGGAGAGCTTCAAGAATGCAGCTTGTATGGGTAGTCACTCAGTCTAGGACAGCCTTTTCAGTAGTGCAGATGCTCAACAATCATTCCATGATCTCACAATTCATCCTTAAAAACCTCATTTGGATTGGCAAGCTATACTTGAATGGAATTGCTTCTTTTCTGTTCTATCAATGTCCCATCAAATGTCAACAGATAAGTGTTCACAATTCCCCAAATAATGTCACATATAAGATCCAAGGGCATTTGATGGTGTCTCTTATTTAGGTTGCTATTGACCAAATCATATAAGTGAGTAAAGGGATTTTTGGCTTGTATAACCCCAGTTATTGTCCAACAAGAGAAGTGAAGTTGGGAAGGAGCCTGGAGGGCAGAGATGAAGTCGAAATCAGGGAGGAACGTTGCTTGCTGGCTTGCTCTGTCTGTTTTCCTATGCCACTCATGACCTTCTACTCAGAAGTCACCATGCCTAATAAACTGACTCTGTGCCATCAGTCATTTATCAATAATGTGTAGGCAAGTGACAGACTTGCCCACAGTAGGAGTTTTCTCAACTATATTTACTCTCCCCAGATAAGACTAGATTGTGCCAAGAACAGTTACATCAAGGGTGAAACACACAAACAACCATACTTCTGTAAGGAGACCCCCCCCCCACTTTAGGCTAGAAGAATGAAAGAGAAAGTTCAGCAGGTCTCAGTGTTCTGGATTTCAGAAACTTTGCCACAGACACTGGCAACCATAGCAGTGGGAAGGAGTATCTTCAAGTTTATATAAGATGTTTTATGTTTTCACAGGGATTTCATTACTTGAAATGAACTTATTCTCAGGTCTTCCAAGCTGCAGAATCATGGGAAACAACCTGATGGTCAGTATGTACTGCTACTGTTTTCAGTTCCATAATTTTCCCTAGGCATGTCAAGCCCCTATTGAAATCAGATCAAGTTGTGCAAGCTGTGAAAATTCACCATTCTAATCAAACTGTGGGAGCTGCCACTGGTATCAGGTGCTTACTGCAGATGCTGACACCCTTTTGTTTTCCTCCAGGCCATTACAGACTCTTCCCTTATGTTCCAACTCACTGTTGAGGATAACGATACACTATACACTGCAGAGGAAACTTGTCCTATATCCCATGTTTTGGTGCCACATAGACCTCTTGAATATCATCTTTCTGAGTAGTTTCTGGATTTGTTATCACACATAGATCACTAAAACTCATGGGTCACAGCTTAAAAAAAAATAAAAAACTATAAGGAGAAAATTCTATTGAATACACCAGGGCCCAAGAAGTGCGTAGCTCTTTGTTGGGGTATGGGGCGGTGCCACCCAAAACATTACTTCAAGACAAAGTTGGCTACTTTCAATGTCACCATTGGAAAACAGAGGATACCACTGACCTCAGATGTGCAAATTTCAATATAATATATACAGTCGCAAAAAATACGGAAGCAAGTAATATGATGTGTCCAAAGCAGTACAATTGAAATAACTTTCTAGCAATTGTTCTGACAAAGATTTCAAAAGAGTTCTTATAAGGAAGCTGAATGAAATCCAACAAAGAAAATGCAAACAATTCAGTGAAATTAGGCAAACAATTCATACTATGAACTTGAAATTCATCAAAGGGGGATGACAAGGACAGAAATCATGAAAATGAAGAACTGAATAAACAAAATTAAATCTCAGTGTAAGTTGTCAATAGCAGCTAGATTATGCAGAGGAACACTGTTGGAGTTTAAAATCAAGTGAAGTCAAATACATAGTAAGACAAAGATATTTTAATGGACAGAACATCAGAGACTTTTGAATGACACTTAGAGAACAACTCTTCATATTTTCAATGTTTCTGAAGGGGAATGAGAGTAAAGGCATAAAAAGCACACTGAGTGGAGTAATAGTTGGAATTAAAAAAAAAGAGAGAGAATTCCTCAATAATGAGGGAAACATGATGATTCAAACACAGGAAATTCATAGACACTAGATATATGTGATTAGAAAAATATTTTCTCTGAAATATATTGTGTACAAATTATCAAGGGCATAAGGCAAAAAGATTATGTTGCATAGTGGACTAGAATATTAAAAGTCATTTTTATGATTACGACTATTATATTACCAGTGTATCTTCTCCCAGCAGAAATGCTAGAAGCTCAAAAGAAATGAAATGGCATATTCACACAATTTACAGAATAATTCAACATAGCTATACTGTACATTCTTTACACCAACACATGGAACATTTTATAATATATAATACATTAAGTCATGAAGCAAGTTTTAGCAAATTCATAAAATGAATGAGAGAAAGAAACAAGGGAAGAAAGAAACTACATCATATATCTTTATGCTCACATGTAATATAGCTGGAAACTAGTAACAGAAGAAAATTTAGAAACCATATAAGTATAGGAAAAACAAACAAAATATTTTAAACAGACATTAAAATAAATTCAATTAATTAAAATAGTTTCTCATTGAATAAAAAAAATAAAATTCTAAACAAATGAAAGTAAAAACACAACAAAAAAGACATGGTGATATAAGACTAAAGAAATAATATGAAGAAACAGGTTTATAACAAAAATTATTTCCATCAAAAATGAAATTTCAAAAATCCAAATTGTGTATCTTAATACAGGTTAAAATAAACAATATTCAAGTTTAGGCAAATAGTTATTTTGTGAATGCATAAATGAAATTACTAAAAATTTGACACTAGCATCCTTTCAGCCAGCACAATTGTGCACTCCTGTAGTCACAGTACTTGCTTGGTGGAAAGGTTTAAATAGGAGTATCTCAATGTCAAGGCCAGATAGAGTTACATAGTGAGTACCAGGCTAGCCTAGGCTATTTGAAAATTAACAACTGTTTATTGTGCTTCAAAAACTATAACCTTCCAATATCACCAAGTATAGGAGGATTGTATTTTAACACAATGAATGCTTTATAAGATTATTTCCTTAGCTAACATGGTATGGGGAAATTAAAGCATTTTCTTTAAGATATAGGACAAGACATAGCTGTCCACCCTCACCATTAATACTCATATAGTAGAAATTCAAGCAGAACAGGTAGACAATTGAAGGAAATAAGGTAATAAAATAATAAAACACAAATAGTAAAAGAGAAAGGTCATGATTAATATTTTTATGTCTTGTTTTTCTGTGCATAAAAAATCCAATGATTATTGGAAAGATAGGATTTGAGAATGCATAAAAATTCAAGAATATAAAATTGAACATCCAAAAGCAGTAGAGTTTTACATATCAGTGGCAAACTTGATGAGAAAGACATCACATAACATTCTCAGTAGCTGCATAATTTTTCTATAACTAGCAACTAATTTATCCAAGAAATAGAGGATCTCTACAGTGAAAATTAAATGCATTGATCAAAGAAATTAAAGAACACACACAAAGGAAAGTATGTCCTAAGTTTGTGGACTGGGAGAATTAATGATATTGAAATGGTACATACTACCCAAAGTTATCCATTGACTCAACACAATCTTGATCAGTATATCAATGACATTCTTTACAGTACTGGGAACCGCAATCCTAACATTTATATAGAAGCATAGAAGGCATCAAGCAACTGTAAAGCAAAGAGTAATTCTGGAGGCATTATAATTTTTAATTTTAAGACATATGAGAAAAAATGTAAACAAAGTAGCACATTACAGATATAACCCCCCCCCAAAAAAAAAAGAACAGATGCCAGGAAAAATAATCAATGATAGCTAATACTGGATTAGAATAGTTCAAGTCACATTTTAAAAACATACATTAGATAGGTAAAAAGTGACATGCTTGTCAATAAGTGGTTCTCAAAAAAACTGCTTATCATGCACACAAAACTGAAAAGTGACATATAACATTTTTAGTCTGCTTTATTAATTTTAAATAGTCTTACAGACAATATATTTTAATCATATTACTCCCCTTTCCAATACTTCCAAATCCTTCTACCTTCCTACCATGGAATCAGCTTCATGATTCCTCCTTTTTCAGAATTAAAACTAAAACATAGACAAAATAACATCAACACCATAAAATAAAACCTCCAAATGAAAATCAAAATGGAGACAAATAAAACAACAGAGAAGGTCTCAGTTCTGGCTCAAGTCAGGATGCAATCTAGGACTTGACCACGGCTAGACTGTGCTGGACAGGGGTCTCCAGAAACTCTGTTCAGAGAATATGGCATGCACTGTATTACTTCGTATTCTATTGCTGTGAAGAGACACCATAGCCAAGACAAATGATGTAAAAGAATCCATTTAATTAGGGGCTTGTTTACAGTTTCAGAGAGTGAATCCATTATCCTTGAGGCAGGAAACATGTGACAAGTAAATAGGCACAGGCCTAAGAACTTATGTCCTGATCCACAAACAAAGAACAATACTGAGCCTGGTGTGGGCTTTTAAAACCTAGATGCTCAGCCTCAGTGAAACACCCACCCTCTTGAACCAAGCCACGCCTCCTATTCTTTCCTGCAAATGGATGGGAAGCATGGCAAAAAGTTAGATATGACAGCAAGAGCAGAAAGCTCAGGTGAGTGGAAGTGGCACAGGTTTTGAATCTCAAAGCCTGCCCCTAGTGACATACGTTCCCCAGCAATCCTGTACCACCTAAACCTTCCCAAATATTGCCAAGAATTTGCGGCTGTTTTCATATGTTTCAGACTATGGAGGGCATTTTTTTTTCAATATAGCCTACCACACTATATGAACAGAATATGATCGACACAAAAGAGCAAATATTTTATGGGAATTAAAATATGTAATTTGAATATAAAATATTAATCCATGGGGAAAAGGTGGATGGAAAATATCTATTGAAGAACAGTTGCAGATAAGGATGGATTTGTGGCATTCCTCAGCAAAGTGGCATCACTGGCTGAAGTTTGAAATAAACTTTAATATAGTTCATGAAGATGTCAAAGAGAGAATCTCAAAGCCTCTAAATATAATGAAATGATGCAGAGAGATAAATGCTAATTACACATATCTGATTAGTGCACAGTGTATGCATGTGTCAAAATATCACACAAAACCTTGTTACTATGAATAATTTTCTGCTAGTAACAAAAAATTGAAAAGCTAACTGATAAATGGAATTCATATATCCTCTTATAAGAATAACTACAAAAATCCTACATAGAGGAGTAACATTTATAATTGATGCTTTGCAAAAGCATTAAGTGTTGTAGCTTCTGTGATAATTTATAGGGGGCAAGTGACATTTTGAGTGAATGTGAAGCTTTTTTGTGGATTGCACGGGCTGGTATGATGCCGCCATGGCAAAGACCCCAGTGCTTTAGATCCTTGGAAAATAGCAGAGCCTTAGAGTGCAAGTGCTGGTAGTCTGGGTGAGAAATGTCCACCATAGTTTACTCTTCTAATGTTTATGACCTAATGATTGTTCTTCTGCAGAGACTGCTCCTATAGAGAGATATTAACTAACATTGTTTCCTTGTTCATCTGCATAACATGAGCTTCACCTCTTTGTTAAGCTGTTTCTGTTAAAAATGAAAGTAGAACAAGGACTAAAATTTGAACTTGTGTGATCCAGATACCATATGACTAAAGTATAATTTCAGGATCTAAGTCCTTGTTACTCATCCTTAGTGGATTTAAAATTGTTTTCTAAATCCAAGAGACAAAACTTCCATAAAGGTCTTGAACTTCATTTTCATTACATTGGAATCTTCCTGGTAACTGCTTGTGTAATGAATGAGAGCAACAAACTTGGAGCTATCATCTTTACTGATTTTCCCTTTTCTGACATTAGCTAATGCATCTAAATGTCTTATACATATCTGTGCTCAATATTCTGGGGTATTTTTGCTTCTTCATTTAGAAACATAGGGTTACTGAATATTATTTCTCATTAATGTCTTTTAAAGCATCCTCAGGTGGTGGCTCCAAGTTGCCATGATTCTCTTTATGCCTCATCCTGATAAAGGTAAGGGAGCTGTCAAAAGAGTAATTTTGACCTTGAGATCTTATGTTCACTAATTCCATCATAGATTATTACATCCTATCCTCATGGGCCTAGAATCATCTCACATTTCAATCCTCTTGCTAGTTCCCTTATTCATACAAATCTTCCATTGGCAAAGTATTTGCCTGTTATGAACAAAACCCAGAAAAAACAAAACAAAGCAAACCAACAGAAGCCTTTCATATATGCCTGAGATCAGTTTGTGTGAGACACTTGGCTTAAAAAAGACACAATCTACATTCAAATGGCTATAATAATGACACGTTTGTATTACAAGAAATTATATGGATTTAAATAAAATCAGCCTGAGTTGAAATTTTATTTACTCTGATCACGTTAGGAAAACAAGTGATATTCTCCACTCTCTCCCAAACTTTCTTTTTTTTCCAAACTTACTTTCTTTACTTTAAATCTATAACACAGTATTGCCCTATGAGAACTATGAAGAATTTAACATAAGTAATATAGCCAACTCAATTTAATGCTTGAATTATAATTTGTATGCAAGTCAATTTACTTATCATTACAAAAGATATAAAATAAATATCTATAAAGTACATATAAAATGATGTTTTGGCAATTTCTCTTTTAATCTACATAGATGTTTACAAACAAAGTAGACTTCTGCTTCATTTATCAAATTACTATTTATTCTTAGGAAGAAAAATATTTTAAAACCATTGTTGAGTGGATAAATATACTCAGATAATTCAAATTGAGTCAAACAAGATCATGTTCTGTACAAACAACTTATCATCTTGCTTCACATTTTCAGAACTAGCCTGTAGGCTGTGGAAACCTGTTCCTAGAAATTTATATTTTAATTTATGTATTTCTTGGAGAGATTTCCACATCATATATGTTGATCTGATTGAGTTTACTCCTTGATGGAAAATGGTAAACTTGCCTGAGAGCTAAATTTCAATATATCATTTGGGATAAAATCACTTATTTTACTTCCAATATTTTTCCTATTCCAGGGGTTTACACCGACCTCATTCTTATGTATTTGTGAGAATAAAGGTATCATTTCTCATTTTCAAATGAAGAGCATTCATCCACAAAGAAGAGATATAATTATTATGATTGTATAGTAAATTACGAACACATTATACCTAAAACAATTGTTTTAATAACATAATTTTAGTTCTATTATTGATAAAATATTAGTGAAATTAAATAATTTCTTGCCTTCAATTCTGACATTTAATGCTAATCTTGCCAGCATTTATGCATATGCTGGCCATAATTCAGTAGCTAAAACCAACAAAGGACTTTTCCTTTCACACCAGCAGAAACTGACTTCCAAATTAAAGTTGCTTCATATATCACATCTTTTCACAATAGGAATTGATGATCTATTATTTCATTGGGTTTGAGACTTTTGACAAGAGAAGTAAAATGATCTGGTAATTCAGAGAATTAAACTGTGTGGATGATCAAGATTAAATTTTGCACAAAGAAGAGAAAAAAACTAGAGTGAAATTCATATTGATATCAGACAAATGTTTTGATGAAGCTTCAAAAAAAGAATAGACACTAATCAAACCAAGTATCATCCATACACGATACACAATGAAACTGAGAACAGATGTGAAGGGCTGATGTTACAGCAGCTATGAATAATAAAGCTATTCAATGCTAACCCTCACTTTACCTGATTATTTCTGGTTCTTTGCTTGTATTATATATGAGAAAAGTCCATTGGTAAAGCACTAAATAAATCTTAGTTATTGAATTCACTCTCAATTCGTCACCCCCAAATGGTTGAGTGCAATAGCTTAAGTCACGTACACAGAGCCTGACTAGGGACGCACTGTATGGAGAAATAAATCTGATGGCAACAAAAGCTGTGCTATTGAAGTGATAACAATTACACTGAAAATAATACTGAAAGTATGTTATGTAAGTGCTCATCTGTCACCATGCTCCTTTTGTCATCCATTCTGCTCCTCAGAAACTCTGAGAACTGTATTATTGTCTCCATCTTAAAGATAAGAACTCTAACTGAAAGAAGTTGGCTAAATTATTCAATCTCCCCTGACCAATAAGTAGAAGAGTTAGGATTCATTCAGTTCCTCTGACTCCAAAGCATCTATCTATGTGATAGCTCCAATAATGAACTTTATGTGATCACATATTTATCTCAATTACTCCATGCTTGAAGGTCCTTTGAAGATTTGAAGACCACTGTAGGTCTAAATAAGTCATTTGAAATTCCCTAAAATAGAAAATCTGGAAATTCTGCAGATATTGTTATTACTATATGCAAATGGCAGCTTAAGGCCCTGATCTTATTTAAAATAAACATCTTTATGCTCATTGTATATTTTGACAATTTCACATATTACTAATAATGTATTTTGGTATGAAAGCTGTCTATGATGTCACAAAACAGAATTCACAGGTGATATCTGATGAAGGCAAGTAGCCTGCAAGGAAGTGAACAGGTTCAATATGAGGTGAGAAAATCAGTTCAAAGCTCTTTAAGATGGCACTAGGACTAAACAGAAACATGTAGGCATGTGTGCTCACTTCAGTTAGCTAAGTACAATATATATGACTGTGACAGTTTCAAATTCTCAACAGCCTAGCCTATATTTTATGCATGTAGAGTATGAAAGGTAAGAAGTCAGAGATGAAATAAAGTTCCACAGTTTTAATAAGTTTTAATATATAACTTGAATCATCTTGTATAAGATTAAATGTTATAATCTATGTGAAAATGTTATCCTAGGTCTGTCACTTGTACTTGTAATCATTTACAAGTGTTTTTTAATTGATAGAAACTTCTCATGTATTATAATTTTCACCTAGCAGGGTACTAACGGGAGAATTTCAATTAATATTTTCTTCAGACTATATATACTTATACATACATTGATTTTACTGTGAAATACAAAATGCACACTGGCTTAGGTTCTATATTTATTCATTCTTAAAGCTTTGTGGAGGGGATATATGTGCATGTGTACGTGAGTGTGTGTGTGTGTGTGTGTGTGTGTGTGTGTGTTTGTGAGTGTAGTCCAGCAGTCAACAAGACTGTCTTCCTCTGTTGCTTTTCACTCTTTTGTGTGGTTTTATGTTTGGTTTGCTTTTTATTTTTTATGTTTTGGATAATGTTTCTTCACTGAACTTATATCTCATTGATTGACTAGACTGGCCAACTATACTTGTCAAAATATTGAGCTCTTAGAGCAATGAAACACTGTCTAAAATAATGTAAGTTAGAGAAGTAATTGAGGAAGAAATTCTGATGTCAAAATCTGGTTTTTCACACTTACTTTCAAAAGCAAATGCAAACATGCACACACACACACACACACACACACACACACTCATCCATGCACACACACACACATTCGCACACACACACACACACACACACACACACAGAGATTTTATTTGATATGTTATAGTAAATATAGTCAACATTCTTCATTTTCGATAAATTCACTGCATAAACCTTGATTCAAATTTTACATTTAGAATTTTTAGGAGTCTCTAGATTCATGCTAGCCAAATAAAAATAAACAAAAAAAGAAAATATATCTTTATTATGCTAAGCCTGTTGTTTTCTAGTAGCATATAATTCTATGCAATTAGATAGAGTAAATAAGGTCTCTAGACATTTCTCCTTCTATATTTGTGTCAATTGCAGCCACAGAAACTAGACCTTCTAGACAGATCAGGAAGAGCTTGAGATTCAACTTGATTGTTCACTTAGGACCTGTGGGGGAAAAAAAAAGAGTAAAGTTCAAATTAACAGGCTTCTAGAGAGTAGAAAGAAGACAACATGAATAGTCTACAAGAAAGGCTAGAATACACCATCCAACTTCCAGAGATGAGTAAAAAGGGAAATAAGATTTTGAGATCCATAGGCTATGCCTACTGAGAGGGAACTAAGGATTTCCAGAAAAGCTTTTCTTGTATCCAAGGACGAAAGAGAAGACACCCCAGCTGTACTACTAACATGAGCATAGAAAGGGGCACTTCCGGAAGTTGCCCATTTTCCATCATCAATTGTTATTTACTGCCTGTCACTCATTTCTATAAACTCTTTTTCAGATACCCAGGAATGTTGCTAGTTGAATAATGTGTTATATATCTGTAAGAACATTATCTGGCACTCGGAAATATTTTAAAAATCAACAATTATGTGTTAAATAAATGAACAGGTAAGACATGGATTGTGTTTTCTTAAAGTTACTGCATCCTATTATTACATCTCACTAGTCTGATAGTGAGGACACGGGAAAACAGAGAAAAGGAAAAAAAGTAAAATGTCAGAGATATGGAAAGAGAGGTTTACAAGAAGTCAAACATAATCATTTTCCCTTGAATTTCTTTGTTTTTTTAAACTATGTAGTCAGGATATAAACAAAATAATTTATTTGTTTATTTACTTGTTTATTTATTTATTTTTGCTTTTGTGTTATATGTATGGCACTGACTTCACTATTTCTTTGATAGAATATTTTATTTGGAGATTTGTGGTGATTTAGGATCTTGGCCTTTCATATTCTCTCTAAAAGCAAATTGGAATAGGCTTTGACTTTGCTTGTTATCATTGAAAAAATTTATTTCAGACAAAACTTTGCTTTCTGTGGCTAATGCACAGTTTCTTATTCATGTGTTCATTATGAGTGAACTTGACCATTGCAATAGTTCCCATAATCGCTTCCCTACCGTTAGAATAATTTTTGATGATATCATCCTCATGCTTCGCTTACTTAATTAGACCCCAGTGCATCAATGAGTCATTGTAACTCTTTTCTGCAAAGACTTTTCATGCCCAGGGCTAACCCCTGTCTCTAAGTTTTATATGCTTCTTCTTACACAAGGCTGTAGGATATTAGAGTACAATTTCTTTCTAGAATATTTCAGTAATAATTTATTGATAGCAGAATGAATCTGTAGTTATTTCCTTCTTTCTCTTCTGAGTATGTAACAGGGGTGATGTTTACTAAATATTGCCATGTGTGAAGTCATAGACTATGTATGTCATATTCATGATTTCCCTTAACATTGATAATTTCAATAAAGACATTAACTAGTAATTACTCAGTGTAAAACACAAAATAGAAAACTAAGTCTTTGTTCCTAGTTTAGAAGTAAAGGTTTTTAATATTTGGACCATGGCGTGTTTGTGTGTAGTTTTTCTACTGATATATTTAGCACATTATAGGATTATGCATTCATAAAATTATCAAAATAATCACAATAATCTCATCACCTTTTAAAAGATTTTTAAAACATTATGTTTCATTACTATAAATTAAATTTAAGGTTTTTTTTTCTGATGGACAGCCAAAATTTCAACTGATAGAATTAAAAGTATGGATTATCTGAAAGGAAAAGCAAGGTATTTAATTGAGGAAGGCTAAGAAGGGATAAATAACACAACAGATGTTCAAAATAGGTATAAAGAATCATACTATTTTATATTTATCTAAAATTACATATTATATATATATATGTGTATATTTAATGAAGTAATGCCACCTAAGATGATATTTCCCATAACAGCCATAGACTATCTGAAAATAAAAAAGACAGTACAAGACATGAGACACCTTTTGTATTGGACAGAGATTTCAGAAACAATATAGTGTTGTTGCTGTTGGTTGCTTGCCAGAAGTTAAAGATAAGTCCCTGTTGCTGGAGTATTATACACTTTGGGCACAGGACTGAGTATTTTACCCAGACATGACATTAAAAACTGCTCCTGGAGGACTATCTTTCATAGTGCCAGAAGGGGCCTATGCCAACTGCCACGGGAGGAAAGTAATAGTCCTACCCAGCAATGATACCTACAAACCAAAAAAGACTATCATTTCAAGATAATAATAAAATAACAGCACTTATATTTTGGCTGCAATCAATAGCTGTGTAATTATACTTAAGATCCACTCAACAGAAGAGAAATCATAGCTGGTACAGTAAACTTTGTCAACTAATCATGGCTATGTGTGTTTGGATAAGTAAATCTACACATTTCTATCATTAATTTACATGGGAATTAATGAAAGTGTGGTATTACTCAGCATAATTTTAAATATGTGGCTTAGTTTTCTGTTAAAATAAAAAATCTACAATTTAAAAAAAGCATATTTAAATGCAGGATTTTCCAAACTTGTGCTAAATCTATGATCTGTTCATTTCTGGAATACCACTTAAATATTCTTGGCAACTATATTGGTCAAAAGTTAGTATCCTAATTGCTGCCAAATACAAAAGAAACTTTGTTCCCAGCCTGACCTGAGTTAAGAAACAGGAGTCAAGAAGTTCCATATTATCCTTTCACAGCTGTCTCTAATGAGTGGATGAGACAATCCAGATCAAAAAATGGAGAATGGAGAAGGAGGATGAAGAACTTCTATGAAAGCAAGTGTCACTAAAGCCAGCCTCCCACAGATCATTTCTTCCAATTATATATAGTTTAATTTTTTTCAGAAATTATTTTGTAAAAATGTAAAATGCTGATAACTTATTGTTAAACCATAGGCTGAAGATCTGAAAAAAAAATACATGTTTGAACAAATATTGACAACAGACAAATATAGCACAGGTTATGTGGAAATCCTATTCAGTGGAGAAGCCAAGCTATAAATTTATTTGTAAAACCTTACTGATCAGAAATACAGAGAGTACTTGGTTTATGAGTTTATTTGATAGGACAGTTTTGACAATGGTACCAGTAAGACTTTCTTTGAGATAAATTGGTCAAGCAGAAGGTTAACCTCCACATGGTTCTGAATAAGACTTTTTGGATAGGTTTGTAATCTCCTCAGAATTAGTCTGTTATTTCTATTACTATGTATGCATCCCTTTGAGACAGCCTAGTATATTTTAACAGTTTATTTGAAGTTAATTATGTGGGAAACTCACAATTATTCAAGAATACATTATAAGCATGGGACCTTAAATTGGGTAATTGTTCCAAAGAGCCAGTTTCACCTAACAGCTTATAAAACGAAAGCTCTCTACTTTGTCGTTGCTCTTTCTTTAATATTCATAATTACTTGCCATGATTAAAAAGATCAGGCAATTCTCACAAATAATCCAGGTTGATAAAGCAAATCCCCAATAACACACTGAATTTGAAAGAGTTCTCTAAAGTATTACGAACTCAAAAATAACTGCAAACAGACCACACTTCAGTGAATGTGTGGTTTTAAATTAACAAATACAACAAAGCATGCAAAAGATGGTCTAGATAGTTTCAGGGAAATGATACTTAAGTCTGACTTTGGTTTTGCCTATTCACTGAATAGAAGCACAGGGAATTAAGAGAGTGTGTCAAGAAAAATTCACAATTGAAGTGACAGATTTAATTAGCCAACACAAATATCATAGCACACTAACATATTTAACAACATGACCTTCAATAGTTCCTGGGGGACTCAACCCGGCTAATTAAAAAAAAAAAATGTTGTTTTGTTTTGTTTTCTGAATTGAGAGCTGTGGTAGCCCTGTGTGTTTAAACAATCTTTTCTTTCAAAATGGGCCTTTTTGTGATATTCCTCAGTGGCTGATGAATCTACCCTAACATCTATAATAGTCTAGCTTCTGCACAACTGGCCAGCTCCACAGGCAGTCCAGTGATTAAGAGTTTCTCCAGATCTCTGTCTAGGAAAAGCCAAAGATCAGGAATAAAATGGAAAGCTCTGAATGAAAGGATTAATACTGATCCTAGATTATCACAAAAATCATCTAAGTAGTCTCCTAGTGTCCATGTCCCCTCCAGATGCTCAGTTTTCCTTGGCCTGAATCCATTCTTTTTCTTAAACACAACTTTGTTCACGAAAATGAGTACTAGTCACTTCCAACTGAAATAAAAATGTCATCCCTTGAGCCTTCTGGCCAATGCTTATCTTTAATACTCTTTAAAAATGGAGAATTGGCAAGCCTGCTGTTTGTTGTCTTTTCTTGACAACAGCCTTCCTTTTTTTCCACTTTCTCTTATAGAACCTGTCTAAAGACATATATGAAATGCCTTTTTACTTCTAGTTATATTTTGATATATTCCACACTAAATTCAGGAATGTATTTCTTAAACACTTTGATTTCAGGTAATTGAATGTCCTGCATGTCCATAAGAGAAAAATGTCTCATTACCACAAGTTCTTCTGGGCCTCAATGTGAGATTTGTATTTAAGCAGAAAACTGTGGCAAGGGTAAGAGCTATGCAGAATTTAGCAGTGATGATAAAGGTTTTATCTAGTTGACCACTGCTTTGTTTCTGAATCTCTATGGTGGTTGAAATTTCATGTCTTTTTCATTGCCAAATGAAGTGTCTGCTTCCCATATATGGCCTCTTCTCCTCCAGAGTACTGTTATCACTGTCAAGGATAAATGTCTCATTTGGGCAGGAATCTGGACTGTGAGGCAATACTCTCCTAGAATCCAAGGTGACTATAGGTTTAGAACAATAATTTATCTCTGTGATGTTAGCTAAAAGACAGACAGGTCAAAAGTAAAATTTGAAAACTTTGGCTCAGTAGAACATTAAGTAGTACACTGAAACAAACAAAACAAAAAGCTATTAATATTATACATTTAGGGAATTGTGCTAGTGACCAAAAACAGACCCATTTTCTGCATGGATATATATATTATATTACATATAATATATATATATATATATTATATGTAATAACCATCTTATTAATTATCTAAGATTAAAAATGTTTCATACCACATTTTAAATATAATAATGTCTAATAAAATTGTTTTTCCATATGGTTAAAAAAAACAAAACTGTCAAAAATGTTCTTGACTATTTTAATGACATATGTAGATACAATGCATATTGTATAGATGAGAGTGATCATTGGTCATTTTGCTTGAATCAAACTCACATATCATTAATTTTCTAAACTTCCTCTGGTAACATTCAGGTATATGATGCTGCACATATTTTACTCATAGGTGTATGAGGGTTAGGGTGTACTAAAATTGAAATAGAATGGCTGTTCACAAAGTAGTTATTTTTGAAGCTTTAAAACAAAATAAAACCAGACATGGTGGTGCACACCTTAATACCAGCACTTGGGTGGCATAGGAAGGTGAATCTGTGAGTTCAAGGTCAACCTGTCTACAGAGCAAGTTCCAGAACAGCTAGAGATACATGGAGAAAACATGTCTAAAAATAAAAAATACAAACAAACAAGCAAATAGTTTAACATGAACAGACACTTGTGGACCTTAATATTCTTAAGACTCCCTTTTGTAACTCGTCAAAAAATCTGACAAAATCTTCAAGAAACATGAAGCCTTAGGGTGATAAAATAAAATCATTTTTACTGGACTATTTTTCTGCAAAGTTCAAGATCAGAATAAATTTTATAAGAAACTTACTTTCTAAATGTATATGAGTGTATCCACTTTTGACCTTAGAAAATTCTTTATATAAATTTAATGTTTGAAAAATCTTTCATAAAATTTTGAATATAAGACAAATTATTTTTGTAATGTATTTTTGAGGTTATCACGCAATATATTCTGAAGATATTCATCTATCCCTCCTCCCTATTACCATCGTGTCCAGTCCTATTACCAGTCATAGTCTTTAAATGAAAGTTAAGTACTAAGCAGTGTTTTCAATTTTCTGTATCTAGAAGTGGCCATGCTAAAAATACAAAGTTCCAAGAAGAAAGCAATCTTGAACTCATTTTTAATTAAACATTTGTGAAAATGCTATTGCTTAGATCCAGGTAAATTGCAGAAGAGAATTGAGTCTGTCTTATATGTAGGTCAAAATAGAACAGATTATCTGTTCATGTGACTCCTGCAAACCTATTTAAGCAAATAATAAAAGCTCAGTTGTATAATGGCCAGCTGTATTTTTTTTTCCTTAGTGTCATATTTTAAAGTTAATTTATATTTCTATATTTTACAATGGTGGTTGAGAAGCAAGAAAGGCTAGTTTTTCAAAAGAGGCAATAGTGTGAACAGAAATAGTACCTAGGGAATAACTTGTCTGCTTTAATGTTATTTTCATGAGGTCAAAATTTATCCCCAATCACTCATATTCATGCTTGAATCAGGAATGCTAAGAATAACACTTTGTCTGATGATTTTGAAAACAATGCAGAAACAAAATGGCCATTGGTTTATCTGTTTCTCTAGACAAAGTGTAGAAGAAGACCTAAAATGAAGCCAAAGATACATACACATCTGTAGCATGTGGAATCATTTGAGACATGGATTCCTGTCAGCAAGGCATAAGCTTGGATTGTTAATAAGTCTAATGATCTCATCCTTAAATCTTTTATCTGCCAATGCCACAGACTGGTTATTTGGTTTTAATATATGAATTTAATGGAGATATAAACAACTTATACAGGAGAGGATGTGGAGAAAGGAGAACATTCCTCCACCCCTGGTGGGACTGCAAACTTGTACAGCCATTTTGGAGATCAGTATGTCAGTTCCTCAGGAAAATGGGAATCAGTCTACCACAGGACCCAACAATCCCACTCTTAGGAATATACCCAAACGACCCACATTTATGCAACAAAGACATGTGTTCAACTCTGTTCATAGCAGCATGATTTGTAATAGCAAGTACCTGGAAGTAACCTAGATGCCCGTCAATTGAAGAATGGATAAAGAAGATGTGGCACATTTACACAATGGAATACTACTCTGAAGAATAAAACAATGAAATCTTGAAATTCGCAGGAAAATGGATGGAACTTGAAGAAACCATCCTAAATGAGGTAACCCAGTCACAAAAAGAGGAACATGGTATGTACTTACTCATATCTGGATTTTAGACACAGAGCAAAGGATCACCAGCCTATAATTCACACTGCCAGAAAAACTAGGATAAAAGGATGATTCTAAGAGATTCATACAAGACCCCTCACAGAAGGGGAAAGGAACAAGATCTCTTTAGCATATTGGGAGAGGGAGTGCAGTGAGTGGAGGGGGGGCTAGGAGAAAGAGAAGGGGACTAGCAGAAATCATGTGTGACTAGGAAGATTGAGTCGGTGGAGAAATAGACAAGAGAAAGAGAGAGAGAGAGAGAGAGAGAGAGAGAGAGAGAGAGAGAGAGAGAGAGAGAGAGAGAGAGAGAGCATAAAATAGGGAGCCATTATGTTTCCAGAGAAAGCTTACTCTAGAGAAATGTCCAGAGACCTACAAGACTGACCCCAACTAACAATTTGAGCAACAGTGGAAAGGCTACCATAAATGGCCTCCCCTGATAATGAAATTTATGACTAACTTATCTATCATTATAGAACCCTCTTCTAGTAGCTTCTGGAAACAGAAGCAGACATTCCCAGCTTAACACTGAGCCAAACTATAATCCAGATGCAGAGAGGGAGGACTAGACCAGGCTACAGAAACCCACAGAGACAGCTGACCTGAGATTTATTCTTAAGCAAGCTTGTAATAAAATTACTCATGGAGCATGTAGAGTTAGGTGACCTGTGGATCCCTTTCATTTATCTATTCCTTCACCCTGAACTAAGCAAGTTTTATTTCCTTAGGCCAATAACTAAATTCCATTCTGTATGAGAAGGTTATAAGGGAAGAATAAAAATTCTTACAAAATGTGCATTGAATTATCTTCTTCAAGATTTTTACTTGATAATTTTTCTAGATTTGAACACACAAAAGTAATTTAGAATGAACAAATTTACAATGTGAATGAAAGTTTTAAACCAAATTAAATGGTTAACCTATAGAGGAACAAACTATTACTTATTGACTACTGCCATATTCTAGAAGCTAAGCAAAGAATGTGTGAACATTTATCTGTACTTCCTATTTCAATAATGAAGCAATGAAAACCTACGGTCATAGTTCATCAACATGATCAAAGCCATACAGTCAAAATTAAGTTAAGTTAAAAATTAAAATTAAAAAATGTAAACATACTGCCTTAAAATAAGTTCATAGTTCTCAGTAGTAGATAGCTAAGTAAACTATGCTTAAGTCTTATGATATATATGTTTGTCCAATTATTTTATACAATTAAAGCTTCCAAGTGATTCTATATTTGTAAACACTCAGAAGTATTTTATTTATGTTCCATTGAATGTGAAGATATAATCATCTGAAGTACCCTTAATCTATATAATAAAGATTATATATATATTTTATACATATATATGTGCATGTGTGTGAGTGTGTATATATGTGTGTGTGCATGCATGTGTGTGTGTGTGTGTGTGTGTGTGTGTGTGTGTGTGTGCATGTCTGCATGTCTATCTTTCTTTTATTGATACAGATTTTCTGACAGGACTAGACCTTGCCAAATAGCCTAGGTTAGAAAGTTCCAGGGATCACCATCTCCACCTCCCCAAAACTGAAGTTTCAAACATTTTTCCGCAAGTACTGATTTTCTTATGTGGACTCTGTGAATTGAACTCAGGCCTGGAGCCTGAAGAGCAAGAACTTTACCAAATGAGCCTTTTCCCTAACCAGCCCCTCTTTTCACCAGTCTTGAATTTATTTTGTACTAGTTTTAATTTATACCTTGGTGATGTCTACTGAGCTCCTTTTCTGTTAGTTGAATTCTTCACAGTATTTTTTCTGTACTGAAATATTTTTTTTCTGTTTCTCAACTGATTAGAAGTACTTTATTCTAAATATACTAAATTTGACAATTATAGGTCTTGGAAATGTCTTCTTTTTATGACTTATGTTTTTATTTTCTTAGTTCTTTTAATGAATATAAATTCTTAATTATAAAGAAATCCAGTTCATTGCTATATTTTATTTTTAATGTTGCCTTTAAAAATTGCCATAATTATTTTCTACAATTCCATGTAAACCCACAGTTATCTCTGAAAGAAAAAAAAATAAAGATTAATAAATATTTTTCAACTCATTGGAAAAAGAATGCTAGTCAGCTAAAATGGACTTTTAAAAAAACATCCCTAACTCCTGGGAATTTTTAGGACTTTTTAGTCTGTTATTCATAGTCGCCATCTGAGGCTCCTATATGCGCACTGACTTCAATAAAGAATCAGAATTTGTCAAGTTAAACATGATCCTAAGAAGTATCTCCCTCAATGCAGCGATTATTGAAAATCTGACAAAAAGATCAAAAGAATTAAACCCCAGCCCACCTGCAGTCCCATGAATCCATATAGCCTCTCAGTCTCTGCCTGCTCATCCATACAGGAGAATCATAAAAAAGAATATACTTTATTTTAAAACTCTCTTATTACCTTTTAGCCATTTTTTACTCTTCTCTCATATATTATATCCCAACTGTAATTTTCCTTCCCTCCAGTCCTCCCTGTCCCTTTCCCGTCCCCCCCCCCCCCGACTCAGATCCACATCTCCATTTCCCTTTACTGAGGAGAAGACCCCTTATAAGAGCCTGTACTTACTTACTGACCAAGGTCACCATAAATGGCCAAGAGGAATGTAATCAGGCTGGGCAGGGGAGAGGGATGCAGCACAATAGAAGCTGTGACAATTTTATTGAGAGCAATCAGATATTTAACACTTTTATCAGAAATAGAATATAATGGCAATTGCCAGGATCACTACAGTTGTAATTGTTAGGATACAGTGATGTTTTCATGTCATACAGGGTACACAAAGATTAATGCCTAATCCAATTGTTCTGTCAAGTTTCCATGCTTCCTTGACTACTAAGGGATCATACAGAGAAACACAGAGTGAACTGGATGTTTCACTGCCTGAGGGAGTGCATTCTCCTCTGGGGAAATGAAAGGCACACAGTGCCTCAGGAGCTGTGGACTCTAACCTGACATACCTTTGATGCCTGCTTCTCAAGGCAGTTAGGCCAAGCCAACTCTCCCAGGTATATCAAATAAACTTGGCCTTTCAAGTTACAGTAAGACCAGACACTTCTCCTCATATTAAGGCTGGATGAGGCAGGCCAGTATGAGGAAAATGGCCTCTAAAGCAGGTAAAAAGCATCAGAGGTACCCACTCCTGCTGTTAAGATTCCCACAAGAACACCAAGCTACACACCAATAACATATGTACAGAGGACCTCTGTCAGACCTATGCAGGCTCCCTGGTTGTCTGTTCAGAAAACTCTTCTATAATCCAAAGCCTGGGGTGTGGTGCAGTGAGATGAAGTGGGGTGGTAGGATGTTCTAGTGACAGAACCCTGGAATGTGACAGTCACCTTGTTTATGTTGTCTCCCCAAGAAATGAATGCTGCTCACAGACCACTTCTGATCTCACCACACAAATTATTTTTTAGCTTTTTTCAAAAACAAACATGACAACAAATCTCTGAAAAATACCACCATTAATTCAGTAACTTCAGAAATTTACTCTGGTTTCTCAATGAGAATCTTTTTTAAAAAATTATAACAAAAATATCATAATAAAATAGAACTATAAAATGATAATATATTATAACAAAATAGAATTGGCCATCAAATTGACTATTTTAACATGTAAAACATTAAAAACTAAAGGAAATAACCCTGAAAATCTCAACTCTGGCCTGGTGACATTGTTCTGTAACCCCAGTTCCATAGAAAGCTAAAGCTGGTGTATTATAAATACAGTTCTAATCTGGACTATGGAGTGGGATCAAGGCCCATCTAACCAATTTGCTGAGTCCTTTCTCAAAACAGAAAGCACAGAAACAGTGGGGATAAATCTCCATGGGGTAGCACTTGCCTAAAATATATGTGAGGTGATGGTTCAGTCTCCAGCATCAGAGGAAACACGGAAGAAGGGGAAAGGAATGAACAGGCATGATTTATTGAACATGTAAATGAATTTCATTGTAAAACTGAAAAAAAAACCAATGACTCTAAAATAATTAAACTTGCTTCAAGAATGATTTGACAGACATTGATGATGCCCCATGGGAGGCTTCTCCCTCCCTGAGGAGTGGATGAGGAGGTCAGATGGGAGTTGGGGAGGAGGTAATAGGAGGACTGGAAGGAGAGGGAACTGGGACTAGTATTTAAAATAAGATTGTGTTTAAATAAAAGTTAGGTAAAAAAGTTACAAACAGAAGAAAAAGCAAAGTATATACCCCAATGTTTTGATTTATGCTATGTCTATCGTTTAAAGAAGGTGAAATGTTGCTTGGTCATTGGTGTATGGCTATTAATGGAAATGTATAATCAATGTTGTAATATATATCAAAAAGAAGAGTTAAAACAACCTCTCTTTTCCTTTGACATCTGTTTGAACTAAAACCTCTGTAATACTTCAAAAAAAAAAAAAAAGTTGAGAAATGAACTGCAATGTCTTTCCTGGAGTCTGGTATTGTCACACCAGCATCACCATGGCGTTTTTCTCTTAAACCTGCCTCTCATGCCCATGCTCTTCCAACCGCAGAGGAGAAATACACAAAAGATAAAAGTGAATCTTCTGTGGGAAATCTAGCTACAGTGTGACATTTTGGAAATAATTGTTCAACCCAAATCTAGCTTTAAAAATTAGGCAGCATGATTGCTACGATTTCACACCTAGCTTTGAGTCAGTAAAACATTTGTGGCTTTATAACTAAGAGATTCGGCACAAAAGCAAAAGTTAAACTCAAGTTATATTATTTTACATCTAGGTACTATAACTATTTTCATATCATCTCTATGATTAATATATATGCATATGTATTAGTTTATGTATAAATAAATACATATCTATATATCCATGAAACCTGTTTTACTTTGAATAGATCTAAGACACTTTCCTTGAAAAACATTCTCTTCTTTCCATCAATTCCTTTGTCTCCACCTTTCCCACCTAGTTCTTCAGCTTTTTGAAAGGCAATTTTGAAATTATTATCATGTGAGATTCACAAATATATATCACTGTTCTAGTGATACAAGCATGCTTCCCTTATTTTTCGAAATCTAGTCCCGTATAAAGCAGACAGTTACAAGTTTCCCTGTGTGATTATGACTTCACTTGTTTTCTTTTTTGACAGAACAAACTATAACATGTGTGAACAGAAAGTTTGCCTAGATAATATTTAAATGCACATGCAAATATTCCTTTAACAATCTTAAAAATATTGATGGATCTATGAAATCACTCTATTTTGTTTTTTAAAGGGTGTTATTTCTAAAAATTATACATATATACATTCATACAGAATATTTTTCAACCTAAAATTTTAGAAAATATATGAGTTAAATGAATTTTATACATATATATGTTTGTACATATTTAGGCTATTGCAACTTTCTTATATAATGTGTCCCTATTATAATGTCAAGTGCATTGAGAAATCATGTCAAGTACATTGAGGTTCTTTCAATGTTAAATGAATGTTGTGAAGTTCTTATGTGATCTTTAAACATGGTATAAATCATCTTGAAAGCAGAATTTCATGACTAAAGTTTTGATATTTTTCCTACTCCAAATGACTATAGATTATTATGATTTTAAAAATTTATAATTAAAAAATATTGTCTCTAAAATTGCTGGGATTCCTAGTAAGAGAAAATTAAACAACTGGAATATATCCCTATTTAATTTCATATTGAAATATATAAATGTTTCAATACAAGTTTCACAGGAGTAAATTGGTATATATATATATATATATATATATATATATATATATAATTATATATATAACCAAATCCATTTAAATGAAAACAAACATTTATAGACAATATTTGGGAATTTGGGTGTCGTTCTTTCCAAACTACTTCCTGGTGGTAAGGGGCAATGTCATGGGAGAGTCTAGAAGATGCAGAAATCCTGGCTGTAGTCTGTAAGGCTGCTTTGTCCAGCTGTTTTGAATGTAGGTTTTTCTTTTGTTTTTGTTTTTTTTTTTCTCACTCAGTAAGGATAATCTTACGAACTTATGGTATATAATATTAAATTGCATTATTATCACATAGATATCTTTTTCAGATATTTTAATGAATTTCTAAAATCTAAATAGAGTTACTTCACAAAATGCATCCAACATATTTATAACATTCATTGAACAAACCATTTGTGGAACTTAAATTATTTCATTAATTGAACAAACCATTCTTGGAATTTAAATTCTTCCACATCACACAGGATTTTTGTAACTGCTTAGAATGCTTCATACATTCAGGAATCCAACATGATATAATCTTTCATTTCATTGGTAGAAAATTTTAGGATAATAGGGGCATTTGCATGTTGCTATTTGTGTGAATTTTATTATTTGTGAAACTTCATAATTTTAAAACAGCAAATGTAAAATAATAAAAAATAATAAAGTATCTTTTTCAATTGAATGAGAAGTAATTCTTAAAAATTGACTCACTGGCTCTTGTAGTATTGTACATAAAAGCATTACATGGAGCAGACTGTAAAAGTACTGCTAATGTCCAAAACAAAAAGGGAGTAAAACAAGAATAAACTGAAATAAATGAGTTCAGAAGATATCTCTTTGTTTTAAGAATAATTTTAGTAAGAAATATTACATTACTTGTTAAATTTTCTATGACAAGTCTGCTTCTCTATTTGTACATATTTGCATTATATTTCATATATCTTCTGAACAGGAACATGAAGGCTTCAAGTACTGAGCAGCCTACATCATGGGTCAAAAATGATACAATGAACTGTTGGTTACTGACTCTGCGAGCTTTCTTTGAGAGAACCATATTAATTGTGTTGTATCTGAAGAGGATATTAAAAGGAAATACAGATTACCACTGTCTGTATTTCATTTAAAGTTTGTATCAGAGAGTGCTATTAACTATCACAGAAGAGTAAGGCAAACCAAACTACTATCATTTAGTTCAAAGTGACTGTTCATGGTATTTTCTTTCCAAAAATCTAACTCAAGGTTTATGTCAAAGAAGACCGGTTAAGTTTGAAGACAATGTGCACAAGCTGGAGTCATTTTGAGAAACCCAGAACACATACCACACACACAAGCATACACACACACACACACACACACACATAGCTTTTCCCTTGACAAAGGCTCCTTTGTACCTATGTTCTTTACCTTCCATATATTAAATTCAAATATGCTTGGGCTTTTCTTATATATGTTTCTTGTGAAGTTTGGGGCACGTTTCTTAAAAAGCAGTTCAGCTCTGAAACTTCCATGCATTTCATCTTTGAATTGATATTGACAATTAACATAATATAAAAGAAAGTTCCCCGGGATTTTACATCAACATCTGGCATATTTGCATGCATTAAAATCTCAAGTGGTTATTCAGACAATTCTCATATAGTTTTTTAGTCTTATTAATAATATGTTATGCATGTGGTAACTCTCTCTGGAGATTTTAGGGGAAAAAACGTGTTTGAAGTGAATGTATCAGAAAGGTTAAATTTTAATTAGAGTCAAGTGCAACTAGTCGCTAGGTATTTAAAGATCCACTAGAATGCAATACCCTTCTGGGAATAAGGACAATAAGAATATATGAGCACAGACTCTTGAGCACAGATAGGAATTGTTACTATTAGCTATACAATGTTAATTGTTTGCCTACGTATTCACTATTATAGCCTACTGAGAATTCTTATGGTTTATTGTTTTTTTTTTTCTAATTCTATCATTAAAATTGGTATGTGCTTACAACCTGATCATCTGTATTTCCATTCTTCTGGTCACAGCTATGACCATACTCTTAGTTCCGTTTGATTGAGATAAGAATACAGTTCCAGGAGCTATGCTGAACACTTTTCTCAAAATAAATATGTAATAGGCAGATATGTTACATAATAGACACAGATACATAGTAAACACAAATAAAATCACTAGACAAATTAATTTATTTAAACCCATTTGTAATAGATTTATTCCTTACAAATAATAAAATTCTGACGGTAATATGACTACATATTGCGAAATAATAAATATTTTACCACATGATACTTATTTTAATGTAATATGAGTCTGCCTTGAGAGAATAACAGAATAGTAATGCAAAAATAGTGAATTTTAATTTATATTCATGATATTTTAACTCAAATAAAACTTCAGGATACTTCAGGATACTTTACTTGTACTTAGTCATCATGTACATTAATTCTCCCATTAAGCAAATAGAAAAGGAGGTAGAGTTTTCATAGTACATTTCCAAGCAATAATTTTTGAACACATAAGAGGTAGTTATGGCCAATTTTGTGTTTCTTATTGGTGAAGGTGATTTTATCTGCATTATGATATATATGCACATAAATGACCATTTTGTCATGTGATTATATGGATGGCATGCATGTATTTGGGTGTGTATTTGCAAATAAGTATACTTCTGAGGAGTGTGCATATATGTGTGTATGCATCAGTACATGTGGGGGTCTGAAATTTGCATTACATGTCTTTCTCTGTTATTTAACAGAGTAATTACTGAGGCACTGTTTCTTGCTGAATTGGGAGCTTCCCTATTCTAGGTAGTCTCACTAGCTACCTTGTCTTAGGAATCCTCTCCATCTATCTCATAAATGCTGGGAATAAAATTAACTACCACACTAGCCCAGTTTAACATACAGTGTGTGTTACAGATTTTAAAGAGCAGCTGGAGAGAGAAAGATGCCATGTGACAGAGTTCAAGTGGAAGGGCTCTTATTAAGAGAAAAAGACCATAAAAATGGAAATGGGAGGAGACCAGCCTCCTGGGACAGGAGCAGTGGGAGAAGAAAAATAAGCAGAGAGAAAGATTGAGACAGTGTGTATGTGTGTGTGTGTGTGTGTGTGTGTGTGAGAGAGAGAGAGAGAGAGAGGAAGAGAGAGAGAGAGAGAGAGAGAGAGAGAGAGAGAGAGAGAGAGAGAGGAGAGAGAGAAAGAGAGGAACAGGAAGACAGCCAGAGAGAGGAAAAGAAAAAAGAGAGATGGGAAGTGGTCAGACATTTTCAAAAGGAAACAGGCACAGGTTAGTGGCAGCAGCTGAGGGCTTATCTTGTCAGATCTCCAAAGGCAAGACAGTACAGATGCCTAAATATTAAAAGTGTGGGATCACAACTCTGGTCCTCATTTTTCATGCCAAATGAATCATTCCCTGAAACAGCCCCCAACTCCATAACTTATTATTTATTTAAAAAATTGTTGGGAAAATTTCAAGTCAATGTCATTATACGTTTGTCCTCATACCCACAAGTCTCACTGTTGTTAACACTTGAGAGTTGGCTAGTTTATTGCTTTTAGTGTTAATAGTCAGCATTATAAAGACTGGTGTCTTTATGCCAAAGCAACCAGAAGCTGCAGTTTATGGGGACTGTGTTCAGGGACTCATTTTAGAAAATGGACTAGAATACATGCTTCATTTGTATATGGAATTGCCTTAATATCTTAAAGACCTCCAATTACTATTAAATAACATATTCATACCTGACATAGGGGGAATAAACCATCTGGATCAGATGATGGAGTTATGCCCAGAGGAATAGGGCCAATCTTAGCTTACACCATGGATCTAGGAAAAAATAAAAGTATAACTAATGTACAAATCTTCCACCAAAATCAATTCCTAAGATTCAATTGATTGAAATAACTACAAGCTATCTCACACAAATCAAGTTACAGAACTTTGTCACCAGTCACTGGAAAAGGAATATTTTAGAAATATGTAAACACAAGAAGGTATGGGCTTCTCATGAACACTGACAAATAAAGGACCTTAGCATCCCCTTTGATGTGCCTCGTAAGTACATTTATGTCTTTCCTTGTCTCACAATGCAAACTCTCCAAAGGAAAAAGGCTATTTAGAGTAAGGCTTTGCAAAGGACCCAGAATTATATATTTAGTGAATTCTATTTGATCAAAAGAAAAAGCCACAGAGATTAGGATGAATAAAATTATACAAATATAAAATAAGAAAGTATAAAAGTTTACTTAGTAAGATCAAGGGAATGAACAATATATCTTTTATCTTTGATTCTGTTACATGAATTAATGTTCAAGAGATTTCAAATATGACATGGTTAAATTTGTATAAAGAATGGCTATAAGTAATGACTTACAAAAATATCATTGATCATTATCTAAGAACTTTGTTGACCCCAAATTAATAAGGAAGAAAAAGCAGACACTAGCTTGTGCTCTTTTCATTTTGAACCTGAGTGTTCTATGCTGACTTTATGTATAAAAGTATGACCTACAAACCTTCTTAGGTCCAAGGACATGCTTTTAGCTTGGCCTCACTGACCAACTTAACACATTATATGTAGATGCCAATATAAATGACCTGCACTCTACTTTTTTGTGTCAGAAAAAAAGATATTAAATTTTTTACTGCACATATCACAAGTTAAGAGAAAATTATATTTAGAAAGGATTGTTTGAAGATTCTGAAGTCTATTTCTCTAGGTACCTTCATACCTATGTCTAGGTTCAGTTCATCAAATGTCTGTATACCTGAGGACTATTGAACTGGTTTCCCACAGAACCTGTTTTATTAAATTATGAGTAAGCTTAATTCCATTAGCCATATATTATACGAAATAGCACTATGCAAATCAAAGCTGTGTTTACCAGAGGATGTAAAGGAGAGTTTCCTTCATTAGATTGCAACATCCTCAAGAAAGAACTTGAGAAAGATCACATTATTCTTTACAGACTTTGAGTTATATGTTGATCCTATTTCTGCTTCTACTTTTCTACTCAAAGGTGGAATGTTAGAATTTACTTCTAAGTTATGCTCTTCCTCGTTTTTTTAGATTATTTCCCTGTATTTTAATGATATTTTCCCAACATATATTTGTATACATTAGTTTACATTTGTGGTTTTCCCCCTCTGCAATAATAAATGGCATAATAAATGACAGCAATAGACATTCATTTAATAAAATGTAACTTTGGTATTTAATGAATAGGAATAGTATCCACAGTCCCATGTCCTGGAGTTTTAGTTGCCAACAAATTATTTTCCAGCATGTGATTAAATCCTGAGGGTGGTGGGATAAAAACAAAAGGTTAAACAATCTATGGACTCATAAATTTGGAGACTGTGAGTAGGACATGGTTCAGATATACTTTGAGGGCAATATCTTGTTCAGGCTCCTTCTGTTTTTCTCTTTCCCTGCTTCTTGTGGACACCTTAGTTTAAACGGCTCTGCTCTACCACACAGGTATCCTTTGACTGATTAAAAGTCTAAAATTGAAAGATAAAAGAAAAGCACCATTTCCCATTTCCTTAGTTGTTCTCTTCGGTATTTGATATAATAAAGAATATATATATATATATATATATATATATATAAAATAAAGAATATATGTATATATATATATATGCATACATACATACATACATCATGCTTCTAAGCATTCATTCCTTTGAAGGGGCTAAAATACAACAGAAAAAGATCCAAATCAGAGAATATGGTGGGAGTTACTAAGAAATCTATACCAATCATACATTTGGTGCTTATTTTCACCAAATTATTGGAGTTCAGAAACTGAATCAAAACTCAAAGAAAGAAACTTGGTTAAAGTTATACTGGTAAGCAGTGCCACTAAAATGTTCCACTTGTCTTCCTTTTCCCAAATGCAGCACACGTTTCATAACTTACAAACTGAGCAACAATGAAAGGCTACCTTAAATACTGATAACTAACTTATATACCATCATAGAATCCTCATCTAGTAGCTGATGGAAACAGAAGCAGACACCCACAGCTAAAGACTGAGCCAAACTGGAAATCAGGTGCAGAGAGGGAGGACAAGACCAGGCTACAGAGACAGCTGACCTGAACAAGGGGGAGCTAATGGTCCCCTAGATTGATAGCTGGGAATACAGCGTTAGACTGACTCAGACTCCTTGAACATGGGTCTCAGTTAGAAGGCCTGGGCAGTCTAAGAGACCTCTGACAATGGAACCAGGATGTATCCCTGGTGTAAGAAAGGACTTTGGGAGCACATTCCCCATGGGAGGATACTCCCATAGCCTAGAGGCAGGAGGGAGGGCCTAGTCCCTATCCAAATGACTTGACAGATTTTGATGATCCCTCCTGGAAGCCATCACCCTCCCTGTGGAGTGGGTTGATGGGCAATGGGATGGTAGAAAGTCTTTGGGGTGGCATGAAAGTGAGGGAGGGAGAGGGAACTGGTATCAATATGTAAAATAAGAAAAGTAATAAATATATAAAAAGGAGAAAAAAACAGAAAACAATCTCATGAGTTTAGACATGATATCTAAGCTATTTGTTCCTTTAAAGAACTAAACAGTGCGTTTCTTCCTCGACATGGCTCAGGATAGCCCTTTACCTAGGAAAGTCTATAAAGCATCAGATTGTTACCAAATTAGTGATAAGATTTCAAATGCATACCTTGCGTTCCTTGTATAGCATATCTACAAAAATCTACAAAAATATGTTTTTTTAACCAGAAATGAGATATAATGTTGTCACGTAGAATGGTGAGTGAATGTTTCATTTAAAATGCATTGTGAAATGCTCTATATTAAACTCACAACAAAGAAATACCATGCCATTTACATATATAACTTTGTTATGTAATGAAAACCCACAATCTCTGCCAACATCCTGCAATGAACACTCATCATTGGTCCATGTGTAAGATACATGGCTCTGCTGGGCTGGGCCCCAGTCAGTTTCTCATGTCTGTGGCTGTGGATTCAGAAATCCTCATGTACTTGCTTGGTATCACATTTATTTTGATATTCAACTGGAATAACTACACATACTACATATTTTTCTCTGGATTTAATCTTATTCATGCCTGCCAGGAATATGTGAGTCTTCAGGCACATATAAAAAATGAGGCTTCCTCAGATGCAAGAGGCAAAGAGACACATCTTGGGGGAAGCAAAGATAAAGAGGCACAGTATAAAGACACAGATATAGAGAGTAATGGAGACTATTTGTAGACATTCTACAACAAATACAAATTAAAAAGCAAAGTGGTTCTTACACTGTTACTTTTTTCACAGTGATTAGCATTCTAACCTGATCTTCCTTGGATTGCTGATTGCCAAATCTCCTCCAGGTTCTAGGCATGTGTAGTTTACCTGCTGCTGTCACACATCTGAATCCCACTGTCAATCATTTCCTCATAGTCAAATGCAGTCAGTCTTCTGAAAACATTGATCCTTTCATCTGAAACCCTCCAATTTTCCTCCCATCAGTATGAAAACCAGCACATTTCAAAAATCTGAACTCCCTTTTACTTATGAAACAGAATATGCATATCTGAACATGACTGGACTCTCAGTTATCCCATTTGAAGATGTATTTGCTTGCAAACCAAACCTGTTAAGATACTAAGCATTCTGTTATCTTACCATATCACTTCTGCTCAAATATTGGCTCATATATTTTAATGTATAGTCACCGGGGAATGGAAATCCTTGATGAAATTAGAAGAATTAGGAGATGTGGCCTTGCTGGAGGAAGTGTATCACTGGGAGCAGGTGTTAAGATTTCAAAACCCAATCCCAGCTCCAGCTTCTCTTTCTGCCTCTAAGTCAGCTCCTACTCCAGGGCCTTGTGTGCCTCCAAGCTCCCCTCCATAATGCAAATCAACTAAGTCTCTGAAACTGTAAGCAAGCCCCCAATCAAATGCTTTCTTTTATAATACTAGCCTTGGTCATGGTGTCTCTTCATAGAAATAGCTGACTAACATACTAAGTGTTCTAATTTACTGAGAAGGGATGACAGGATAAAATATGACCTCCTTAATTTTAGTGTTCAACAGCAGTCACTAACCCTGCAGTTATATCTCACACTTTAGAAGAAATATCTTCATCTCAATGATAGCCTCTAAGTTTCATTTTCTACTGTAGTGGCATTGGGGGCTCTGCTTTACTTGCAAATGTTCATTAAAGTGAGCCATTGGTCTGGCTCAAGACTTCTGTCTTTTGCTATATTGCTAATATTGGACCTTTACAGAGACTTATCTGGATATCCACCTGCTGCCCAGAGTCATGGAGATCCTGTGGCTATGGTTCCACAGGATCAGGCCCTTCATATATTCCGGAAGCTCATAGATGGGGTAGATATTGACGTTGGCCAACTCAAAGCCCTTGGTCTAGGCCTGTATGGTAGCTGAGTTGGTAGCTGAGTCTGCTGGGCAAGGCAGCCATTGAGGGACAGAGCAGTTCTCCTATAACTATGAACCAGAGCCCCCATGTGGCAGCTAGAGAGGGACAAAGCCAGCCCAGGCTGGCTCTTAGACATCAACATAGCTTCAGATAACAGCCCAGACCACAGACATCTGTATGGCTTTCAATTGCAATACTGAACTCAGACATCGCCACAGATCCTAGGGCATCAGGACTTTGGCCCTTGGCAGTAGCACAGATTCATCTACCACCTTGGACTCAGGTGGTAGCATAGCAGACTACTCAGATCATTGTGGCACCTGACGGGCATCAACATGACTTCAGAGAGCAGCACAGACCACAGACATCAACATGGGCCAAAGATCTCAACATAGTCCCCTGCTGTGATAGGATCATCGACTCAGCCATGGTTCTTGGTGGTAGCATGGGCTAGACGTTACCATGTTTCCAGGAGACAGTACAGCAGCCTAGTCATCATATTGTCATGCCTCCAGTTCTGCCTCTCTCCACAGTGCACAAACCACTCTACTTCTCTTTCTCTCCCCCTCCCTCCACCACACACTTGTTCATTATAGTGGTGATCACCAGCCTGCCTTGAGGTATGAGCAGACTTGGGTGACTTCTGCCTGCCCACAGGAGGAAATAGGCTATTAATTGTTTTAATACATAAACAACCAATAATTACTCACAATTTTCTCTTGATATTTCCATTTATTTTGTGAATTGTTTTTGTTTGTTTGTTTGTTTTTTATTTTATTGTTCATGCTAGTCCTTAATTCTGTCCTCTCCTTTTCCTAAGGTGACCTTTTGTTAACTGTAGCTTGCTTATTTTGTAGTCCCTTTATCAATCTGTCTCCTGACCCATGCATCCCCTAATCAAATGAGAGTAAAAGAAGAGAACTGGCCTTCATTAAATCCCACATATTTTGCCATCATTTTCATAAATAATTATAGTTTCATTTGATTACTTCTTCATGCCTGTAATTCAGTTTGCCAAGCATCATCCTCAAGCATTGTATTTAACCTTCTAAAGGCTTCTTGAAAATGAAATGATCTTATGTTGACAGCCTTTCCTTCACACATGTAAACAGTCTCCTGAGTCCTATTTTTAATCCAACTAATGCCTGACTTCTTTCATTAATACAGGTCTCAAGAGTCACCGCATTGGAATTTGCAGCCCGACTTAGCCAATAAGTACTTTCATTTTATCTATTTTCTACTTCATTTCTTCTGCCTGAATTCATCTGTCTCAAACACCTTTGTCTTTTGATGATTTATCAGTTGAAAAAGCTGACTTTTATAAAGTGATCTTTGCGAAAGCTTACATAAAATGAGGAATTTATTGACTTATGTTTCTGAAAATAAAAAAAGATAAGTCTAAACTACATTAAAAACTTAGCCACAGTTCTATATGACTTTCGAGCTCTGCCTTCCAAAGTGTCATTGTGAACCTTGCTTGCTTCTAATTTGCCACTATCATGAGCCAATATTTTTTTAAAAATCCACAGCAATAGAGGAATATCTTCTTCTTTTTACCATCAAATTATTTCCTTAGTATTCAAATATCATCTATCCAAATGTACCTGGGGAATACAAGCATCTATCCCAAATGTCCAGAGATTCTCCTGACTGGGGGCAACCAATGTTGGAATGAGTGGAGAATACTCTTCCTGTTTCTTGACAGTTAACTCAAACTTAAGAAGTGATCTACATCACTTCTGTTAGAAGTATGCAAAGAGATTCACAAAATAAAGGAAAGCATTTTTAACTAAAGGTGATGCATTTGCTTTTACGCTTCATAGTATAACAAAGTCTGTTTTAGAAGTATTTCATAAAGGATTAGATTTTTTGAGTAGCATATATGAGAAAACAATTTATCAGCATATTCTTGGATGTTTCATTCAAAAAGATTATACTGCTGTGTAATTCTTTAGCTGAAATGAGATTCTAAAACTTACTCTCCAACTGCAACATTGACAAAGCATGCAGTGATAAGAAACTCTCTTCTCAAAAATAATCGTCAATGTAATTTAATGCCAGGCTCAAAGGAGAGAGCATGCTCAGCTCTTACTTGAGTCTCTGAAGTGGTGTATGTTACAAAAATCCTGCAAGCTCCTTGTAGGCATGTTAAACAAATTGTAATTTTGTATGATTAGCAATGGAGGTCCTCAAAACAGCTGCGTTTGAGCCCTTTTAGACTTTGAGCATTTAAATCACTGCCTAACATTTGTTAAACAGACAAATTATGTAATATATATGAAGACCCATTCCAGTTTAAAAAATGCAAACCTTAAAGTAAAATAAACTCAGGGAACAAGAGTTAACTGAGCACAGAAGCCACCTGAGTTAATTCTGGAAAGGTCAATAAAAATTTTGCCAGAAGCAATTTCAAAAAGACTTTTCATCAGGAGAAATATTCAAATAATACTAATTAAAGCATATACCTTAGAGGGTTAGATATATTTTAGATTTAAAAATTTGTATCAAAATGTGTAAATGTGTCTATAGTCTCCTGAGGATCATCTGCAGGAGTATTTCTTCAGGTAGGAAGGCATGTGGTAAATCTATTTTAATAATAGTAACAACTCATTATTTGTCTACCCACACCCTGAGTTGGCATTTATACTGATGGTGTAAAATTAATGATTAGTAAAATTGCTGGTGCCTTATCATAAATCAAGGCATTAGCAGCAAACCATACTAGTACATAAATAATCAAGACTTTAAATAATGATAGTCATAGCAATAAGGAGAGGAAATGTGGGGATTATCCAGAGATTGACAGTTTCCCTATTTCCTACTCATAGCTAAAGTGTTTGTCTTAGATGTCTCCAGAGGAATATTGACAATACACCATAATACTTTTATTACTGATATCAATGATCATTTTATTCTCCATACCTGATTCTGGGAAGTATCAACTGATTGGTTTGCTTCTTTTAATAGTTCCTAAGAGTAAGTACTTAAGAGCAGGTTACCCTATATGTGATTCTAACTGTAAGTTTACATATCTGGGCCTCTCTGTCATGAGCATGTCTGTAAAGAAGAGTCTGATTGTGTTATCATAGAAGAATTCCATGTAGAATGTGTCATAAATAACACTGTGTACAAAGATATGACTAACTGAAGGAAGGAATCTCATTTCCTACATTTAGGGCATGGATTGCATGGACAGGACTAAGATGACATTAATTAAAGAGGTTAGTTAGGAGGTCTACTCTTGCCCTCCCACTGAGAGTTTTGAAATTCATCCTTTATGTACTAAGGCACCAGATTATCAAAAGCACCGATGTGTTTTAACAGTTTGTTTCCTTGGGGGGAAAATGTTAAATAATCCTTGTCCATAGTTGGAGTCACTCTGGCCATCATGGGCTCAGAAAACCATATTGCTACATTGTTGCAGTGTTCATTTAGAACAAAGTGGTTGTAAGTAGTAAGGTTTTTCCTCCTGACACTGGTCTTGTCCCACTGCCTGAGCCAGCCCCAATTAACACACAGAGACTCTGTATTTGATATAATGCTGTTGGCCGGGTACTAGTTTCTTATCGGCTAGCTGTGTCTTAATTATTAACCCATTTCTATGTATATCCACGTGGTTTTACCAGCAAGAGGCAGCTGGCGGTTCTATCTTCTCCAGACTCTCCATCTTCTCTCCTCCTTACTACTTCCTCTTTTCTCCTTATCTCTTAGTCCCTCCTATCTTCCTTTCCTATTGTCCAACAGTGCTTTATTCATTAACCAGTATGAGAAACATATATACATAATGGCATCTCCCATCAAGTGGTGACTACAGAAAGCTTTACCTTTGTTCAATCTCAATGAAATTTATAAAGAAATGTGTCACAAGATTTAAATTACCATAAAAATGTTAGCAGTAACAAGATAATGAGGCAGCTCATTACCAATTTCAACCTTCATAAGATATAAGTTAGCTAAACCGAAAGTCAGAATTGGTTAAAAAGCAAAATTAGCTTTCAGTGTAACTTCTTCTGCCTCTTACATGAGAAGAGAATAAATTATCGCTGAATGATGTTGAGTCCCTTTCCAAGATCCTTGTATGTACTCTGACCAGTGGTAAACAAATCCTGTCACTTAAATATTACTTTATATATCAAGATGAACTTTATCAGTGAAAGCAAAATAATGACCTTGCATTGAAAAGATTTTCCTTAGTTGCCCCTGTATAAGTCACAGTAAACCAAAGGAGTCATTATGGAAAGGAACCTAAGGAAATCAAAGAGAACTGGCAAGTGTGAGAACAGAAGAGACCGAGTGAAGAAAGGAGCCAAGAGACATCTTGCAGTTTCTAAAAGCAAGATGTTCACATGATCCTTGGAGTTCCTGAAGGTAGGCAGTCTTATTGATGCTTTGATTTCCACTCAGTAAGACAATTTAAATTTCTGACTTCTAAAATGGTGAAAAGTTTAAGTAGGAGTGAGAAACTAATGCAACCACACACGAGGCCTATGAAAGTTGATGTGGCACAACCACAGAGACTAGGAACTACTAAACAGCCTTCTCAAGATTAGCTAATGTGATTTTGACATTCCAAGACAGGAAAAATGCTTGTCAAGGATAAGGAAATGTGCATAAGATAGGAAATTAAAGTTGCTTGGCTTGTTCATCAGCAAATGAATAACTTGAGAGTGCATATCTCACTTGTTCAAATGTTCATTAGTTGAAATTCATATGTTTATTGTAGATGAAGGTTAAATATTTGAGTCATTAATCTTTCAACTTATGTGCTAAATTACTTTGCATGATGCTAAGCAATAAATATGTGAATGATTAATATGTTCTTTTTCATACTGATATTGAACATTGATGTTTAGCACTCAGTTTCAATTGATTATATCTTAATTTAAAATTATGCATTTTATGCAAAATGTGTCTTCACTGTATAAGTTCTAACATAGATCACAATGTCTCATTAATTTCCGTTATTTCTTCTTGGTGGTATTTTAATAACTATCTTCTATGATTTCAGAGAAACATATTCTGATACATACCTAAAGAATTCAAAAATATTTTTAATGAGTTTCTTGAAATTAGACATAGCCTAACCCATGTCCTATCTATATTAAATGAGCAAATATGAAATATGAAGTTTAAATTATGAAAGATATTTGAATCCATTTTATTTAATTTGTGAGAAATATAAAGTATTTCAAATTCTGGTCAAATGTTGAATATGTATAAATATAGAGAAGAATGCAAAATTGCCAAAGCTAGAATTTATCACAAGATGAGTAATTAGAAATATATACATTCTCATTGTATTCCTATATTAAATCTGATTATTAATATATATTGACAGGACCAGACCCTCACACAGATCCCTACTTTAGTAGCCATGACAGGCTGCAAAAAAAAAAAAAAAAACTCCAGCAAGATGTAGGTCTCTGACACAGAATATGTTGCAGAGTTTCTGGCCTTCTGACCTTGTCAGACCTGCCCCAGTCATTAGGAGACCAAATACCCTCCATAAGGCAAGGATCCTGTTAGCTGGAAGGCTCAGGATGTGCTTTAGGACTCTGGATATGCTTTATGGTACCAGTGGTATAAGAATGGCTTACAGAGCATAGCACCAACCCTGGGAGAGCCTATTGGCCATAGCAACCAGTTTGCCAATCAACTCAGGACAGGTCACTCAAGCCCAAAAGTGAACCAATCCTGAGACTGTTGTGGACTCCAGACACTCCACTTGATCTGTCCTAGTAAATTCTTGAACACTCTGTCCTTCTGGGTCCTTCTTGCTCCACCCACTGTATTTGAAGGACTGAGCATAAGGAGTTAAGTAAGTTAAGTTAACTCTAAACAATAAAATAGTCTTTGCATTTACATTGGAATGGGGCTCTAGGTGATTTTGGGGTTCAGAATTTGGGCATAGCACTATATGACAAAAATCATACCACAAAATAATAAGATATTGACGATTTTCGTTTAACTCAAATGAGAATAGTTAACAGCTCTCTGTTAATCACTGTGCTAATCAAATGCTGATGACTCTGAAACAAAAACAGTACTTTATTAATAGATGTATTTTCATTGAAAACTTTATTGAATTATTGAAAGAGTGGTGATTAGGGTTCTATGTATGTGCTCTCTATGTATGTGCTATTTATTCTCCAACTGTATGTCTTTCCTTAATCTGTGACTGGGTTACAAAATTTCTTTGATTATGTACAATATTAAATTAGCCAAGGATTTTACAGACAATAAGGTATGTGTATTTTCAAAGGAGAGTAATAATAACTGATTTCAGCACAACTCACAGACCAGTGCTGTGAAAATAGTGACTTTGCTTCATTGTTTTAAAAAGGTCAAGGTCAGAGGCAAAGAGTTTCTTCTGGACATGACAAATTTTCTGCACTTATGAACACAGCTACTTCATTTTTCTTCCCTTGGACAAGATAAAACCAGTTAGCATTCTTGCATGGAGTGGGCAAGGGACTCAGGAGCCCTCCCTACTAACAAAGGAGCTATTTATAGGTGATGGCTTCTGAGCAAGGAGGAAGTGTCAGTTACTTTAAAGGTGTCACCTCTGATAGAGTGAGTACTTTCCAGTAAATGTTCTGTGTCCAGGAGCATATGGATAACATAGTTTGGGCATGCAATGTTATAAGGGAGAAAGAGTTGGGGAGGGGAGAGAGAAAGAAAAAGGCCAGACATTGTGAGTGGGCAAAATGGGAGTGTGGATCTTAGAGGAGTTAGAAGGAGACGTGAGGGTAGGGAATTATGATCAGAGTATATACATGTATGACACTCTCAAAGAGTAAAAACATTACATTCCAAAAGATTATGGCACGGCAGTTCTATACTATAACAGTTGTCCTTTAAAAAGTAGTGAAGCGGTGGGACCAGACCAGGCGGCGAGAGGCAAAGACCGTACTCATTACAGAAGCTTTAATCAAAATTGTTGTCAACATACATAGGAATTCAGACTTAAAAAAAAAATTCCAGAAACATATTACAAATTAGTGGAATGACAATGTCCATTAGTCTGCTTCAAAAAGAAGAGAAGCAAAGAAAGAGTAGGAAGAAGAGAGAGGAGAGGAAGGAAGAAAGGGGAGCAGAGTTGAGGAATAGAGAAGAGAATTTATGGTGTACTTCAGTAGGCCAAATGCCGTTCAGAGACACAAAACTTCCATGCAGGTAATGTAGGTAGTCAACCCAAGTGATTAAAATTATACTCAAAGAGTGAGTCAAGGAGACCTCAGAATGTGCATTGAGAAATTACCTCACAAAATAGGCACTGAGCCAGTCAAACATAATTCAGTCTGAATTATAAAAGAACGGAGGTTGAAAATAGCAGATTGGCTACAGCACAGAGAAAGGCAGCAATTCTGCCCTTGATTGTTTTATCTTGTTTTGTGTTTCATTTTGAGAAGGATAATGTGAAATAAATCATTTTCTAAATTATTATGTTTTCAAGACGGCTTACACTTTGGGACAGACCTGTATTAACAGCCAGAAATCGCAACTGCTTGCAAATGGGACAAAAATCATGATTTTCTTATTTGTGAAACATCTCAACTCCGGTCTCAGTACCCCAGGCTTTTGTATTGGAAAAGTTTCTATTTACCTTGTGTGTTAATTTTCTCAGGCATGGGATCACCACCTCTCCCAAAAAATATAGTTTCAGTAAGCCAGCCTATCATTTACAGGCATAGTCATACATATTTTATTATAAAATATACATACACATGAGCATCAAGAGAATTGTTTTAGTTTTAATTGTCTTGAAAATAAGTATAGCTTTCTTCAAACTAACTTTAATTGTAAATTTATCAGTGATGCATTTGTTTGAATTAAATTTTATTAAATACAGTAAAATGACCAGAAACTTATTCTTTTGTCTCTTAGGTAGTGATTCTATAGCATGAATTAAATTATTTATTCCCTTTATAAGATTTTGAAAGCAAAGGCTAAAGATATTTAGAGAAGAATCTTGGAAATGAGTAGGCAGGTGACTTTATCATATCTATGGGAAATGAAGATTACAGGGCTCTCTGAACCACTCAAGTATCATCGAAAATGATTGTCTAAGTTTATGACTTCTATTTTTCTACCCCCAGGAATAGAGACAGTAATAATTATCTACAATTTTACTTACTTTGAGAATGTATTTTCTTGTCATTTTCTCCTGATTGACTGTGAATATACCTGGCACATTCATTTTCATAAATATAACAGATGAACTTTTGTCAGTGTGTTTTTCTAGGTTTTTTCCACCTTATGGCAGTATTCTTCTCTTCCAAAAACTGCAGAAGCTAAAGATTTCCATCTATTACCAATGTACAGTGACCACTATAGGCTCCCAGTCAAAGCAAACTACAGATCAACACTAACAATAAGAGGAACTGAGAGCAATATAAAGTTCAAACAGGGATACAGAAGAAATATTTATTATGAAATTCTTAGTGTCATCACTGCTATAACAAAATCCTAGACTCTGTGGCTTATTTGTTCAGGATCATGGTATATGTAAGATTAAGAAGAAAAAAGATCTAGGGTTCATAGCTTGCTTTCTTCTTGCCATGTCCTCACTTTGCTGACTAAATGTTGTTGGGTAAGAGCATAAAAAAATTACAATTAAAACCAAGACTGGGTATATAGAGAAACATAGATTGCATGATATGTATAGACATGATAAAATACCAATTCCCTGTGATCCCTTGATATGCTGGATATAAGTTTAAATAGGGCCCCTTTACATCAGAATCTGGAGAATAATGGTTAATACATCAGTCTCGTTAGCTGAAGTGTTTAAGAAATAATTGAACTGTGTCACTAAAAAAGCAACAGAAGCCTGTTTTGTCTGGGTGCAGACAGAGTCATAATTATCTCCAATTTCATTTCTTTGAGTATTTTCTCGTCACACTTTCCTGACTGACTATGCAGACATACATAGACTCATAATTAATGTGATGATAAGTAATTTTTTATGTTTTATTTTATAATGACACACACACATATATATATATATATATATATATATATATATATATTAAGAATCTGTCAAGAGAATAACTTTTCCTCCATCAGTGGCCATTAATTACATATAGCTCTTCAGCTGGGGTGTAAGTTTACAAATACTTCCACAATCATGTAGAGATTTCTGTTGCCTTCCTCTTATACAGATGTAGTGATTATATCCACAGGTTCTATGGATTCATGTGTGCAATGGTACTGTTTGCCTAGAAGATACTGTTTCACTACAGATGCCTTCCAACTCTGATTCTTTCAGACTATCTCTCCTTGAATGTTATGATCTGAGTCCAGGGTTGAATGTAATGATCTCTGAGTCCAGGGAGTAAGCATATTATACTGGTGTCACATTAGCTAAGCACTTGGCAGTCTCTTATAATCTGCACACTGGGTGGTAATGAGTCTCTAAACAAGTTGCCATAGTTTTCTTCATGGATGTGGCTTCATGTGCCAGTAGATTTTCCTACACGAATTCACATACAGTTAGCACTAAGTGGCCACTGAGTTTCTTACTTTATTTTAGTGGTTGAAGGGGAAAGTTGAGTTAATATTTAATCAATATGCATTATTTGCATGCTTGGAAAGTTAAAACAGTAAAAAGCAATCTAGCTGCATGGGAGAGTGTAAGGAGTAAGATTTTTCTGCCCACCACAGGTCTTGTCCCGCCGCCGCGCCAGCCCCAAATAACGCAGAGAGACTCTGTATTAGATATATTGCTGTTGGCCAGTTACTTATTTCTTATTGGCTAGCTCTGTCTTAATTATTAACCCATTTCTATGTATTTCCACGTGGTCTTACTGGAGAGCGGGGGCCAGTGGTTCTGTTCTCTCCCTTCTCTCCATGCTGACTCCTCCTTACTACTTTCTCTTTCCTCCTTGTCTCCTAGTTCCTCCTATCTTCCTTTCCTATTGGCCAATGAGAAACATATATACAGAATGATATCTCCAATCAGGAGAGCACCTAGATCCTGTCCCAAATGATGTGACAGACTTTGATGATTCCACTTGGGAGGTCTCACCCTCCCTGAAGAGTGGATGGGGGTTGGGATGGGGGGATTGGGGGGATTCAGAGGACAGGAGGGAGAGGGAAATGGGATTGGTACGTAAAATAAGGTTGTTTTTAATTAAAATAAAAATTAATTAAGAAACATAAATGTGAAAGATGATGCTTTTCTAGTAGAAAGAATAATTCCATGTAATATTTTCTCCCCCTTTTCCTTTTATTCTTTTCTCATCAATACCTGACCAAAGCAATTCTATTAATCAGAAATTAGTGAAACTGGATTAATATCTGGTATTCAAAAATGGCTTGGAATTTTATCACAATAATCACATTAGGCAATTTGCCATATAAAAAATTTTGAAGGATTTTCAAATTTTAGAAATAGGTTCATAATGCTTATGTTATCTTTACACACTATAAAGTGACAGAAAGAAAACTATTATAAAAGGCTTCTTGCAAATGATTAATTACCTATAGGTTATTACATTGAAAAAAACTGCTCTTGTTGGCAGTAGAAAAAAATCTACCCAATATGTAAGAACATGACAGTCAAGTTAGTTAATATGACCATGATATATTACAGAAACCAACTTGATAAAGGGAAACCTGCATTTTCATTACTGCTTCAAAGTTACCTTCCTGCTTGTGAGGCTTTGCAGCCTTGGGCCTATGACAGTGCAATGTATCACAGAGGGAGTGGGTGATGGAGGAGGCTGCTGGGAAAGAAACAGGAAGTTGAACAGTACTCATATCACTTGCAAAGGTACGTTCCCATGGCCCATGATTCTACATACATCATCAAGTCCCACCTGCTAAAGTTCTGTGGCTTCCTGTTATCACCTCTGTCTGGCAGCCATATCTCTGACACATCTGCTTTTGGATAGCACTCTAGAGTCAAGACACACCAGCAAGGTAATGCAGGACCTACATAGTCAAAATTCAAATTACTTCTCACTAATTTCCATAACGATTACACACACACATACACACTAAACAAAAAATAGAAACAAAACCTTAAGACAAATCATTTTCATTTTTTGAAACTCCCTTTTTGTGTATCATTTTTGTTGCTGTTTACTGTTTGTCCCATTTTTAATAGTTGTTAGTATCATATCAATAGTCTGTTGTGAAAATTCTGACATGATGTTTTTAGTTAATTATAATAAATTAATGATATGGACTTCCTTATGATACAATCACTGTTCCTTCTGTAATACAGTGTTGCACAAGGGATTCAGCTAGAACCACAGGCCACACAAAACACTGTGGCTAAGCAAGTTGTTATTGAAGGAATAAGAAAATAGCCAACTAATATTATCTTAGACAACACAGCCTCATGTTCAAAGTGAGAACAATGCATATTTTTAATAATGGATATTGCCAATGTGTCTGGAGACCACGTGGTCTGCCCTAATATATGCATAAGAAAATTAGTGTAATTCAAATTTCATATTTTAGGAACCAACAAGCCTCTGATGGAAACAGTTCATACAAGTATGTCTTTTGATTGATATCAAGCCTTTATCAAAAGAATACATGAAATTTTAAGTCTCAATACAATAATACTTTTTTGTCACCTGGTAACAGCAATGATTTTATGCATTTATAAGATGTGATAAGCATTGGCCTACATAAGTACTGTAGGCAAACTCATCTCAATGTTCAAAAAATCAGTAGCACTTGCATAGAAGAAGCTGTGCAGGATAATACATAAGAGGAAACAAAAATAATGGAACATAGTTTTCAGGAGTTAAGTAAAGTTTGACATTCATGTAAAATTACATGAGCATGCATCAAAACTCTTACACACGTGTTAAAATAATACAGGTCTGATTGTAAGAGTTTTTGCTAATCTTCATAACTCAAGGCTAGACCATCCTTAAAACCACATATGGGTAAACACAACAGTGTATATACTGAGAAAACTCCCAGAGTAATTTTGAAATCCAATAGATGCTATCATTTTAATATTTTACAATCCATTTCAATAATGAAATGCTGAGTACCACTGACAAATGATCTCATAATTTTGAAAAATGAATCATTTATATAATAAATTTAAAAGCTTTTGAAATTTATAGCATTACTATAACAAGTCACACTTTAGTGCTAATGTATACATTTTGTAAGCATTGATTTATATATTGAGCCAATGCAATTACATATGTAAATTATTACACCATGAGTGATATCAGGTAAAACCACATATTACTAGATAACATTTCAGTTACATTATTTAAAAATCAATTTTAAAATATTCAGCTTTTCCCCAAAAATCAATGATTCTATAAATTTCTCTTTTCATTCCCATTGGTTTTCAAAGCCATTTGTGTCTTTAATTTATTTTTAATAGTCTTGCCAAAAGAAAATTGAATGAGGATTATTCCTTTTGTCTCAGTTCCCACTGATTATTTCCCACTTATTCTGCCCTCCAATCACTTAACTACTTCACTTTCTGATTATCTAGACACCATTTGCAGTGGTGCTATCTTTATTAAATTTAATTTTCTCCTCTCAGGAAATTTTTTTTCACTCAATACAACCAGAGCCTCTTGACATTTATCCTTTTCATCAGAATCTCCTTATTATTTGCGGCAGGTTGTCTCTGCCATTTCCTTTTCCACTGCTTCTCTGCTGCTAATGGGAGAATAGCACTATACATATTTCTATACTGCCTTCTCCCTCTTTATCACTAGTGAAGATCATCTAACATTCACTTGTACTGTGAGAAAAGAGCCTGAACAAAGAAGAGGGAAGCCTATAGATGATGGCTTTCCAAAGGATTACAAAATTGCTAGAATGAGAAGCTAGCTGTTGCCATGGCATTTTGCCTCACATAAATGAATTGGGTTTTTCTTTGCTGACTGGATAATATTGGCATCTTAATACCACAGGTACAAAAGGTCACTATGTTGTATTCACCTATTATGTCTATAAGCTCCTTGAATGGAATCATGTTAACTCACTAAGAATCAGGTATGTGATTTTCATTCTGCTTCTGTCACTGAAGAGGTCCATAAATCAGCACAATTAGTTCAGTGTGCTTTGATGTAACCAGTGGCAATCAAGGTTAATGATACCTACTTCAGTTGGTTATTGAGGCACTTTATTTACCAGTTAATCTTGCACCCTTTATGTGCATCAGAGTGCATTGAAAATTATGATGTTTAGAGTTTGTTAAATAAGCAAAAAAGCCATTTTATGTCTGTATTTGACCACTTGGGATTTTTTTTAAAAGTTATATTGCAATTAAACTCCACCCAAAAATAACAAGTGAAGAAAATGGAACTAAAATTAACTTTGTAATTTATTTCTGTGGCATAAACTCACCGAATTCTCAAGGAAACTAAGTGCATATGGCCTGTTGCCAAAGAAATAATCTAGACTTCTGAAAGGTAAGGTAATAATGATTAAGAGTTGTAAGATTGAATAAGTATGTCCAAACCTGGCACTAGATGTCATGGATGGTGCTAGAGAAGCTAATTCTCCTTCTCTTTATTTTTTTCCTGAGTAGCTAAAGGGTCTTCACAGTTGGTGTAGACATAAGGGCAAAATGTCCTATTCAAGATCCTGGGCTATCAGTTCATTCTCTGGAAAGAATAAATCATCATTTATTATCTGACTAACATCCTTACTGATTGTTTTAAAGAAGAAAATAATTATATGCATTGTGTCAGGAGTCTGAAAAATTTAAGAAAACATAATGTTGTTTGATATATTTTCCTGTATTAAAATATCTGTTCATTTCTATAATTTCTTTTATTATGAAGACAATTACCTCAGAAAGTATATACCATTATTTTCAGAAACTACATGACTTATGTGTCAACTTTGCAATATTATATATGGTATATGGCTGAGATTTCTTGACACATGGTTTCATATTCAAGCCATAAATTTTGTTATTATTTTCCTGCTAGTTTAATGGACTACTATTGTAAATCTTAAAACTGAATTCTTTTTTTCTTTATGTCAACATAATTTTAAAGATTTATTATGCTTCATCCAAAAGATTTTCTTTTTCTTTTTAATACTGGGGATACACATTTTGAAAAATACTCCATTTAAAATTTTGACGATATTTCAACTAAATTCAAGCTGCATTTTGGATTTTATTCTAGCATTTAAGAGCAATAAAATAATAGGTTATTAAAAACAAAAACAACAAAAAAAAACTTAGGAGATGATTTGTGGTTGGCTTGAAGAAGCTGTGCATGGAGGTTCTCATATTTTCCAACAGGGATTTTTTTTTTCATTCAAAATGATGAAAATCCAGCTCACCAGAAGTCGCCCATCGCAGTAGACATGCGATAATCAGTTTGTTTCACGGAACTCTTAAAGAAGAGTTTAAAGTAATAAAGTGTAAAAAAAGTAATAAAGTAATAAAATGATAAGTTATAAGGCTGAGAATTAGGAAACATAGATAACTGAAGAAAGATTCAGTTAGAAGAAGTAATGTCAACACTAAAAGAACCGGTTATCCAAAATTATGTATATCCTTTTCATAGCAATCTTTCTATTTCTCCTCCTTTTTTTATTTTTCTTTCTTCTCTATTTTTAAGTTAAAATGTTCATTTAAGTTAAAAATATTCATTTATCATTTAAATGAAAGATGGGTTTTTTCCTTTTGTTAATATTTTTTTAATTTAAATTTGCAACAAGCTTGTTTTACATGTCAGTCCCAGTTCCCTCGACCTCCCCTCCTTGCCTGTCTCCTCCTAAGCCCTATCCCCTTTTCTGCTCCCTAAGTAGGGTAAGGCCTTCCTTGGGGGATCTTCAATGTCTGTCATAACATTTGGAGCAGGGCCTAAGCCCTCCCCTATGAGTCTAGGCTGAGAGAGTATCCCTCTATGTGGAATGGGCTCCAAAAGTTCATTCATATACTAGGGATAAATAATGACCCACTACCAGAGGCCCCATAGACTATCCAGTCCTCCTAACTAACACCCACATTCAGGAGGTCTGGTTTGGTACTATGGTTTGGTACTATGCTGATTTCCCAGCTATCAGAGCTCCCCTTGTTCAGGTCAGCTGTTTCTGTGGATTTCTCCAGCCTGGTCTTGACTCCTTTGCTCATCATTCCTCCTTCTCTGTAACTGGATTCCAAGAGTTTGGCTCAGTTTTTAGCTGTTAAGTATCTGCTTATAGACGAGGGCTCTAGGATGGCATATAAGGTAGTCACCAATATCATTATAGGGGAAGTGCATTTAAGGTAACCTGTCCACTTTGCTTAGATATACATTTTCATACATGCATATAATGTATTTGTGACATTGTCATCCCCTATTAGCCTTGCTCATTTTCTTCCTACTCCTGCTGAACTTCTTCCTTTCACAGAAAGTCCCACTCCTACTTTCGTATCTTCAATTGTTTGTTTCCTCTTAACTCTCTTAGGGTTGTTTGCATGCACATAATTAATACACAGTTATTGACTCCAAAATGGACAAATTCACAGTGGCTACATACATTATGGAAGTACTTGATCTCTTCCCCAATAAATTTCAACTTCCATTATCTCTTAAGGGCTTCCTGAGCTCCTCCCCCATTAAAAAAATAACTGCATATCTGCATATTGTAGAGGGTATATTTAGATACTCCTGCTATTGTGACTTCATCAGTGAAATGACCACATCATACACAGAAAATAGCATTTCAGAACACACAACCCAATCTCTGACTCTTCTGTTCTGTCCACTCTTTTCTGTGATGTTCTCTGAACCTTAGGGGTGTGTGTTGAAAGTTCAGAGAAAGAAGACTAAGGTGTGATTTAGAAGATAAACTTGTAAACTAAACACTTAGGATATTTGATTTGCCTTAAGGAAAAATGGGGTTTATAAAGAAAATTTCAGAAATCAGCCAAGATGTTACAGAATTGATATTCTCTTTTGCTCATTTTTCTCAGTAAGAATCTAGCAGACCCTTTTTTCTTATGCCTAGTCTCAAATGCTGTGTTGTTTTCCATTATTTAATTAAAAGTTTTCATTTATATTATTGATGTCTAATAGGCTACATAGTATCATTTTTAAATCTCATTTGGTAACATTTCTTGCATGTATTTTATAATTGATTTATTTATTGAGACACATTCTCAATGCAATCCTAGACTGGACTTGAATTTATAATCTCCTATTTCAAGCTCCTAAGTAGCTAAGATTACAGGCATACACCACTGCCATCAGCACTCAAATGTCCTAAATCTTCTATTGACATTGTTTAGTCATGTATATTTAAAAACATGAATTGTTTTACATAAACCATTATGCATTTTTAATTTTAGTGACAAGCATTCTTTGATACTATTTTGAGTACCATATATGAGGAGTTTTTATTTATCATTTTGTGTCTTCTAACAATTCAATTTGCCTATTGATTTAAATAGAAAATTTCTAGAATTAACAACCTACACCTTTAAGTAAGGGCAGTGAAGCTTCAAATTATATTGTTATTTTTCATGTATCGTATATTTATTCAATATATAATTTAGTTCCAAAATAGTTATAATTTACAACTGTTTTTCATTTTTCTGTTCTTTGCAACATTGCCATACATTTAATATGGCTGTGAATGATAATATATGATTATTTCATTAAGAAAATACTAAGATAAAATTTAAAATGAAAGAAAATTACACTTACCCCTGTCTTTATGTGTCTTACTGTTATGTGTGTGTGTGTGTGTGTGTGTGTGTGTATATATATATATATATATATATATATATATATATATATGTATATATATATATATTAATTAAAATAGAATAACATCACTTTCCTTTCTCCAACTGCTCCCAGGTACTTTTCCTCCAGTCTTTCCTATGTAACCAAACTCACAAGTTTATAGCTACCTTTTTTATTAGTATTGCTGCATACACATACATATGAAAAAGATATAAATATACAAATATTACGTATTCCATTTACACCGTTTATGTTTGTATGGCTTCCGGGCTGACAACTATTTGCTAGACAACCAATAAAGGTTGGTTGACATCTCTTTGACAGTTAATTCTTTTCTCATAAGTCAGTAGTGGTCTTTCTTTGTCTAGAGGTGAGTCCCCATGAAATTTCCTACCTTCCATGTTAAAATGTCAAGTGGTGTTGCATGTATTCCAACTTTGTTTATGCAGCCACTTCTGTGAGAGACAGTTTCACAGCAGACTTCTTTTTCTGCTTCTTAAATCATTCAGTCTCTTATGATGTTCCTGAGTCATAGAGGCACAAGTTTTGATGTAACTACAGTGGTGGAGCTATGTTTCCCCAGATGATCTCTGCATTTTGTAAATTTTTTTTCTTGATATAATCTCCATTTGTTGTAGAGAGAGCTCGTTGATGAGGGGTGGTAGCTACACTTACCTAGGAACAGTGGTTTGTGCACTATTACATGTTCCTTAGTTTTAGAAGAAATAGTTTCTATTTATAATTGTGTGAACAGTAGATAAGTTTTAAAAAGATTCTCTTGGAAATCATACGTAGAATTTTAAAATGTTCTGTTGGCAAATTATGGCCTTAGAGCCTGTAATATCAGCACTTACCACACAAGCACAAGAGGATCTCCACAAATGTGAGCTCAGACTAGTCTATGTGGGGAAACCTGACACAAAACAGTTAATAATGATCAAATGGATTAGTAATGAAAAAATAAGCTTTCTTTTGTCTTCAGTTTAGTGAGTATTTAATCATATTTACATTATAATTTATAGTTTTTAAGGATAAATTCATTCTATTATTATCTCTTGTGTTTTAAAAATATAAATTACACTTAATATTTCTAGTTAACCTTTTTTGCATAATATGTGTAAGTTTTACCATTCTGTCCCCTTCTTGCCCTTACTTTTATTAAGTGCTATTTTTTGTCATTATCTTTAGTGGATTTATTACAGTATATCTTGACATTTTTCTCTATATTCTTTAATAACATAATAATGTCAGATTAGTGTTTTCAACAAACTTGAAAATATTGTTTGTTTACATTGCCTTCAATAATTTTTCTTTCCACTCCTTCAGACTTTCTTTCTTTAAAAATTTCACTTTAAATGATTGTAGATTATTTGTTAGTGTTCTACTTCTCATTGTTTTATCTATTATAACTGTTATATATGCAATTTAATTTGAATAGTCTGCCAGCTTCCCTCAATGAACATTTTCTTTAATTTTTCCCATAAATTACAATTATTTATATATTGTCACAAAGTAAATTTTATATCACCTTTTGCATTTAAATTTTATATATTATTTTTATGTATCTTGTGTAGTTTTTGTTTTGATTATGTTCATATTTTAGAATTCTTGAAGGTATAAACCATTTTAAAGTTCATCACTACCTTTTTGAAAGTGCTGTCATTTCTGGGTTTTCATAATACTGAATGGTATTTTTCTTTCTGTTCATACAGTATAAAGTTTTGTAATGCAATGTCCAAAACCTTGATTACATTGTATATTTCTTATAAATATATCTTGATTTTTTTCTTTCACAAGGCTTTTTGTCTTGTTTTCCAATACATTTTATTTCTACAACATTTGAGATTATCTTTGCAGCCTCTAGTTTCCAGAGACTAAAACATAAATTGCCCTTTGCCAGAAGAATAGCTTGGACATATATTTAATATTTGACATTTTTCAATCTCTACTGACTATCATGTATACTCAACAGTCCTAACGTTCTGTGTATGCTCAACTGTGACTTCTCTAAATGTGAGGGTGGTCTAAGAGTTTTATGGTTACCATTTCTTGGTAGTGAATCTCTTCATGGAGTTCTGAGACTGTCCTCATTTGTAATGACAGCTTGGAGTTAAAGAATGACAAGAATCCAGTTGGGACATCTGTAGCTCCTGCTCCATCATGCTGTCCTTCAAAGTCCAGTGTCTGAAGATTCTGATCTCCTCTCTCTGTCACCATGTAGCAACCTGAATGTCATAGTCTCATGGTGTGCTACAAATATAGTCAATGCTCCAGGGTAAAAGTATCAAAAGATCCACACAGGATTTTTTAGTTGTCTTTGGCAGGCATGGAAGCCAGGGCACACTATCAGACAACCTGTTCTATCTATTTGCATTTTGTTTGTTCGTTCATATTGCAACCTGTTAAATAGTTATTTTGTACTATTACTTCAATGTCCATGATTTTCTGTCAGAATCAAGAGTTTTATATTACTCTATCATGGTCCAAAGTAGATTCTGGTCAATGTATTTCATTATGTCTTTTCTCAATTACTGGAAAGCTAAAGCTTGGGCTTAGTTATTATGTTTGTATGGTTTTACCATCTAGAAGAGATTTTATTTATATATCATAAATCTCAAAAATGAACTTTAAAATATTTACCTCTAAAAATAGATTTGTTTCACATGCTATCTCTTTATTGTTTAATTTTAAGATATATTCAATTTCATAACTGAGAAAGTATTCTTTCCCAATTTTATACTCATCACATTTGCCAATATTTCTGGGGGAAAGATTCTCTTTACTTAATTGTTGCTGATACATTTTTTGTTCTCTGGCAACATGCCTCTTCATTTTGTCTGATCAGCATTTTCTAAGCAACAACTTTGGTAAGAAAGCAGCAATACATCAGCTTGGATCGAACTGTAGTAATATCATCCACCTTGTGTCTTAACTGAAATTAGGTTTCTCTGTCAGAAAATAAATGGCATGTCACCTTTCTTATGGCTTTTAACAAATATTATTTCTGAAACATGCATTCAAATTGTAATATTCTTTTTAAAAACATGACACCTACCTTGTAAAATTATGTTTTATCATCTTTCTGTTTTATATGTAAATTTTTTGTTACTAGATAAGGAGGATCCATGTCCATGAATTTATGACAGATTAAATTCCTTTTCCTTTCCACTTTGTCAGTTCTGGACACCCACTAATGCCTTGACTTTTTCATATGTGTAATTTAAACAATCATGTCTTTATTTTATCCTCAAAACACAAATAAATTGAGCTTTATAGATCTTTTATAGACAGACAGTTTTATTTTTCTAAGCCTAATAATATCTAGAATCTCCCTTTTCCTTATACTTATTCAAATATATCTTAACTATAGTGATAGGAGACTAATTCTGCAGCTTCTTAGATCTGGGGTCAAATGACCTTCTCTTTTAATAACCATGCAGTTCTAATTTCTTATACATTTTATAACTCAAACTTCTTCAAAATGATAAAAAAAATCTAAAATATTTTAGAAAAATAGTAATTATAAGAGCATTCATGCTATCTACAAATCAACATTATATTTGATGCAATCAGGTCAGGGCATAAGCAGGGATGTTTCATGAAGCTCAGTGTACCATGGCACATGGTTTTACAAGAATAGTTTTTTAGGGGAAGGAATACACACTAAAATTACAAGAACATTTTAGAATGGAAAAGTACATAAAGCCTGATCCCCTACTCTTGAGAATTCTGTTTTGTATTTTGTCATACATGGTGTGTAATCTCATGATCATACACAGTTGATCTCACATCAGGTCTAAGTAGACTATCATAACCACATACATGTAATGAATGCATCACACAGTATCATTAATATGACTAGAATGCTATTAGATAAAAGGATATTTTCAGTCATTATCTCTTAAGGCACCATTGAATCATAGTTCATCATTGATCAGAATGTCTTACGTAGTCTTTTACTTGTATGTTATGGTTGCTGGTTTTGTGATTTTATATTTTGCATTTGGGTATGTGCATTGCATGTCTCTGAGTGTATGTTTATTTTGTAATTTTAAACAGTTGTATTGTGTACTTATATTGTATATGGTGTGTGTGTGTGTGTGTATGTGCGTGCATGTGCAGAAGGGAAAGAAAGAGATAGTTATTCACAAGAAGACAGGAGTAAAAGGTAGAAGAGAAAGAGAAATAAATTATAAGAAGCAACCATTTTAATTATTTTGGATCGGTAATATCTGAAAATCGTAGGGAACTGCACTTTAGTGACATATTTTGTCTTTACTTATGGAAAAAAGGAAGCCTCAACTACTATTTGAAGAACAGATAAATAAACAACAATGAATTTCCAACTAGTTGATGAATAGTGCAGTCTCATGCAAATAGACTATTGCCTTTCTGAGTTTAAAATATTTTCTGAAAATATAATTTTTGATAAATATTTTTGTTAGCATGGTCATGTGGCACATGCTTTTGATCCCAGCATTTGGGACCAGCCTGGGCTACAGAGTGAGTTCCAGGATAGGCTCCAAAGTTATACAGAGAAATCCTGTCTTCAAAAAGCAATGTATGTATGTATGTATGTGTGTGTATGTATATATGTATGTATGTATGCAAGTCTAGTACATAATGAACATAAACTAAAGAAAGGGGGAAATATGACCGAAAAAAAAAATATATATATATATATGTATATATATATATATATATATAAATTTGTAGACAGTCCTCTCCTTTTCACTACAGAGAGTTTTGATTTAATATCTTAAAAAACTTTGAGATTATTTAGTTAGATTTGAAGTCTCCAATCCACTCCCTACCTGGTCAGAGAAGTGTAGGCCCATGTTAGTTATTGACAGACATGTGAATGACTTGCCTAGTTTAGTATTGTGGCAGGTTAGGAAAAGATCGGACAATATGCCAATGTTTTGAAAGATTTGAACATAGACCAAAATACTGATTAAATATCTTTTTTGGACTAATACATAATATATCACTTGTCAGCAACATAAAATGCACCTTCAGTTTCCCACAAAAATTATAAAATTAATTTGATACATAATTTGAGACCCTTTTTAAAAAGAAAATGTTTATATTAAAATTCCCACAAATAGGATTATGCAAAACTGAACAGGGCAATTTATGATTTTTTTAATTTATAAACTATTATCCTATACAATGTTAACTATATTAAGAAAATATACTTATTCATACAACAACTTTTATTCACTTGAAAAGAGAATCTTGAATTTTTCTTTGAAGTACCAAATTGTTAGGCAAATAAGTAACCCCAGACTGTATGTAAGCTGGGAAACCAGCATTGGACTGACTCAGAACCCCTGAATATGGGTCTCAGTTAGAAGGCCTGGGCAGTCTAAGGTACCTCTGACGGTGGAACCAGGATCTATCCCTGGTGCAGAAAAGGACTTTGGAGCACATTCTCCATGGATGGATACTCCCGTAACCTAGAGGCAGGAAGGAGGGCCTAGTTCTTACTTCAAGTGACTTGACAGATTTTGTTGATCCATCCTGGACTGCATCACCCTCCCTGTGGAGCGTGTGGGGGGAATGGGATGGGAAGGTGTGGGGGGGGGCATGGGAAGGAGGGAGAGGGAGGGAATGAGAGGGAACTGGGATCGATATGTGATTGTAGTTCTTTTTCATAGCTAAGCTTCCTTCTTTACCTTTCCAAACAGTTTTGGGAACAAATTACTTCCAGCAGGAACTTCACTTTCGATGCTGCAAATTTCCTTTGCTTTTTGTTAAGGATTTCTTTTGCAACAGGAACCATCCTTTTCTTCTCTGCCACAGTGTCCATGGTTTCAGACAGAAAAAAGAGAATTCCTCCTAGTCTAAATATACCTTATATAATTTGCTTTTGTATATCTATTAGGTCACAAAATATACAGCTTTTTCTCTAGTACCAAATAACTCTGTCTTTCACAATGGCCTTTGTAGTATTTTTTTCAGAAGCATTTCCATACAAACCATTGTTTTCCTTGAATCTAAGTTATGACTTCTTTGTCTTGTAAACCATATCTCTTGTCCACAAGGAAAAATAGTAACTGATTAGATGACCTTCTCCCTTTTATCAAATAAATATTTTGCTAAACTTCACAATAATTTAAGTAAACTTTTCCCATTTTTAAACCAAATCATCTAGGTTCTACTTTGACAAAATAGAAAATAGCTGCAATTAGTAATTGTGAGCATACTGTGTTATTACTGTTAAGGCGGAACAGTTTCACGTGAGTAATTTTCCCTTTCCTAAAACAATAACAAATGATATTAATGCTGATGAGTAGTGTAAATCTGTTTTAAATTAAAATTCTGTCTTTAAGAATATCATCTCCACTACTGTGTTTCAAGACAAACGTGTGGAGATTGTACTCAAATTCTGATGTTTTCAAGCAAATTTCCATTTGTGTCAAACATAACTGCACCATCAGGACTTACATATATTTCTTTGAATATAGAGAAAATAATCAATGCTATTAAATCCCTGCCCTTAACTCAGAGGTCATACTGTCTCACTCTAAATGCCAAATCCTAGAGTGACAAATATTTATATGTGTTATAACTTCTTTTTAATCTTGAAACTTGCCAGGAAATTTACTTTACCTAGTATCCCAAACATAACTCTACCAAAAAAAAAAAGTACAATGAATTCTCTTTAGTGATTTTGTTTGTCTTCTTTCCACTTTTTAGAATTCATTCTGATATTATATTTAAAATGATTTACTATGTATTAAAATGTGATCATACAAATACCTGGGATTTGGGATTTTGTATGTATAGTTAGCTAGAAATGATCAAGTCAGTGATTTCAAATCATGTTCCACGATATACTGGCTCTTCAGGATATTGATGGATGCCATTTGCAATCAAAATAGCATTTTATTGAATTAAGTATTCTCTAAATCTAATATACATCACAATCTCAAAACAAGCTTTATTCTATTTCAAATTTCCATGATATTTTATCAAATTTAGCATTTCCCAAGAGCATCTTCTGAAATAAAATAACCTATAGGATTATCTTGAGGTCAGGAATAGCTTAGTCTTAACATATTGAAACATGAGGACTCAAGTTTGATCATACTATACACATCAAAAGCTAGGTATGGTTGCAATTGTCTAAAATCCAATAGCTGCTGAGATGGACACAGGAGAAGCATTAGGATTCACTAACCAGCTTGTCTAGCTATATGTGTGATGCTTGGTTCTCAAAATAAAAGGCTGTCAGTTCTGGAGCAATGCCACTGATGTTTGCCTCTGACTTTCACACAAAGGCCTGACTTCTCTCTCTCTCTCTCTCTCTCTCTCTCTCTCTCTCTCTCTCTCTCTCTCTCTCTCTCACACACACACACACACACTTGTACCTGTATGTATACACCCCCCACAAAAAGAATATGCTTGAAAAAAACTAATGTAAGCAATGCTATACTAAAAGTAGACAGTTGTAGTAGTTGAGTTACTCCATTAGTACTTATCCTAATTAAACTTAGATTCTTTGTTTAGAGCTCTCTCCCAAATTAAATTACAGTTATATATTTTGTGTTTGAAGAGTATGTCATGGTACATGTATACATGTCAGAGGACAATTTTCAGGTGTTGGTTCCTCCCTTCTAGCATGTAGGTCCTAGGGATGAAACACAAGTTATCAACCTCAGTAGCATCATGGTTTACCCACAGGATAATTTTGCCCACCTTGGGTTGGTTTTACTTTCTTTTATTTTTTTAATAATATTTTTTAATTTAAATTTGCAACAAGCTTCTTTTATGTCAATCCCAGTTGCCTCGCCCTTCCCTTCTTCCCTGTCCCCTTGCAACCCTCACCCCATCCCCTTTCTGCTCTTCAGGGAGGGTGAGGCCTTCCATGGAGGAATCTTCAAAGTCTGTCACATCATTTGGAACAGGGCCTAAGCCCTCCCCCATATGTCTATGCTGAGAGAGTATCCCTGTATGTGGAATGGTCTCCCAAAGTTCACTCATATACTAGGGATAAATACTGATCCACTACCAGAGGCCCCATAGACTCTGACATCCACACTCAGGGGATCTGGATCAGTCCTATACTGGTTTCCTATGTATCACTCTGGGGTTCATGAGGTCCCCCTTGTTCAGGCCAGCTGTTTCTGTGGGTTTCTCCAGCCTGGTCTTGACCACTTTGCTCATCACTCCTTCTCTGCAACTGGATTCCAGGAGTCCAGCTTAGTGTTTAGCTGTGGGTGTCTGCTTCTGGGTTGATTTTACTTTCAAATTTCCTATTTTCCTTTATACCCAAGTTACAAACCACCTCCAATAAAATTTAGATGGGAATATTATGTTCATTCTTGTTTCTTACACAAACTAGCAAGCATTAGTTTTGGTTATAATATGCCTATTATAGACAGATATTTTTTTACGTTTCACATTAAATAAAATGTTTTAGTCTCTTTCTTGTCTGTTCTCCTTAAACTAGGGAGGATTTCATATAAAGGTCTAGATCTTGTTTTCACCGTGTTTGTCACAACAGCCCGGAGGATTTTTATGAAGTAGACTTTCTGAACATTATTTTTACAATAAACCTTGTGGTATTTGTTGCCTGTTAAAGAACTCCTTCATTCCTTTACTAGAAATAGGCAGGATGGCAAGAGTCAAGGTCTGGACTTGAAGTTGTGCATTTAATGCCAGGCTAACTTCAGATCTGCACCCCCAAACTTTTTAATCCACAGATGTTTCTGTCAATTGCTTAGTCTCTTCACTGTGCTTTTTGTCTTTCAACTTGATGTGTATTGAAAGAAGCTGAAAACCATGGTGATTACAGTTCAGCAAATTAAGTTCTACAATGGCCTAATTAGAATGACAAATTGTCCCATTCTTTCTTTAGAATATTCCCATCACATCTAGTGAAAAATGCACAAAACAAATGTAGCATTCAAAGTCTTGCTTAATTCTCTCTTCACTTTAGAAGGAGGGACCACAGATGAAAACAAACTGAAATCCTAAATATTTGAAATCTATAAAATGAACAATATAAACTAAGAGAACCTCAAATTGAAATGCATTAATTCACAGGAGTATTTGTAATGACATACATATATAGTATATTTCACTATATGTCCAAAATGAAGGCAATTTTAAGATTCTGCCCACTTCTTATTTTGTTCAAAGACTCTCTTTATCTATGTAGGACACTTAATCTCCCTTTTAGAAATTCTTTAAGTCAAATACCTAGAGTTTTCATGGAAATGATATTGAATTGCATTTAAATGAGATATAAAAACAAAACAGGGAGGGAAATTTTCTATTTATATAATTAGTGGCATGTTCTAATACAAGAAACAATAACAGATTAATTTTAAAGTTATGCTCCTTATTAGGTCCAAATTAAAATCTATACAAATTATTTTTATAATACCTATTGGTGACAAGATGACAGTCCAAATAATCCTATTATAAACGTTAGTGAATTTATTTAACTTCCCTTAAGTGGGGTTAAACTGTATGTGGCCACTTTGCTTAAAATGACATGGGATGAAAATGGCATGCTCATCACTTGTGCTGTATTGAAGGCCCATGAGTTTTCTGTGCTTTCCTCAGATTCATCAAGTGCTTCTGGTTACAATCCTTCTTTCACCAGCTTATGAAGAGTGTGTTATTTTTATCTCTACAGTTCTTCTAGTTTCAAATTATAGTTGTACATATTAAGTTGTCAGTATTAATAAAAAGCTATGCTGCTGCTATTACACTATTATAACAGAATATATAATCCTAAAGCAACTTTTACAATTACAAGATTATTTTTGTTTCCCAAAGAGGCCATGATATACAGTAAAAGTGAGCATCAACTTTACTAAATAAGCAAGCATGTCACACCTGTAACTAAGTGACAGATTTTCTCGACTGTTTATAGGCTGAAGGTTCTCAAATTGTGCTCCAAAGAATCAAAGGTCAGATCTTGCAAATCAGGTAAAATGCTATTCTGCTTCTTATTTATTTTATTTTATTTTATTTTATTTTTTATTTTATTTTGTGTGTGTGTGTGTGTGTGTGTGTGTGTGTGTGTGTGTGTGTGTGTGTGTGTCTGTGTGTGTGTGTTGTAAAATTAGTTTGACACATTCTGCCAAGGGTCATTCTGACCCAAGTTTGGTCTGGACTCTTTTGACATTTTAAAAACTTTTTTTACAAGATAAAATTCTTTGAGCTAGTGTCAGGTTTCCTTTAAGCACTGATGTGAAATAAATAATCAGAAGTTCCCAGATAGCACTAAGATCATGAACTAGTACAATATTTTTAGAAAATAAGTTGGCACAAAGTTATATTCAATTCAAGTTTTGTATTCTTGGTAGGAATACAGATGATAACTATCAGTATTGCTTTGGAAAACAAAAGCAGAATCATTAAACAATAATACACAAAGACAGATAATTAATAAACAGAAACATATTCATATTTGGAAAATGGAAATTCTTTTAAAAACTTAGATAAACAAAAGCAAATTAACAATATTTTCTATAATTCTGAATACACATATTTAGAAGTGTGTGTAACTAACACTACTTGGAAAATTTTTAAGAAGTGATTATAACCATTCTTTATCCAAAACTTACCACATTTTTTGGACAGTATAATTTCTGCGAAGAACGAAATTTTATTCTATGGAAATTATAAATAGGTCTCTAGATATCACATGTACCACATAATTAACCAGAAAAAAAAACTCTCTTTCCTGAATCCCTATGCATTATTGTGTTTATCCTATAGAGTCATCTTCTATAGCACTAGGAAAAACACATAGCATATTTTATTCCAACCAAAAAATGTTTTAAAATCATTACCACCATTACCACTCCTCTACACAAGTCACATGCTACAGTAAACTGAGTGAGAAATAAGGATGAAACGTAAACAGAAAGCAAGCATGATGAATGAAAATTGTGTGTTTTTTCTATCATGTGGTTTTACAGATAGATAAAAAAGTAACGTCACTGCTTTTTTGGAAGAATAAAATGCACTTTTAAATTGAGGGCAGAAGTAGTTCTTCCCCAATTTCAAACAAACCTGAAATTTAAAAAATAATTAAATGTTTAGAATATAGGAGAATAAAACTGAATAAACACAAAGAACCAGCCAAAGATTTAATACTGAGAATTCTAGAAGGAAACATTGGTCATATGAGAAAAACAGTTACTATTTAAGTAAAATAAATCTCAAATAAATGGTTGGGTTAATAAAGGGCACACAGTTCTTTCTGCACTAGAGAAAACTGTAGATGCCCGTACTATTTTTGAGTTTTGTAGTCATGACAATGTACGATATTCTAAAAAATTTCAGAGATAAAGATAAGGTACACTAACATAACTTTTAATGTACCTTTATCATGAATCATGAAATTATTCATTTTATTTATTCATTATGTGTTTTGAGGAGTTTGGTTGCTGTGGGAACTGTGATGCAAGGGAAAGCCAGTGCACACTCCTGGATGCTGTGGGAAGCCTAATGTTGTAGAAAGCTACTATATCCTTTTCCATCGTGAAAATGGCTTAAGTAGAAAAAATAAGAAATAGTAAAAATCTTTACTATACAATGATTTAAATGAATTAATTGGCTAACAGTGCTGACAATATTTGTCTCAATAGAATGGGGAAAAGAAAAGGAAGCCACAATTAGGTAAACATATGTAATTGAGCCTTAGAATTCTATCTGTTGCCTCGGTTTTCAGTTTGTACTTGTTTATAATACCAAAATTATAACAAAACATAAAATATACAAAATAAAAGAAAATTAATGAAATATTCATGATGTATATCATAGGAAATTTTGTATTCATTAAACATTTTGAAGGTTGTAGCATTTTATAATTCATACATATTAATGTTAAATTAAAACATGAGATGAAAGATCTATATTTAAAGTGATTCAAATTAGATAACTGAAAGAAATCATCATGATATGGTTAATATTAGAAGTCAATTTTTCATATTGTTCTTTTAAACTATCTGCATCCTATTAAATGCTATGTAATAGGAAGTTTATTTTATACATAAAGATTTAACATTTAAAAATGTATGAAACTATGTTTGCATATTTTTTTCTTGATGTTATATGCTGTTCACTATATTTTCAAATTTGATCAAAACCAGCAAATATAATTTGAACTCATGAACCTAATGTAAATGGTAATATGATTATTATTTTTCCTATTTATATTAAATGAAAAAGTTTCCTGGGTTAATAAAACATTTATAGATTTCTGCAGGAATAGAATTGGGGGTGAAGGGTCACACCCCACATTATTATCATCATTATTCTAGTTTGCTATGCAGTCAAAATGAAGGGATCTGGTTTGGGAGGTGGTGGTATTCCTATTCTCCCCTCCTTCTCTCTCTCTCTCTCTCTCTCTCTCTCTCTCTCTCTCTCTATCTATCTATCTATCTCTCACATTTTTATAGCTTCAAAATTCTCACATCTTATTTTCAAAAATTAAAGAGGTAAATATATAATTTACTGAAAAGTGTATTCTGGTTACAGACCTGATGTAACAGAAGAATGTATATATTCCTATATTTTCCACCCAAGAGTATAATAGGAATGCACAATTGAAACAAAAAATTTATGCCTATAGGGTATTAGAGAACAAAGAAGAAAATTTAAAAGCAGCCAATTAATAAACCTTTAAACCTGTTTCCGTTTTGATTGCCACTGAGTTACTTTCTTGTGTTTTAACAGGAATGGCCATATAGTCACTGTTCTGACACTGGCAACTCAAAGTGGCTGTGCAGACATGGTGTCAGGCATTGAAACGTCTCCACCTTTTAAAATTCTCCACATACTAGAAAAATCTCATGTTACCAGTAAGTCTGCTCAGAGGAAGGAACATACACCCAGCTCAGTGATGAGCACAGAGAAAACTCGGGAATGATTTGTGCTTTCATATTGATGCAGTCCTGACTTTTGTCTGACACATAGTAGGGGTGAATATTGAATAACAGGATACATAGTAGGGGTGAATATTGAATAACAGATGTGACATATGTTCTTTCCAAGGGAAGTGTTCAGGGCAGGCCATGTATTCTAGATATTAGCCTTCCCAGACCAAAAAGTGCCTTCTGGAATTCCAGAAATACTGTGAAGAGACAAGGTAGCTTCCACTGCATAATATGTGATCTTCCATCTCTATGTAAGTATGAAAAGAATGCAGATTTTATGCCTATATTTGCTATGTTTTTAAATGAGCAAAGATGAAATGTAGAGCTTCAGCACATAAATCAAATAAAATTGCTGACTAAACTAAAGTTGGGAAATATGCAAGTGACACAGATCAACTTATTTAATTGCCTTTAGAAACCTCCAAAAGCCTGTGGGCTTTGGGTTATCACAACGATTGCTTAAATGTATATTTATTCTCACCATGTGACTTTATTGCTAAATTATTTCAGAAGTATTATCCAATGTATCTTTTCTCCTGGAAGAAGAATTATTAAAAGTAGTGATAAATTATCTGCTTTACTTAGATGAATCTTTTACAGCCATACTGAATGTGTTTAGCAGGGGTTGTTTCTATAAATTTTCTCTTTCCTGTGCCTTGTTTTATGTAATTCAATGGATGCCATAAAAGTTATGTGTTCTTTTGTGATAATAACTTGTAATCACCAGAATCAGGAGTGGCTCTGAAGGGGCCAGTGACTTTGATATTGATATTGACTTATTAATTGGAAAGAAATTATTTCTCATGTATTTCAAAGTTCAACTTCATGCATACTCTAATTTTTGCAGTGCTGTCACTATTTAGATATTTTAAAATACAGGAATGTATAACAATAATCTCCCATATTAATTTTCCTCAAAGGTCACTAACAGAAATGCTGACAACAATAAGTTCACCTTTGTCGATGTCTCTGGAGAGTCACAATCAATAGGTCCAAAGTTCTAACTTCTTCACCTGCCATTAATTTTTATCCAAAATTAAATATTGTAACTGTAGAAGTATGTTTGCAAGTGGGAAATGAAAGCTTTCTTATTTCTTTTTGATGATAGGTAGTCAGTACTATAAGTGAAATTTATAGAATATATGATTATTTGAAAAAGCATTTTAGACTCTTACTTCTCAGTCACTTGGTTAACTATCTGTTACTTTAATAAAATACCATGATCAAAGGCAACCAAAGAAGAGAAAGGTTATTTTCAATTACAGTTCCAAAAGAGGAATTCATCATGGTGGAGCAAAGATATGGCATCCAGTGGCATTCCTGGCATCAGGAACAGAAAGGTGAGAGATTGCTTCTTCTTCTTCTTCTTCTTTTTGTTTTTGTTTGTTTTTTTTTTTTAACAGAAATTGGAAACAAGCTTGTTTTACATTTTAATACCAGTTCCCTCCCAGTCCCCCTCTCCCCTATTCCTTTTCCAACCCCCATCATATCCCCTTTCTGCTCCTCAGGGAGGGTGAGACTTTCCATGGAGGGTCTTCAAAGTCTATCATATCATGTGGATCAGGACCCAAGCCCTCCCCCATGTGTATAGGCTGAGATAGTATCCCTGTATGTGGAATGGTCTCCCAAAGTCCACTCATATATTAGGGATGAATACTGATCCATTATTAAAGGCCCTATAGACTGTCTAGTCCTCCTAACTAACACCCACCTTCAGGAGTCTGGGTCATTCCTATGCCGGTTTGCCAGATATCAGACTGGGATCCATGATCTCCTGCTTGTTCAGGTCAGCTGTTTCTGTGGGTTTCTCTATCCCGATCTTGACCTCTAGTACTAGGGGAATGTCCAGAGATCTAAGCACTATTGTAGAGATTACTTCTTTTACCTAAAGCATGAAGCAGAGAGAGTAAACTGGTAGCAAAACACAAATATGAACTCCCAAAGATTACCTCAGTCACTTACTTTGTCTGCACCTTCGAAATATCTCCAAACAGTACTCCAGATGGATAAGAAGTCTTCAAATGCCCAACCCTATATTGCACATGTCCTTTAAACTGCCACTGTCATAATATCAAAATTAAAAAATAAATACTTTTAAAGATATAAAGCCTTATCAATGTTTTTTTTCTCGTTACATGCCTCTGAGTCAGCTTCTTCTTGTATAGCATGGTAGAGCATTGCTCAGAGATATTTATGGCTAGCAGTTATTATACAAATTCTTGTGGTACAGATATCGAGAGAAAATTCCTAGGTCACTATCTGAAAGCAATGATCCATTTGTCAGGTACTAGTTATGATAATAAGTTAGAAAATGATAATACTATAATAGGCAATGCATACTCTTAAATTCTATAGCTTACACAGCTGCAGCTGGATGTAGAGCTCAGTTGGAGAGACTGCTTGTTTAGTGTTAATGCAGACCTGGCTTCCATATTTGGCAGCTCATAACATAGGTATAGGGATGCACTTTTGGAAGCCTACCACATGGAAAGTGGAGACAAGAAGATCAGGAGTTCATCTTCAGCCTGTAATATATGATATTTTGTCTCAAAAAGTAACAGAACTGATTTTGAAAATTTGTGTGGGAAAAAAAATCATAGCACTGAGAAGCAGCACCCTGAACCTAAAATATTTTATTTAACTAATACCTGCTGATAAAAGGAAAATTAGCACTAAAAAACACGTATGTTTTTAGGTTTGATGCTGTGGTATTGGACAACCAATTGGTGTGCTTCAACAGGGAAGACCATTTCTCTCACACTCAGCCTCTGAGTACTCCTCAGCTACCTGGAGGTTTTTGGTTCTTTATTTCTTTTATTTGTTTATTTATTTATTTATTTATTTATTATTTTTTTGGTTTGTTTGTTTGTCTCAGGTTGAGGTTTTGTGAGAGGGCCTCCCCTTCCATGCCTGCATATTTATTTTATTGATGACAACCATACCAAATAAGTTTAGATTGAAGATAAAGGAAGGTACAGCTGAGATGATAAAATAAGCATAAAGATGGTAGACCTGGAATCATTTAACTCATTTAAACATAACAAAGATCTAAAATGTGTGAGCTAAATGTTCGTTTTCTTGAGCTTCAAATATGAGTGACTGAAAGGCAAACAGACAATGCCTAAAACAATGGGAAAAGATGAAAAACAACTCATGAATTTCTGGGATAGAAGAAACCGCAAAGACAATGTTATATCAGAAACCAAGATTCAATAAATCATGTTTATATTTCTTTATCACATATGCTTTACTATGTACTATTTTATTTTATTAAAGCAAATCAAGGCAGTTGGGGAAACTGACCTGTTTTGAGTAGACAGGGTCTTTGGAGATAAGTTAGTTGCAATTGTTTGCAACAATGCTACTTAAGCTTTCAAATTAAAACTTAATAGCTACAGGGGTATCCAACTTTTTGACAATGAGGCATGGTGTTATCTCCAAATGTTTTGGGCTACATGTATAGCTATCTTGTGCAGTGCATAGGCTACTGGTTGCACACACCTGGGATAACAACCACAAATTAGGTGTTGTTTGTTATTTCAGGCTGCTAGTTGAGCTCTTCCATTTATTTCACCTGCAGCCAATGCTAAAAATGAAAGCTACTTATGGTATTTCTTTTCTCATGAAAGTGAGTATAACTGTGATGTCAAGCACCAATAACGTATATAGTTCTACTTACAATGGGGAAGTAGGAGAATGAGTTTTTGCTAAATAATACAAAATTTCACAGAGGATACATATATAGGTCCAATTTAAGATGAAAAATTGACTGAGGCTTCGAGGTGAGAGTGAGAAAAAGTCCATTCCCTGCTTCTTTTAATAAATTATATGAGAAATATAATCCTTTCATTTTTTTCTTTGTTCATACCTGCCAATGACTGACATCTCATCTCCTAAAGTCCTAGAATTCTCAGTGTATCTCATCTTCTGAATCTATTCCTTCAGCTCATATAGACTATTTTACTGACAGATTCAAAGTTCCCAATAACCCAGTAGGATATGGCCATTGAAATGAAGCTAGAGTGAGCCTAGAGTGATTTAAAAAAAAATAGCTCTGCTTTGGAATACTTAGAAGTAAAGTTGAACAGCATTGAACAATTACTTTTCATAAGTAATTTTTCAAACTTGCACCTGCAATTCAGTTAAAAGGAGCCAAATGTATTCTGACCAACCAATAAATATTATGATAGGACGAAAGCAGAGAAAGAAAAAACTATTAGCATAGAACAATTCTGTAAAACATCCATAAATGTCCTCAACTTCATGCAGTTAAAGTGTACAGAAAAACAAAATGAGAAGATAAAGCTGATTTCCTACATGTTCCAGAAAAAAAAATGTTTCAGAAAGTATTGAAAAGTAATATATGAGGTAATGTGTGCATGATTTCCTTGGGGTATATGGGAAGAACATAAATATAATAGTCCAAATATGGGTTATAACATTATTTGATTATCTATCCTCCTCCTAATACCCATGTAGTTTATTTTCTGTTTAAACCATTATAAGTAAGATTGTTTATAAGTCTTCTGTGAGCATGTCTCTTCGTTTTTGTCAAGTTCCTGGTTGGACTTATCAATAGATGTGTAAATTCAATAGAAGCCATGACACAGTTGTCAGTGTGATTTTCCAGGGTAAGGTTGGATTTAAGTTGCTTTAATGCTTGTTCTTTTTGTTTGTTTGTTTTATTTTGTTTTTTGAGACAGGGCTTCTCTGTGTAACTTTGGAGCCTGCCCTGGCATTGGCTTTATAGACCAGGCAGGCCTGGAACTCACGTAGACCCACTTGCTTCTGTCTTCCATGTTCTTGGATTAAGGTGCCCACCATTACTTCTTGGGCTACATGCTTGATCTTATTTGGTTTTATCAAACTTACATTAAAATTGTTGCTGTGCTAAAATTAATGTAGTACACAGGCCTTTCAATAAAATTATTTTAGAAAGCAAATTCCAAATGAGAAGCATGGGATACTTTTTCTGAACATACAGTTTCCTTGTTTTCATTTTATTTTATGTTATCAATGTTAATAGTTTTTAATTCATTGTGTAACCTTCACTCAACACTATTGAGAGAAATATCACCTGCAAATAATTTCTCCAGTTGATTTTCCTTAATAATAACTGTTATGTAAAAGGAAGTAGGTTTTTCAATGACCATTCCTCACTAATTACTTTTTTAAATGGCAATAAATATTTTTGTCCAATTAATGATCTCATTTCCATTTTAGTTTGCCACCCCCCAAACCTTGTGATTTGTTTCAGAGTTATTTGAGGGTTTAACTTTTACAGGTATGGCTATGATCTTGAGTTTTGAAAATAAAATTGACATAAGTATACATGTCTTTGTTTTTTTTTTTTTTTTTATTTTGGTCTTCTAGAGCTTCTGAGCTTAATCTGTAGTATCAGTACACCTTTTAAAAATATATTAATCTTCAACAGTAATAGAACCTGTTCCAAGCATTCTTTCTCTGTGAAATTATTTTATCTCTGTCAAAAATCAAGCTCATCACAAATGGATAAGCCTAACATTATAGCAATGTTCGGCCTGCAAAATAAAGGCATGCAGTTCATCTATTTTGTCCATTAGGGTAGCTGTAGGGTAACTGTGGAAATTACTTATCTATTTCACTTGCCCCATTTTAGATGTCTTTATTCTGAAGCTTTGCTTGATTATTCAAACTTATTAATATTTTTAGTGGATAGCTTAAATTGAGCTCTTGTCCCAAATGTTCTCTCATCCAATTAAAATTCTAAAATAAGCTCCAATTTTTAGGCAGAGAGATATAAGAAAGACCTTGTACCAATACTCCAGGGTGCTAGTCAAGTAAAAAAAAAAAATCACTTTTTATTTGCATTAAGCACCAACTTTTAGAATATACTTTGCTATGAAGTTTCCTCATAATTATCATGAAGACACACATATTAATGGAATGAGTAGCAGTATTACATTAATTATCAAAGGATATTTCCCATATTGACTTTCCAAGTATATTGCTGGAATGACTTCAGATGCCTGAGGCTTGTCCCTATGAAGGGTGAGTTATTAATACACTTGATCTTTAAGGGATTTAAAAGATCTGTAATAGGTGATATGTGTGTGTGTGTGTGTGTGTGTGTGTTCATGTGTTTTGTTTTGTTTTTTGAGAAAGGGTTTCTCTGTGTAGCTTTTGATCCTGTCCTGGAACTAGCTCTTGTAGACCAGACTGGTCTGGAACAGAGACCTGCATGCCTTTGCCTCCCAAGTGCTGGGATTAAAGGTGTGTGCCACTGTCAACCAGCTCACATGTTTTTCTATGTGTTCTTTTAGATATGAATTTTCTTTTGTCCTGGTTCAAATTTAGAGGACAAGAAGAAAATGTGTTTGCTTTCAGCTATCTGGTGGGAACATGAATACTTTCTTTAACTGACAAAAAATAAAATGAAGGAATAATTTCAATGTGCCAGGTTCAAGTTCAACCAGAGGGTCAAAATGATTAAACATGATATGGTATTTTGAATGAAATTTTGGAACAAATGTTGGTATAAGATAAACACTAAGAAATATGTATAAAGTATGAATTATTCTTAGTAATATGTGTATTGCTTCATGCATTTTTATAAATATAGCAATGTAACAGTGATGGAAATGAGATTTGATCACAAGGAAACTGTATTATATGGCAATTTTTTCTATAAATTGGAAAGTTTTCTATAATTAGCTTTTAGTATGAAAATGAGTAATGAATGCAAGGAACCGCACTTTTTATATCTTGACCTTTAGTTTTCTGTAGCCATATGTGAGATAATTAAAAGACCATGGCTTAATAAATTTTCATCAACACAACATAAATCTGAATATTGGCACATGGAATATTTCCTTAAGGAAAACTCAATAAGCAACACTTTATTAGTAGTAAATATGTAAGTGTTAACATTTAGTTTTTATCATGGAAAAGTTAAAAAAAGTACTTTCACAGGATATAACCATAGGCTACAATAAAAATCCTTTAGCATACTGTATGGTATAATTTACTAAATGAAATGTGTCTACCTATAATAATTCCTTATTTGTCTATTTTTTTAAAAGATATATAACTGTAGAAGTGAGCAATTCACAACTAATTATGAAGAAAATAACTCCCAGTAACTGAATCAAGTACAAAATGAATTTAACTAATATAAACCCAAAAGGAATCCAAATGCAAAGCTGCAACAATATATTTCTCAGTGTCCTGTTCACTGAAGCCTTCGATACTTGTGGTAAACTGCAAAGCAATTAAGCAGGTAAATGCTCAAATGTAATATGGCTGTAAGTTCCCATGAGTCCAATGTGGTGATAAAAAGAACTAACATCCTCAAAATGAATCAGAAAAACTACTTCCATGATTTTTGATTTGTGTGTGGTGTATGTTATGTATGTGTGTGTTTGTGTGTGTTGTGCTCATGTCAGGAGAAGTCATCAATTTCAGATGTTGTTTTTTTAGGCATTGTTCACCTTATTTCTTTTCTGTTTTATTTCTTTTATTTTGTTTTATTTTATGTGTATGAATGCTTTGCCTCTATGTATATGTTTTATACTTGCATGCATGGTGCCTCTGGGGATCTGAAGGGAGTTAACAATGGTTATGAGCTATAGTGCTGGCTTTGGAAACCAAACCCTGGGGCCTGTGAAAGAGTACCAAGACTCATAACCACTGAACCATTATTCCATCATGCAATCACTCCATCACACACATCTTGTTTTTTGAGACACAATCTGTCCGTGGCCTGACATTCATCAAGGAGTCTAGCCTGGCTATTCAGTTAGCTTTAGGGGTCCACTCTTCTCCACCTTCCCAGTTCTGAGATTGCAAGAGCACACTGACACACCAGGAGTTCAGTTTTGATTTTTCCTTTACATGTGTCCTGGGGATTAAAATCAGGTCATCATGTTTGCATATCGAGCTGAGTGAGCTACTTCACAGCGTGTGACAATTTCTGCTGATACTTTCTACCACTTGAGCCTATTCCTTCAGCTTCCATAGTAATCACACATCTGGATGCCTGCATAACCAGGCTTGTCTTCTTAAACATGAACTATGGATAAATCTAATATTAAGAGCATCTCAATGTGAGTTTATAGACCTCCCATCTCAAGGAAAGTCACTTTTGACTAAGATGTTAGGGTTATATACTTGGCTAACACAATGAACCCAAGGAGTCTCTGGGGGTCATATACAGACTCCAAAAAGAAAGGAAAATGTATGAATATGCATATAAATAGCTGCATTGTGAATTCATAAATAAATTACAGAAAGGTAGACTAATGTCTTTAAAATGACCTTATTGACACTCCTACTGTAAAAATAGCCACATCAGCTCTCCTTGTCTGACTTACAGAAAATGCCCCAAAACAGCCTCAAGCTAAGGGCATTTTCAGTGGTAACAATTTTCTCCAGACATGTTGGTGTGCATGCCTCTAGTCAGCTATGAACATCAATACTTCAGTTTTCATTTGAATCTGGATTGACTGGCTCATATGTGATGAGGGTGGGCTATGTGGGTACTATTTATTACATATATTTCTACATTACTTGAAGGTGCAAAATACTGATTCCCAAAGAATTTACATCCTTTCACTGATAAATTTCTTACTTGCTTTAAATATTTAAGAATAGGTGTACATGTTCAACTCGTCCCTCTTTGGCACTCTACACAGGAACATTCATTTGGCCTTATTTTTCTTCTTAGAAGCAGGCTCAATGGTGATGTCAGCGAGTACATACAGAACTGCCATCATTTTTCCCCTTAATTATGTTACCATTCTTAGCACAAAATCTGCCTGGATCTCCAGAGTTTTCCATTTCAGTGATAACTGCTATTATATGTCATGTCATCCCTTTTAAAGTTATCCCTCAATAGTAACTTAATTCATGTGTATCAATGATGGTTCATCTTTGTCTTCTGAGACAAGACCATGGTTATTTCAGTTCTCCCATTGCAGCAAAAAGTGCGAGTACTTGTAAAAATGTCTTTGTATATGAAAGAAACTTGCATTTATCAAAACTATCAATGGACAGCTATGTATCATTCAATCCTATATCCTGATATGCTTTGCAGATTTTTATTTAAAAAGTAAATTTTTGAACTGGGGAAACATATCTGCCAGTAAAGAGCTTGCTTTATAAGTATGACAACCCATTGTGAACCCAAGTACTCAGATAAAAGTCAGATGTAGTGGGGCAGGCCTGTAATTCCAGCATAGGTAAGGTGGTATCAGGAGTCTCCTGGCCTGCTTGCCAGCAGGTCCAGGGAATGACAGGTTCAATGAGTGATCCTGTATCAAAAAATAAGGTGGAAGCAAATAAGGAAAACCCTGGATATTGACATCTAGCCTCCATGAATTCTAACACACATGTTTTTCTATGAACATATGCAACTACAAATGAATATACATCTCAAGTACCCACACATACATACACACATATATACACAATATAAACATATACTAATTTTAAATGGCATCAGAGAATCAATAGTAGTTATTAACTGAATCAATCTCAGACTTTCATTTAGAAAAGAGTTTAAGAATAAATTGAGGATTGAGGATCTGGAGAGCTAAGTGGCTCAGTGATAAAAAGCATCAGCTGCTCTTCCACAGACCCTGGCTCAGTTTCTTACACTACTATGGCAGCCCACAATTGTGTGTGACAGTTTCAGGAGATTCAATGCCCTTTTCTGACTTCTGTGGGAACTAGGAAGGCACATGATGTACAGACATACATGTAGGTGTAAAAGCCTTACAAATGTAATAAAATAAAATGTTAAAATGAATAGTGTATTTATAGATAAAATATTATTATGTAAGACCCTCAGAATGAGGAGTCTCCCAGTTTCGGTCGGTACCCCCAAGAACTCAATGTCCTGATCAGTTGCCGCAACATGCAAGACGCTTTAATGAACAGGAATTGCTTGTGCGAATGGGCTCCCTCAGCGCGCAGGCCAGAGAGATGCCTCATTCCCTGGGCACAGATGTTTTTAAAGGCAAAATCCACAAGCTTAGGGAGTGGGTGTGACCCTCTGTACATGGAGTATGTGACCCTTTGAGGTGGATGGTCTCCCTGTTAGGGTCAACAGATCTTAGGGACTCGGGGGTGTGCTAATTAATCTTGTCTGTTCAAACCTGAGTTGCAGCTATCTTTGTTTCTTAAGGACCCTATTTACCATTTGCTGACTCACTGAACGTAGGGGCAGTATGAATTCTTTGTAACCTGCTGTCTCAGGACCTTGTGAGGGGAAGTTAGCAAATTCCAGGGAACTGTTATTGGTCTAGGTTAGCTTTCCAGGTCAGCCTGTCCTTCATTTCAAATGGGGGGGTTTCCTTAACTTTTTTGTTTTTCAATATATATATATATATATATATATATATATATATATCAGCCACACAAACACAAATATATATATATATATCCTGATATGTGGTATATGACAAACTAATCTATAAAATGGTCTAGCCACCACACATTTTTATAATAAATTAGAAACTCATATAGAAAGGTACACTGAATTTTAATTCAATGGGTTTTTATTAACCATGGTTGACTTAATCATAATCACCATAATCGAATAATATGTTTTTACAAATTATATGAGGCATTTCTTGCAACTCCACAAATCTATACAGAAAATCTGTGAAATTATATCTAGGTTTCAAAATTATAATTATTAGATTCTACATTGGTAATATACAGCATATCCATAAAGACATGGAGCAGTATATATGAGAAAATAATTATATATCATATGTAGGCAAATACTAAGTAGAATGGAGGATATAAATAGCCTCATGTCAGTTCAAATCAGGCAATTTGGCCAAACAAGTTCATATCTAGCCATGTTTGTATTCAGTGATGCATTCTATTTTCTGATATATATGAATTTCAAAATTAAAAAATAATATGGATCATTGTTTTTGCCTTTCCTCATTTATTTCAGGACATAATTATGTAATAAAATTTGAATAAGTTATTATTTGGTTATTTTTGCTGAATTACTTTGGAAGCTAAGATCATGGAGTTTTCAAGCCTATTGACATAAAACATATTCAGCCAGGTTTTCCTAATCGAAGCTAAACTCTCAAAGGTAAGGATAAAGTAAGAAAAGGTGTGGAACTAAGCTTTGTGTATAAATCCCTTAAATTTAGACTTTCAATCTAATCAGTAAATTTTTAATGTCTCTTATTATTATATATTTACAAATAACATTCAACTATATAAAAGATACATATAGAAAGTAAATTGTAGAAAACAAATACAAATTTTAATATTTTAACACCTTTTTTAGTGCTTTCTGGAATTCAAATTTCTTTTACATCTGTTGCAAAATTAAGCTCTTCTCCGTTGGCCCATGTCCCACAAGGTACTACAAAACTTTAATCCCAAATAAATACACAGAGGATTATATTACCTATAAACTGTTTGGCCAATGGCTCAAGCTTCTTATTGGCTAGCTCTCTCTTAACTATTAACCCATGTCTATTAAAATTCGTTTTGCCACGAGGGTATGGCTTACCCATAATGTTCTGGTATTTTACTCTTTTGGCAGCTTCATGGTTTTTCCCTCTGTCTTCTTTCCCAAATTCTCCTCATCTGGTAGAACTGCCTATACTTCCTGCCTGGCTACTGGCCAATCAGCATTTATTCATCTACCAATAAGATAAACATATATTCACAGTATACAGAAGGACATCCCCCATCATCTCTTCTGTCTAAATAAAATGAAGATTTTTAACTTTAACAACCCTTCTTCACAAATCCTATGATTGAAAACATGAAATGATGTTTCTAAAACTGTGCATGTATGACACTGGTGATGACACAGGATGGAATTTTAGGAAATATATAAAGTGTGCATTTTATTTACTAGTTATAATAATTGAAATTTATTTGGTGATGTTATCCATTTTTATTTAATTCATTTAACATTTGATTAAAAGAACTACAACAAATGCATGGTTTCTTACTGACATCTCACATCTATATTGACATAAAAGGTAAGTTTTAGAAACGTAAACACTACAGGATATTGTTATTTAAATAGTTACAGGTGTTTTGTGGCTATTAGAATTGAAAAGAGATATAATATGTCTGAAAAACAAAATCCAGTGGCAACCATGGAGAGCAGCATACACAACAGAACCCAGGAGTTGCAGCAGACGAATCATGTGTTGGAAGTTAGCCTGAAACACATGACAAGTTCAAGATTCATTTTGAGTACACACACCCTGTAATCTATTAATAAAGATAGTTGATACATGTAGAAAACAAGTAAGGCAACAAAAATATAAGACATAAGAGTTTTAATCACTCTTCCAAAGAATGATGGTAAGTCCTGGTAATATGGGGAAAGTATTTCGTGCAACACCCGAGACCAAATAAAAGTTCCATGAATTCATCAAATTAAGCCATCTATTCAGCCCTGTTTCTTTGTGAACCTCAGTTAAGTAAATGTGTAACAGAAGCACCATCTATAACCCTTTCTAGGGAATGGAGACATGTCTCAACAATGAAGCATACTTACTTGCTTGCAGGGGACCTGACTTTGGTTCCCAGGCTCCTCACTGTGTTTCACGGTGGTCTGTAATTCCAGGTCTAGGCATGTGATGTCCTCTTCTGATCTCTGTGAGGGCAAGGCTATATATATATCGTGCACATACATACAGTCATGTACCCAAAGGCATAAAATTAAATATACTACATTTGACTTTAACTCCCTCATATGTCGCCAGTGTTACATATCCACAATTTGGAGACTTCTGTACTCTGTCATAAGAGAATGTGGAATACTCACAAATTCATGCACCAAATTCCTCAAAGAACTGAATCACAGAGTGCAATCTGCAATCTAAGGATAGAGCCAAAGACAACCATAAGAAATGAATGTGGGGGCACCCTACCAGGAGCAGGTTTCTCTCTCTTTTTTTATTTAAATTAAAAAATATTTTACATGTCAATCCCAGTTCCCACTCCTCCTATCCTCCCATGGCCCACCAACAACCACCTCCCATACCCCCACCTGCCACCCCTGTCCCATTCCTCATCCAGTTCCCAGGGAGGGTGCATCCTTCCAGGAGTGATCATGTCATTTGGGGTAGGGCCTAGGCCCTCCCTCAAGTCAGTACTCTAAAGGAGTATCCCTCCATGGGAAATGTGCTCCCAAAGTACAATATTGAAGAGATATGGAGAATGAGGGCAGCCTTGTCTTTTTCCTGATTTTAGAGGAATAGCATTAAGCTTCTCTCCATTCATTCGATGTTGGCTGTTGGTTTACTGTATATTGCTTTTATTATGTTTAGGAATGTTCCTGTTATCCCTATTCCCTCCAAGACTTTTATCATGAAAGGGTGTTAAATTTTGTCAAAAGTATTTTCAGATTCTAGTGAGATGATCATATGGCTTTTCTTTTTCAGTTTGTTTATATGGTGGATTACATTGACAGATTTTCACATGTTGAACCATCCCTGCATCCCTGGGATGATACCTACTTGGTCATGGATGATTTCTCTGATGTGTTCTTAGATTCAATTGTCAGTATTTTATTGAGTAGTTTTGCATACATGTTCATGAGGGATATTGGTCTATAGTTTTCTTTCTTAGTTGTATCTTTGTGTGGCTTGGGGACCTAGGTAATTGTGAACTAGTAAAAAGAGTTTGGTAATGAACCTTGTGTTTCTATTTTGTAGAACAATTTTAGAAGTATTGGTATTAGCTCTTCTTTGAATTTCTGGCAGAATTTTGCACTGAAGTCATCTGGCCCTGGGGTTGTTTTGGTTGGAAGACTTTTGATGACTGCTTCAATTTCATTAGGGGTTATAGGTATAATTAAATTGCTTATCTGTTCTTGTTTAATTCTGGTAAGTGATAACTATCCTGAAATTTGTCCATTTCCTTTGAATTTTCACATTTTGTGGAATACAGGTTTTCAATGTATAACCTTAAAATTCTCTAGATTTCCTCAGTGTCTGTTGTTATGTCCCCCCTTTTCATTTCTGATTTTATTGATTTGCATGTTCTCTCTCTTCTTTTTCGTTAGTTTGGATAAAGGTTGTCTATCTTTTTGATTTTCTCAAAAAACCAACTCTTTGTTACATTGATTCTTTGTATTATTTTCCTAGTTTCTACTTTATTGATTTCAGCCCTCAAATTGATGATTTCCTGGTGTCTACTCCTGTAAATTCTCTAATGTGAGCATCTCCTGTTTTCTTCATGTGGACACTTAGTATAATGAACTTTCCTCATAGTACTTTCAAGGTGTCCCATAAGTTTGGTCTTCATTCTTGTTGAATTCTAGGAAGTTTTTAACTTCTTTCTTTATTTCTCCCATGACCCAGGAATGGTACAATTGTGCAATGTTCAGTTTCTATGAGTTTGTAGGGTTTCTGCAATTTGTGTAGTTGTTGAATTCCAACTTTAAAGAATGGTGGTCTGCTAAGATATAGGGGGCTATTCCAATTTTTTGTTACATTGCTTAGTATGTGCTCGATTTTAGAGGAGGTTACATGTGGAGCAGAGAAGAAAGTATATTCTTTTGTGTTTAATAGATATCTATTAAACCCAATTGGGACATAGCTTCTGTTAGTTCTTTTATTTCTTCGTTAATTTCTGTCTGGTGGCCCAGTCTGGCAGTGAGGGTGAGGTCTTGAAGTCTCCCATTATAAGTGTGTGAGGTTTTATATGATATTTGAGTTTTAGTAATATTTCCTTTTTAAATGTTGGTACCTTTGAACTGGAGGCATCGATGTCCTGATGGATTTCTCCTGTGATGAATATGAAATGACCTTCATCTCTTTTGATTGATTTTGGTTTGATGTCTAATTTGTTAGATATTAGGATAGCAACACCTCCTTGCTTCTTGGGTCCATTTGATTAGAGGAACTTTCCCCAACCCTTTACTCTCTGAGGTAGTGTCTGTCTTTGAAGCTGAAGTGTGTTTCCTGTATGCAGCAGAAGGATGGGTTCTGACATCATATCCATTTCGTTGTATGGACAACTTAAGACCATTAATATTGAGGGAAAGTAAGGACCATTGATTGTTAATTCTTGTTTGTTTTGGATTTGGTGGTGGTGGTATTGTGAGTAGATTTGCCCAGTTTTTTCTTTTCTGTGTTCTGGTAAGTGGGATAATTTATTGCCTTTGTTTTTGTGAGTGTAGTTAACTTTTCTGGGTTGGAGTTTTCCTTCCAGAACTTTCTTTAGGACTGGATTTGTGAATATGTATTGTTTAAATCTGTTTTGTTTTGTTTTGTTGTCATGGAATATCTTGTTCTCTGTATCTACAGTGACTGAGAATTTTGCTGGATATAGTAGACTGGGCTAGCATCCATGGGATCTTAGTGTTTGTATAACATCTATCTACAGCCTTCTGGCTTTCAGAATTTCCATGGAGAAGTCAGGTGTCATTTCTGTAATCTGCCTTTATTTGTTACCTGACCTGTTTACTTTGCTGACCTTAATATTCTTTCTTTATTCTATATGTTAGGTGTCTTGATTATTATATTATTATATGGCAGGGTGGCCTTTTATTTATTTACTTACTTACTTACTTATTCATTTATTTATTTATTTTGGTCAAGTCTATTTGGTGTCTGGTATGCTTCTTGCACTTTCATAGGCATGTCCTTCTTCAGATAGGAAAAGTTTTCTTCCATGATTTTGTTTAATATGTTTCTGTGCCTTTGATCTGGACTTCTTCATCTTCGTTTATGCCTATTGTGCTTAGGTTTTGTCTTTACACGGTGTCCCACATTTCCTGGATATTTTGTGTTAAGGATTTGTTGGATATAAGATTTTCTTTGGTCAATGAGTCTATTTCCTCTAGTTTATGTTCAGTTCCTGAGATTCTGTCTTTCGTCTCTTGTATTGTGTTTGTTATGCTTGCATCTGTGGTTCCTGATCATTTACCCAGCTATTCTATTTCCAGTATCCCCTCAGTTTGTGTTTTCTTTATTGTCTCTATTTCAGTTTTCAAATCTTGAACTGTTGAAATTGTTTCCTTCATCTGCCTGATTGTTTTTTCTTGGCTATCCTTGCTTTCTTTATGAGATTTGTTCATGTCTTGCTTTTTTTTTTTTTGTTTGTCTTTTCCTCTGTTTCTTCAAAAATTTGTTTTTTCTTTCATTTCTTTAAGGGAATGACTCATATCATCTTTGAGGGTTTCTATCATTTCATGAAGTTGTTTTTTAGGTCATTCTCTTCTGCTTCATCTGCTTTGGTGTGTTCAGGTCTAGTTGGTGTAGTCCCTAGATTCTGGTGGTGTCATATAGGTCTTTTTATTGTTGAATGTTTTCTTGTACTACCATCTTCCCATTCCTTCTTCCAGTATGTGCAGGTGGGTTCTCTCTCCTCTCCTCTCTTCTCCTCTCCTTTCCTCTACTAGTGGGTTTTGGTGGGTCAGGACTTTGCTGTCAGTAACTCTGGATGATCTGAGCTCTCTTGGACATATCTCAAGCAGTGGTATCGGCAGTGCCAAGGATGTGGCAGCTCCAGATGGTACGATGGGTGAAGGGACCCAAGGATCAGGTGAGGGTGGGCTCAAGATGGTCCTCCATTGAGAGGCAGATCCAGTATGAGCAGAGCCAACCCACGAAGTTCCAAGGAGAGGATAGGCATGTTGGACCTGAGCTGGCCAAACACTGACTTCAAGACAGGGGCCCAGGAGGGACAAGTATGAGGAGAGAGCAGACTCCGGATCCAGGTTTCACTTTATACATTTAGAAAACACCCATGTAATGTTGATTTCATATTTACAATCAGAAGAGTCCCCCACTGGTACATATATATGAAATATTAAGATGCAATACATAATTTTGTGAAAAGAATATATACTTACATAAAATAAATTTCTTATTTTTTTATTGTTTTGAATTAATAACTATGCAAGTCTATGCCAAATAAAGTATCAATTATTTTGATAACAAGAAGTAACAATTTATAATGTTTGGATTTATTTTATTGTATTTTATTTGATAAGCTTTCAGGTGGTATGAGCTTTGTTTTGTTAACCTTGAATTTGCCACCAAAAATAGATGTAATTTACAAAAAAAAAAAAAAAAAAAAAACCCAAAAGTACTAATTCCTGACATGACTTCTTCATTTTGTAAGAAATTGTCCATTCTTTTAATATTTATTATTCTATCTTATGTATGTGTGTATGACTGAGTATGTGAATATGCACCATGTGTATGCAGGAAACCTTTGAAGATGGAACACTATATTGTTTCCCCTGGATCTGGAACTATGGATGTTTGTGAGGCACCATATTGGTAGTGGGACCAAATGCCACCTTTTTCAAGAGCAGTAATGGCTTCTACCCACTGAGCAATTTCTCTAGCCCAGAGTAGCCACATTGTACGAGCAACCTTGAGTAATATACCATAAAGATTTTCTGGGACAGGAAGTGAAGAATGGGGCAACTTTGAACATTCAAAACAGAAGGCTAATTACTATCCTCAACTCCAGTTCCCAAGTGAAATTCTAAAATTTCTTTGAGAAATTAAAACCAACTTTTAAATTTGCAATCTCTTTATATGAATGTACTTTAAACACATCTCAAGAATAAATTAGTACATCCATTGACCACAATAATTTCCCTAGAGCTCAATGAAAGTGCTTAACTGAGATTGACCTGGGGGTACCAATTAGGAATTACTGTTACAGACAAGCAACAACTCCTTCACCCTTGTAAGATCAGTCATCTTTTAAAATACTAAGTAGAAACTGCTTGCTTCATAATTAGGTTTTCTTTGCATATTAATTCCCTGCTATGACACATTCTGTAAGCTTTGCTGTTAGTAATAGAGATCGTGAACATACAACTTATATCTTATCAAGGTCTTATACAAATCACTTCATATCGGCACTTTTTCTTTTCAAAAAATTGAATCTCAGAAAGCAATTACAATTGTTCCTTGAGCTGTTAAAATATTATCATTTGTAAGAATTTCTTTTTTCCTTCCTTCCTCTATCCTCATTCTCTCTTACCTGTTCTTTCCTTTTGATTTCTGGTAATCATACTTGTATTCACAAGTGAGTGCACACGATGTATACAGGAGGCATGAATGCCACAGCAGGGGAGGCATGTGGAAGTCAGAAGACACAATCTTGTGGAATTGATTCTTCCCTTCCACTGCTACATGGATCCTGATCAAATTTAGATTACCACACCTGTGTGGCAATTGCCTTTACTTGCTGAGCTATCTTGCTGCCCCCAATTTCATTTTCATTATGTCTTAATTAATTTATTTAAGCATCCGTGTGCTCATGCAATCAGGCAGATGCATGTTGGGAAGTTCTTGAGGAAATCAGAGGAAAACTTACAAGATTTGCTTCTCTTCTACAACTATGCAGATCCCAGGTATCAAATTCAGCTAGTCAAGCTCAGTAGCAAGTGTCCTACCTGGGTGAGATATGTTGGCAGCTTCTCTTTTTCATCATTTCTGTGTTTTGCTCTATCTTTTGCGATGTACCATGAAAAATCTCATCTCCATAATGTAAATAATATTGCCAACTATCACAGAAGCAGAGTGAAGCTACTCTGCTCCCACCAAAATATAGCAAACTCTGCATTGCCAAATGGATACAACACTGAGGTATATTCTCTTCAATACATCCATTCCTACAAAGGCCAGGTTCCATACATTTCTTAGGTGTCCAGAAGAGAAACCTTTTCATCCTTCACTACTTGTATTAAGCTTCGTGTTTGAGTGCTGTGAGAGCAAGCAAAAGAAAAACTTAACTTCATGGAGTGTGGGGACTAACACCAGTCCAACATCTGTTTCAGTCATTTTCTTTAAGGATCGTTACCTTATGTCCTTTTGAAAGCATTATCCAATCTTTTTACTAATAATTTTAAAGCATCAACATTAACCCTGTACTCCTGGTTTTATTGCCTAGTTTCCAACTGTGGATATTCTGTTCTCTTTTTTACCAGGTCAGAATAGCTCACTCAATATTCAACATGTTGTATGGCCTCATAGCATGTATGAGTCGATTACTTTCAGAGAAAATGCTCATAGTCAGAGGGGGCTGTGCACATTTCTTGATTGTATAACAGTTCTTTAGAAAATTCTACAGTTTTCCCTTCAAAAGAAAGTGCACACAATGACCCAAGAAGCTCCGCTACTTCCAGTACTGCACATTGATGATTCAGTTTTACATACATAGATCCTTGAAAGACACATGGAATATATTTAAGATACAGTAGCACCCTTGCCACTGCAACCACAGCCTCCTGAAAATGGGAAAGCTTAGATTGTTGAGAAAGAAGGTAGATGAGCTCATTAAAAATGAGAAGAGGGTATTTTTTTAACTCACAGAATTTTGAATAATAAAATATCTTAAAATACTCTAAATGCTTAGATATTATGAACTCCATGAAATAGGGGAGGAAATAAGTCTCAAAGAGATTAAATGCCAGTCTCAATGTCACACAGCTGGTGCATTATAGGGACTTCATTTGAATGCAACTATTAGGAGTTCACTCAGCATATAAGCCTCTATTCAATTTCTGAGAAAGGAAAATGGCACCCAAATCCATATGGGTGTCAGGAAACAGGATGTATTTTAAAACTATACACTCGTTTATCATCATCATCCATTCCCATTTCTGAACCAGGCTGGCATTACAAAACTTTCATATGCCTAACATAAATAGGCTATTTATCGAAGGTAGTCACATAATCTGCTCTATCTGCTATAGTTTTAGTATTTAATACAACAACTTATTCATGATTGCTTTGTTTCTGAAATATGTGTTGGGAGACTCATTTATCCACCTTCCTCCTTTTTCTTGATATGATTTACCTCTAATTCATAACAGTTTCCTTCCTGGCTTGTTTTATTCCTAAAACTCTGATGTTCGATTGTAATAAAGACCTATGAAGTCTTTCCCAGCTCTCCAAAATAATAGCAGTGTCTAGGATGCACAGTGATGTCTGTGCAGAGGTAACTGCCTTTTGTTGCATGTGTGTCTTGCATGTATTTGTCTGCAACAGGCTGCTTGGTTTACTTACAATGGGATTTTATGGCTCTCTTGAGCCCCCAACAGCTAGTGCTTAGGATGAAAAAGAGCAACAGAAGGGGAAAACACAAATCTAAGAATAATTTCCTCTAAATTCCTAGTACCACAGACTTATTGGAATCTCAAGGGAAAAAAGTCTATACACAGAGCAAGCCAATTCAAGCCATAAAAGTAACCAAACCCTGCTTTCCAGATAGTTTATCTGATATATGATGGGAGATGTCATTCTGTTAATGTTTCTCATGCTGGTTAATGAATAAAGCACTGTTGGCCAATAGGAAAGGAAGATAGGAGCGACTAGGAGAGAAGGAGGAAGTAGGGAGGGAGTCAAGATGGAGAGTCTGGAGAAAGCAGTATGCCGGCCGGCTCCCGGTTAAAAGAAATACATAGATCAGCAGAAATAGGTTAATACTTAAGACAGAGATAGCCGATAAGAAACAAGTACCTGGCCAACAGAATTATATCTAATACAGAGTCTCAGTGTGTTAATTGTGGCAGGCGCAGTGGCGGAACAGACCAGGCGGCGGGCGGATAAACCCTACACCTTACATATGGCACCCATATTTTTTCCTCTTTTCTGTGACACTATTTCTGTGGTCTGTGTATGTGCACAGACTGAGAACCTCATTACCTGGGGATTCTCTATCAACTATTCTTGCCAATGACTACTTTACTTAAATGTACCCTTGGTCCTTCACTCACTGACCCCAAGTTTTATCTCTGCTTTCATTTTCCTGTCATCTTTGTAAGAATGAAAATTATATAAAACCAATAAAAATGGGCTACTTGAGAGTCTTTGATTTAGTAAGTGATGATTGCGTAGTTTTCAGGAATTTTATGCCCACTCCCCACATTTAATGAGGCAAATATCCTAGAATTTCAGGCAACAGCAAAGCTATTTATAGTGGAAAATTTCTTAGTTTCCTGGATATTTATCAACTATTGGCAGCTGAGAATATGTATATCCTCTCACTTTATTCCTTTCTCTAGAAATTGGCTGATTTTAGACTTCATATAATTTTCCATGTTATTTTCTTACAAATCATACCTCATCACATCATCTAGTTATCAATTGAAAGTCAATTATTAGTGGATCAATTAAAAACACCCTCCTCCTTTTCTGATTTTATGTCAAAACAGAGATGTCTTTTACAGATTTTAATCTACATTTGAAAAAAGAGCATTTAAGGTCCACTGTGAACATCCCTATCCTTGCCTCTCTTACAATCCTGAGCACCACCCTGTACATCCCGAGCCTTCCCCTGTTTTTTGAATAAATAACTGGCTGCCCCCAAAGCAACTCTAGCTGTGTTAGCAACTCTAGTTTCTGAAATTCTCCCTTCTATTTTCTTCAATTTTCTGCTGCACTTCTTCTAAGGCTTAACTCTCCTGGCTTTAATTGGTCCATTCTTAATCCCTTTTGGCGTCATGTAATTATTGGTTTCCCTTGTAGGGAAAAACCAGAATAGTGTTGTTAAATATAAAATATTTTATTGCAGGTCCTCTGTGAGCACTTCAGATTGACCTTTTGTGTTGCCTGTATGAAGTCAGCATCTGCACAATATGGGCCCATGTTGTATTCTATATTTCAAACTGATCTCCATTCAGTGCATCACATGGGCTCTTTCTTAACTTATGTGCCTCTTTAAACTTTCTGTGATCTTTATTGCAATGACCTTGAGGCTATATTCACTTCTGGCCAATTAAGCTGTAAATCAGAATTTATCACTAATAGTCGTGCAATTATAGGCTGCAGTGAAATTGCTCAGCAAAGAGAGATATCTGTATACATTTAGGTTTTGCTTATCTGCCAAATAACAGACAAAATTAGAGCAAATGCAGTTTGCTTTTTTCCCCTCACCCACTCAAAATAATGCTTATCTGGAATATTTACATTTCATTCTCATTAAAATGTGTGTACAACTGTATATTATTTACAAATCCTCACTAAGATTGATTCAGAGGCTTCATTTTATTAGATGTAAAATATAAAGTTACAGGCATAATAATGAAGCATACTTAGTCTTACAAAACACAAAACTTTTCTAGAAAATGGTGTTTAAAATTGTTGTGCCTTCCTTAACTGTATTGAAATCACCAAAATCACAGGTTTCTCTGGATTACTGCTTTTCACTTGTAGGATGGAACAAGCAAGCTGCATTGAATTTGGTCATCAAACCTTCTTATCTTCAGTTCTAAATTGTGAGAGTTCGAGTCACCATAGACATCAAAATATTTACTGTCTTCAATGAAGTCAGCAATAGAGGAGGACATAGGACACTGATGGAGATGTTGACAATAACTCCATTTTCTCTTCTTGAAGAAATAAAAAAAAATGTGATTGTGATTGTCAGAATGCTGTAGCAGAACTTGAAATACAAAGCACATTGTAAAAGAGATTTCATCTGACTTTAATTAATCCCAAAAAAATCCTGTAAACCTGTTTCTGTGCAAAATCGCTTTTATGCACACCTTCAAACACTTTGAGGTATGATTCAGAAATGTATATTGTGAACAGATATTTACTCTATAAGACATTCTATAAAGTGGAAAATATTTGTATGTGTTTAATCTTTTGGATTATTGCAAATGCATTAAATTTCCACTGACAATTGGAATAATCATCAGTATAGACTTAAATACTCATGTAAGAGATCTTTCAAATATGACATATTTTAAAATTATAATATTGTATATATGTAAATGTTCCTGTTAATTAAGATGGTTTTCATAAATTTTGTGTTTAAAAACTATCAGCCAGGTATTGGTGGTGCATGCATGCCTTTACTCCCAGCACTTGTGAGGCAGAGGCAGGCAGATCTCTGAGTTCGAGGCCAGCAGGGTCTTCAGAGCTAGTTCCAGGACAGGCTCCAAAACAATACTGAGAAACCGTGTCTCAAAAAGCCAAAAAGAAAAAAGAAAAGAGAAACGATAAAGCAACTCATTACACTTCAAGGGATTTTGCTATGTGAAATAATATTGGTTCTATGTATTTGCAATTCAAATTACAAATGACATATCATAAAATAATACAATTTCATAATTATAGCAAACCATTAAAAAGGTGTCCAAGTGTTTATTAAAATACTACTTAAAAATAGATTAAGATTAGGACTTTGGCTTTTTGGAACATACTAATATGTACTTGGGTCATTCAAATATGTAAATATTTGCATATTTTAGTTTCCTTATATTTTAAATCATGAGCTATGTTTGTGATTCTTTCCCACTGAAAGTATGTTATATTTATAGATTGTGTTTAAACCAGTTTTAATTAATAGTTTTGGTTATTCTTACATGAAAATATTGCCCTCACTTAAGGTTTCTTGTTAATTTTATACATGAACTACAAGAAAATTTCAGTCACCAATTCAGTCACCATTAAACATTTTAGAGATTCAAAAAAAAAAAAAAAAAAAAAACAAGTGGAAATCTAGGTATGGAAGCTGGCGTTGAAGAGATGGTTCAGCAATTAAAAGTTCTTTCTGCTCATAAAGAAGATTGCTGGCTCATTTTGTCATTTGACACAAAGACATATCTGGGGAAAGGGACTATTAGTTGATAAAATTCTTCTGTAAGATAGCCTGTAGAGAACTCTTAAATGATAGTTGATATGGGAGATCCCAGCTCAGAGAGAGTTGTGTCACCCCTGGGTAGATCATCCTAGGTAGTATACAAAAGCAAGCTAAACAAGTTATGGGAAGTAAGCCAGGAAGCAGTATTCACCCATGGCCTCTTTATGCTTCCCTATTCCTGCCTTAATTGCCTTCTCCGAATTCCTGTTATCATGAACTGTGATTGGGTCATGAAAGCTGAAATAAACCCTCTCCTTCTCAAGTTTCACTTCGTCATAGTTTTATCACAGCAATACATACCTTAACAAAGACAAGGCTTTTCTTTCAGTTTTCAGTATGCAGGTCAGGCAGCTCATAAATACCAGTAAATCTGGATCAAAGAATCCAACATCATCATCTGGCCTCTGAAGTGACAAGAACACATGGCATACATTCACATAGACACAAATACTACAAATAAATAAATAAAAAATATTGAATGTATATTTTATTTTTGAAAATAAATTATCTCATACAATATATTCCACAGTTTCCTCTCCCATTACCCCTCCTTGCAACCCTCACCCTACTTCTCCCCAAGATCCACTCACCATCTGTTTCCTCTTCAGGAAAGCAGGTCTCCAAGATTCAACAACTGAAAAGGACAAACAAGATATAAGAAGACATGGCAAAGCACACATATCGAAACTGGACATGGTAACGTTCTTTTAAAAAGGAAATCAATGTATTTTTAATAGTAATATAATGTAAACTGCACCATGTGTAATATGAATTTTCAAATTAGATGCCTTTATAAGACATGATAAGTAGAAAATGAAAAGAGATGATGTGAAGGAGGAATCCAGAAGACAGTTTAAGTGGATTTAAATGAAAACAAAACTTTGGAATACAAAATACAGTTCAGAAACATATCTATATGCTTATGTCATGCAATATGGCATGAAAAAATGGCTTATGTAACAAGAAGGATCTTAAGTGACATGAATCCAAGGGAGAAATGTTTGGCAAATCTTAAAGAGCAGGGGAACATAAATTAACAAGAGAGTAGGAATCATGAGCTGTAGCTGCAGAACTGGGGAATACTACAAAGATTTTAAATAGATTATTAAAACTCTTTTAAGGAAAACTTAAATTAACCCGAATATACCAAAGTATCTAGAATACCCACACCCCCCCAAAAAAAAATAACTAATCCCATGGAAACTACACAGACTATAAAGAGTGACAATGAAAAGATATGTATTAGAGTTTGATTCAAAATATGCAATAAAGGAGCTATCTTTGAGGAGCGACAGGGGAAACAAAAGAAATGTGACATTGTTAGAAACCATATCATTCTGAAAAAGAAGAGTTTCAAGACAATCATCTTGAGAAAACACTTGTGTAGTACAAAGTTTTTTGCTCTTTGGGCTTTTTGGCCTTTTTTAGGGGCCCATCACCCAGCACCCAAATAACTCACACATGGAGTTTTAGTCTTAGTTATGAATGCTCGGCTTTAGCTTGGCTTGTTTCTTGCCAACTATATTAAATTATTCTATGTTTTGCTTCTGGGCTTTTATCTGTCTCTATTTCTGCATATGTTCCCTTCACTTTTACTCTGTGGCTGGCTGGGTGGCTGGGTGGCTGGGTGCTGGGTATCTGGGTATCTGGGTGTCTGGGTGTCTGGGTGGCTGACCCCTGGTGTTTTCCTCTCCTTGCTGTCATCCCTCATTTCTCCTTCTATTTATACTCTGCCTGCCAGCCCTGCCTATCCTTGCTACTGCCTGTCTTCGTTGGTCAGCTCTTTATTAGGACCAGTAGGTGTTTGAGACAAGCAAAGAATCACATTTTCACTGAGTTAAATGAATGCAGCATAAGCAAAAGCCACACACCTTAAAATAATATTCTACATTACCCCCTTTTATTTAAATAAAAAGAACGTTTTAACTTTAATGAAGTAAAGCTATATAAAAAATGTCATCAAGAATTAATTTACAATTTTCTGACCATTTGTACTTAGCATATTCAGAGAAAATAATGCATTATCTTGCGATAATATCCTATCTTGCGAATCCAAAGTTTTATAGCTTACTTTCTATCATATGAAGGAAAACTGCAACTACAACTATCTAATCTTCACCTCCATCAAAGACACAAGAAGGATATATTACTTAAGTAACAACAAGTACATTGCAAATTACTTCCAAAAAATCTCTAGAAACAACAGAGACATTTGACTGCCTGGATAGTCACCGAAAGTTCCTTTTCAACATTGGAGCATCCATCTTCAACCTACAGGCTTAGAGTATCTGGAAGTGTTTTTAATGAAGTGGGAAATTTGAAAGATTGCTTTGCCTACATGGTCAGTTTTACAGTCATTTTCCTCTGAGCCTTGCAGAATGCAGGAACCTTGAAGGACCATTCTACCTTGATGGGAGATGTCATTCTGTATATGTTTCTCATACTGGTTAATAATAAAGCCAATAGGAAAGGAAGATAGGAGGGACTAGGAGACAAGGAGGAAATAGGAAGTAGTAAGGAGGAGTCAAGATGGAGAGTCTGGAGAAAGCAGTATGCCGCCGGCTCCCCGGTAAGAGAAATACATAGATCAGCAGAAATGGGTTAATAATTAAGGCAGAGCTAGCCGATAAGAAACAAGTAACTGGGCCAACAGTATTGTATCAAATACAGAGTCTCTGTGTGTTATTTGGGGCTGGCTTGGTGGCGGGACAAGATCAAGCAGCAGGTGGAAAAATCCATACTCGTTACAAATGGCGCCCGCACCAGAAAGGAAGAATTGGTGTGTATGAGAGATGGCAATGGCAGTGACCACATCTCCAAGCCGGCAGCATGCTTTCTGGGTGGCAGCGCAGACCAAGGTGGTGAGCACAGCTTTCCATGCTGGCGGTAAAAGTACCCACCACCATCTTTGGTAAACTGCGGCAGAAACAAAGACTTTCATTTTAACAATGTTGTTGTTTACCAGATAAAAGACTTGTGGCCAGACGAAGATAAAGATTTACAGTAAAGACAGATTCATATTAAGAAAAACCTCTAAAGGTTTACAGTGTGTTTTAGAATATACGTAGACAAAAAAAAAAAAAAAATGGTTTTAAAGAGACAAAGAGGAACTGGGTGTTGTAGCACACGCCTTTAATCCCAGCACTCAGGAGACAGAGGCAAGCAGATCTCTGTGATTTGCAAAGTAAACCTGGTATGCAGAGTAAATTCCAGGACAGATAAGAGTTACACAGTGAAACCCTATGTCAAGAAATAAAAAATAAAAGTAAAATAAACAGTGTAATAATAAAGCCACGTAAAGATGAAAAGCTCAGAGAGAATCTGGTTACTGTATGCTATTGTGTTGTCTCTACATTGTTTGACTGCTGAGAAAATAACAACAACTGTTGAAGGAAATACTGCTGGATTAATTCAATTTATATATTTTAAAAATGCTTTGACTCAAACATTTAAGTTCAAGGACAAGTTACTGGGGAAAAGGATTTCTATTTTTGTTTCCACAGAAAATGAAAAGCTGTGGATTCCTTGCAGACTAATGTGGTTTGATCAAGCCAGGCCCCCTGAAACAGAGTTCCTGATGATCCAACATTCAAAACTGCTTGAACAAGGCAGCCATGCAGACTACTGCCATCTTCTCAGGATCCCCCCATGACAGCGCCCCCTGTCAGCAGGAAGTAGTTTGGAAAGAACGACGCCCAAATTCCCAAACATTGTTTATAAATGTTTGTTTTCATGTAAATGGACTTGGTTATAAATGGGTAATGATCACAGCCAATTATTTTTAAAGGTAAAAAGGGAATTATGGTATTGATATGATTACTTTGTTTTGGAATGGATTTTCATTTATTGATACAATTTAATGTCAATTTTGTGAAATGTATATTTCTCCTCTTGTTTAGGTATTGTGTTTGCATATCTCATTTAGAAATATAATGTATAATTTAGTACAGATTTTAGATAGTTACCTATGATAGTTAGAACTTATAGTTAAGTTAGTTAGTATTTCTAGATATACAGACATATATATGAGATAGATAGGCATTCTTCAAAACTTTCAAAGACCTACAGAATATGACATTTAAAATGGTTTAGGGTTTTACTTGACAGTGAGACATAAATGCTCCTGGTAACACCAAAAAGGAAGATGAACATTAAAGAAACACATTATGGAGTTTACTTCCATTATGGCAAGACTAGCCATTTGGACAAGATACTCCTCTTGTCTGGACTGTTTGACTTTGTGATGTATAAACTGGACATGCAGGACCCACAGGAAAGTGACTTCTGATACAAGATGGACATTGCTACAGAGTTCCTGCTTCATGGAAGAATCTGCCAGACAGTCTGCAGGACACAGAGAAAAGTGACTGACAAACTGCCAATACAAGAAGACAGTTTAAAGTTTCCTGTGTTGCTAAAGAGTCTGCCAGACACACTATGGCCTATGGGCTGAAGATGGAAGATTACAAAAGAACTTCGGGTGACCAGGCAGTGAGTTGTCTCTGTCATTTCTAGAGTTTATATATTATCCTTCTGTGATCTTTGAAGGAGTTGAAGACAGATAGTTATGGTTATAGTTTTCCTTAGTTAGGCTTACAGATAAGTTACATATAGGACTTTGGACTCACAAATATAGGATAGATGATAGAATAGTTTCTTTTAATCTTGCTAAATGTTAATGGACTAAATATTGTTAACTGTGATTCTTATTGGATAACTGTTATGTGATATATTTTGCTATGTTAAGGTTAAAACCCTTCTTTTTATTTAGACAGAAAAGAGGAGATGATGGGAGATGTCATTCTGTATATGTTTCTCATACTGGTTAATAATAAAGCACTGTTGGCCAATAGGAAAGGAAGATAGGAGGGACTAGGAGACAAGGAGGAAATAGGAAGTAGTAAGGAGGAGTCAAGATGGAGAGTCTGGAGAAAGCAGTATGCCGCCGGCTCCCCGGTAAGAGAAATACATAGATCAGCAGAAATGGGTTAATAATTAAGGCAGAGCTAGCCGATAAGAAACAAGTAACTGGGCCAACAGTATTGTATCAAATACAGAGTCTCTGTGTGTTATTTGGGGCTGGCTTGGTGGCGGGACAAGATCAAGCAGCAGGTGGAAAAATCCATACTCGTTACACTACCTTGTTTGGCCAACTTCAGCAGTCACTTTCCTGTGGGCTCTGCATGTCAGGATTAAAGGGGAAGAAAAGTTTCTTTGCTCAGTGGCAAATCTTTCCACAATGAAAGCAATTTCCATAAGGAATTTCTTCAATGCTCGTCATCTCTGAAGTAAATTGGTACTGCCAGGGCCAGATTGGTCTCATTATAATGAAAAGCCCTAAGTTAGCAAAACATTTTAAATGCCATATTCTCTAGGTCTCTGAATGTTTTGAAGACTATCTAAAATATGTCTCTGTAAGATCTGAAAAGCATACATTACCTATCTACAAATTTGATAATTATAAATGACTAAATACTGACCTGTGTTTCTTGATTATCCTAAATAGTTCATAATAATAACTTTTAAAACTTAGAATTTTATGTAATATTTTTAAATGAACTGCCTAGGTATAATACCTTAAAGAGAAGAAACTAATATTCAACATCTTGTAATAAAAATTATCTTAAATTGGCATCAATATGCAAAAGTACTTTAAAAAAGAGTATATATATATATATGTATATATATATATATATATATAAAATAACATTTACTTCGAATTTGTATCCATATACCTAAATCCATGCCAATGTAAAATATGTGAGATTAATAGTTGTGTTTTATCCTACATTTCTATATTCCCCTAAATTATGACATCCATGATGCACACAGTAGGCTGACTCTGCCCACTCTCTGGTGGGGTCAGGAAAGCCAAGCCTAACACTTGCAGCCAGATCGGAGGTTCATGATTGAGAACTGCATTAAACCTTTCTAGCTAAGGAAGCCCACTCTTGCCTTGCCACAAGTGGTTTTTACTTAGGCTGCTTAAGTTTCTAGTATTTGTTTAGCTTTCCTGGCTGAACATCAGCACCTCTTAAAGAAGCTTGTCTTTTCCTGCTTTTTCAAGCTCTTGATGGGTATGCGAGTCCTGTGTTTGTATGTATTATATAGTAAGATGTATTTTCTCTCTTGCGGGGGATTGCTACCAACTCTCAAATAAATCTCACATGGGTGTTTATTCTTATGAATTCTCTGCCTTAGTTTGGCTTGTTTATTGCCAGCTTCTCTTAACTAATTGTCTCAATTATGTTTTTTCTCTCTTTCTCTATTTCTGTATAACTTACTTTGCTCTTACTCTGTGACTGGCTGGGTGGCTGGCCCCTGCTGTCCTCTCCTAGTTCTCTTGTTGCTCTCTTCCCTCTTTTTGCCTTCTATTTTTTCTCTCTGCCTGCTAGCCCTGCCTATCCTTACTCCTGCCTCACTATTGGCCAGACAGCTCTTCATTAGGACCACCAGGTGTTTTAGACAAGCAGAAAATCACAGCTTCACTGAGTTAAACAAATGCAGAATAATTAAAAGTCACACACCTCAAAATAATTGTCTACAACACATTTGGGAGAAGAAAAAGATTGTATTCACAGGGAGAACTTATATCATTCTTGCATTTGTATAGAAAATTCCCATGCTTGTCAAGAATATGCTCCAAACTCAAGACACTTGAAAACTTACAACACTTAATAACCCTTCCTCTAATATAGCATCACAGTGTCCACCCCTTCATCTATTAGCTTAGATTCCATTAGAAGATATAAATTGTCTGATACTACCGTAAGGGAAAAGAAATGCACAAAGCTAAGACAGTCTCCTTTCTCAAAAGCTTTAGCTCCTACTTACGTGAGAAAATCAATAAGCAAACAAACTAGCTCCAAATCAAAGAATTGGAGACCCCTGAGGGCTACTGTGGATGTGAGCTTAGTGTCTTTTCAGATACTAAAATAATAACATAACAACTGGCACAGGATTTTTTTAAATTTGATACAGTGTTTCCCTGCACACATCAGAATGATCAGAATATTTAACAAAAAATAAAATGAAATAACAACATTTTTAATGCACAAATCAAATATTTTTTTTTATTTATTTAGACATTCAGAATCTGACAGCAAAGACATCAGAAAGACGGAGCGTTCATGGGTGAATTTACAGGTGAAGAGAAGTTTAGAAAACAAGGAAAGCACTAAGATCCAAAGGGGTTCACCTCATTTCCATGCATATATCTTTTTCAGAACTCTGTCATGGACTGCAAACATACTCAGGAGATGAGAAGGTAAGACCAACTCAAACATTCCCAGGAGTAGGAATCATATTGTATATAGAAATGGGTTAATACTTAAGACAGAGCTAGTCGATAAGAAACAAGTAACTGGCCAACAGAATTATATCAAATACAGAGCCTCAGTGTATTAATTGGGGCTGGCGCAATGGCGAGACAACAGCGGCAGGCTGGCGGGAAAACCTTACTCCTTACAATATTGCATAAAGTCTACATACAATTCACATAGTTGTGGGACTTGAAAATAAATTTATTATATTTTCTATAACATATGAAATAATAGCTAATAAATCTGATACATTTGGATTCATCCATATCTCTCTGAATTATGGCACAAATATTTCACATATTTTGGAATTTTTTCCATTTATTTTTTATACTGGTGGGGCTATATTTCTAATAATTGCTCAGTAAGATTAAAATAAGCATAGATAACACATATGTGTTTTATATAGTATAAGATATGTTTATTATTACTATTCAATGCATAACATTTTTTCAAATATGTTACTGATATGTAGAACATACACAAACATATTGCCTTTTTAAAATTCTTAAACTGATAACTGACTATGTTATTTAACTTTCCTTAAATATTTTTACAGGTCTCCAAAAAGAAAGTGAAATATTTCAAGATGTTTGAAGTTGTATCACACTGAAAAAGCTAAACACACAGTGAACCCTCAATAAATGTTAACTGAATGAGCAAACACGGTCAGCTGGCAGTAGAGATTCCCTGCCAGGCACAGGAATTTGGATTCTATCCCTCAAGGAAAACCCAAGGAATTTTATTTTTTCAGAGACAACCGTGCCGAAAGCAGTTATTTAGAACTGTGTCTCTGATATTGGATGCAGGAATAATGACAAGGGATGGCTGGGATAAAAACTAATCAAGAAGCTATTAAAGGAATTCAATATGTGTGTCTAGGCCTGAATACTAGCAGGTGAAAGAGGACTACGAGAAATGCTAAGGACTTTTGAAATAAAAAAAATTGTTGAATTGCAAGCTTTAAACCCCATAGTGGAAAGGAAGAAACATCCAAGATTTCTGCAAGGACAACACTTGAGGGAAGTAATACAGTGGCAATGTTGTAGAGGGCCCCTCTCCAGCACTGGTGCGTCTCTGAGGCAGCTGTGCTACCACTTGGAAGCAATTCTTCTCTTTGGAGATAAAGGATACATTCCCATTAGTGCTTTGAATTTGATTAATTTTACTCTAAACAACCTTCATTTAGGATGTGTTAAACATTATTTTGGAGGACTGGAAAAATAGGTTTCATATTCATTTATGCAAAAGCCTCCAAAGCACTATATAGTGTGTATGGAATGGCTTCCTTCAAGTAAACAATTAACACTGCCACTTGTAAATATTTAATAATTAAACTAGAAGAGGAACGTTTTCAGTAAGCATATTATAAAATATAGCACTAAGAATTTTTTAGTCATAAATTGACTTAGAAAAACATTGTACAAAGCATTTTTCTTCTTAAACTTTAGATCATAATTCTGTGACTTGATTTTATTGATAAAGATAACATATATTCTTGCATTTTCCAAATTAAATTTATTTAACTATGATATTTTTCAAATTGTCTTTTTAAACAACTTTCAGTACAAAATTAAGTGTACCCTGTAAACTATTTCATTGCATTTTTCCTCATTTAAGTAAAATCTCACAATAAATTGAACAAACTATATTAAGTCCAAATGGCTCTTTACAATTACATAAACCTCAAAATATCTCCCTATGAACGCATAGGCCTCCCATGTCTATTGTCTGGTTCATGCATAGAAAGGGGAAGGAAGGCTATAAGTAAATCATTATAGAATTCAGACTGTCCCTAAGCTAAGATTTGCCTTTCTCTGAGTTTGTGTAGAGGCACTATTATTTAGGTGAGATAAAAGTAGAAATCCCTGCAATGAATTATGGGTCTTCCTTTTCAAGCTCTTGCCATGTTTGTTTCTGGGCTGCTTACCCAGGAACCTGGTTATGGACCTAGTCAGAGCTCATCCACCCCTCCAGTATTTCATTAAAGCTTGCTTCAAATTTGGCTTTAACCTGTGGTCTCATTCTTATCATTGGGAGTATCAGGCTCACCTGCAACACTGGCAATAGGGGTAGCTCTACGGTGCTTCAGCAGGGCCCACTTTCTTGAGTGCTACAGCTGTTAAGAGGGAGGGTCAGCAAGGGCCAAGGCATAAGAGAGGCATCTCTCCCACCCATGTCTCTGCTAGATAGATGAGTACTGGACATAGCTCTTCCATGCTCAAAATGGGCTTGCTCACCCATACCTCTGCCAGCAGAGTAGGCTCTACTGTGTTTCCTAGGTGAGGTACAGGGCCTGTACTACTGAGTGCTGCAGCTAGTGAGGGGCAGGGGCAGCTCTACTGGTCCTATGATCTCATGGCCAGCTCTCCCACCTGCCTCATGTGTAGAGGGATGGGGAACAAGGCATCTTTCCCCAACCGGTGCCACCAAATGGTAATAATGGATCAAACAAATCTGTTTAGGGGAGTAAAAACATGTGGCTTGTCATCTTTCATGAACAATAGCCTGCAGCCTTTCAGGAACTATGTGTCATTTGGCAAGGGGGCTTGCAGATAAGAGGAATTTTCTTTGCTTGTTTGTTTCATGGAACTGTAAAGCATAGGAATTAAAACTTAAAATGTAACTTTGGATCTCACATGTTGGCTTGAGAATATGAGCATGGGACACTTGGCCCTGACCCTCATCTGGTGGTGTGGACAGGTGAAAGATGCTCACTATGTCATGCTACTGCTTCCAAGATGAATTAGGTTTTCCTTTTTTGGCTTAAATTTTAGTTTTTTTTTTTTTTTGGTTGGGGGGAGGTTGCATGGGCAGAGGGCAGGAATGAAGGAATAGGGAAATGAATTGGATTAAAATGTGTGATGTGAAATACAAGAAGAATTAAAAAATCAAGAACGTTTAATTAAAAAGGAGAACATGTAACCAGCTAGCCCAACAATAGAGTGTGTCACTGTGATAGCTGCAGGATAGGTTAGAGTACAAACAAAACGACTGCCAGAGTTAAAGGAAGATGAAAATAAAATGCATACATCACAATGAGAGGGTACTATCCCAGGCGAATAGCAAGAGCCATAAGGAGTCAGTAAATACTGGAGAGATTCCCCAGTGTTCACGCTGAGAATGAGCTCCCTTGCCTGAAGATCATAAAAACTAGTAAAAACTAGTACACAGAGTTGTTTCTCAAAAGTCCCAATCCAAGGAAGAAAGGGAGGGAGAGAAGAAGAGAAGAAGGAAAATTATGAAGTATGGACAATCAGAAAAGGCTGGAAATGAAGTTCTGTAGAAGAATGTCTCTCTAGCTTGGGCAAAGCCACTTCTAAAGAAACAAAGCAAAACTGAGATTTTCCAGAAATAGACAAATAATCCTATTATTTGGATGGGAAATCAAGGACCCTTATTTAGCCAAATCATCTTTAAACTCAGGACAAAGATGAAATACTAACATGTGCAAGTTCAAAGTGTTTTATAAAACAAAACATCATGACAGGGGCTTACTGGGTCAAAGAGAAGACAACTGTTCCATTTGAATGAAGGGAATTAGAGAACACAAAAGGACATCTTTGCGTAGATTGTGAAGTGATTTTCAACAAATGTACATGACTGCCCAGTAGCACTGGTAAAGTTGTCAGGAAATTGGATATTCATATCCAAAAGGAGTAAGTACGTTTCCTGGGATGTTTCTTTTTGTATGTCAAGTTCATTGAGGCACATGTAACCAAAACAAATGTAATTTCTGGATGATTTAAATTTTAATGGTGGCCCCATTAAAGGAGGTTAGTTTTCCTAATGAGGTAAATATCAATTCACTGATGACTTGAATGCTATAAAAAGCAGAGAAAGCCAAAACTCATTTGTGTCCTTTCTGTGTGGGTAAGTAGGGACATGGATCATTTCTACCCTTTTGAAAATTCTCTAATGTTCAAAATTAGCTTGTTGTTGTGGTAATATAGTCTAGTGTTTGCTCTAACCATCACCTGTGATCGGAAAGGTTTAAGATGCGGGTACAATTGTTCGCTTCATTTGACTGTCAGATCTGTTGACAAGCAGATCAGAAATTGATCTAATATAAACCACTACAATGACTCTTGTGTGAACCAATACAGCTGAGTTACTGTTGTGGATTTTAATTTAAGCAGTCTTCTTAGACAAGTTTTAATTATCTTGACAATATTTATGAGTGTTGTATTAGTTTCCTATGGCTGCTGTAACAAATTACCACAAGCTCAGTGCCTTAGAGCAATGAACATTTATTTTCTTACAGCTTCGGAAATCTGGAGCAACTCCAGTGAAGCTCAAATGGAAGCGGTGGAATTGATGTATTGTCTTTCCTGCTTCTGTGTCTGGGTCTGTGGATTCCCATCCCTTTCCTGCATCTGAAATCCCAGCAGAATATCATTTCTAGTCAGTATCTCTGCTGAAATTGGACCCTTATTGTGATGGGACTACTGTCATAATAGACTGTCCCTCTGCCTTTGACTGCTTTGCAACACTGCCAAGAAAAACATCCAGTTTATGTTCCTATCTCTTAAATATTTTGCTGCTTGTGAGTAAACTTGGTATAAGAGTTAAAAATCCCACCATATAGTTTTCAAGGCACTGTACATACCTTCAAATTTTTACAATTACTATTGTCTATATGAGTGTGTGTGTAGACTTATACACTACACACACATACACACAGAGAGAGAAAGAGAGAGAGAGAAAGAGAGAGAGAAGTTGTTGGATAGGATAGATGATCTTGAGTTAAAGTCTATCTATATTTTTGAATAACTCCTATATAAACTATAAACATTTTCTCATGATGGGCTGAGATTCATAATTGTTTGAAAAGTAGTATCCAATACATCTAGTTACTAATTAATGGGCCCTGTGAATCTTAACACTAAATGGCAAAACAACTCCTTTGTCAAGGTGATTTAACAATATTGAGATATGAAGTTCAGAAACATAACTTATTCCTCTACAGTTTTGTCACTTTTTGCAGAGAGGAGGGAACAAAAGAGGAGGGAGGGGAAACTGAGGTTGGAATACAAAATAAATGGGAAAAATTAATTAATAAAATGAAGAAAGAAAAACAGGAAAGGCCATTCAGAGAGCACAGAAGAAATAGCCAGAGATGTCTTTGAGTCACCCTTATACCAGAACTACTTTTGCAATGATCAGCTAGATTCCCCGTTTCTTCCGACCATTGAAAAACGTTAAGCACATTGTTTTCATGTCTCTGTCTTCACAGAGAAGCTGTTCCTCCACAGGCTCCCATGTAGCTTTGCAGCACACACAGCTCATTCGTTTCCACCAGCAGCATTTCCTTCTGCATTTGGTTCATGGGTAGGCCCCAAAGCACTCCATTTTCATTTTGTATAAAATCTACTTCACATGGCTGTTTAGACTCTATTTTGTGGCCCCATGTTTTACATTTGATTGTATTAAAGACTTGAAAATATTGTTAGCTGTTTAATCCATAATTAGTTGTCTTCCTTTCTCTTGCCTCATTTGTATGATCATAAATATGTAGAAAACTAAAATATCTGGCAATTTCCAGGTGAAATTTTTAAAAAATATGTCGTTGAATTTTTAGAGGGTATAGAGTAAGATACCATACTAATACAAGAATAAAGTTACTTTCAAACCAATAGGGTGTGTGTGTGTGTGTGTGTTTGTGTGTGTGTGTGTGTATTTCAATGTAGAAAGGTAACAAATATGGAGAATGCCAAACAGTTGCAATTACATAATGTAAAGTGAATAGATGAGGATTTCATATAACTTGGAAAATATGATGCTGAGGTTTTGTTTGTAGAACCAGAAAAACATGCACTTCCTCGCAGTACTGCGAAGCATTAGCATAACTCTCCATATCATTACTCATTTAAATCTACACATGAACCTGTGTAGACACTGTGTATCAGACCTTTGTGCCTGAGTGAATGTTACAGTAACTATTACAACTGTAATGTTATAGAGACTCATTACTACTGTAATGAGTAAGACTACTTTTAATTCTCACTGGCATAACGTGAATCATTATCTTCTATCAGGCATGCAGACCCTGTCCTTGGGGAATAAAATGAAAAACAGTATTCTATATGTCTTAAATTTAAATACCATATTTTCTGCAATGAATAAATTCCTCCTCTTAACTTTACTTATGGCGCTTGAAGAATTTGCTTCATTTTTGGCATCTTTGAAAACAACAAAATAATTGTTGCTCAGTACATCCCATTCTACTCTCAATATTTTAGGAAGCACCCATATTACATGCACACAGATGCTTCCCACACAAGTTCCTGAGATCTCTCAAACATTCTGAAATCCTGTGAAAATTTACATATATCTAAGTGAGTGATTAAAATGTCTAGAAGAAAATCCAGGCTTCTAAAGTGACCAATTCTGTTTTTCTCTTTTCAGATGAAGCTAAATAAATTTACCTGCTGTCATTCCCAATTCTTACACAATATGGGATTTTGAGTTATGTTCATCAATGACCTCCCTTCTATTTCCATCCACAAAAAGCATAATAAGTAACTTCTATTGATCTTTACCAAGGATAAAATAGTGACCCAAAATGTTTCTTGACAGCGGAGTTGTGAAATACAGATTCCTTCATGATGTGTCTTGTAAATTTTGGAATCTAAGGGGATAGAGTTTGATATAAGGTTGAAAGGGTCATTACGTAATTAAGGCTTTACAAAAATCCATATAATATGTCTATTACATTCAGTGAATGCTATAGTAGTGCCCAAAGGCTTCTTCTTGTCACAGTGTTTTATAATCACTTAAAGCGATTTAAATGATTTAGTGGAGGTGATGAAATAGGTGGGGTTCCATTCATATATTACATAATGATGTCATTTGTTATACTCTTTGTTGACAGACATGGCATAGCTCTGCTTAGAAAATTTGGTTAAAGTCACTTAAAAATGTACTCAGAGTTCTAGGGATGTATCTTATCAGGTAAAACACCTGAAGCACAAATGTGAGGATCAGTGTTTGAGTCCTAAAATCCCACTTACAAAGTATGATGGGGCACACTGTCCCACATTTAATCCCAGCACATGGGAGGCACCATCAGAGAATCCACAGAGCCAGCTGGATACCCAGAATAGGAGAATCAATGAGTTCTAAGTTCAGCAAGAAACAGTGACTCAATGTATACATTAGAGAGTGATTGAGGAAGACCATAGATTAAGACCTTAGGGTCCAACACTTTAGCACACAACTGAATTTGCACCTCCAGGCACATATGTTCACACATATACAAATCCAAATACTGCATACATGCTGCATATATACATAGAAACACAAAAACACTGTTTGCTCAAATATTTCACAATTGCTTTAATTCGCATAATCTTAGCAAATCCCACTAAGACTAAATCTGCCAGAAGAGAAAGCAAAGCTGAAAAAGCTAAAATTCTGATCCCATCAGACTGATTTCCATGTTCAGATCTGACATGCTCTACCAGGGAGTCACAGTGAACCTTCTGTGCTTAAACATGGGAAATTAAGATAGCCAGCTCTCACAACATCACCATGGTGATTACTTACCAATTTAAAACTTTGATAGACTTACTATTACCTTTTAAGCTATAGACAAAAGTGGACTCTGTGGAATGAAATTTGTGCCATGTAATAGCAATGTTTTTATAGTAAGTTCAAGTAACAATACATTAGACTTAACATATTTTGATGATCCCTCCTGGAAGGCATCACCATCCCTGTGGAGTGGGTGGGGGGATAGGACAGCAGGTGAGGTCAGGGGACATGGGAGAGAGGGAGAAGGAACTGAGATCGATATGTAAAAATAATAAAAATTAATAAGTATATATAAAACATTTAAAATCATTAAGATCATAGAAATATCATATGTCCCATTGTAATATTTCATCTGTTAAATCATATTTTTTGTGTAACCCACCAAAACAAAGTCACATTCCATACATATACAAGCTATTAGAACTCTATGCATTTGCACAAACTGAAAAATCCTTTGGTGTAGTGAGATATTCACTTTGTCTCCTTCTGTGGCACTGACCACACCCATTGGGGGTTGGAGCCAGGGGCAGAAGTGACCTGGGGAACTAGGTTGGAGGAGGCCAGAGAGAGTGCTCTCTTGCCAGCTACAAGGGGACAGGAGGACATCCAGAGGAATTCTTGGAAGCAGGAACCTGTTGGTGTTCACCTGTCTATGTTGTGAGTTATTTCTCCCTAAATAAACATCTGTTCGGCCTAATTGTTTATCCTGATCCTTATTAAACCGTGATACTTTGGAACATGATACATTGTATATATTGCCATATTATTAATTCTCTAATATAACTTTCATACCAACTTTGAGATTTTATTCTTTCCTTCTTCTGAGATTGAAATTGTGATATAAGGAAACATTAGTTACCTTCCCAGTCACTATGACAAGTGTCAGGCAAAAAGCAACTTAAGCAGGCAGGTGACTTTCGTTTTGAGTTAGCTTGAGGGAGCCAATCCACCCTTATATGCAACAGTATCAAGCAGCCCCAAGGCAGTGGGGGCACATAGCTTGAACTATTCACATATTCATGCTTTCCCGTAGAAGAAACTAAAGATGAAGATGAGGAAATAGGGCTGCATTATAAATCTCAAGGCCATACCACAACAAACTTCCTTCACTGCAGCCTCACCTACTATAGACTTACAACCTCTCAAAACAGTGTCACCATCCAGGGGCCAATTCTTCAGTTTCATGCATAGTCATCCACACTGTAGCAAAATACAAACACAACTTTCTTCAAGATAGTCCCTAAGCATTTGTTCTTTTGCCTATTGAACATTAGCTAGTTTTTTGTTATCCATTCATGGAACACCAGGATCTGATTTAGATGTATTTGATACATGTGGATTTTAGTGTAGACCTTGAGCATTGAAACATTATCACAGCCAATTGTCATTAAGAAAGAAGTCTGTCATATCATTTGGACCAGGGCCAAGGCCCACCCCTGTGTGTCTAGGCTGAGGGAGTATCCCTCTATGTGGAATGGGCTCCCAGAGTCCATTAATATACTAGGGATAAATATTGATTCCCAACCAGAGGCCTCATAAACTGTCCAGTCCTCAAAATTAACACCATATTCAGGGAATCTGGGTTGGGCCTATGCTGGTTTCCCAGCTATCAGATTGGAGTCTATGAACTCCTCTTTGTTCAGGTCAGCAGTTTTTATGGGTTTCTCCAGCCTGGTCTTGACCCCTTTGTTCATCACTCCTCCCTGTCTGCAACTGGATTCCAAGAGTTCGGCTCAGTGTTTAGCTGTGGGTGTTTGCTCTGCTTCCATCAGCTACTAGATGAAGGTTCTAGGATGGGATATAAGGTAGTTATCAATCTCATTATCCAGGAAGGGCATTTTAGGTAGCCTCTATACTTTTGCTTAGATTGTTAGTGTGGTCATCCTTGTAGAACTCTGGACATTTCCCTAGTGCTAGATTTCTCTTAAAACCAATGACAGACATGATGGACCAGGAAGATTGAGTCAGAGAAGAATAGAGGAAAGCAATAAAAGAGGAAAACTTCTCCTTTTTAACATTCCCCTGATAGACTGCCAGCTTTATTTCATCTTGACCAATTTTTTTTTTTTTTTTTTTTTTTTTTTTTTTTTGCCCAAGGATACTTGAAGGAGAAAACAAAACTTAACTTCCAAGCCCTCTAGAAACTGTACTGTTATGACTTCTCAGGAGAAGCAAAAGTGAATGAAAGTACTTTAAAAGTAGGTTTCTAGGGTTTTTTTGGGGGGGAGGGGAGTGTTTTAAGAAAGAACAAGACAATTTTTCAGATATGTTCATGTCTACCTATATCCCCACTGAATTCTGAACATAGTCTGAAATTTCATTAGGCTATCATGCCTTTTCATTTTCAATGCTGGTTTAGATATTATATCAAATAAGGCCTTTGCCATTTCTAAATTCTAAAGGTGATACACCTCTTTTGTGCACCTTAAGAGCTCTAAATCTGTTCTCTATATTTTTAAGAATTATTTCCTCATCTTCCCTTTTTAGGTATCAAAGAAGTTATGCCTTTTTATTGAGGTTCTATTTTGAAATGTTCATTAGGTATTGAGTGACTGTCAGTATCTTCCCTGTTTTGTTTTGTTTTTTTTTTTTTTGTTTTGTTTTGTTTTTTTTTTTTTTTTTTTTTGCCTTTCAACTTTCATTTTTCTCAACACAAATCTCCTGAATCTTCACTTTTGTCTTGTTCTTTAAGGGCCTAAAGGATGACAAAACCACTTTTGGAAAGACCCAGGTCAGTAATGTAAGGTATTTTTTGTTTTTGGAAGATTCTCCATCATGCATAACAGAACAAAATAGGAAGCAAGAGGAAGCAAACTAGAGTTGTGTGAAATTGCTCATTTATTCTTCTCAAATAGTTTTGGGTTTTCATGAAAGTGCTGAAAAGTTCACAAATTGTATTCCAATGAGATGAATATTTGTTTTCCAAGTTTTCATCAAAACTTCTGTCTCTCAGTACATGTTTTATATGCATGAGACATCGTGTTCCCGTGTGTAACTGGTAGAGCCTGTTTGTTCACAGGCATGAAAATGGAAATGAGACATGAAATGTGCTCCAGTTGCCTGACTGGATAAAAAAAAAATGCAAATTGTGTTGTGTGACAGGAATCCACACTAATGTACCGCTGGGCAGGTGTTTTCATTCACCTTCATAATTCTAATCTGAAACAATGGAATTTAAAGAGTTTCCTAACAGGTGATTTAATTTTGATTATGCACTTTCCTGGTTAATTTTATCATAAGAGGTTAATATAATACCAGGCTCTTTTTACCTTTAATCGCAATAGGAAAAAAAATAATAGCACATGACCAAGATATTTGGGCCATTCTGCAATATTCTTAGTTCCACCTGTACAATATTCTCTTGGTGATAATACAATAATTCATTCATTTCCTGTCTCATATGATAATTTTCTAAATGAGCAACTGTAAATGCAGTAGTCCCTTAATGGATCAGTAATATGACAACAAGTTTGTTATCTGCTAGCTTGAAATACCATGTAAAGGGTACATTCAAATTGGTTTTCCTCTGTGTGCTTTAAATGATATTAAAGCATTCCTTAATTTCTAGGAGGCAAATTGTTCTATCATAAAGCGCTGACAGAGGCATTTGTAAGATAGTAGCTCAAAGTAAATGCCATTAAGTCCCCTGAATTGTTGGAAAGCTTTTCTTCCTTCCTTCTTTCCTTCCTTCCTTCCTACCCTCCTTCATCCTTATTTCATTTGTCCCTTCCTTCCTGACTTCCTTATTTCATTCCTTCCTTCATTCCTTATTTCATACCTTTCTTCCTGCCTGCCTGCCTTTCTGCCTTCCTTCTTTATATTATTCCTTCCTTCCTATTTCATTTCTTCTTCCCTCCCTCCTTCTGTCTGTCTTTTTCTTCTGTCCCTTCCTTTTCCCTTTCCTTCCCTCCATCTCTTTCTTCCTTCATGCCTTCCTTCCCATTTGTTTACTTTTCCTTTCGAACTTTTCAAGTTCTCTGTCTGTCTTAGAGTTTCTATTGCTGTGAAGAGACACTATAACCATGTCAGCTCTTATAAAGGAAAAAGTTTAAATTAGACTGGTTTATAATTTAGTCCATATAGAGGTTTAGTCCATTGTCATGGTGAGAAGCATGGTGACATGCATGCAGACATGGTGCTGGAGAGGTAGCTGAGAGTCCTACATCCTAATATGCAGGCAACAGAAGGAGACTATGTGCCACAGTGGGTATATCCTGAGTTCCAGAGACATCCAAGCCCACCCACTAGTAACACATTTTCCCCAACACAGCCACACCTACTCCAGCGAGGCCTCACCTCCTAATGGTGCCACTCCCTGTGGACCTATGGGAACCACTTTCTTTCAGATCACCTTACTCATCCATATCTGATTTTTACGTTCACAGAAAGCAGCTAGGAAACATAAAACCTGCAGTGAGTATATATAACGAGATGTGGAAACCTGGGTCAGTTTGCCAAGTCAGTTAACATCATTTCCAATGTATATAATGTTTTGAATGATAAATCCAGTTTACAATCTTGCACTAAGTCTCTGAAACTATGAACTTTTTTATATACCTACCAATGGTTCACTTACACTTTCAGACATCTCATAACTTTATAAGTAACTTATTCTACAGTCATACATATGTGCATATTGTTCTCTGGTAACATGCTTAAAACTATTTTAGTTTATTTTTTCATTGCCCGTACCAGTGTGAGGTTCTTATTTTGTTCAAAGAGGTAGGTGCCTTCAGTTTTAATATAGAAGTGTTATTTCAGTGTAGAGAGGATATAGTGAGAGTTGTAACTTTTTTTCTTTTTTTGAAAATTCATTTTTTTCTCCTCACATAACATATTTTGATTATGGCTTTTTACCTGTTTACTTCCGCCCAACCCCTCCCTACCTCACCTGCCATCAGATCTGCCCCCCCCCTTGTTGTCTCTCATTACAAAACAAACTTGTATAGAATAATAAACATAATATAATAAAATTAAATATAATGATACAAAACAAAATTAATACATCAGAATTAACAGAACAAACTATTAAAAGAAAAAGAGACCAAGAGAAGGAATAATAATCAAAGACTCACTGGTTCATACACACAGAAATTCCATAAAAAAACAAAACTTGGATCCATAATTTATACCTGAAAGGCCTATAAAGCAAGAAAGATATATATATATAATGTTTTATAAAAACAGGAGGAGTCTTAACACAATATTATGAAACAAAAAACCTCCAAATATGCATTTTAATTAATTTTCTGTTTGCCATCTACTTCTGTGGATAATGTTTATCCTTAAATGTAGTTTGTGTCCCCAATGAGACTCCAATAGAGAAAAATAAGTTTTCATATGCAAGTGTCATCGAGTGGATATTAATTCTGGGCTAGGGATGGGTACATATGTCCTCTTCTATTTTCAGTTCTAGGTCGCAAACTGGTACAGACCCATGCAGGCCATGTGCATACTTCTTCAGTCTCTCTGAATTCACCTATGCCTCAAAAATGTTGATTGACGGGGCCTTTTTTTCTTGGGGTCCTCCATACCTGCTGACTCTTCTTCTGCCTCTTCTTCTATGGGGTTCCCTGGGCCCTGAAGGAAGGGATTTGATAGAGCTATCCCATATAGGGATGAGAGTTGTAAGGTCTCTCACTCACAGCAAAATGCCTGGCTCTGGGTTTCTGTATGTGCTGCAAGAAGAAGCTTCTCTCAAAAAGGCTGAAAAGGCATGATCTATGAGTATTGTAGATTGTCATTATGGGCATTTCATTTCTATATGTTTGTTTTATTGTTATTATTTTTTAGAATAGTATTTGGTTTTACCCCAGGTCTCTGGGCTATCTAATTTCAGGTTCTGGTTACTCAATCAGTGTAGGTTATAGGTTCCATCTTGTGGAGTGGGCCTTGAGCCAAATCAGTAATTGGTTTGTTACTTCCACAAATTTTCTGCCACCATTGAACCAGCATATCTTACAGAAAGGACACTACTGCAGATCAAAGGTTCTGAGGCTAAATTGGTGTTTGTGTTTCTCCTTTGGTAGCATGTGGAATGCCTTTCTTAAACAAAGACTCTAGCAAGTAGGGTTTAAGGCTTGATGTAGGTGGCACCTTGACTTTTCCATGTTCAATGAGTTTGTTGGTACTGTGTTCAGCAATGAAGCCTTCCTATCAGTTTGTGGAAAGCAACCTATAGCCTAGATTGTTTGAGGGCTCCTGTGGGACTCTTTTGACCAACAACTCAATTCAATAATCACTTGTGGAAGTTTAATTTGGTAACAAGCAATGTCTGGTTAGTGTTCTATCTTCCCTACTTTTTGGAGATTTTATTTAAATATCCTTCAGATATGCATATATTTTAGGACGCTTCTATTATATTAGATTTCCATACTACCCCTCATCCTCCTCTTCCCTCTCCCTCTCCAATTGATCCTCACATTCCAGTCCCCTATCCATCTACACTACCTATTCTATTTCCATTTACTAGGTAGCTTAGGGAGATCTATCTCCCATACATCCTCTCCCAGTCCCTTACCCTCTACATAAGCCCTGTGGTTTTACCATTTGTAGCTTGGTTATGATTGGCTCAACAGCTAATATCCACATTTAAGCAAACACATACCATGTTTGCATAATTGTTCCTCTCCTACCTCTGTCTTATTCTATTCAATTTTATTCATTATTTTCCAAGACATAGTATCTCATAGCCCTGACTATCCTTGAACTCATTATTCATCCAGAGTACTCTTGAGATCCTGATCTTCCTGCCTCTTCCTTGTAAGTAATGATAATACTTAGAAAGGCATTAGTATACCTACCTGCTATTTATTATTTTAAACATGTCATTCATTACAAAGGTTATACTTTAGGAAAGCTTTACTAAAATCAGTAAATACTAAGAAGAACCCAGTTACCCTGTAACAAAGCAGTAAAGTGGACTCTTGGCTAACTACAAAGACAGTATGGACAAAGATAATACAACATCTTTGATTTATATCCCTGAAAGTTGAACTATCCTAAATTAGAGTTTTTATCTGGAATTAAAATACAGAGATCCAAAACACAGATTATATGCTTTATATCCTAAATGGATTTTAGGCAGAAAATCTCCCGGGAGACATTACCAAATTGGTAGAGCTAAAATTCTTTTGTGGGTCACCCTGATAAATTTATACATTTAGAATCTTTCACAATCAGCTTCATAGTTACCTCAGAACATATATTGATCAAGGCTTAATATACTTAAGCCATAAAATGAAGAGTTTATCTTCTCAACACATTCCATACTTCACATGATACATTAGATCCCTAAAATGTGTGGCGATTTTGTCCCACCAACAACAAGTTCTCCAGCAGATAGAACTCAAGTCAATTATGAAGATCTCTACTTGCATTTAATAAACACCTCCACAGGTTTAGGACATTCCTCTACTGTTGTCTCATTTCAGACTACACTCTGCTGTTAGTCATACTTCTCAATTACCAGATATAAAGTTGTTTTTTTTTTTTTCTGATCCCTGCTTCAGGTTAAAATAATTTAGAATGATAGTTTATAGAATTTAAAGTTTATTCAAATGAATACATTTGTCATAAAGGACACACAAAGGAGGTAGTTGGACACTCACAAGAAATACCGAAGACAACATATGGGGAGTCATAGGAGTTCAATACCATATCCTAGGATACTACCTCAAGTGGACTTCCATGTGTCTACTAAGTCAGAAGCTCTCTAGACCCAAAGTCCACAGGATTCATCATTGAAGCATAAGTGCTTACTGGCTCTGTCTTCAGCCACTTTTTTTTCCTCCCTAGAAGGAAGTGAGTTCTACTTTATAAACCTGTTTTGCTCCTTCTGGTAACATCCCCCAATCTATGAAGTCTCAAGTGTCATGTCATTAAAACAAGTGATAGGGCTGTGTTTCAGATACTCTAATTAGGACACCACAGAATCTTAAGGGACCTATTTTAGAACCCAAATGTGCATACTTTACTAGTTCATAGTGTCATTGCATTATGAAAATGTTTATATTTTATTAATGAATAAGGAGCACACCTTCCTTTCTTGGCAGTTTAAAATTTAATAGCAATTTAGATTAGGTGACAATTAAGATAAGTGGTCTACAAAATGTATTGTAAGTGGCATGTGACTCAGCTATGTGAAATCAGAATGTCCACTCCTGATAACAAAATAATTAGCAGCAGTGTGGAAATTAAGGTAAAGAAGAGGGTGCATTCAAGGGTTCCCAACAGAAAACCATCAGAGAGACTAAGGAGAAAAATACAGTATGGCTAATGAGGACAACAAATAGTATGCTCTGACATTGGATTATGGTGTGAGGGAAGCAGTGATGAGAGGAATCTGGGAAAGAGTACCAGTTCATAAAAATGTAGAGGAATGATAATGAGAGCATTCTCTTTATCTAGATGATTTGGGGTAAGGGGAAACAAGTATAAAATTGTTTGAATAGAGGAAGTGGTGTGTTTTGTGTATGTGTCTGTGTGTGTGTGTGTGTGTGTGTGTGTGTGTTTGTGTGTGTGTATCAGTTTTAATTAGGAAGGACTAACCAAGAGTGAAAAGCCTGAGGGCTATTAGCCTCTTTAGTAAAACTCAAACCCCAATTTTGTCCTGTGTATGAGCATTATGATAGTGAAATCTTGGTTCTCAAACTTGGAAGATGGCTTTGTATATAAAGACTTGCTGCACAAACAAGTATTGGCAGTGACTTTCAGAGTCCTTGAATCTACATAAAATACAAATGACCATGACTATATATCTGTAGTATATAGTCAGAGATGGAGCTGGAGAATTAAGGGAGCAAGCTATCTTTCCAAAGTAGCCAAATTGCCAATTCCCAAGTACAGCAAAAGATCGTGCCTCTATCTACAACACAGAGAAAGCTGTAGGAAGACACAGGAACATCAAACACAGGTCACCACATAGATGCGCACACAGGCAGATGTGTGCCCCACACATGCATGCATACACACGTGTGAACATATATATGGACATGAAGGTTCATCACACATGCACAGAAATCAAAGAAACATTAGTTCTTTCAAACTAAGCCCACAGGACTGATTTGTGGAATCAATAAGTAATAGTTGAAAAAAACTCTTATTACTTCATACTAGCTATTATTTGAGTTGGGAAGTTCACCTGTCAAATTTTTAATTTTAAAATACTAATATCATTTTATTCATTATATTACTATAGAATATGAAATAATCTCAACATAGGATCTCTGCTACTTTTGGATTATAACAAAATAATTCTTCAGTTGAAGCTATGCCACCACACAAGTAAAGACAGCAGAGTTTCTGTGGATGAATGCTGCTGCAGTTGACAACAGAAAAATAATTTTCTTGTTTAGAACTCTTTGGTATTTATAACAATTAAGAAGGTTAAAATTTTATGTGATTAGCAGATGGCATTATTAGACCTCAGATATGATTGTTGGAAGAAGGAGATGGATATAATTGAAAGGAATAAGATTCAGTAATTTATTATTTCTTACATTGCATATGCCAGAGATCATTATGTGGGATGTGGGATGATGAAAAATGAGTCAGCTATGTAAATCTCAGTGACTGATGACAGAATGTGAGCACTTGCTCTTGGTTATTCTTTAGGAGCATGGGATACAAGTGTGGTTTTTACCCATACTTATCAAGCTAGACAGATTATGTAAACTGTTCATATTTTATAGGTAAATCTCAAGGACAATGAGGATCAGAGCCCAATTTTCTAAACATTTCCTGAAGTTAAAATGTCAGGATCATTAATTGAAAAGTAAAGCATGGTTTTGGAGGAATGTCTAAGCACTTGCTACTCTTAGAAAGAAGCCAGTTAGGTTATACACCCCCACAAGATAGCTAACAGCCTTCTGTACCTCTAGCATCAGGATGTGCAATACCCCCTGCTGAGTTTCTATGGCTCCTGAATGTTTGTGGTACTCTTACACACATTCAGGAAAAATACTCAAATACATAAAATATAAATAAATATATCAGAATTATTACAAGAAAATAGAACTTGTTTGTCATACTGAGAACATTTTTTGTATTCACAGACAATTCTTGGGCAATAGTGCCCATCTCAGTCAGACTTTTGTGATTCCAGTAGGAAATCATGGAAGAGAAGTCATGTGAGGACTCAGCAAACTGTTTCTGGCCCCACTTTGTAACAGTTTTAGAAACATTTTTACAAGCTATATCTTTGTGGTCCTCAACCTTTATCAGGGCACTGTGAAAAGATTTGGAAATTACACAACTGTGTCTGCCAAAGCATACATTACTTTCAGATGTGTCCGTGTTATGGTCTATCAATTAAATGCATTTTTCTATTTAACACAGACTCTTCTAATTCAACTTTTTCAGGCCATCAAACAGGAATGTAAAGCACCATTTCTTTAAAAGGCTGAAAAGATGACACTTTTAGTCAAACTGGTACCTAAACTTTACCAGACTAATGAATTGAGACCATTTCATAGGAATTTTCTTCTTACCTCATTTATTTAATGCTGTATAGAAAAAACTGTACCCTTTTTGGCTTCAGAGGAAAGGGAGCTGTTAGATATATATATATTTATCCACAGTTCAGAGTCTTTGCAGATTCATTAACTGCCCTTCTTATTGTACAATGGTATTATCTGCGAATATTACTGATGGCTTATCCATCAAATCAATTACATTTATGTAGTGTACTTCATGTGACTATCTCATAGGGACTTCATAGAAATGAAAACACAATAAACATTTAAATGGATAAATCAAACAAATATGCTTTTTAGTTAAAACTTACAAATCAACAGTAAATGTGTAGTCCTCCTTCATAAAAGAATAGAAACTGGAGTTGAACAGAAGGTTGTGGAAGGATTCATGATCTTTTAGAACTGGACTGGGAATGGAAGGTGGAGGTCATGGATTGTAAAAGGGGACAGAGACTCCTCTGAAATCTGAAAATCATTATGTGACATATTTGCCCAGGGTGAGTAAAAGGGGGAGAGTGAAATTGTGTAGCATATAGGGAGGTGGAGACTTCACAATGATCCTAAGGTCAAAATCATGATTTTAGAGCAAACCAGATCTTTAAGGTTACCAGCATAGATTGATATCAAACATTTATCCTAGAGAACCAATCAGTAGAAGCTTGATTTTATCTGTACTAAATTCACGAAAATTTGAGGATATCCATGCCTGAAAATCACACTGACAATTATGCAAAACATCAAGCAGCTTTATAGGTCTGCAGGGACACAAAAGAATATCTGAGTGTCATCTGCATACATATGACACTGCAGGCCACTGCAGTGAATAATACTATTCACTAAAAATATCTACATATAAAGCAAAATAGGATTTCAAACAAGCCTCAGGGGAATCTTAAAGTAACTTGGTAAAGCACAAACCATTCCCCGAAGGAACAAATTGTAAGACGAATATAGGGATGAAGAAACTATCTGAAGCTTAACCATGTTAACTCAAGAAAACTCAAAACCAGTCCTATCAAAAAACAGACATAGTAAGCAGTATTCAAACTATATATATGCCTTAAAATGTACAAGAACATAGACATTCGACCAACAAAATGCTCATGGATATTATGTTCTAAGTTTCTGAGCCCATGTTCTGCATCTTTAACATGAAATGCTTAAATGGTAGCAAAGTGTCAATATTTATAGCATCTTTTCTAATGATTTATAAAATTTTAAATGGCTAATAGAGGCAGAAGCAGAAACAGCCATAGAAATACAAAAAGCAGTTAAATGTCCAACTGAATTAGATGCATTAAATTACAATTTTTCCTCTATGATCTTAGAAAATTTATGTAGAAAAATAGATAGATGGATGGATGGATGGTTATATAGATATAATCATACTTGCATTTGACATATCCAGTAAACTATTTGATGAAATTTTGATGATCCTCTGTAAAGAATTATGTCTTAAAGGAAGAAAGGTAATATATCTGTTATTCTTTCACTACCATTATCCAATACCAATATCCAAAAATTATGTGTAATCTTTCTTTATAATGCAAAATCAGCCAACCATCAAAATCTTTTATTGCTTATTTCTAATCTATGTCTTGCCAGACATTAGTGGCAAGGGCCTTTAATCCCAGCACTCATGAGGGAGAGGCAGGCAGATCTCTGTGAGTTCCAGGCCAGACTGGTCTCCAGAGCAAGTTCCAGGACAGGCTCCAAAGCAATACAGAGGAACCCTATCTCTCAAAACAAACAACAAAAAAACAAACAAATCAATAATCTGTGTCTCTCATAACCCAACTATTCGAGATTACCAGGCAAAAGAATGATTGTAGCAAATGGAGTAACTGGCAGAGAAGAATTGACTTAAGACTACTACATTTACAGGAAAATTTAACTGAATAGGCACCAGACCACCAAAACAAGAAAACTTTATATGCTGGGCAAGCTAATGGAAAAATACGAGAGGAAGTTTGGGATGAGGTTGGTCTACTATTACCTGTCACTGCTGATTGACACTGAAAACTTACCCATTAGAAATTTAGGCTTCTACCCTGATAGTAACTATGAGATAGCTATCTTTCTTGATCCTCACTTTCCAAAGAAGAGGCTACTAGTCCCTGATAAAGACTTTCCTAAACTTTAAAACTGTTGAGAATCTAGAGGAAAATTGACATCTCTACAGAACAGAGAAAATAGCAAATTTTCTAAAGAAAGCAGTCTAGGAAACAAAGATGGTTCAGTATCAGCTAAAGTTCAGTCAGACTACAGTCATGAAAGTAATCTTGGTCAGCAAAATACATCTGTCAGGTAGCAAAACTTCTCTCCTAATTTGAAAACAGATGGAAGAATTTCAACTAAACTCTATTTAATGGGAAATATCAATTTACATAGCAGAATAATAAATTGTTATTATATACTATAGAACAACAGAAGGAAGTAACGAAAAATCTGGCCACAGTTGTTATAACAGAGCAAAGCCGTATTCAACATGCAATGTGGTAAGCATGACAAGAAGTGGGCTGAGTCTCTAGACCTTGTTACATTGGTGATGACCATCCATAAAACTAGTGGTTTATGAACCGCTAGTCAACAATCATGGATAAAATATTTTATAATTTTAGCATTCTTCAATATTTTGGCAATTAGACCAGTGAATATGGGAGAGCAAACATGCTTACCTTGTAAAAGAAACTGCATTATAAACGAAAATCACCATAGCCAATGGGGGAAGAAAAATGAAAACTGCCAGATTCATTGTTTTTGCTCTGGATATTGGTAATAAAATATTCATATCTATATGCTCTAAGGAGTTTGGCAGGACACATCTCAATTAGCATACCTCAATGCTTCTGTTTGATGAATACCAGATTAGAAATTTAAACAAGGTAATGGCAAAAGATCTTTCACAATCAACAAAGCCTGTCACTGCGAGCAAGATGACATTTCTTACTTTTTTCCCTATAAGCATGGGTTGCTTGGCAGCTCTCTAACAGGCTGCAACCTATCCCAAAGATAGGTATCCATGCCTCTTCCTAGTAAAAACTTAATTCTGGTTTTAACAGCTTTGTGCAATTTCATCCTGAGAGAAAAACGAAAACTTGTTTGGCACTCTACCTAAGTCGCTGCAGGTATTTAACAGTTTAGCTAAAAATAATTAAGCCAATTTGTTAATATGAAACTTAAACTCCCTCAGATAGAACACTGTGTTCACAGGATGAAAGAGATTGTCTAAGTGGAATGTTCTCCGGGGAGGCTTGGAGCCAGCCTCAGCATGAGGTGCTTTATTTTCTACTATAATTCTTCACACTTCTGCAGAATTGTTGGAAGCCTGTACCTCTGTGGGTCGTTTTGCTCATTCTCTCTGCTGTCACTGGTCCCTACTGGGACTACCTCTAGTCATTCCTAAGCATATACCCTACAGCTAGCTCAGAGCATTAGCAGAATGCACAGTGAACTGAATACAGTATGACAGATGCCTCTAGAAGGGACAAAGATGGTATAAACAGAAGACAATAAATGAGATACACTGCATTTGTCACCAACAAAGATAAAGCTGAGCCTAATTCTAAAGAACAGGCAGAGGAGGAAGGTCCATTCATTTATGTTAGTCCAACTTATCCTTTTGGAGTGTGTGAGTTAAACTGTCTAGCCTTCCTTAGAGAAAGATGTAGGTCAGTAAATGGAAAAGTACTGAGAATTCAAATAGTGCCTTAGTTAACTCATGACCCAACTTCCTGATTGATATTGCCACAAGTCTCAATAAGCCTCCAAGATGGGCAAACATGTGTACAAATATATTATATTTGAATTATATATACTTATATATACTTATCTTTTATGTTCAATGTATATTTATTGTCCATTTCTTCTTTTACACAGCCCATCTTATACACAAGTAGGATAGAAAGTAGACTGTGTCTTTTTTTTTTTCTCTCAGCACTGTGATACCATCTGCCTTGGAAGTGCTTAAGCCCAGTGCATGCTACCACAGTCTTAGTGAGTTCATAAATACTTCCATTCTGCAGTGTCTTTAAGATGCAATTTCCTGGTGTCATCCGTCCCTACTGTCTCTTCTACTCTTTTTGCCTCCTCTTCAGTAGAATCCCATAAGCCCTGATGGAAAGGATTTGAAGGGGACATCCTATTCAATACTGATTTTCCAAGTCTCTTAGTCTGTGCACATTGTTCATTTGTGGATATCTGTATTTGTTCCCATCTACTTCAGGAGGGAGCTTCACCAATGATGGTTTTGCAGAGCACTGATCTATAAGTACAGCAGCATGTTATCAGGAGCCATTTTATTACTATGCTCTTTTAGCATAAGTGTAATATTTGTTTTTTCTCTAGGTCCATATCCTATCTAGTCGTGTGTTTTTAGCCACCAAGTGTCATGCATGAGTTCCAGCTCATGGAGTAGTCCTTAAAACCAATCAGACAGTGGTTGGTTACTTTCACAACTTTGGCATGACTGTTACACCAGCCAATATCTTGCAGGCAGGTTACTGTTGTAAATCAAAAGGTTTATAGCTACACAATTAAAGATATATATATATATATATATATATATATATATATATATATGGGAAGTCTTTTGAAAAAATAAGGAGACTTGCCTGAGGTCCCAAATATTGCAAAAAATTAAGGAGTAATTATCAATTTTTAATACTGAAAATCTTGGCTTGGCTTTTGGTGCCAATTAACTATTGACAGGATCTCACAAATATTTGTGTTTATTTTCCCATAGAGAGATGATAATTGTCAGGATGCAAACAAAAGTTACACAGTTATCTTCACAAGGAAATGGAAAAAGAACAGCACGAGTTGTTATCAAAAATATAGTATCAGTCACAACTAATAATGAAATATTAAGCACCATTTGACAAAAGGAAAAAAATGGCTGTTAATTACAATAAAATGTTTGAATTCATCATTGATCAAATAAAGGTTAATGATGATTGAAATAATGATCATTCCGCAAAACATTAAATACTATATAACTCAACATCTTAAGGATTTTTAACATTAGCAATCAATTAGTGATAAAATACACATTTGGATAATATTTATAGGCACCAATTTAAATTATTTACAAACAAATAAATCACAGGGAGGATGATGCCTTCAAGAGTGCTCAACAAAATCTGTCAAGTCATTTGGAGTAGGGACTAGGCCTGTAGAGGGGGAAATGGGATGGGAAGGGGTTTGGGGGACATGGTAGGGAGGGAGAGAGGACAGAAGGGAGAGAAAGAGCAAAGGTGGGAAGAAAGAAGGTAAGGAGGGAGGGAGGGAAAGGTAACTGGGATTGGTATGTAAAATAAGAAAAAAATAAAAATAAATAAATTCATCTTTTACTTAAACATATCTCCTTTTTGGAGGTAGAGTTACAGAAAATATATCAGCCTGGTGGTACAGGGCTGTTTGAAACATTAAGGAGATTAAGGCAGAATAGTTGTAAGTTCAAGGCCACCCAGATCTGTAGAATGATTTCAAGACCAGTATGGGGACAATGATGAAATGAATAAATGTAAGGAGATAGCTAGAATATAGTTCAGTCGCATGCACAAGGTTGAGGGCTCATTACCCAATACTGCAGAAAGAGAGGAAAAAATACATTAAAATTTTACTTTGTGGTTTAGCCTTTATTAGTATGAGTATGTAAACACTATAATTTAAAAATTAAAATATGACTCAAAATATACAGTAAGCTAATAAACATTCACTCAATACTGTGTTTTGATATTTTAATATATGTACAGTAGTGGCCTAGCTCATTAAGATCTCAGTAGATATTTTTATTCATTGTATTTTTATTCCTCAAATTCTTTCAATTGAGTTCTTGAAAAGATGTAAAATAAATGAATAAAGAAAATAAAGTTTAGAAATTGCATTATTTCTTGTTTTAAAAGTAATGTATATTTAGTGAAATGTATTGAATTAGTAACAGGGCAGTGAATTAAGATGGACTGAGAATTAAATTGGATGAATGTAATGGAATACTAAATCCAAATTAAAGTCAGTTACAGTGGCTAACCTGCAGAGCTTTGGCATGACATAGCAGTACAGAGGGGCTACTGGGCTCTGTATCTCTTTCCTGCAGACCATGGTTCTTAAAAGGAGGTCACTGAACCAACGTAAAACACTATTGCATCATTCCCAATGCCCCCTCAAACCTCAGGAACTTTTGCATGCACTCACTGTTAGATGTGTGAGCTCATGACACAAGATAGAATAGCTCATAAAGGTTTTCTAAGATTCTGCATTTGAAAAATGGCAGTCTGTGGGAAATGGGATAGTCTCCAATCGTTGTTCTCGGCAATTCTAGTACTTTCTTTTACAGGTCCCAGGGCTCTTTTAAATATATGAATAGCTTTCAGTATCTGTTAGCAAGAAATATTACTATTTCTCTGTGTGAGGTATTTTCCATGTTAATGTTTTACATTGTTACATTAAATATTGAGTGGTAGCTAAATATGCAGCCAAATCTATCACTTACATTTTATCAATAGTCCATTTTTAATACATGAAGGGATTTTTATTTTATTATTATTTTTTTTCTTATTTTACATATCAATCCCAGTTCCCTCTCTCTCCCTCCCTCCCCTCACTCCTCCCCCTCTCCTTCCTCCATATGCCCCCTGACCACCCTCCCATCCCATTCTTCCCCCCACTCCACAAGGAGGGTGATGCCTTCCAAATACATGAAGGGATTCTGAACAAATCATTTGCCTATTTAAAGAACATTTACCCATCTGAGCAACATACTAATCAAAAACTTTGTCATAGCCAAGAAAGTCAACTATATGTACCTGTCACTTGAACTAGCAATGCCCATTACATCTCTTAGCATGAGGAAGCTATTATTCCATTATAGAATGTTAAGCCCTTCAAATTAAGTAGCCATGAACAGTCAATATTAATATTGTCAGCAGAATATCAATGATCTACTAAACACAATGATGTCTGCTTCATAACAACAAGAAAAATATCACTGTGAAAAAAATATTAACATTCCATCCAGAAGTTGGCTTAGGATCAACTTTTTTCCAACACATGTATTAAAGTTTACTTCAAGAATAACAGGCCAAAAATATTAAAAAAGGAGTATTTTCCTTCTTCTACAAAATATTATGAGCAGTTGTTGATATAAAATTTAATTCAGGCAAATCCTGAGTTTATATCTAATTAAAAGACCTTATTAGTCACTATCAGATTCCTATAGGTTTCTTCATAAGCCCAATACACATACGCGTGAATTTAGAATTTCCCCTTTGGCATTAAGTTGAAGTCAGTCATCAGATGCTTCAGCTTTTTGTTGTATTCCACTTGCCAGTCTGGGTTAATGGCAAATAGAAAAAATGTTTTTTTGTTTGTTTGTTTTTTGTATGAACTTTATGATTATCTTACATATAGTATTTAATTTACTAAATTACAATAAAGAGTCCATTAAAATAATGTTATCTCACATCTGAGAGCCAGAGGATCCAGCAGTAGCTTAGTCTTTGAGGCTGAGGTTTCAGCAGTTAGATGGGGTTCCACAGTAGCAGCAAAACTATGGAGAGACCTACAGACTAGTAATTGCTTACTCTAGGAGACTGTATACCTCTGTAGTCGCAGTCTGCTGTCTAAAATCTGTTAGTGTCCTGGAGAACCCTTGTGTTTAGTCAAAAGTGGAATCCTGGAAATTCGAGCTATAATATCAGGGAAAGAAACAGCAACAGCAACAACATGGTAAGGTAACATGGCTACATGAGAGATGGCCAGTCAAGCATCTTCCTTCTGTGGTGTCCTGATTTTGTCTGGGCCACTACTAGAAGGTGCTGACCATACATGGGCTTGGTCTTACTATAAAGTAATGCCATCAGGGCAAGGCTTCAGGTGAGACTTATGACTGAGATAATTCTAATTAGTGGCAAATTGGAATTATAACCAAGAATGAGAGTATTTGAACTCTTCAAGACAAACAATGGGGAGGAAAATGTGTGAAAGATTGGTGAGGTGAGTCCCTTTCACTGGCAAACTCACAATGACCAATGACAGAAGTAGTGGAACATAGTGTTTGTGTAGCACCTGTCAGACTAGGGATTTTCTCAGCATTTTCTGGGACTTGATAGTTTTAGAACGTGCAAGAGATTTTTTTCTCCGGGAAAGGAGCCCCTTAGCTTTTCTCAGAAGACAAAGTGGGTCCTCTATAGGAAAGTATTAGAAAACTAAAATGAAAAGCTAGTACAAAAAACATTCAAAACTACTTTGGAAAACAGAAAACTTAGATACAATCCATAGAGGGAATGTACATGATTTTAGATGATGTGAGTTCTTCTTTTGTAGGTATTTTATGTAAAGATTAAAATTCATTGGTGTTCAAAAAAACCAATGACATTTGCAGCTAGCAGAGCTCCATTCAATTATATCAGAATAATTCTAATCTTACTCAGAATAGTATATTCAAATATATCTTGGAAATTTGATCAGGGCACAAAACTTCTTCAAACCCCTGGGACTGGGACTATAATCTTGATCATTTGACTCTTCTCCTGTTGGGTTCTTTCTCATGTGAATCATAACTTGTTTTCTACCTCAGAATCAACTTAGTGTGGTAATCTCCCGTATATCTACATTTTATTGTTCTCATGACAATAATCACTTTTTGATGTTATTTTGTCCAGTGATTGAAGAGTTTATGGTTTATCTTATTTATCCCCTTATTTAATTGTGTACAATATTTAAAGTCAGCAGTAAAACCATAACATGCAAAACAGAAGAGAGCATATACTAGATATTATGTGAGTCAGTGTGATGGTTATCTAAAATTTTCAACTAGACACAGTTTTGAGTCACTACATAATACCAATGAAAGATTGTGTAGATTAAGATGGCTTGTGGACATGTCCATTGGAGAATGTGTTGATGCTGTTAGTTTATGTACGAAAACCCAGACTATCGTGGGCAGCATCATTTTCTGGGCTTTGATCCTGGACTGTATAATTGCTGAGCACAAATACATGGGTGAACTCATTATTCTCTATGGTTAATTGTGGATAAGACTAGTTCCTTTAAGTCTTCAAATTCATGCCTTGACTTCCGTATGAAGGAAGTTCTATAATCTAGAATTAGGAGTCAAACTATCCATCTCTTCCATAATGTTGCATTTGTCAGATTATTTTATCACAATGAACAAAATGAAGCAAATACCATGAACATATTGAGTAAAATATATGACTAATATAAGGTGAGAACAAAATGAAGTGTGAAACCAGGAGAGTTCATCAAATACTAAGTAGATGTCAGTGTGAACTTTGCATCCCTGCCCAATGGCTATTTCAAACTCCATATTTTCCAGCATTTGAGGAGAAGAGAATGAATGGAGTTAGCAGGAAAAGGAATGGATACTCTGTGCTTTATAAATGTGATTAAATGAGCCAATCAAATATACATATTAATATGAATCAGCTTCTACTGTGTTCAAAGGTGAGTGAGTCCTAGTGAGCTTACATTTTCTTTGCTTATATTACAGAATATATGTGAAATTCAAATGAGAAATCAATGTAGAAATATAAAATGTAAGGGATTACATTTTCTTTCTGTAATAAAAGAAACAAAATATAAATTCTTCTGGAGTAGAAGGAAAAGCAATTTAAGATACTAATTAAATAGACTACCACTGGTATGTTTCCCATTACCATCTGGTTCCTCTCAGTCTATGAATTTAGTCTGGAAAACAGTAAAAAATACGTCTTTTGTTGATCTTCTGATAGATTATATCCTGGTGAAAACAGTGTTCTTTTTTAAATGTCACACATAATCATGCATATCCAGAGTAAATGAGCCAGTAAATGGGTTGACATTAATAATTACACTGACAGGCATGCAATTTCAAGTGTGGACTAATAACATGATTGATAATTTTCAGATAATTAAATTTAAAATTATAAAAGAACTTTAAACAAACGTGACTTGTAGTTTCTAATGTTTAATTAAGTACATGCCAAATGTATGATGATTTATTTCATTAGAAAATATTTTAAGTAGACATGCTAAGTAAAACAATTGCAGTGGGAATATTAGTATTGTAGGCATTAGATATCTTCATATATCAAAACAATAGTGCCATGTGTATAAGTACTTTACCACTATTTTTATTATTTTATTTACTTGTAGATTGTTTGAACCTCAATTTATACATTCTTTTCAGAATATTTACCAGTATGAATTTCAAAGCACATCAGCACAAAGAAATTTAGAAACTAAAAGGAAGAAATAAAGAGGGAGAGAAAGAAAACCATGCCCAGTAGAAGTGTGACAAGATATGACTCCTAAATATAAAATGATACTCTGGCTATGATCTGAGTACTGCATAAGGAAAGTAGGACAAAAGGAAACCTAAACAATTACAGGCTTTATTTAAAATTTACATAAGGTATTGAATCCTTAATTGTGACAAATGTATCATACTAGTAAAGTTAATCCTGGAACTAGATGACTGTGGGGCCCACATGAATTCTGTACTACCTTTGCAGTACTTAAAAGTTTGCAGTACTTAAAACTTAAAAGTTTTAAAATAAAGTATATATTAACATCATTAAAATAACTATCAGTTTCATATATATCACTATGCTCTATATTTACAAATAAAAAGATGGTTGCTTTCACGTGAGTAATGAGCATCAAAATCACATTGACTGTGACTAGCATATGCATATATGAGAATTTTCAAAACTAATTTAAAACTCTCAACATGAAAAAAAATATCCAGTATAAGGCATATGTGAAGACACTCTATATATCAAGCATCTCTCCAGAAGGTCTAGTGATTAACCTTGTGGTTATACATACCAACAGTTTTCCCCAAACTCTGGCCTGAGCTGGTTAATGGTGTAAATCTGATAAAGAATAATGATCCATTTTCTGGCAAAATCAAAAACAAGAGTAGGCTTGTGATCTGTGCAAAAGTCTTTCTGAGAAGTGTGACTACACAACAACAGATATTAGTTGACAATTTTTCAACAGGTGATTTCAAGCACAGCTGACTTTGCCATGAGTAAAATAAAAACTAGTGTACTCATGGGATACAGATGAAAAGAGAGATCAAGTGAAGTGACCCTAGATGCAAGAAGGAAAAAATTAAAAAAAAAAAAAATCAAGCTCATTATCCCTAGAAAAGACAATGAAAGAGAAAGAATGTAACTGAATAACAACCAAGTCTGCCTGAGCAAGAATTGCATGTGATGGGAATACTGATGTTTTCTTATGCATGGAACTCAGTAAGATCACCTATATTAAACTTACATCTTGGGTCACCTTTTCTCAGTTTATCCTTCTTCTCTAGGTGGAGTAGAATTCAGTGTTTATTCCTCCAGTTGAAAGAACTCTTCCAGCCTCATGCTTCAAGATTACTATGGCTGCTTGGCATTTCTATTGCTTCAACCCTCTAGTTAGCATAGTCTCTTACTTCTTTAGGAATCAATGTGACAGTTTGTCAATATTTCATAATATTCTTTAAGTCAAGTTCAAAGTGTAAATGTGTGACATTATGTTGGCTCAAAAACTAAATCACTACTAGAAGTGTTAGTGTAAACTTGGAATCCCAACATTCACAAGAGGCAGAATCATAGAATCAGCAGGTTGAAGCCACAAGGTTTATGGAGTGAAAACTGCTTTAAAAAAAAAAAAAAAACAACACCAAAATGTGCATAGTAGTAGGCTTCTTACACAGCATCCACAAGGTCCTGAAGTTGATCACTAAATCCTAAAAAATACATTTTCATTTATAATTTGCTCATAGAACATGGAAAAACCAACCTGATACCAACTTGGAAGCTTTATCTGTTCTGGCTGGTTTTCATAGTGCTAAAAGGCACTATGTATACAAATAGGGAAAAGTCAGCAGTAGTTTTACATAACAGTTGGAAAGAAGACCATTTATATTCCCTGCCATTTTCTCTCTCTGTACTGTACTGCCAGCTACTGTAGTGGTCAGTCTGGCAAGATATGCCTACAGGCACATTAGTAACACAACAGTTATTGAAGTAGCTAACCCATTTTTATTGAATTTGAGGCAGTTTTAACACTGTTAATGTAGCCCAGAATCTGTCCTAAGTAGGCCATAAGGTCTAAGTAGAATGTACTACTATTGAGCTGCTAAAATGACAAGAGTATTAAATGGATGCCTAATAAATTAGGGTTATACACACACCTTCATCAAAAAAAAAAAGCATTTCAAAAAGATGTTTGTTATAAGTCCTTCCCAATGCTGTGTCAGACTGAGACAAAAATATCCACATACAGGCTCATGTGTGTTATGGGAGAAAGAAAAGGAGAGACAGAATGGTTCCTGTCCTGTGGACAGAGGTATATCTAAAGAGATGAAACAGTAATGTTTCACGGGTGGCTTGATTGCCACCCAGGGCCATGATGATATCTGAGCCTGGGCTCCTTCCAGGACCCATGGCTAGATTCATGGTTCTGATGCAATCATGGACTATGTTGATAAACATGGCTCCTGATACCACCCAAGGCCCAGAGGGTAGCATTGTACAGAATTGGCTTTCCACCCTCACTGGCTCCAACACTAGGGACAAATGACAGAAGTATTCAGGAGATCAGACCCTGAACCTCACATGGTCATCACTTCAGAGCTGACCATGTTGGCAGAGGTGTGTGGATAAGCCAGTGACAAAGTTGTGAGTGTGGGAGAGCTGTCCCCATTACTTATCTGCCATGCAGTAGTGTGTCCCAGGAAGAGATGTCCCTACTTACCTCTCACACCTCACTGCCTGAGACAGACACGGGGACTAATTCTTCCACTCACCAGCTGTAGACCTCAGAAAGAGAATCCTACTCCTGGCCTGGGTGGCACAGTAGAGCTGACCCTGTTGGAAGATGTTTGGGTGAGCTGACTGTGGGGGTAAGAGTGGGATAGCCGTCCGTATCCCCTCGTCTACCATGTGGTGGTGAGTATAAGTGAAAGATGCCCTGCCTTGTTTCACCTGCCGCCAATGGTGGGCAAGGGAGCTGACTATGCTCTGTACCAGCTGCAACACTCAGGAAAGTGGACCATACACCTCACAGAAGAGCTGACCCTGAAGGTATAGGTGTAGGAAAGCCACCCCCGAGAATGTGAAAGCAGAAGATCGTCCCTGCCACTTGCTCATTCCTACAAGGGGTGAACTAGCCAGGGCAATGCTGGAGAACTCACTCTCATGGCAAAAAGAGTAGGGAGGGGACAAACAAATCATGGCTGGCTGACAAATCCTGCAACTACCCAGGCCCAGAACCAGAGTTATGAGTTGGTCCACTCCAACAATGATATGCCTAAGCAAGTGAAGAAGTCTGTCCTACAGATCCAATGCAGGCTCTCCATGACACAGGGCAACAAGATCTCCAAGAGGAGTCCCAATGAGGGGCTAGCGTTGATCTGTAACAGAAACCAGAGTCCTTGAACCTGATCAAAGACTTTGCAATAAACATTTGTAAGTAAATATACATGGATAAAATGGTTTACTGAATAACTCAGTGTTTCACACTACAGATTCCATAAAGAGAATTTTTTTCCGTTTCCTTTCTTTTTTCTTAAATTTTATTTTGCGCTTGGTGGGGGGGGGTTGCAAGTTATAATGGAATGGGAAATAAGTAGATCAAGATTTTTGATGTGAGAGACAGAGAGTAAATAAAAGTTTAAAAATTGATATTTGGAAGGGAGATGGTTGTGCATACCTTTAATCCCACAATTCAGGGAGGCAGAGGCATGTGAATCTCTATGAGTTTGGAACCAGCCTAGTCAATAGTGTGAGTTCCAGGAAAGCCAGAGCTACACAGAGAAACTGTCTCCAAAAACAAAAAAGAAAAAGAAAAGGAAAGGACAAAATAAGATATTTGTTAGCAGAGAACAACTAGTCAGCAATCAGAGAAGGTACTGCAGCATATTCAGCCTTAAATTGTACATCTATAAGACACATACACACTCACACTCACTCACACACACACACACACACACACACACACACACACTGGCTCATCAAAAAATAGAGGGTTGAAAGATGTTAAGAGCAAAATGCAGTAGATGACTATAGTAAAATAATGTTCGCTGAACACAGCATTGCATTTGTTTATATAAACTTAGAGCACTTATGACAACGCACACAAAATTTGCACAAGATCAAGTCAAACAAAATAACAGCACAGTACACACAGATGATCATGAGTCCCAGGTCTGTCCAAAGTGCTATGTTCAGCTGGTGGCCACTGAGAGGGAGCCGGTGTGTTTGAAGGATTCAGTTATAGAAATTTCCCATAATCTGTAGATGGCTCTGCACACAAGAACATAATGGCAGCATGGACAAGAAAGCATGGAAAAGAAATGAATAAGGCATGAAATTGGGAGGGAACAGTGAAGAGTAAGGGAAGAGAGGGAAGATAACCTTGGAAGGACTTTTCAAGACACCATGCATGTATGAAGTTTCACCAATAAAAAGAATAAATGCATTTCCTTTAGATGATAAATGCATCAAAACTGCTTCATAATTGATAATTTGAGTTTTAAATATTCCCAGTAAGAATAAGGAAAAAGAACTATTAAGTATGCAAACATATATCAAATCACAATAAGTAGGAATATATTAGTAAAAAAAATAAGCAATTGTATAGACTCCAGCCATGTGCTTTCTAGAAGACAAACTGGAAGAATAATGATACAACTGGAATGAAAAGAAAGATTCACTACTTGTAGGAAGAAATCTTAGTAGGAACATCTTCAAATACATTCTCTCAGCTTTCCTTAGCCAGCTGAACACTGATTTCCTTCAAATGGCAATTTGTCAAACTTAAAACTACATTTTCCAAGTTCCCTTGCAGTATGTGTAGCCAATGAAGCATAAACTGTAGCTCCAAGGAAATCTCTTTAATAGAAGTTCACTCAGTTGGAAGGAAGACCTGTTTTGTACTTCCTGCCATTTTTTTTCCTCTCTGATGCCTGGGATGTGGAAGTGAGATGAAGGCAAAAATTAAAGCAGCATACTCAAAAGGATATCAGGAGAAGAGATAAAGACATTGTTCTTCGGTAATCATGGGATGTCGTTTTAGCTCTGTATGGACTGGTTCCAGATTGCTTTTATGTCAGAATAAATAAATACGCGTGTGTGTGTGTGTGTGTGTGTGTGTGTGTGTGTGTGTGTGTGTCTGTGTCTGTGTGTGTGTGTTGTCTGTGTCTGTGTCTGTCTGTCTGTGTGTCTGTATGTGTGTATAAATAAAGATCCACCAGAGAGTTTACATGGTTTAGGGTAACATATAGCTATATAATAAGTCTTAAGTATTAGAAAGATAAAGTCATCCAAAAGTGCTGGGTGTGACTAAAAATGAGCAGATTATCTCACCCATCTATTGATGCCTAACACTTCACTTCAGGAGAAAGACTTGAACCATTATTATTTTCATCATTATTGTAGTCTCTCTCTGTGTGTCAATAAGCTAAAAAGCATACAGGGCTAACATGTGTAGTGTCTAAAAGCCAACATTTCAAAACAAAGATAAAAGTCACATGGGAAACTTTTATTCATGTGCTTTGCTGAGGCCAGTCTGATATTAGACCATAGATGTCTGCCAAAAAAGAAATATTTAGCTTCTCTACAAAGTCTCTTCTCATCAGTTAGGGCATTCTTTCGGCATGCAAGTCCAGAGCAATGTTATTGCTTTTATACTCTTGTCTCAGAATTCCCATAACATTACTACCCCACCAATCCTGCATGACAAACTCAACAACAGGAAATAGAGAACTACATCTCAAATGAGGTCTGTCAAATCACATTGTAGCCAGACTGTTAAAACATCAGAGATACTATCACTATCATCTTTCCTAAAATACATAGATAAATAGGGTTAAAATGGAGTCATGGTATACTTGACAGACAAGGAAGACATTTTTATTCAAATGTTTAGTTCTCATTTATCTATTTTAACATACATCAAGAGTTCTTGACAGTACCTAAAGGAAAGTTAACATGTCCACCATCAGCACAGGGAAGTTTAAAACAAAAAACAAAAAACCAAAAAAAAAAAAAAAAAAAAAACTCGTTACAAATTATTGGCCAGTCTAGAAAATAAGACAATGAAAATAAACCAGATCTGTATTGCACTAAATAAAACAATCTAAAAAATGTAAGGCTCTGTAATTTTAGGGAATGTGTATGTATGTATGTATGTATATTGGCCACAGGAAATCTCAAAGATCTATGTGAATCTATACAATGTAGATGTTGTACTTCAATCCAAAAATACATGTCTGAAAATAGAAGGCCAAAAGGGAATTAAAAGAAACTCAAGACTGTCCATTTGAAATACACTGATACATGAAAAGATTCATGGATCAAGAAAAATCCTTTACTTGAAATATCCCTTTACACAGAGAGAGTATATGTTGCTACGGCTGGTTTAATAAACAAACTAACTGGCCAATAGCTGAGCAAGATAAGGTTAGGTAGGCTAACCAAGATGAGAATTATAGGAAGAAGAAGGGCAGAGGGAAGATGCCAGCAGACAGAGAGGAGGTGGGTCATGAAGAAAAGTTGGGAGCCATGTGGCAAAGCATAGATAAGAAATATGGATTATTTTAAATGCAAGAGTTATTGAGTGAACATTTATAATTAATATGTAATTAATTATATTTATAACTATAATTAATAAAATCTGAGTGATTATTTGGGGGTGGCAGCCAGCACAGATAAACTTCACCTACACTTCACAGAAATACAGACATAAATGAATTGTTTCATTCAAAGTTTTGGGATCCATCAAAAGAGATTGAAAATTTGTAGTCCAAATAAGGGATTTTATCACAAAAGAAGAAAAACTAGTAATGAAGTGATTAAGTCATATAGAAGTTAATGGTTAATAAACCTAGATCAATGTTCATTCCATGAATATTATCAGATATAGAAAGTTATTGAAGATTAATCACTACAGAATGATGGCTCGACCTTTCTCCTTAAATAAATTTAAGAAAGGGTCAACACAATCTTTTCTTTTCCTGTTTTTGCTTCTTGCTGTTCTTTCCACGTTCCTTCCTTTTTTCTTTCTTTATTTTCCTTTCTTATTGCCATTTTTTGTGAAAACTTGTTCCATTAATTTTAAATTTTAATTTTAATAGGAATAAAAATTACCTCATTCATTCACATACTTCTTGAAGAAGAAAACAGATTTTTAAAAAGGTGAATTTACACTAATAAAAATTTATAAGAGCTGCATTTTAAAAATATCAGTGTTATCAGGCATAAGAAAGATGAATAAATCCAAAACTGAATATCACCATCAAATGTTGGGAAAAACTTTCAAGCTTTTGTTAGGTATATATCAAAAGGTTGTCATAAACAGACAAAGGACTCCCAAAAGAAGTAGGATTAAACCAATAATGTAATAAAAACGTTTAGATGTCTTGTGGTAGTTTCAGAAAAAGCTGAATAGTTTCTGAAGATAAGCAACTTTTATAGTAAACAAAATATAAAGTAAAACCACAATGAAATATATACCTTAATATGAGTAAATGAATATATACAGAGGCAGTAGATAATAGATAGACAGATGATTGATGGATGATAGATAGACAGATGATAGATATATAGATAGATTATAGCAGTTGCAGAATAGGAAACTTTAGAAATTATCATATAATGTTAATAAGCATAGAAATATATGCAGTTTATTTCAGAAAGAATTAAAAATCTAGTGCCTTAATAAAAGATCTATAGAACCTAAGAACAATTCAATCTACTTGCACATATGAGTAAATATATATGTATAGCTTTTTAAAATTAAATTAAATTCAAAATGATATAGAAAATAAAACATACAATCAAGTTATGAATGAATATTTATAACACAATTTTGTCTAGGAAGTAAAAAAGTACTTGCTAAAATCCAATGATAGGTCATTTCAGAAGAAATATATTTGATACACTCATGATTAAAATTTAAGAAATAATATCAGATCCACATTAATTATTGTCTGACATAGCGCCTCAAAATATATCAGGGAAGGGTCTGAAAGTGATTTTTAGCATTATTGGCAGTTGATATATTGATTTTCATTTTTATACATTATATGATTCTGATCTATCAATTATTTTATTATAAAAGGTATATTTACTCAAGTCATAAATAATTCTTTTCAAATAATTGTTTATATTCTTGCAGTTAGAAATACCCTCTTAATGAAACAATATAATAGGTACAAAACAAACTACTTCTTGCTGTACACTGTGTTACTGAATTTTAAATCAAGTTATGAGAATACAGAGCTAATAAAGATTGTGGTTAAAATATTATTTTCTAGTTCTCATAAATATGTAAGCCTTTTAAATGTTTCTCTTTTAGACCGATTCACTCTCATATGGCCCTGGGTGGCCTTGAATCCAGAGAGATATAGCTACCTCTGTCTCCTAAGTCCAGAATTAAAGGTGTGTGCCCCCACTGCCCTAAGTAGTGTGGCCCACTTTACCTTCTGATTCTTCAGGCAATTCTTATTAAATCATGAATAATATATCACCACATTATATGTTTATGCAAAATATAATATAATAAATAAATAATATATACACAAACTTATTTAAAGGATGGCAGTTTTAAAGGTGGTATAATATATATAAATATATTCTAAAATTGTGCATAGTTGTAATATTTTAAAAATGTGCCATTTTTTTCAGTTAACTATATCAGTACAACCATATTTAATATCTATGTAATAACCATCTATCTATCTATGAGTTTATTAAAGTCCTTATATTCTGGGAATGATAATATAATAAATTTTGTATGAAGCTACAAATATGCTATTGTCTTGAGGACATGGTTTTGCTATTTTTTTTGTTTTGTTTTGTTTTGTTTAAATTTGAAAAAAGCTTGTTTTACATGTCAATCCCAGTTCTCTCTCCCTCCCCTCCTCCCCTGCCCCCCACCCACCCCATATCAGATCCCCTTTCTGCTGCCCAGGGAGGGTGAGGCCTTCTATAGGGGAATCTTCAAAGTCTGTCATATCATTTGGAGCAGGGCTTACACCCTCCCGCATGTGTCTAGGCTGAGAGAGTATCCCTTTATGTGGAATGGGCTTCCAAAGTCCAATTGTATACTAGGCATAAATACTGATCCACCATTGGAAGCCCTATAGACTGCCCAGTTCTCCTAACAACCACATTCAGGGTGTCTGGGTGAGTCCTATGCTGGTTTCCCATGTATTGCTGTCTTTTAATGACAGAAAATGAAGGAATCATGTTTTCTTCCATTTATATTCATCTTTCTTTTTCATCTATAAGTCAGTAAGTATAATTGGTTCTGATAATGGAAATAAATGGCAAGATAAAAATTGAGTAAAGAATGCACAGTACTAGTTATTTTTGCATACTAGCCAATGGCAAAAATAAAACCTGGTACCTTAGAACTATAGTATATTATCTGCATTGGTTGAAACTGAAGGATGACTGTCAGAGCTGACATAACCAGGTCAGAGTGTTCTGGCAGACTCTTCCAAGCAATAACAAAGTCTTAGGATGATCAGGGCCATGTGTCCCTTTGAGTGGGGCAGAGGGCTGTGTCCCATAGCAAGTAGGATAAGACTCTGTCTAATTTTAAAGAATTGAAACTCTGAGGTAAACTTAGCAATACTTTATTTATTCATTTTATATTAAAATGTAAATATAGCTTGCCAAACTAATATATCTTGGATATTAAAAAATCTAGATGTTTCAAGGCCACTTGCAAGCCTCCAGTCTGAGCTTTGCAACTCATCTTCACTTATCAATTTAAGATTTTCTATGGTGGAGAAACCTATTTACATTTCATAAACTAGTGTTCAATAAATTACCATAGGAAGATAGTCTTCTTTATAATAATTATTAGTATATTATTGAAATAACATTTTGCTCTACTTAAGGAGCATGTAAGTTGTAGCCAGAGGTTCACAGAAAACTAAAAGCAGAGAGAAGTCTCTGCAAGTCAAACAAAATTTACTTCCTCTGAACCTCCCACTGTCAGTAGCAATAAGGAGTGAAAGAAACTAAGCGTTACTGAGAGCAAAGCTTTCAATTTACTGGGGCTGTTTAAATTAACTGAAAGTAAGTAGGAAATAATTCATGTACTTTAACAACTTGTTGAAATGAGATTGGATGTCACACATATATGAAATATGTGTGTATGCATATGCATGTATGTACATAAAATACATGCATGATACATGTTTTACCTTACACATAAATGCTTAACAGCACTGAAATAGCCCCAGCCTCATTACACCTTCATTTATTTTGTATTAAAGAACATTTTAAAAGAGCAAGATTTTTAAAGTCTACAGTTTAATTCATATGTAAAAATCATGAGCACACATGATGCTTGAGCAGGTATGGTGCTTCTGTAGATTGACTTCTATACAGGAAATCTACATGGTGGAAGAATAGAATAGATGTCAATTAGCTGTCTACACACACACACACACAAACACACACTGACTTCTATACCGGAAATCTACATGGTGGAAGAAAAGAATAGATATCAGCTAGCTGTCTACACATATGCACACACACACAGGGCCATGTACTTACACACTGGCAAGTTGCATTTAACGCTCGCTATGGTGTAATGCATAAATCCAAATTATAGACAAGAAAACCATTAATCCTCATAAAAAGGTAAATATTTAACAGTTTTCTTCTGTCCCACATTTCTAATAAAGGGGCAGGGAGTTGGACTATTTACAAACAAGCTAGAGTTTCACTAATGGAACAAGTTTCATCTAATTTTAGTATAAGTTAGGAAAATAGCACGAGATTGATATGTAAGATTAAAAAGTCAAAGCCTGCATTAGGGGTGCTATGGACAGGGAAAGCCTTGCAGAGGAACACTAGGTTTTCTGAAAGACAAAGGAAAAGGAAAATCTGTCTATGTGTTTCAGAGAGACAGAGCATTTCCAAGATACACTTATAGCAGAGTAAAGCACACAGACAGAGCTTGTTCAAAACGTGAGAAAGACACAAGGGTAATTAAAGAATCATTAGTTTAAAGAGGTAGGAAAGACAGACATGATGTTCCTACAAGGCTGTAGAAACAATCTGAATTTTGTTTGAAGTATAGTGAAATATTGTTCAGGTTTTAAATAGTTATCACAATCCAGTTTGCATTCTGCTGCAATTAGATGATGAGCTAGCAGAGATGAATATGAGAGATGAACTCTGCAGGCTGTTGCAGTGTTCCAGGGAAAAGTGGATGGCAGTCCTAAGTGAGGCTGTACAGAAACATGTCATAGAATCATTTGTGGGGATAAAGAAAAGATGCCTACTAGAGAAATTGACTGGGAAGTCCCGGGAATATGCCCTGGGTTGAAGGGAAGCAACTTTTGAGATGTTCTCTATCACTACCTGGCATCTTATGTGAAGTCATGCAGAGTAGATTCCCAGGTTTATCCAGAAAGTTTGTAGCTTGCTAAGGCTTCACAAAGGAAGAAACCATGGAAGACAGAAGTGAGTTTTACTAGATGATACAAAGAATATGCAAATAGAAAAGAAGCCTGGGTAGTGTATGATAGCGAGCTACGACAATATTGAATAAAAAACTTTCTATGCCCTCACAGGCAGAGGTCTTACATTTATGAAAGAAGACTCTTGCTTAACAGACTAGCAAAAGAACAGAACATACAAGTTTAAAAGCATAAAAAGATGTGGAAAAGACTAAGAAAAAAAATAAGCCAATGGCCAAGATGTTTTAAGGCCACTGAGTAATTTTTCCAGAAGTAAGCAAATGTTGGAAATTAGGTCTCTCTCGTGAATGTATACAGTAGTTTGATAATGATTGTCACTGTGAAAAGAGATAGCTAAGAAAGGGTTATAATAATAATTCTTATAAACATCAAGATAAGTGTGGACAAGCAGGCCTACCACTGTGATCACAAATGCTTATGCTTGCTTATGAAATGGCATCTCTCTAATGTTTATTTGTGCTCATGGGATGTTGCCAGATTTCTGAGAGGGCTCCATGTGGGATAATATCAGCTCTAAGTAGCAGTTCCTGTGGCTAGGCTTAAGGTCATGGCGTGCTCACTTGTGGCTCCTTAACAGATGTTCCTGGATGTTTGAAACCCCTAACCCATTGAGGATGTTCATGGTTGAATTCCCAAGATTAAAACCATCCCATCTTGCTCAGACATTTCTGTCTTCCCTTTATTCCACTGAGAGAAGGACATATCTAGAAATTTTCTCATTTTATTCATTATTTTAGAGTTTTGTGCATCAACTCTCCACTATTCCCCTCTTTAATTCCTCCCAGAACTCTGATCTGAATTTACCTCCCAACTTCATTATTGCCTACTTTCCATAGCCCACTGAGTCATATTAGTGCTGCCTATATGTGCATGAATGTAGGGCTACCCACTGGGGCATGGGTAACTTTCCTGAAGAAAGGTGACTCTTCTTCTGAGACTTTCTCACTTAAATTGCCCAAATATTCCCCAGGCACTGGCACTTAAGTTTGACTTACATAACAACAATCTTCAGAAGCATAAATCTAGAGTTCTTTTGAACAACTTTATACCACATTCAGGAGACTGATGTATTCATCTTGACAAAGATGTTCCTGAAAACAATCAGTATGCTTAATAAAAAAGCTCTTATTCAGAGAAGTCTACATATGAAGATATCAAGACAAATGAGATTTTGAAGCCTTCCATCTCTGACCCACATTTTTCAAATCATAGATACTTAACTTGCGTGCACCTAACTTGTGCTGCTTGAATCTTGTGCTTATTTTGACTTAATTAGATTAGTTTGTTTTGACTTCACCAAGCAGATTCTGAATCTTTCACCAAAAAGAAACATTACAAGTTCAATATTTTCATGGTAGGGCTAATTTTACCCCTGATGAGCCACATAGATATTAAAAACGAATGTTGTCTTTTCTTCAACACTCTACATGCATACAAAATATAGACAGTCAAGATGTAACCGTTTAGCATTTTCTTGAAACACTTAAAAATCTGCATCAGCAATGGAAAAGAATTCCCAACTCAGGTTGGAAGCAGGGGGCGGTTAAAGATGAAACTTCTCGAAAGATGTGAAAGAAAGAAATCAATGTTTGGAACTTCCTAAGCTCAATTTTAAAAACGTTTATATAAGAGTAGAGAAATGTGTCAATCAGGCCCAAGTGTCTATTTAAGGGTCTAGAAATGGTGAGAGTAAAGTTCTGAAAACACAGCAGTACCTGCTAGTGATAACTCTGACACCATCAGATTAAGCTCTGGCACTAGCCTTAGGGTCCTTGTTGACTTCATTATCTTCCTCTCACTGGAACTTGAACATGAAGGTCTACACTATGTGCTCTGTAGGTGTCAGCTAAAACATGAGCCCCATGACAGGAAATGATAAATTTGAGCAGCAAATTGTATGTGATCCCTGGTCCTTCTATTTGGTATCTTGTTGACAGGGATGGAGTTGGGGAGATTCTTTAACCGAGTAATATTTTCTGAGACCCAGTTTCAGTTATTTTAAGAGAACTATTTCTACACTGTGACCAAGATTTTCTAAAGGTCATCAAAGAGATTGCAAAAATAATTCCCACTTTAAAGTTATCATAGTTTTGTTTTGTACTTATTTTGTACCTACATCTTGTGATATTTTGTCAGTCTTTCCAAGAAAAATATTTTAAAAATATAAACAGAGCTGGTGACACTGAGTGTGGCAAAGAACCTGAAAAGCATGTGTCAAGTCCCTAGGGGGGTCAAATGCTCTTTGTCACACAAGGAAAGCAAACCAGCTGACAAGAGGTGGATTGCTCTTTTAATTCCAGTACTCAGAAGGGAGAGACATGAAAATTGATGAAGTTATAGTAAGTATGAAGTCAGAGTAGGTTATGAGTTCTGTGACAGCCTGGACCACAGAATATCTCAAGAAAAAAATAATGAAATTATAATTTTGTAAAGATTATCCAAATCAATCCAACTATCTCATTTAAATATTTATTCAAATAATTTTACACAGTATGTGATCTCAAAGATAATAAAGGAATACATTTTCTTTTGTAATAGAATTTATAACAAGCAATGTTTTATCTGAAAAATGCCTAAATGGTATTGTGTGGCATCTGAGTGCAAAATAATATCCATGTTTCTTGAGTTTGTTTCATTTTTTGCCTTAAGGGAAAATAATGCTATTTATTTATGTTCTTATACTTTAAATTTTGGGCCAAAACTTTTCACATCATACTGATGTGATAGTAACAATAATTTTTCCACAGAATCATACTCCTTGCCTATGAGAACACAATTATAACTGAAAGTACTAAGTTTTTATTTATATGGATTATTGTTAACATTCAGTGGTTGTCAGACAATATACTATTCACAGTCTTGTAGCAGTTACAGAAAAGAGAAGTGCAGCATCTTCAGGAAGCATACAAGTTATTATGAAAGAGAATGAAGCTGAGCACACAAGTAAAATAAAGTGCAATTAATGTGCTTAGTAATATACAAAGAAGGACAAATCACACATATGTAGATCTTGACACATGAAACTTGTGAGTAAATCAAGCAGATGCACAGATTCACAGCTAAGCACTGGGCTGAGCTCCAGAGTCCAGTCAAACAGAGGGAAGAGAGATAGTATGAGCAAAGGGGTCAAAATCAGGATGAGACTACCCACAGAAATGGGTGATCTGAACTAGTGGGAGCTCTCTGACTCTGGACTGACAGCAGGAGAACCTGCAAGACCAAACTAGGCCCTCTGAATGTGGTGACAGTTGTGTGGCTTGGGCAGTCTTTGGGGCCACTGGCAGTGTGTGGGATGAGGATTTATCCCTAGTGCTTGAAATTACTCTTTAGAGGTCATTCTGTTTGGAGGGATACCTTGTGCACCTTAGATATAGGGAGGAGGATCTTGGTCTTGCCTCACAGTGATGTACCAGACTTGTTGACTCCCCATGGGAAGGAAGCCTTGTATTCTCTGAGGAGTGGTTGGGGGAGGGGTGGGTAGGGAGATGGAGAAAGCAGGAGGAGGGGAGGGAGTGGGATCTGGGATTGGTATGTAAAATGAGAAAAGATTGTTTTAAAAAAATAGATAAATAAATAAAAATCAAACCACCCTTTCAAAAGGGACAAAACTCAAAGGCCTATTTCAGTGTGACAGTGTGGTATGTCAAGTCAAACTCCTTGATTTTTCTAATGCAAATCCCTTCTGTCATATTTAAATAATTTCACCTGATCTGTTCAAAATTAGGTCCATCCTTACCTTCCTTATAGCAATAGTGAATGAATGCAGTAAAAAGAAAGAAAGTGTCACTGGAAAGACTAAAGTTAAAATAAAAGAGAATCTCAGTTTCAAAAAAAAGGTTCATTATGTTACCATTTTATTTATCTGGCATAAATAATAAATTGTATTTTTCAAGAAGAAAGAGGGTGCAATCATCATTTCTTTGTGTTCTTTAAATAATAGATGAGACATTTATAAAATTGGACTCCAGCAATGAAATGTCTTTATGGTCTAATATCTAATATACACTCCCCCTGACAGCATGCTATCTGCAATCCAAGTGAAGTGTGCCTCAGAGCTGTGTGGCTCTGATAGACTGACAGCTGTGCCCTGTAGAGCAGGTTAAGTCTTGCAGGGCAGGAGTCCACATCTGAGCCAAAGCTCAACCTTGAAAGACAGCTTTGACAGCTTAGGAGCATGCCAGAGATCTCATTTGGAGGGGGTCCTTAGGATGATTCACTCCTGCAAAGCTGCATGTCATTAGGAGAACTGGGTAATTTTGTGGACTTTGTTTCCTGTCATCTCAAGTATTATTTATTGGGAGCAAATTAAATTTCTCAGTAGTTTCTGACTACTGAAATGGAAATGTTCATCAAGAACTGTTTTGCCTTTGGTTTGTCACTTACCCATGAGCTTAAAGTGTCATTTCCATTCACCATTAGTAATGCCACCTAATGACTCTTTTTCTGATAGTTACATCTAATTTTGCATGACGAAAAGTGTGTCTGACACTTAGTGGATTATTAGTGAATACATATTTAGCAAAATGACTAGGTATTCACAGGGATACCTTTAAAAACATGGGAAAGATGCCAAAACTATATTCATAAGTGTAAAAAAAAAGCTATTGGTGAAGGATCAGTTAAGGCAGATAATTAAAGTTTAACATATTTTTAAATGTAAAAGTTTTAAGCCAGATCCATCATCCCACTCTACTTTGTTCGGTGATGAAAACCAAACAAACAAAAAAATCTTTGCCTTGTCTCTCAGCACTCCATAGAAATGACAACAAACCCTTGCCACCAGACACAAACAAAAGGATTCAAAGATATATTAGTGAAACAGTGCCAAGTCAACTACTGTCTCTATCTGAAAACAGTAGATGACTAAGTATGAAATGAATTTTTGATATAAGGGCCATATCTTGCCCAAATAATTACTGTTTTAAAAGCAATGTCATTCTTGTGGAGGGTGGACAGATGAAATATTTAGCTCATGACAGTTTTATCACATTACATCTCTTTTGCAGTTCATATTTCTCCATTTGTTCTTTGCTTCGATAAAGCTCAACAGTAAAATGTTAAACAAGCTTCAAAGTTTAATTTCCACCTCACATGATATGTTTGACTGAAAAATGACATATTAGCAGTGCCCGGTTTCATTACTATAAATCACTGTGTTTGCTTTGAACTCATCCTCACAATTACCATGTAATACATATTTCTAGAACTTTCCATCATTTACATGTTCATGTCCTTACTTTTATGGTGTCTCACAGATCTTTGCTTAGTAAGAAACTCAAAGTATTCTTTAATACAATTAAATATTCAAAGAATTTACATTACCCACAAATTTGTTGCACGGTGTCAGGACATGAGGCTAACTGGCTGAGCTGGGTTATGATCAGGGCTGTGGTTGAAAAATCAGAATCAGAAAGGCAATGGAGACTTACAAGTGCATTATTAAATGTTACACAGGACTACATTGAATTTCTCCCTGACTTGGGAAAAGTTATAATCGTTTCTAATTTTCTTTTATGTGATATATGGCCATCTGAAATCAAGCAAACAGACATTTCTAAATGTCAAAGTATAAAGTATTTAATAAACAAAAGACACAGCCAGAAAGTCTGCTCTATTTTGGAAATATTCCCTGCACAATAAAGTTGACAAGGCAGCATGCCATTGTAGCATTAATTGCAGGCTTCAGAAGGAAGCATATTTCTCTGTAATTAAGACTCTCTGAATCCAAAGTATGATCTGCAACAAGATTCTCCTCTTTTATGGTAAATTGTTCTATAATAATGGAATCAAGTGACTGAAGTGATAGCTACTGGACAGTCTCTGCTTTGCAGAAGCAACTTCCCATTATAGTTGTTGTTCTAACTCTCCTTCCTCTCCTGCTACTTCAGCACCAGTGGTAATTGTCTTGTGTGAAAGGCAAGACTTGGAATTTCTTGCTAGGTGTTGCAGGGAAACTCTAAGTAGCACAAAGCATAGAACCATCAGAATCTCATCTCCTGTACAAATACTTCTGGGTAGTAATGATGCTCTCATTTTGAGAACAATAGCCACATGTGAAGCCAAAGGCTTCCAAACCTAAAAGTAAGAAAGACTTCCCAGAATATCAGAGTAAAGGAACCAGGACATCTTCATCTGCCACTGTTGCAGCAATATTCACAAGGTACACAATAGTCAGTATACTCACACACTGAAAAACAAAGAAATACACACTTCTTCCACCTAATATGTACATTGAGAACTAGGGATGTCACAGATACTCATGATTTGGGTTCATTTGAGTCTGAATGATGGTGGTAGAGCTCGCAGCACATAAACTGAAAAGACAGAAGTGGACATCATCTCTAACACCAAAGACAGTAAGATACACACTATTGAGGACTTTCATGATGTTGAGCTTTCTGCAGCTCTAGTTGTCAATATCTAAAACTGTATCAATGAAGCAAGTGAAATTTCCCTATTTCTCCTCACAAAGATTGCTAACAATGCTCCTTGGCCTACTGACTGCTATAATTCTGGAGATAATGAAATCTTTGTTCAAATATAGTTTGCCACAGCCACAGCTCAGCATCTTTATTCTGTTCCTGCTCACATCCATTCTAAACAGATTTTCTCCATATTCCCTGCATCAAACATTACACAATCCAGTATCTGCATTAGCAAAGTCTTTAATCTCAGTATTAACCCACATTTCTTAGCATTATGTATTGATAAATGGGGCTGAGGTGATTAGTGTGATCTTAAATTGCAAAGATTTATTCTACTATACCACCATCACTAAAATCTGACTCCCGGTCCCAAGAAAGCAGGTTACAGCTGTCAATTACTCAATAAGTCTCTGCTTCTATACAACTCCACACAACCTCTTTTTGCTTTGGATAATGTTGCTAGCTGTGATTAAAACCTTCTCACATGGGACCTGTTTCTAATATGTAATCACCTTTGTAGGAAAACAGACGCCCAAGTCCACAGTCCTATGTGAGAACTGCAGCAGAGGAGTGGGCACCAGTAGTTAACAAAGCTCTGCCTTTAAATAAGGACCAGTGAGTGAATATAGTAAGTCCTGATGAATTAATGTAGTCATCAGAAAGTGGGAGCCACTGAGAATGTCAGCAAACATTGGAATAATCATTTACTTTAGGATTACAAAGCAAGAGTAAATTACATCCCTGTAAATTGCCATTTCTTCTTGTTTCTTGAGTCATTTCCTTCCTTCCTGGCAGAATGAACCAGGTCTGGAAGGACTCTATGCCCAAATGAAACTTAGGGGAATGATTTCAAATATGGTTTTTCTATTCTGTGTATTACAAATGTGAAATCAGGAAGTGTGTTAACTTATACAAGGCTACCTAGCTTATTAGAGAAAAGTTACTTTGTCATTCATGTGATATTTCTGTAGAATTATCACATTATCAAGGTTATTTTTATACTATTTTTGTTGTATCTATATTATTGTCTTCCTTTTTTTATTATTTGTGCCATGCTCATTAATCAAAATTATCCATTCAATTTGGTAAGTCTATGACATCTGTTTCTTTATAGAGGCCATTGATGGGAGATGTCATTCTGTATATGTTTCTCATACTGGTTAATGAATAAAGCACTGTTGGCCAATAGGAAAGCAAGATAGGAGGGACTAGGAGACAAGGAGGAAAGAAGAAGTAGTAAGGAGGAGCCAAGATGGAGAGTCGGGAGAAAGCAGTATGCAGGCCGGCTCCCCGGTAAGAGAAATACATAGATCAGCAGAAATGGGTTAATATTTAAGGCAGAGCTAGCCGATAAGAAACAAGTAACTTGGCCAACAGAATTATATCTAATACAGAGTCTCAGTGTGTTATTTGGGGCTGGCGTGGCAGCGGGACCAGACCAGGCGGTGGGAAGAAAAACCGTACTCGTTAAAGGCCATGGTAATTTTTTCTAAATAATTTAAATTTTATTTTATGTGCATTTGTGTAAAAGTGTCAGATCCTTAGAACTGGAGTTACAGACAGTTGTGAGCTGCTTTGTGGGTACTAGGAATTGAACCCTGGTCCTCTCCGAAAGAAGCCAGTCTCTCCAACTGGGAAGCCATGGTATTTAAGGCATGACATGCACATAAAGGGAATGGTAATACTGATGCAGCCCAGCATGTTATTGTAGTTACTGTCTTTTGAACTTTTTGGAAGTAAGAAATCCTGCTCAGGTGTCATGAAAAATGCATCTGCCCTATGTCTTCTACTCTATTAGTTCCTAGTAAGTTACTGTGCATATATTAAATGTTCAATACTATTTTTATCCATAAAAGGCTGTCATTGAATTAAGCACCAAGGCTATTCAATGCTGTGTATTTTGGGTTTTGTTCTCATATCAGTTACTCAGATGCAATGCCCTGAAATTTACTGAAACTATCCTTAATTGCATTGCTACTTAAAATATGGCTCCTTATATTCTAAGGTGTTTTGTATTTTAATTAGTTTGAAAATTGATGTATATCAGAAGTATGTGTGCATGAGTGAATTGCTAAGCCACACAAAATGTAAAGTAATACTAATGTCTAATCTAGAGTCTTGTTCTGATTTGAAATAGTTTGTTAGTTTTGTAACATGGTCATATTAACTTTATTAATTTTTAGGGATGAGAATATTGAAAACAGTGACTAAAATGTGAATATCTAATTCAGAGCATTCTTAGAAGGAATGGTAAGTGTAATGTATGATACATGTTGAATACTGAGTATCATAGCTGAGCATATCTTGTGTTAGTCTCCCTTTGGGGGGGAAAAACTTTTCAAAATTCAATACAATATAGTTAAATTATATGTTGTTATTGTTATAAACTAAATAATTTTATATAATTATGGCTTTTACTATATGTGATAAATTCTGATATATTTTACCTTCTATTTGATTCTACATTTACTTATGTTATTTTATTTTACTATGATAAGCAAAATCCACTAACTTATTTTCATAATATGCTAAAAAAAATACCTTTGTTGATATGGAAAATAAACTGTTTTGATAATGAGGAATGCTGAAGAGATGTTTTTGGGCACTTGCTACATTGCAGATGCAGAGCTCAGAGAATAACTAACCCACAGAAATCATTTCTCACTCTCTACTTTGAGGGTCTTGGGATTCAAACTCAGGTTGTAAAGCTTGGTGGCTTATACTAGATGAGCCATCTTATTGGTTCCCTAGACTATTACTCTTTGAGGAAAAAAAGTCACTGTCTGGAAATCTGCAAAAATGTAGTGCAATTTTCTGAACAATTAATATTCATGAATTTTGTAGAAGAAAGAGTATCTCTCAAAGTTAAAAGAAATGGGATTTATTTTTCAAAAGTAAAACATGTAGTATGCAGGCTGAACAAGGCTGGATAGAAGCCTGAAAATAAGAATTGTCTTGGAAAACTCTAGATGGCTTTTTTTGTTAACATGATAGAGAATAGTTTGATATTTAAAATGAATCCCTTATTTGTACTTTAAGACTCGGCTGACTCCCAATACATTAACATTCTGCACAGTGCAAATGTGCTAATACAAAGCCATGTAAATGTGCAGGTCAAGGGGTTCATTTGGTTTCTCTGGGCATTAGCACAAAGATACTTGCTCCTTTCAATACAGTCTCTAATTCATTTAAGTATTACATTTTCAGCTCTCAATTAGGTTTTCAAATCTTAGTAATCTGATGAATTTCCTTGCCATCATGTCTCACTTTTAATAATTTAGTCCCTAACTGCATTCCTTGATTTTATGTGATGTTATCATGACCTACTCAGATCTTCTTAATATGCTTTTTATATTTATGTATGTAGAAAGTTTCACACGCTTGCCATCTTAACTATAGATGCTGCATGAATTAGGAGTATCCCTGAAAACCTTACTGCCAAAATAAGTATTTATGGATTATGGTCAATACTATGCATTTTATTTATTTGTGAATATTATAGCTCAAAGTTTTATCACATCTTACTCTGAATGAAGGTATTCAATGCTTCATATCTTTGGTAAATATTTTTAATGCAAATTTATATGTAAGCTATATTATTAATTGTGATTTTTTTCAATTAAAAAAAGTTTAAGAAAAACATTCCTGACATAAACTATTTTAAAAATTTTGCATTTTCTACAAACCTTTTATTCCTAGAACAGAAAATAAGATTAGGGGACTTATGGAAGATTTTTTTGTATATATAAAAATTGGAGGAAATTATACTACAAATGAAATTAATGTTGAAACAGTTGAATAATGTTTAGAAAAGTCATCAATAAACCATTCCCAATGGTTATACTGGATTGAATATTTTTGCTTCACCTTCTTGGATGACTAAAAGAAAACACTACGGATGACAAAGAAGTCCTAAATAACGGAAAGTTCTTCATACAACCAAAATAATCGGTGATTCTATCTATCTACTTATCATATATATATCTATTGAGACAGGATTTCTCTGTATAACAGCTGTAGCTGTTCAGAAACTAGCTCTTCAGACAGGATGGCCTTGAACTTACAGCAATCTGCCTGCCTCTGCCTCTCAAGTGCTAGGATTAGAGGTGTGTGCCAGCACCACCCAGCTTGGTGATAATTTTATACAAAAAAATATATTAATGGACAATAAAAACAACTTCTTATTCACCTGGAAATAACAAATATTGTGTGGTAAAATAATATACCAAAACATACACTTTATATTTACATTGAATTCTACTCTATATTCCCCATCCCATTATTTACTTTTTAGACACAAGAGGTTACTGTGTAACTGTAACTGGTCAGAAAATCACTACTTAGCCCAAGCTGTTTTCAAACTCATAGAGATCTTCCTGCTTCTGTCTCTTTGGTACTGGAATTAAAGGTGAGTATCACTGGGCCCTGCTGAATTCTGCTCTTTAAGGGCAATATCTTCCTCTGAGACTCAACCATTCCAAATAACAAAACAAAACAGGTTTCCCTCTAGATGAATAATCTGCATTACTTCCCTTACAGCTATAATATCTTGTATTTAACATAAATATAAGAGTAAAATGACTTTCAAGGTATAAAGGAGACAGGAAAGTCTAAAGATTCAGAACTTAAAGAATAGCAAGCCATCCAGTTTTCCCTGTTTGATGACTCTCTCTTGGAAATTCATGGTAGGGAGCTGCAACCTACAAGCCAGTCCATGGAGACAAAAATGGTCCAGAAAATGTCTGACCTTCGACAGGGCATGAAAGAGTTAACCTTTGCAGATTAGTAATACATATAATCCTTAACGCCTAATGGTTTGTCTTGATTCTTTTGTTTTATGACAACATACTTTCAGTAGAACTAGGACTTCTCATTGTGAATTTTAGTCCTTTCTTGGATTGCAGTCTTGTGAGGCTAGGCAACACAGCAAGCTGTGACACCCAATCACCCAGGTGGGCAGGCAATATTTTCCAAAGATTCAATCAATAAAATTCATAATATATTTAACCCTTTATCATACAAATAAATCTTTTGGCAGAGAATTTTTGCTCAATAGTGTCCTTAGGTATTTGGTGTAGATATTTAAGGAGTCTAAATTAAGCTGTTACCTTTGATTGGTTAGTTGTGAATATATTTTTGACATAAGACATTCTCAAGTTACATATTCGTTATCAAATCATCATTTCATCATCAGTGGAAGAAGGTTTGTGTATGAAAGAACTCCTTTTTCACGTGTTTTGATGATTATAACATAGTTGAAAGGGGGCTGATTTTCTGCATACCTTTAATCAAATAAAAACACACAGTATGTTTCAATTAGTTCCTAATGTGTGTTTGCTGAGCACCTATCTGTGCTTTCACTTACATTATTGAATTATGCAAATAAGTAGTTGATTTACTAGATAACATGTATTATTTAGAGATCTCTACAGATTATTATATCTAATAATTATATTGATCAGAAGAGCTAAATGAAGTTTAAGTTTACCTAGCTTTTTGCTTCACTACTTAAAGAACATTTTATTACTTGTCTTGACAAAACTTTGAGTTAACTGTTACTATTATCCATATATTATAAATGATAAAACTGATCTATGTCCAGATTACCAAGGACATAAGGACATTTTATTTACATACCAATGTTATGTCAACTATCTAGGTGTAGAGTTGTGTGATTTAGCCACTCCCACTTTTGTTGACTTAATACCAACCAATGCCCACCAATAAACATTATTCACCAGACAATCTGGAATTGTTTGGTTGCAGGTTTGGTTAATTCAGCTATGGAGAATATCAGACACATTCAGTTCTTAAGGCTAGTGTACATTAACAACTGCTTTTTCATATGGAAAAAAAAACTTTTAAAAGTTGGAAAGAGGCCCAAAATGGCTGAGAGTTTTCTAAAGGAAAGAACCATTCTAAAGGTTGTTCGTTGCTGGCTATGAGAGTAATTTAGCAGGGTGTTTGCTGTAACGGGAGACTGGAAATATGAACATTTTAATCTCTGTAAGCTACATCTTAGCAGAGACTGGCTCGAGTCAAGTATATTAGCTAAGATACTAGACACAATGCTATTAAAGAAAACACTCAAGATGCTGAAAGTGAGAAAGCCATACAAGTCATTCATTCACATTAGTAAAATAACAGCCAAAACTCTGAGAGAGTATTAGAAAGAAGAGATAACGTTTCTTGGGTGATTTATATAGGACATTGGAGCATGTTCATTGTCTAACTTTTCAGAGCTGATTATTTCAAAAAGAGTTGTGGGATTCTTCAGTAGGAGGCATTTGCACTTGCCCTCATCCATTCTCCTGGTATGCCTTGCAGACACCTTGTGTTTAGCTTACTGCCTTCAGTCCTTCTCCAAGCTCTTCTCATAGATAGCTAGCAATTAGGTTTGTCTCTCAGTTTGTGCCCTTACAAAATTTGCAGTTCAGTGCAGTTTTAGAAAAGAAAATTGTGTGGTAAGTCAATTATAAGAAAAGATGAGTGTGTTTGGAGGTTATCACACTATTTATAGACTTGTTCTTTCACATGACCCAGGTTTAGACCTAAGTCACACTTCTTCTGATAGCTCTCTCCTAAACACGCTTTGTGTAAGACCCATCTCTCATCCTATGAAAAAGATCTTATTTCAGTCTCTAAATAAAATTTTTGATGTTTTCTCCAGACACATTGGATTTCAGTCTCTTATGTTTTATACTGTTTGTACCATGTATCCCAAGCATTTTGCTCATAACCAAAAGTAGTTAGAGAATCAAATAATGAAAATATCCAAGTAAAATAGAAATCTATAAGCAAGTATGTTCAAAATTGTTTCATGTGTTCCAAATATATATCATGTACAACTTCCTTGTTGTCTGTCTAAATTCTGTATTAGTGATTTTTTTTTCAGGATAAGGAAGGTAATTACTGTTAAACTCATATTGTTGATAGAAGAATTATTTGTAACATAGCTTTAAAATAAAGTACAAATGAGACATAACATGACTTCTGTCCTTGTTCTAATGAAACACAAAGGCCCACACCAGATATTGCCATCTTAATATTAGAGTTCTCAGACTCCATAACAGCTTTTAGGCAATAGAAAGATGGCACCGAAAAGCGCATCCATAGATTTAAGGTCATATGTTGGGGATAGATGGACTGTTGGAGGTAGATACTATAGAAAGCACTGGTTTCAAAAGCAAAGGGGAGAAAAGAAATTTACCAAAGCCAGAACAAAAGGAGCAACTAGAGACCATTTCAAAGCACTCAGCAGAAACTTCTCAACAGTCCTGTGAGTGTGAGAAAGTGTGAACATTAAAAACACCCCCAGATTGGCCTCTGAATAATATACCCTCTGGTGGCAAGACAAATGACACATAGTTCAACATAGGAAATAAAATGCCACGGTGGTTCTGTTCTCAATAGAAGTCTTTGGGTCTCCTTCCTTCTGGGTAATCATTGGCCACTGGTTCACATGGGAGGAGGGAACAGAAGCCAGGAGCATGATTTAGAAAACTGTAAATACAATGGAAAAACTTCTGGAGTCAGCTGCAGTGAGATACTTCAACACTACTTCAGGATGAGGAGAATATATATTTACTGACAGTGGCTGGGATATCATATGGACAACAGAGGGGATCTGTGTTAAAGTTCACACTTAAGATAAGTCAGGGATCAAGGCTCACAAACACCTTTCAAATAGGTTCAGGCAAAGAGAAGGAGGCAAGGTCAGGTAAGAGAAGTCCTCCATCTTTCACCAAACTCAGAGAGCCGTCCAGGCATGGTAGACTGTATCCTTAGGCAGCAGAGCCGTCAATGACACAAAGACGTAGCATGGAAAGACTTTTTATCTGTGATCACTCATGTGACAACATAGAGATTAAAAATGTACCTGCACCCAGGAAATGACCACACAGAGAGAGACCTTTCTTCACAATCCACTTCTCTGTCATTCCTTGTTTGTTAGCTTTCTTCTTCCCTATTGTCCTTTTGTCTAAAAGTAAGATAAAAATACCCTTTCTCTTAGAGTACAAGTAAACCCTGGGTCTGGTGGTCATTCATTCATCAAACAACAATACAAATGAAGCACTATGAAAGTACAATTAGAACAATTGACAACTATGGAAAACTATAAAATACTACATTCATGAATCATGAAATAAAAGAATTGGGAGATGTGCAAACAACGGACACAGAAAATAAATTCAACAAAATCATAATATTAAAATTCAACCAAAGTAGAAGGAAGTGATTATCCAAATATAGGAACCCAAATTTGCTTTAAGTGTTACTGGGGTCTTCCCTAACCAATAATTTATAGGGTGGTAACCTATGCCTCATATTGAGACTTTCATTTAATAATCTATCTCTTCTAGAATCAGCATAATCTTTACTTTTGCTTTTAAATCACATTTTTAATTGGGTTACAAACATGGAATGCAAGATAATAAGTAAATGTTAATCAACTGAAGTGTGTAATGCAGATTTCACTGTAGCTTTTCATATTATTATGTTTGTTCAATTATGTAAGTTCAGAGAAATACTTATTCACATTTGTTGTCTTTCATGTAATTTATAATAAAAGGTAGTAGAAGCATATATATACTTTGAAAGAAAGGGAAGGGCAGAATACTAAATGTTAAAAGTTTAAATTTCTATTGGGCACATTGCTGGAGGAAATGAGGAAATAGGAGGAAGACTTAGTTAAAATGATGGTTGTTTTAGGAAGCCTTATAAAAATCCATCAGTTTTTATGCAATTAAAAATATATGGTAACTGTGTCCTTGACCTTACATACACTTCTCAGTTTTAGAAGATCCCATTTATTAATTGTTGATCTCAGTGTCTGTGCTACTGGAGTTGTTTATGAATGATCTCCCATACCAATTCCTCCAAGACTACCTTCCACTTTCTCTTCTGAAAGGTTCAGTTTGGCTGTATTTATGTTGAGGTCTTTGATCCATTTCGACTTAAGTTTGATGCATGTCAATATATAAGGATCTATCTGCAGCCTTCTGTATGTCAGCATCCAGTTATGCCAGCATTATTTGTTGAAGACGCTTTCTTTTTTTCCATTGTATAATTTTAGCTCCTTCGTCAAAGATCAGATGCTCGAAGGTATGTGGATTAATATCAAGGTTTTTGCTTATATGTTTATTTTTCTTTTATTCAATTACAACATGCTAGTTTTATTTTATCTTATACTTTATTAATTTCTGCTTAGAAGCCTATTTGTTTTCTAATTAGAGTAAGGAAGGAAGTGGATGATAATGGGAGGGGAATCGAGAAGAAACTGGGAGGAGTAAAGGGAGGGGGAATTGTAATCAGGGTGTATTATAAAAGAAAAGAATCTATTTTCAATAAAAGGGGTAAGATATCTAATGTTTGAAATGCCTAATGTATATTTTATAATAATGTTTATCAACATTAATGGTGCTTTATGATTTGAGTGAGATTATGATGAAAGGTCAATGTAGGCTGTGATGTTTTGAATGAAAATGAATTCCATAGGCTCATAGAGAGTGGCACTATTAGGAGGCATGTCCTTGGAGGAAGTCCTACACTGAGTGTGGGCTTTGAAGTTTAAAATGCTCAAGTTAGGCCCAGTGTCCTGCTCTAACTGATCTCTTCCAACCTGCTTTGGCTCTTACAATCTTTTTATCCCCTCTTCCATGGGATTCCCTGAACTGTGAGGGGAGGGATTTGATGGAAACCTTCCATTTAGTCACTCCCTCCTATAATGTGTGGATGTGGGTCTCTGTATTCGTTCTCATCTGCTGCTTGAAGAAGCCTTTCTGATGGTAACTGGATAAGGCACTGATCTAGTAGGATAGCAGAATATCATTAGGCATCATTTTACTGATTTATTTTTAGACTAGTGGTTTTTGGTTTTCCCTGAGCTAGGTCTCTGAGCTACGTAGTATCTGGTTCCTGGCTAGCAAAGTGGGGTCTTCCCCGGGTTCCTTCTACTGGAATAGGCCTTAGATCAAGTCAAATTTTGTTTGGCTACTCCACACGTCCTGTGCCATCACTGCTTGAGAATATTTTTACACACAGAACAGATTGTAGGTTTTTCTTTGGGTAGCCTGAGGAGTACCTTACCACACCAAAGAGACTAACATGTAGGAGTGAGAGTTCCACGTAGGCACCAACATGACTTCTCCATATTCAATGCGATGTGTCAGCAATGGGGGCCCCATTGTCAGTTTGTGGAGAGCAGTCTTTATCATTATTTCCATTTGACTTCTCAGATAGCCCTTATTATTACTGTCCCTCCCCAGATCCCATCCCCTTCTCCTTTAATCCTTCCATTTCATTCCCTCCCTATATTTCTATAGCGATATTTTCCACTCCCCATTCCTTGGACTATGCTTTCCTCCCCCTAGTCTCAGATTCTACACCTAACATCTCTGTTCATATGCATTTGAAGATGCTTATCAAAGGTTTAGGAGCTAACATCCACATATAAAAGAATGCATACAGTATGTATTCTGACTTTTAGCTTCATTCATTTACCCAATAATTGAATATTTTTAACAACTGAGTAATATTTCATTGTGTAGACGTTCGACATTTTCATTATCCATTCATTGATGTAATCTAGGCTGTTTTCAATTTCTGGCTATTTTGTGTAGAGCATCAATGAACATGGAGGATCAAGTGTCTCTGTAGTAGTACATAGACTCCATTGAATATATGCCTAAGAGTAATATAGCTGGATCTTGGGGTAGAAATATCCCCAGGATACTGGCAGAAGCCACTCATATGTTTGTAGTTGCTATATAATTTAGCCATTCCATCAACAATAGATAAGTATGATCCTTTCACCACATCATTCCCAGCATATGTCACTTGTTTTATTCATCATATATATATATATATATATATATATATATATATATATGTGTGTGTGTGTATACACATATATATCGTCATATATATACATATATTGATTTTATACATATGCATATATATCATATCATATCAAATTAAGCATACATTGAGAATATATATCAGTGTTAAAGTGCTTGTCTGGTATATATAAGATCCTGGATTTCATACCCAGGACTGGAAAAGAATAAAGTTGCAATGTATGTGTGTGTGTGTGTGTGTGTGTGTGTGTGTGTGTGTACTTTATATATAAAAAATAAGGGGAAAGAAAATGGGAAGGAAGAGAGGAGAACAGGGGAAGAAGGAGGGCAGGAGTGGGTGTTCCATGCTTTCAAAGAAAATTATAACAGTGTGATGTAAGGAGTACGGTTTTTCCACCCGCTGCCTGGTCTTGTCCTGCCACAGTACCAGCCACAATTAACACACAGAGACACTGTATTTGATGTAATTCTGTTGGCCCGTTACTAGTTTCTTATCGGCTAGCTCTGTCTTAATTATTAATCCATTTCTATGTATTTCCACGTGGTCTTACCAGCGAGAGGCGGCTGGCCATTCTGCCTTCTCCAGAGTCTCCATCTTGAACCTCCTTCCTACTTCCTATTTCCTCCTTGTCTCCTAGTCCCTCCTATCTTCCTTTCCTATTGGCCAACAGTGCTTTATTCATTAACCAGTATGGGAAATATATACAGAATGACATCTCCCATCAGTGAGATGCTATTTTTCTTCTCAGATATTATTTCTCATCTCTCACAAAATATTTTAAGCATTTAAGTCATGCTTAAAATGTTTTTTTTAGAAATTTGTAATATATATATATATATATGGTATATAACTATACCATTTTTATATAACTGTTAGAATATAGATATTGATAGATAGATTTAGAGAATATCCATTGATGTCTATGTAAAGTCAAAGCCTGATTTTTCCTCAACTAAATTGATCTGTTTGCCGACTTTGTCCTTTAATATCCTAGATTTAATTTTAATGTTTTATGAATTCCATTTCCCATTACTATCTCTTTTTCCTTCTCCTCTCCATTCCCCCTCCTCCTTTTTTCTCTTTTCCCTCCCACCCATCTCCACGCCCCTGTTGGCACCTGCATCTCTGGGGATTTTTTTTCTTAATTCTGCTCAGTGATATTCTATTCATAACAACCCCCACTGTTGTCTTCCAAAACAGTAGATGGGCTTCCTCAGCTGCTTACATGGTATTCTGACAATATTGTGTGTGCTGCAAGCAACTAGGGGGGCTTTATCTTCTTAGCCTCTTCTAATTATTCTGATTTGTAGTGGTTTTAAGTCAATTAAACAGAAGCAAACAGAGGATCAGCTCCAGCTTGTACCTTTTTTTCAAAGATTGATCTTTTCTTCTTCTGTTACAAGAATACTATTCATTTTATTCTTGGAATGTATCATCATTTAGTATTTCTATATTTAGTAATTTAGTATTTAACAACCTCACTGTACATAATCCCTCTTTACTCTAATAGTGTTTTAATTGCTATTTGAGAATTCATGTGAAGCTTTGATCAAGTAGGTTTTTCTAGAGTCACAGTCTTTTCCCTCTGTCATTGTCCCATTGTTTTTGCCTGTACCTATTTACTCAGAATACAGGACCTCAGACATGCTCCACATTCTCAATCACTAAGCTGCATCCTTAGCAATGGGTTTCATCCTTCAAATTAAGAAATCTTAATATGAGGAGATAGTAATGTAAGAGCTTCAAGATTGCATACAAGAAATGTAAGAGTAACTATATTTAAAGGGCAAAATAAATCCCATATATAATATTTTAGATATTGTTCACCCAAAATTAACATATAGCATATAGGTGCTATGGAAAATGACAAAATAGTTTGTCTTGAATTATTTTCTTGATTAAAGGTTTGCTATTGTTTTCTGTTCTTTATTTTGTATCACTACAATTATTGTAGATACAATAAGAGATAGTTCAAGGACCCCCCCCATATATGTACCACATAAATTAACCAAGCATTGCTATGGTTCAATGACTGGGGGGAAAGCAAATGGGAAAATAAAATGGCCGTGCACATATTTTTAATTCCTCAAAAGCATTGCAGTGATATTTTATGGCAATATAACTCTAGGCATAGAACATGTTCCTTTTAAATACCACACTTACAAATGGAGTCCAAATACAACTACAAATGATACTTACTCTTAAATTGAGTTACATATTGCTATAATTTTAACAGTATTTTTATTAACATAGTTTCATCTAACGATCGTCTTCAAATGTATTGCAGATAAAATTTCTAAAGGGAATATAATTTTAAATAGTGCTATTTACATCATATTTTCCTATCAAATTTGTTGTGACTTTTCATACTCTGAGAGTGTCCAGTGTCCATTTTCCCATAAGCAACCGCAAATACCACATTTAACCAACTGTAAATGAGACTACTACAGTTTCCAACAGAGATACATAGTGGGGAAAAGAAAAAGAAAAGCAAGGCACCTATCATAAAATATTGTATTAGTATCGGAGAATATAGCAAATTCATTAGCAAAGAAGAGGAAAAAGTGCTCTCTTTTAAGACATGTGAACAGTGTATCAGTAGTGTAGAGCTTAGGCACTGGAACTTTACTCTGAGGTATCCCACCATAGGACCTACGTGTTCAGAAACCAGGCTGCTAACCCTATGCCCAGGGTTCCTGGATTCATACCAAAAATTCCTGACTCCAAAGAAGCACATATTAATGCTTTTAAAAAGTTCTATGAAGAAGTGTGACTTCACTAGGCATGGTGGCACACTCCTTTAATCTCAGTACTCTAGAAGCAGAGGTTCTGACACCAGATATCGCGGTAAATAAGGATCAGGATAAACAAATAGGCTGAATAGATGTTTATTCAGGGAGAAATAACTTACAACCTAGACAGATGAACACCAAGAAATTTAACCCGATCCTCTCCTGTCCTAGTCACTCCAGAAAGAGAGCGCCTTTCCTGGCCCCCTCTGACCTCCTTCCACAGGTCACTCCGCCCATGGCTATACCCCCAATGGGCATGGTCAGTGTCTCTACTCCCTACACAGAGGTAGGCAGATCTGTGTAAATTCAAGGTCAGGTTGATATGCAAAGTAATATCCAGGACAGTTATGGCTACTATACAAAGAAACCCTGTCTTGAAAAACCAAAAATAAGGGGGGAGAGAGAGAGAGAGAGAGAGAGAGAGAGAGAGAGAGAGAGAGAGAGAGAGAATATATTAAAAAAAGAAGTTTGATTTGAGCTCCAGGAACACCAATCACCATGCATAATTAATTTATTACAAGATAAAAGTGGCATATAACACCTTTGTCCAGTAGTACCTATGTCCTCTCTTCTAACCTTCATAGCACTCTTTCTTCCCTCTGATATTTGCACTAATACCTCTTGTTTCACTGAACATTTCTTACAATAAATAGGTATTTTCACTCCTTAAAGATGTCACTAAACCTCAGACACTCATAAATGGAAGCTGCCAGCTACAAAGGCTGAATCCCTGCTCAGTGAAACATGTTTGTTTGTCCTCTTGGCCATGCTGAGGGCAGATCCAGATGTCCTGGCAGGTGTGAGTACTTGGCTGTATTTTAACAGGTATATCAAAAATTGTGAAATGAGTGCTGCTTCCAGTCCTGGCCAATGAAAACTCATATGTGTAGTTTTCTTAGGTGTTTTTTTCTTTATTGCTGGGTTCCTAGGTGACACCCTTAGGGAAGCCTTGAATATTACCCAAAAAGATGGTGGTATTGTAACAGAGATCACTTACCCAAGTTTTCATAACAATTTCATTTTAAGTCACTAAATTAAGGATACTTTTTTGCTATAACAGATTATTATACCCTAGTAGCTGGCCTATGTACTCACCCATACTACATCCCTTTACTGAGGACTAAGAGAAATGTTTTGCTAATTCTTTTACCATCTAGCATCTTTGAAAGTTTTACCATTTCATCTTAAGTAAAACTTCCTCTCTTCTTTATTTTTTATTTTCATGGTTTCATACTGAAATTTATTATTATAAAGAATATATTTTGCCTGAAGGTATTATTTTAACCATCCAATCCTCATTTATATGCCTCTGCCATGGTGTTGATGCTGAAGAGCCCACAATGGTTCATATGCAAAGTTCTGTCCCTCAGTCTGCTGAAATGTAAATCCTAGGCAATTGGGGCATATACCTCCATACCTCTGAAGGGTTCTCTCTCTCTCTCTCTCTCTCTCTCTCTCTCTCTCTCTCGTTCTCTCATTTTTTGCTCTCTATCTCTATCCTGTATCTCTAGGCTCCAGTATTAAGACATCATTATTTTTTAGCTACTAGCAGGTACATTCACTATTTGATATGCCCTTATCTATTCCAGTCCCCGAACTAACACTCACCAAGGCTGAGCCAAGCCATTTGGAATTTTAACTCCATACTGAATACACCTTCTTTCCTTGATAGAGAGTCTACTTCAAGGATTTTTCTGTATAACAAGATGAACAATATACCTCCTTTTAAGTATTTATTCTTTGTTGTATAGAGAGTCCATGTTATTTACATAATATTCCTGTGATCTACTGGCTTTCTTTCTGCTCCATTAACTGTCTAGTGTGAATTACAAGGTTCAGCACTTCCATAATCCTTTTCTCACTATTGGCAGTTACATTTGTCAATTGAACCTTCTCACAAGATTAGTGACACAAACCTGCAAGGATTGCTACCTTTATCAATTCAAGGTCTCTGGTGTCAATGAAGTCCTCAATGTGTTTAGAAATAATTCTAATAAAACTCAGCCCTACACGTGTACAGCAATTATTTTAAATCACCCATTATTTCCTAATTCAATGCCTCTGTCCCAGTCAGTGACATTGGTTTTGACAGATTTACATACTCTTAGTCTTGACTTTATCATTTCTCACTTGTGAACTACTCCTTATTTACTGACTATAACTTTGCATATTCATGACACAGGAGTTGCCTTTCTTGCTCTTGTTCTTTTTGTTTCTCGGATTATGATGAATTTTGAAGCTATTTCTTCCAATACTTAAAAGATTAGTGTTTCTCACGTCTTATATTTTATAGCTAATCCCCTCCCTATATTCTTTATAGTCAAAATACAGCCCTAGGGTTTTAATAATTATTACTAGTATACTTGCATCCCACATGTTTCTCCCAGAATTCAAAGATACTCCAAGCATAGTTACATGTGTGTATTTTGACATCATCAAAATAATCACTATACTGAATTATTCTCTTTCCCCAAAATATCTCTACTTCTCAGTCTTCATATCATTTTAATTCTTTTCTCTGAATATTTAAAAACTCATCAGATCTCTACTGTAATATATTGCCAAACATTAAGACATTTATTTCCTACATATATTTCAATCAATCAAACCTCTTCTCTGTACATCTCTGTCTCTCCTATAAGCTTTACACCTTTTCAAGGGTACATTTCTCCCTGAAAGACATTTCAGTCACTCCTAGAGATGTTACTTGGAATATGCCACCTTCTCTGCTCTCATTCAATGAGGAATGGGAGGAAGAATTTATAAATTTAATGGTTATGTTGTCTCCAGCAGCAGCTGATCTGAAAAGACTTCACTGCCATCTTCTCAATAAGATGTAGAACAAGCTGTCTTTGGGCTTAGAGCCAACACTGTAGGTTGTTTACTTTCCCTCCTCCTTTCCCATGAAAGCAGTTCTTCTAGCCACAGTCCAGGCATAAGTTATCCAGTTATTTGTTATCATTAGGGAGTACAGAGTGATGCTCATCAGATATCAAATGTGCAATATACTCAATCTTCTACCAACATACAAGAACATAAAAGTCTTGATCAGAGAGGTTTGTTGAAGGCATCCTACTTAGGACGGAGTACTCCTAAGTCTCTGAGAATCACTTTACCCACTTAACTATTCTGCTTCACAGTCCCTCCAAACTGGTGATATTGATACTTGTTGGAATTTCCAGCTAAGTTCTAGTTGAATGATTTTAAACCACTACTGAGCTCTTGCTTGATTCATTGTAGTGGTCATATATATATATATAGAAATGCATAATAATCACAAACTATCTTCTCACTCTTATCTATAAACAGTCACTTCTCATTCTCCTGTAACTTTATTCCACAAAGACCCACATTAGCCATATTATACCTTCTAACAGTTTTTTGTCTAAGTACTGTTTTATAAAATTCATGAATAATGAAAAGATTCTGAGGAAGTTGAAAGGAGGCTGTCAGACTAGAAATTAAAATTAAGTAAAATAAAAATCCTTAACGTGTAACAAATTCAGTCATTCTTCATGTAATACTTAGAAACAGGTAGCTAGAAATAACTGTTCTTAAACCAGCACTGAAAACTAATCTCTGTATTAGGCTCATAAGGACACTGATTTATGCTGGGAAATAAATTCTGCATATTTCATCTCTCTAGATTCTTCTAACCATGTCTTGACTAGGAATAAACTAAATAGTCAAACAGAAATTTTGACACTTGAACAACACAGGGTAGAACATTTGAAAAGCATCCAAATTCTAGCAAAGAAATAAAAAAAATAATAAAATGCAATTATCTTCATGAATCTATAAAACACATCTGAAGAATAGTTAGTTTTATTTGTGTACGGGCATAAACTGCTATCTTCACAAAACTATTATAATGGTTAAGATGTGTCAAAACTATACATTCTCTTATAGCCACGCATGATGTTATTCATAGCAGAGTTAAAGGTAAATTTAAAGGCATAATGTTGAATTGTTAATGTAAAACTTACTGCAGTGTTGCTGCCCTGGTGTCTTAATTTCACAGATATTTTCTGCTGTTGTTGTAGTCAGCTTAAGTATTGCCGGTATCTACTCAGAACATCATGTGGTGCTAACCGGCTCTGTGTAAACAGTTTGTCTCCTAAGCAAATTACATATTACAGTAGGAAATGATCTCTCCTAAGTTCCATGTATATGTTTGCATGCACATATGACATATGAAGCATAGGCACACAAACTTTTTATATTATCAGTAAGCCTAGTGGCCATAAGCAAGACACTTATATTTAAGTTTAAGGTGGTTAATGATTACACTAGTGTTTCATTTGCAATAACAGTAGACAATGAATCCCAGAGAAACTGTAGCCACCACACAGCACTACCATAATAGTAATCATTAGATATGTAGAGAGCCAAACTGTTCAGTGAGCTCCAGTCATATTCATCACAGCCTAAGAAACTATGTCAGATCCACCTCAGGACTCCAGTCCCTGACAACAAAGTCTGAATGTTAATTCCAGTACCGTTGAAAGCAGCATGGACAGCTTAAGCAAAAGCGAATGAAGTGTGTAAATTTTAGAAAGAATGCCATTAAGAAAACCAAATACTATTATTCTGCTAAATGAACTTAGTAATAAAATGACTAAAATGACTCTTAATGATGTTATGATATATCCACAGATCAGGCTCATGGAGCTACCATCATAGAAGCCTCCTGCAGCAGGCGAGAAGTAATACAGAGACCCACAGCTGGATAATGTACAGAAGATCAGAAACCCGTGAACACCCAGTCTTAAATTTAATGTCTACATCAAATGTCTCCCTTCAAAGCTCAAGGAGTTCTTAGAAAGGGGGCAGAAAGACTTTAAGAGCCAAACTTGATGGATGACACTAAGAAAAGAGTTCCTTCTAGACAAAATATAGACTTTGACAGCATGCACAGATACTACATACAGAGATTCAAGCAAGATGGGTCCCATTGCTGAGAACTGGAAGTGAAAAGGCACTTCCCTTCCTAACCAAGAAGCTATGCCTATTTGACACTTGCAAAAAATTTAGTTTTCAACCATGTAGTTGCAATGGGTATATAAATTGTACAAAGTGTAGACCTGTGCTCAGCAGTAGATGACCAACACAAAATGAACTCAATAATATTTTTGTAAGCTTCTTTTCTCATATTGTGCTGTGTGGGAATTGTTTTTGTCTACTGATATTTACATATTAAGGTTGCTGATTTTGTGGTTTTGGTGGTTCTCTCTTTCTCTTTCTCCTTTCTCTCTCTCTCTCTCTCTCTCTCTCTCTCTCTCTCTCTCTCTCTCTCTCTCTCTGTGTGTGTGTGTGTGTGTGTGTGTGTGTGTGTGTGCGTGTATGTTGTGCTTTCTGTTTTGTTTTTAGGTTTTTTATATATTGTGTCTTTATGTAATTAGGGTTGGGTCTCAGGGTAACCAAGGCCTCTAAAAACATTAGGGAATCTTTCTTCTGTTTTAATTTTGTGTAGCAATTTGTGGCACATTGAAGATACTTATTCCTTGGAAGTATTGTAGAATTCTATACTAAAATAATCTTGCCAAAGGATTTTTCTGTTAATAATTTTATAGCCTTTTAATAACTCCTTTTATTTTATTATGACTTGTAGGTCTGTTTAAATTGTTTATCTGACATTGATTTAACTTTGGAAAGTGGTATGTATTGATAAAATTATCCCTTTCTTTCATACATTCCAATTTGGTGGAGTACAGCCTTAGGGTTGAATGGATTTCATTGGTTTCTGTTTTTATGTCAACTTTTCATCCTTAATTTTGTTAATTTGGATTTTTCTATATCTGCCCTTTAGTTAATTTTCACAAGTGCTTGTCAATCTTTGTTTTCTCTCAAGGGCTAATCAATCTTGGAAGTTTATCCCAGCTCATTGATTGGTAGTATTAATGTTGTAAACATGACCATCCTACCAAAAGCAATCTAATGATTCAACACAATCACTATCAAAATTCAAAGACAATTTTCACAAAGATTTTGAAAGGAAAATCTTTAGCTTCATATGGAAACACAAAAGAAACACGGATAGCTTAAACAATTCCAAATAATGAAAGAACTGTTAGAAATACCATCATCCCTAATTTCCAGTCATTCTACAGAGATATAGATATAAAAGCAGCATGGTATTGTTACAAAAACAGAAAAGTCAATCAGCAGAATCAAAGATCCAGACATAAATCCACACACCCAGAGAAACATTGTTTTCCTAAATCAGGCAGAAATACACACTAGAAAAGAAAGAGGGTATCTTTAATAAATGGTCCTGGTCAAAAAAGAATGGCTGCATGTAGAAGAATCCAAGCAGATGCATACCTATCATCCTGCACAAAATCAACTTCAAATGGATAATGACTTTAACATAAAATGAAATATACTGAATTTGATAGAATTGGAAGCAAGAAATACCCTTGAATTCATTTTCACAGTAAAAAACATTCTGAACAGGATACAGAACAGGCATTAGAACAACAATTAATAAAATTGGACCTCATGAAACTGAAAAAGAATTCTGTAGCGAAAATGGGCACTATTAACTGGACAAAGGGGCAATGTACAAAATAAGAAGGGGATTTTACCAGCTATACATCTTACAGAGGGCTAGTACCTAAAATATATAAATATCTCAAAAACTAGACATCAACAAAGCTAATGACCCAATTAAAATAGGGGTATACATCAAACATATAATTCTCAAAAGAGGAAACCCAAAACACTTAAAGAAATGTTCAAAATCCTTAGTTGTCAGGGAAATGCAAATGAAAACTACTTGGAGCTTTCATCTTACATCTGTCAGAATGTCTAAAATCAATGGCAATAGTAACAGATCATCCTGGCAAGGATGTGCAGAAAGGGAAAGCTCATCTCTTCCTGGTTGAGCTGCAAACTTGTAGAACGACTATTGAAATGAGTGTGGAATTTCTTCAGGAAGATGGGAATTGATCTACCTCAAGAACCATCTATATCAGTCTTGGGCATATACCTAAAGGAAGCTTCATACAACCAGAGTGAAGCTTGTTGAACCATAGTCATTGCTGCTCTCTTCATAATAGTCAGGAATTGAAAAAAAATGTGGATGTCCTTCAACAAAATAAAGTAAATGTGATAAGTATATTTATACAATGGAATATTACACAGCCGTTAAAAAAATAAAATTTTCAGACTAATTGTTGGAACTAGAAAAACAATCATCTTAATTGATGTGACCAAAGACAAATATGATATGTGTTCACGTATATGTATATTTTAGCTCTTAATTCAATAGTAATCAGGTACCATTTGAAGAATCATAGACATTGTTTAAAAAGAACAATGCATTAATGCATTTCAACAACAGATTGAATTTTAAAAAAGATAGGTTCAGGAATTTTTGCTTTTACAGACAGTTGATGTGAAGTTTGATGTCTAAGGATGAAATAGTAAGATGATTATACAGTCTCTAATAGAACTCCAGCTGAATTCATTAATTAGCTCCAGATTCTAACCATGATGAATTATATCCAGGGTATAGATTCCTCTGTGCGACAGCAGTATAAACACTAAATTAATGATACTAGGAGAAAGTATGAGGCGTATGATTACTGGCAATGCTATCCCAACAATAGGGTGCTTACCAAGGGCAAGATTCCAGATAACATTGACAGAAACTATGGATGATTACCACATTACCCAATACTTCTGTACAAAGAAGCAAGATAGAGGGGTTGTAACAAGGATGTAGAAGAACAGACAGGAAAAAACATGATGGAGCCTTTTTCTACTACTTTTCAGAGGTGTATCTTGTCAAAGACCATGTACAGAGGAAAGACATAAAAAAAATGGAAAAATGAAAATGAAGGCAAGACCCAAGGTTGTCAGCCAACTCAGTGACCATACCATAACATTGTCAATTACAAATGTGTATGACCAGGAGAACATAAACCACAAGGTGGCAGAGAAAACAGAAGACATCCCACCAAGTGAGAAATTATTTCTCCAGGAAGGCAGGGTGACTAAGTGTCAACTTACTGTCTCTATTATTGTCAGACCACCGAACTAGAAGGAATGAATATGAAATCCCAGTTACAATAAATAAACCAAAGTTTGGAGAAAAAAATCTCATGTATTTGATTTTTATTCACTGAGAAGTTAACTAGAATTGTCTGTATTAAGTATGGAGTCAATATTATTTTGATTAAATGATGTCTCCTATTGCAAAGACAATTGTATTTTTAGTTTTTAAATCATTTTCTCAATACACCATTAAATAATTTAAAGTGTTTTATAGTTTTATATGTGGTTATTAAAATTTTAAGAACAGTTTTATTTTAAAATTATTTTTTTCAAAACATGCTCAATTATATGTTAAAACAATATTTAATATTGTATTTTAAGTGTTATATGATGTCTTTTTCCTTTCCAGGGTAAGCTGGCAACTCTACCTCCATAGCTGGATAAAGCTCAACTCTACTTGACTGAGTTTTACTCTCTGATCCTTAAATTTTTTACTTTAAACACAAGAATCTTTATTGAACACTCACAATAATAGCCAGGGTTCTGTTGCTCTGTTTTTGTTTACAATGTTATCATTTTTATACTTGTAACTCTTTGAATTTGTTTTATCCTAGTTTATAACTTTTTGTCATATTCTTTCTCATATCTAAAATACTGAAAAATCAGATAAGTCAATGTCTGTCTAATTTCATGCTGAAATACCTCTTCTCCATCAGGAGTCTGACCATTTGTTCCAAATAGAGAATGACTTCACTCTTGGCAACTCAGCTTCAATAGGTCTTGCATGTCATAATTAAAATATTTTTCTACTGTGTGGAGTTTCATTAGTCCTACACCAGTCTACAAAAAAAGAAATCTACTGCCGTCTGCCACCTGGGTGAAACCCAAGTCCAGTGAAAAACCTGATCCCATTTCTGACACCAGATATAGTGATTTAATAAGGATCAGGATAAACATATTCCCTGTTTATTCAAGGAGGACAACCTTACAACCTAGGCAGATGAACACCAGCAGGTTCCACTCGATGCTCTCCTCTCCATGTCCTGCCAGAAAGAGAGCTCTCCCAGGCTCCTCCTCAGGCCTAGTTCTCCAGGTCACTTCCATCCCTGGCTCCACCCCCAATGGGAGAGTGCTCAGTCCCACAGAAGTAGACAAAGTGACTATCTCACTACATTTCTTTCTTTCTTTCTTCTTTTTCCTCTTCTTCTTCTCCTCCTCCTCCTTCTTTTGTATAAAAATTGAAATAAAAAAGAGGGTGGAAATATAATAAAGAAATGAAACAGGTGAGAGAGAGTGATGGAAAGAATATAAGTTACTATGGTCATTGTGCAGTTGGGCTTTTCGTACAAAAAAATGATCTGTTCTTTAGCATATTTCTAATGCTCTATATTATAAAATGAGTCATTGTTTCTATTCTGTGACTGAAATTATAAAAATGAATAAACATACTCAAACATTCATTTTAGTTTTCTTGCTTGTAAAGTTTTGAATTCAAAGAAAGATGATGATTATCCTATATACCTAGATCTTGGGTTCCATAGATGTCAAATGTTATATAAATACAAGAAATGTGCCTGTTGTCTCACAGGATAGAATATGCTAAAGTAACTGGATGAAGGTGTTGGTGAAATACTCTGACATGGAATAGAAAGTATGGGGAGCAAAATGATGTGCTGAATGAATGGACAGAGAACTGATAATGTGTGATCAATTCATTTTTATTTCTTTAACTGAAAAACTAGGCAAATGGTGGGAGAACAGAGGGTGAGGTGAAAGGTTTAAAGGTGCCATTCAATTTTACTACATCTGTAAGAATCCTAAATGGGAATGTTAAGTAGGTGATTGAAAGTATGACTCTTGATTAGGGATGGCAGGGAGAAAATGATTAATCAATAAAATACAGAACATTTTGTGAGCTAATGTCATGTGAGATCATCTGTGGCTCTGACTCCAACCCATCATGCCCATTGTACTCATATTATTATTCATTCTTAAGATGTCTTTTATTGCCATAAAATAATATTCACATAAAAAATGTTTCCTATAAACATAATTTTAAAATATCTACGTTTTAATAAATATAAAGAAATGAAAACTTAATTTATGATTCAATTAATCTTATAAAAACCAATTATTGAGGCAAAACTATACTAAATGTGCATTATTGTAAGTAACTTCCTACTTGATTAGTTATACCATGTTTCAACTGGACTGCATATTGTGGCTTACTCAACAGAGTGCTTTCTAACATGTATGGAACCCTTGAGTTGATCCTCAGCACTTAACCAATTAGCCAAATTAACCCAAAGTGATGGCAAGTACTGATAATCTTATCACTTGGATTATGGGGGCAACGGGATCCAAAAATCAAGATCATTCCAGGCTGCATAAAATATGGAGGGCAGTTTAGACCACATGAAACCTTGCAGCAAAATAAATTTTTAAAAATACCACATTTTCCTTTTTTTACCATTAAATAAGAACCCATAAGTAAAGTGTATCTGAACATATGCTAAAATCACCAAGAATGACATATTCATGTTGAATAATCTAGAAATTTTGAGATATTGATATTGGACTCTCAAAATCTTAGGGCAGCATCATCACTCGTAATATGTTTGCTTGTTTGTTTTTCATAAAATTTCAAAAACAAAGTAATGCATTATATTCTCTTTTACATAATAGCTGCATTCCTAGATTCCTAGTATGTACACTGTATATATTATTTCGGCACAGGGCCATTCATACCCCTACCCAATACCTAACACAATAACAGTCTACTTATATCTGTGTCTGTCTCTGTCCCCTTCCACCACATACCTTATTGTTTCCTTCTGAGAGACATACATGGTCACAGAAGTGAAAAGGGAAAAGATCTCCTAAGCAAATTAGGAGTGGTGGGGGAAGTTAGGAGAGAGAAAAGGGGAGAAGAAGAGGGGAGAAGAGTACATGGAGGAGCAGGAAGACTGAGCTGGGAAAAGAATAGAGGCGAGCAAGGAATGAGATAACATAATATAGGGAGCCATTATAGGTTTGAAGAGAAAACTGGCACTAGGGAAACCAGCATAGGACTGAAACAGAACCTCTGAATGTCGGTGTCCGTTAGGAGGCCTGGGCAATCTATGGGGCCTCTAATAGTACATCAGTATTTATCAATAGAATATGAATAAACTTTGGGAGCCCATTCCACATTGACCGATACTATCTCAACCCATACACACAGGGGAGGGCCTAGGCCCTGCTCCAAAAGATGTGGCATGATGGGAGATGTCATCCTGTAAATATGTTTCTTTTATTAGTTAATGAATAAATTACTGTTGACAAATAGGAAGGCAAGATAGGTGGGACTAGGAGACAATGAGGATTCTGGGAGATGTATTAGAGAGAAGTCAAGATGTAGGACATAAGAGAAGAGGTCCAGACCCTTTCTTTGGTAAGATAAGACCACGTGAAAACACTTAAATAGATAGAAATTAGTTAATAGCTAGGAGGGAGCCATTGAAGTTGTAGCCATTGACCAACACCTTTATAATTAGTAGAGCATCTCTGTGTGTTATTTGGGCGTGACCAGGCTGTGGGCCCAGGCTGGCAGGAAAGTGCTTATAACAAAATGGTGACTACAATGTGAGTACCAAAAAAGTCTACTTAAAACTTAACAAAAGCTTAAAAAGGGATGTTAGAAACAAAAGAACACAGCCAACCTAGGCTTCTTGGAAGCAGCAATTTTCTTGGGTGGGTTATTTTGCTAGAGGCAAGAAGAGACCCTTGCAGCTCCTTTAAGGGAGGTTTCCTGACTCAGTATACATGGCAACAAACCACAGGGCTCTTCAAAGAGGCCCTGCTAACAGCTGAGTGGTATGCACAACAGCTGGTAAAGGCAGTGACCACATCTTGAGGCAGCAGCAGGCTTCTTGATGGCAGCATATACAAATGAGATGAGCACAGCTCTCAGTGCTGGCAGTAAGCATACCCCTGCCATCGTGGATAGATGGCAACTAAAACAGCTGTGGCTTTCATTTTAGTAATGTTGATGTTTAGCAGATACCATGAAAAGATAAAGATTTACAATATAGACAGATGCAGATAAATAAAAACCTCCACAGGTTTATAGTGTGTTTAAAACTGTACATAGGCATGGACGAGAAAAGAAAAAACAGGATAAAGGGTTTTTTAAAAAAGAAAGAAAGATAGAAAGGAAGGAAGAAAGAAAGGAAGGCAGGAAGAGAGAGTAGCTGGGTGTGGTATCAAAAGCCTTTAATCCCAGCACTCCAGAGGCAGAGGCAAGCAGATCTCTGTGATTTCAAGGCCAGCCTGTTGAACAGACTGAATTCCAGGGCAGCCAAAGTTACACAAAGAAATTCAAACTCAAAAATTGAAAAATTAAAAGTAAGAGAAATAGATTAATAAAAAAGCTACCTTAAGAACAGAAGTACACAGATAGTCTGGATACTGTATGCTATTGTGTTGTCTCTGAATTGCTCAATTTCTTAAGGAAGAAGCAAAAACCACTAAAATATACTTGATTATCAATGCTACTGAATTAATCCAATTTATATATTTTAAAAATGCCTTGACTTCAAATTTAAGTCTATTGACAGGTTGCTGGGGAAAAGAAATTCTATTTTTGTTTCCACATAAAATAAAAAGCTATGGATTCCTTCCAGACTAACATGGTTTAATCAAACAAGACCCCCTTAAACAGTGTCCCAGATGATAAAACATTCAAAACAGCTGGGACAAGGCAGCCTTACAGACCACTATAGCCAGGATTTCTGCATCTTCTTAGGATCATCAAGACAGTGCCCCCTAACAGCAGGAAGCAGTTTGGAAATAACAATGCCCAATTTCCCAAATATTGTCTATAAATGTTTTGTTTTAATTTAAATTGAGTTGTTTATAAATAGTTAATGATCACAACCTATCTCTTTATAAAATAAAAAGGAGATAATGGTAGAGAAATGAATATTTTGTTTTGGAATGTATTTTCATTTATTGATACAAATGTAAGGTCCATTTTGTGATATATATATACTTCTCCTATTGTTTAGGTATTGTGTTTAGATAGCTCATTTAAAAATGTGATGTATACTTAAGTACAAATTATAGATAGTTCCCTATAACTATAACTATAACAGTTAATCCTTATAATTAGGTCTGTTAGGTTTTCTAGATATACAGAGATATATTTCAAATTAATAGGCATTTTTCAATGACATGCAGAATATGGCATTTAAAATGGTTTAGGGTTTTGATTAACTGAGGCATTGCACAATTGCTCCTGGTAACTCCAACTGCATCAAAAGGGAAGCTGGTCATCAAAGAAACTTGTTATAGAGTTTGCTTCCAATATGGCAAGACTAGCCATTTGGGCAAGATATTGCTTTTGTCTAGACTATTAAACTGTATGCTTTATAAAATAGAAATGCAGGACCCACAGGAAAGTAACTGCTGGTACAAGATGGGCATTACTACTGGGTACTTGCTTCATGGAAGAGTCTGCCAGACATTTTATAAGACACAGAAAAAAAATAACTAATAAACTGCCAATACAGGTGGGACAGGTTGAAATTTCCTACTTTGCTGAGAAGTGTGCCAGATACACAGTGGCCTATGGGCTGAAGATGGATGCACCAATTTACAGAAGAACTTTTGATGACTATATGTGTAACAAGTTGTCTCTGTTATTTCTTGAGTTTATATATTGTCCTTCCATGGTCTTTGATGGAGTTGAAGACAAATAGTTATGGTTAAAGTTTCCCTTAGTTAAGATTAAAGATAACTTACATATAAGATTTAAATCTCACAAAGATAGGATATACGATAAAATATTTTCTTTAATTCTTGATAATGGACTAAATATTGTTAACTATAGTTCTTCTTTGGTAACTTTTTTGTTATATATTTTAATATGTTAAATTTAAGGCCCTTCTTTTTATTTAGACAGAAAAGAGTAGATGATGGGCAATGCCATTCTGTAAATATGAATAAAGCACTGTTGGCAAATAGGAAGGCAAAATAGATGGGACTAGGAGACAAGGTGGATTCTGGGAGATGTATTAAAGAGAAGACAAGGTATAGGAAATGAGAGAAGAGGTCTGGACCCTCTCTCCAGTAAGATAAGACCATGTGGAAACACTTAGATTGATAGAAATGAGTTAATAGCTAAGAGAGAGCTAGCCAATCAGTTCTAGCCATTGGCCAACAGCTTTATAACTAATAGAGTCTCTGTGTGTTATTTTGGGGCTGATGTGGCTGTGGACCCAGGCTGGTGGGAATGTGCTTGTAACAGTGACAGACTTTGAAGAATCCCAAAGAAGGTCTTACCCTCCCTGAGGAGCAGAAAGGGGATGTGATACGGGGTTGAGGGAGTAAGGGAGGAGGGTACCAGGAGGAAACTGGGATTGACACGTACAAAAGCATTTTTCTAATTTTAAAAACAATTAAAAATTAAATTGACATTTCTGGTCTGCCTACTTAAAATTAATAGCAAATTTCTAGTAATGGGGAATCTATTTGAATTCTATGAATATTAATACTCAACTTTTTCATGTAGCCCTCTGTGCTCCAGCTATGTTCCAGTCTAGAGATACACAGGACAAAAATAACATGGGTTAGAATAAAAACAGTGAGGAAAAAAGGCCAATCACTGAGTCCTTCATCAAATATAGATTGAAAACTCATGGTGTTAAAGAAAGAAGTAACAAAGATCCATAATGGATGGAATACTACAACTAACACTAGGAATGGATTTTGGGAGCCCATGCCGCATAAGGGATACTTCCTCAGCCTAGACAAATGGGGGAGGGCCTAGGTCCTGCTCCACATGATATGACAGACTTTGAGGACTCCCCATAGAAGGCCTCACCCTCCCTAGGAAGCAGAAAAGGGGTGGGGTGAGGGAATGGGATTGATATGTAGAACAAGCTTGTTTCAAATTTAAATTTAATGTTTAGAACTCAGAAATGGATCCCTAGATGTTATCGTTGACTAAGAGAATAGATGAGGACAGAATGAACAAAATTTAAAGCTACTGGAATCTAGTTGTTAGAGACAGAGGACAAGAATTTGAGCATAGCACTCAGGCAAATTCTGATACATTTTGCTAGAAAAAAAAAATTGAAGCAATGGAATTTTATTTTAAAGCAGATAGTAAGTATCATCTCATATTTGTATACTTGTAATTAGATATCTTAGAAAACACTGAAGAGTTAGAAAGCAAAACGATAAGCCATTGAAACAAAGACGCTTTAAAGTTTGAAGTGACAATTCAGTTCATAAATTATATGCCACACAAGAATGAGGATGAGAGTTCATATCCTCAGAACCCATTTAAATGAGGTGGTTTTTTTTTTTTTACTCCATTTGTAAATTTGGAAGAGGTAAGGCAAAAACAAGAGATCTCCAGAGCAAGATAGCTGTTAAGATGAGCCACATCAACAAATTCTTGAATAAAATGAGAGACTTTGTCTCAAAGGATAAGATGAAGAGTGGTGTAGGAGAGTAGTTGAGTAAGACTTTTAGGGACAATCTATGGACTCCAAGACACATACACAGATACATATACTCCTCATACTTGGGTCCATGCACACATACACACATTTGAACATACATATATGCCCTCATACAACACATACACGGTTAAAACTAATGATTAATAAGTTATATTTACAGGCCATAGTATTAGGTGGTAGGTACTTAAACAGTGTGTCAAAGGAAGTGATGGGACCCTGGAAAAATAATATAGTTCAGCTAATATACAGCACTAAATAGATATGGACTTAAAAGATCGAGTATTGACCACCTCTGTGGGTATTCTCCTGATTTACAACAAAAAGGGGCTTAAATCAATACAATTTTGTTATCTTTAAGACTGCATTTCTGAAATCAAGATTTCAGTAGGATTTTGTTCAATTTGGAGGTTTTAGAGAAAATCATTATCAGTGTTTCCACCTGCTAGGAGTCAGTAGTGTCACTTGACACATGCAAGTTTGTCACTCCAATTCTATCTTCCATTTTGCTACATTTCCTTTGTGCTGTCATATCTCAATCTGATTCTAACACATGCAAAATTCCTGAAAGTATATTGTAGATGGACTATCAAGGGATAAGAAGGGAGTCAAAGGAGAAGTGCTCATTGAAAATCAAAAAGGAATATAAAAGAACAAATTCAGGAATTTATCATTAATAAACCATATGCTTTCTAGACATGATATCAAAAACCACTAACTGGCCTTTGTGTTAAAAGAAAAAGAGGTTCAGCTGAAGACATCCTGTGTGACCTAACTTGTACTCAAGTTACATTGTACTCAAGTACAATGAAAGAAAGGAAATAATTCTTATCAAGCTGCATTAGTCAAAATAATAATACATGTAACCCTTACAATATTTGCTAGAATTAGAATAAAGTTCACCGAGAAAGGCTTTTACTAGCCATTGTTTCCCATGAAGACTACATTAAACCTTTTTAGTATGCATGTTCACTCATAAATATTGCTGTATTTGTTCTCTTTGCTTTTTCTCAGTTCTGAAGTCTTTGTTTTGATAGTGATAAGGACTATAAACATCATCTAGAATTCCTGTGTCATTGTTCTTTACTTCAGCACTCATTGGCCTTTACCAAGTTGTACCTACTAGACTATATCATAATCCAGAGAGGTCTCTCATCTCAAGATACCAATCTTGATCTCATACATGCCTCGTCCCTTTTAGCACATAAATCAATAATACAGATTTCACAGATTAGGACAGTGACATTTTTGACTATCAATGTAACAAGTCTTTTCCTGTCCTGCCAGCCAGCTCCCAAATAATGACACGGAAACTTATTAATTATGAAGGTTTGGCCTATAGCTTATACTTGTTCCTAACTAGCTCTTATAACTTAAACTAACCTACTCATATTAAACTATGTTCTAACATATGGCATAACTTCTCATCTATCTTGTACCTCCCATTTCCTCTCTATGTTTCCTGGAATCCACTGCATGCCTAGATTCCTCCTCCTTTTATCTCCCCAGAAATCCCTAGTATACCTCCTGCCTAGCTATTGACCATTCAGCTTAATATTACAACAACCACAACAATAGATTTTCAAGCAATGTTGAAAACATATGAAGGCTTGTTAAAGGATTAAGAAGAAAAAGAAGACTTGAAAATGTCAATTCACTAAGTAGAAGTAGGAATTCACCGGGCCAGTTAGGTGTAACTGTTATAAGGACCACTTCAAATTACATCATTAATTAAGAACATTGACATTACCACAGTGACATATTCAGTCAGCATTATTAATCTTCTCAAATGCTGGTGACTAGTCAGAAGATAACCCAGGTTAATAGGTTAGGGTTTATTCAGTTTTAAACATCAGGGAAAAGGAAGCTGAAAAGAAAGAGCTAGAAGGTTCCACTAAACAGTTGGGAAAGGATAGTGTACTTGGAGATCTCAGTTGGAAGAAGAACTCAGAATGTATATGAAAAAATACCTTAATTATTAGACCTTAGAATATGACTGACCTTGAAGACAGTTTTAACATGATGATTAAGTTAAAATAAGGTCATTATGGTTAGGAACTAACCAAATAAAATTAGTATTCTTATAAGGATGTGGACACTGGTAATTACAGTATCGTATACACAGGAATAAGATATCTATCTGTCTAAGAAGGAGAAATCTAGGATAAAACCATCCTGAAGGAATCATGATCTCAGACATCTGTTCTACAGAATAGAGGGTGGGGGATGATGATGATTATTATTTTTAATAATAAGCAGCTTGTGATCTACTTTATAATAAATTTAACAAACTGACAGCGTGGGATTGAAAAGCCATGAAAGGATTTGATGAGTTGATTTAGGAACTAATTACAGTACACCCCACCCCCCTTGCACACACACACAGTATGTCTCAGGTAACAGTGAATGGCTTGGACAATTACCACTTTTTGTTTATTGAAAGAAATCAGGAAGCAGAATAAGAAAAGATGGGGTTTTAGAGAAATGAAATTACTGGAACCTAATTATGCTCCACATCATAGACTTACTCTTTTATAATTCTTATACCAGATAGATCAAAACTGTTAGGAGCATGGACATCATAAGATGAATAGTTCAGAGCATATTACTCAAAGAATTTCTGGTATAAAGGAAATCGAATGCCTCTGTACCTTTGTTACATAACTAAGGAGTAAGAGAAGCTCCCAAGATTTTTGGAGAATCTAGACCAACCACATCAGATATTTTTAAAATCAAAGTGACAGAGTAGATGCAATTTGTTATAATGGGATGCTGATGTATGTTTGGTGAGGGAAAAGCACTGAAATATAGACACTTCAACACAGCCAGACTGGACATTGAATAGGTACCACAAAGAAACGTTAGGGTAACCCATTAAATTCACACTAGTTGAAAAGTGTGGCATTGCAGAATTCCTAACAAAAACAGTGAAATAACATAGGTTGAAAAAAAAATCACTGGAAGTTAGAGACCTCCCTTTTTAAAGATTATGAGACCTAGTTTTACAATTGTAACTCATGTTTTCTTCAGTATTTTAGCTTTTGACAACTGAGTATTAGCAAACATTTGGAAACTCATATCTGAATAAACAGCAAAGACCAACCAATCAATAAACTGAAATGACAAATATTTAGAATTAATGTTGAATATGAACTTGGAGCCCTGAGAAAGCAGATAGTTTCCTGATCTTTGTGGGTTTAAATAATGGTGCTAGGCCCAGGCATTGCTGTCATACAAGTACAAGGAGCCTCAGTATACACTTAAGGAACCCAAGTGTATAATTACAGCTCCCTACACTGACCAGTACATAACGCCTTTTGACATGGCAACTTTGTAATTGCAAAGGAAATTGAAACCATTTTCTTTTGTGTTTACTGATGTTCATTTCATTGCACATGAATGTATTATATCTCTGTTTAAGTGACTTACAGATCTTGCATTTGCTTCTCTGTGTCATTCAGGATAACAGTACATCTTTCTATTTTTTGATGTATGTAAATGAAGTAATACATAAAATAGCTTCTTTTCCCACCTTTTAAAAGGTGTTCTTGCTGTGTCTCTTTGTGAGATAATTGGTGGTGGGCATATAGATGTCAGAAGACATTTTGAAGAAATTAGCTCTCTCCTTCCTCTAAGTGGTTCAAGGAATCAAACTCGGGTTATCAGTGGCTGTAAATGTGCAAGTGCCTTAACCAGCTGAGCTATCTCATCAACCTGTCTTCTCAATGAATTTGTCAATCAGAATCATAAAACAGGAAGTAAAGTTATCCTTAGTTTTAATTTTTTTGTGAATAAAGGAACTTTGGAGAAAATATACCCAATAATATAATTTGAAAAGTTTGATGTTTTGTAGCTGACAACAAAAATTTGGGGAATAGTTAATGTTGCCAGCTCCGAGCTGTTAATATAAAAATAAACACACAGGTAGAGGTCAGTTATTCACACCTGAAATGTTGAGTTTAATGAGATAAAACAGAAATAGCATATTTTCAGAAGGGACCTTAGTAATGAGGAAGACAACCCCACCACATTATGGTCTGTAAATTCCTCCTCTCCAAATACAGGAAGTCATAAATCTGATGTTTGGCTTTGTGAAGATTAAAGGGTCAGCACAAGGGACACTTCAGGAGAAAAGCCTAAGGCTTTATGACATCAGTAAATAACAGTAATATTACGTATCATTAGATGTTATGATTGTGACAATTTCATTAATAGTCAGTACCCATACCATGAAAAGTAATTATAATAAAAATAAGTTATGTCTCTTCTGAGTGACAATTGATTTTCAGATTTAAGGTTACAATTTTATCACGCAGTTCCTTGCCCTCCACGTTTTCACTCCTCAAGTGTAACTACCTAAATGTAAAATTCTACTCCTCAGCAATTCAGATTTTGTCATCATTTCTTTGCTCATATTTTTATCACAGATTTAAGCTCTCTAATGCTATGAAACCTGCAGACACAGAAGTTCATGATTTATGTATGTATTTGATAGCCTCACCCCTGACATCCTAGCCTCAAATCTAGACTCTCAAACTGCCTACTTAGCTCTGTTAACAGATTTTAATCTTGCATATTAGAAAAACCATTCAAATGTTCTTAGGCATTGGCACTTTAATTGAAATATATCTTTACATTTAAAAAAATGGAGCATAACAGTGAATAAAAGCAGCCCTCTTTTCACGCAGTGTATGCTAATGTTGACCCCACTGCTCCTGGCTTTTTCGCAGGTCTCTGTGATTTCCTGGAATTTCCTGAACTCAGCACTTTGATGACCATGGATGTTTTAACATCCTTGCACTCCCAGTTGCAGAGGAGCTTTTGACATTTGGATTTTTGTGTTCACCTAATGGCAACTGCAATTAAAGCTTTCCCACATCAATGAGCTAACTTTCTAAGGCCGTTTCAAAGGGTGAGTTCAATATTCAAATTGCATGATGCTTATTGATCTGTATGCTACTATTTGTGTGACTGGAAAAGTACTCCTTAAAAATTTTCCTGACACTACAGATAAAAGAAAAAGAAAGTGAACTAATTCCTCTGGAAAAAAAATAACTGAACCACAAATAATTTATTAGTTACCAGGAGATATGTGTAGGGAAAAGGAAAGTGACCTAGATTCCCAGGCCATAACCTGACCAAAGATTGTTTTAGAGTGAGTATCCAAACTACAGGAATTGATTCCCAAATGACCAATCTGATTGTTTCAGAATCACTTTAAACCTATCCCAAGAGACCAAGCTGTGTAGCTCAGAAGTGGCAGCCTACAATCCTCACAAATTCAAGAAGATTTTTTTTAAGAAATAAAAACTATTTTACAGGTAGAGAAAGAATGATAGATTTTTATGCTAGCACTGTCTCTTCAATTTCAATTAGATTTTTTTTCAAAATAGAGAGATATAGGAAACCACAGAACAATTTAGCGAGGCTTGTTTTCATGCTAATGTGCTATTGTTTATATACACACACGTAAAAGAGTGAAAGTGAAGAGTTATTATATTTTTCTAGATATCTGACTTTGGAACATTCCGTCTTTGCCAAAATATCTATTCATATACTCTTCACCTGTTTTCTCTCGATGTGCCTATAGCATATCCAAGATGCAACAAAGCATGGAAAAGACTCATTGAGAGATGTAATGATTTCCTGAGGAGCCGAAAGAATCATTAACTCTGATAAGCTGGCTTCCTTGGCTTGGTATCTTTTCATTGACCAAAGTATAAATCAATTTCATTTATTTTTGTATATAAGTTTTTGTGAGAAAAGGATTGAAAATTCAGACACAAATCCTTTGGAAATTCTCGTGTCCTTCTCATTGAGTATTTTTATTCCTAATGGGGATAAATAAAAATCAATAAGATATATTCAGAACTCATGTCTTGATTGATGAATTGTGCAAGGAATGTTCAATAAAATATCCCTTCATATTTAATGAAAGGGAGAAGGAAATAAATACACAAAATAGGGTAATAGATTTCTACATATACTCCTGGAAGCTCATCTTTGGCCTGAAGTACCCACAGGCAACAGCAAAGTTGATTTCTTCTCATGTTGTCTGTCACATTTAACTCTTAAACTGCATAACTGTTGAAGAAATATTAAGAAACAGTAAGTACTTATTTTCAGTGTTGCTAAAATATACATTTATGACGTTATTCATGAATATGCTGCATTTGTCTCATTTTTAATGCAGTTTCCTGTAATAGTGTGAGTGTAGTTATTCTTCCATTTCATGGATGGAAACATCAAGATTCCAAACATTCAATGGTTTACTACAATAATCTAGCCAGTTGTTGACAAAAATAATATTAGAACAAGAGAGAGAAGGACAGACAGAGATGGACAGATGGGGATGATGATGATGATGATTATGAGGATGATTATGATGATGATGATGATAACAATAATAATATTAAATAAGCCTAGTTATAGTCATCTAGACAGGGAAAGAAACTACAAGGACAACAAAATCACTATTAAAAGGAATTGTTTCATAAGTTGAATAATAATTGACATCAACAATGAATATAAGTCTGTTTGGTAAGCAAGTGTGTTTCATAAAGAGATTGCTTTGTCTAAATTATAATAATGGGCATTCTCAGTGCATGTTTTGATTTATCCGGATATGATTCCAAAAACAAATAATACAAAACAAATCACATTCAACTCCATGCAGTCTGAGAAGCTACTGGCAACCAATGACTGCTGGGGGAGAGTCAGTTTTCTTCAGAGGTGGGGTGTTGGGAGGCCACCCATTCTCCAGGACAGAGGTCCACATTCTTACATATTCATGCTGAAATATTTTATTCAGTGTGAACGCTTTAAAAATTATGATCACAGAAAGCTGGGTGGGAAAAGTGATGATAGAGATAGAGGAGGAATTAAAAGAGAATGAGGGTTTGTATTTGACCCAAACACATTGTGTGCATGTATGAATATTAAACTGTATTTTAAATAACATACAAGTAAACAACAAATTCAACTTTTTTTTGGAATGGAAATGTTATCATAATACATTCATTTTTATAATTGTTTTTAGTTATACAGAGTCCATACACATTTAATGTAATTTTTATATTTATTATTTTTGCTTATTTTACATGTCAATCCCAGTTCCCTGTCCTTCCTTCCCTGTCATGCCCCCGGATCAGCCCTCCCATCCCATTCTCCCCCCTCCCATACACACTCCACAGGAAGGGTGATGCCTTCCAGGAGGTGCCATCAAAATCTGTCAAGTCATTTGGAGTATGGTCTAGGCCCTCCCTCCTGCCTCTAGGCTAAGGGATTATCCCTCCAAGAGGAATGTGCTCCAAAAGGCCTTTCATGTGCCAAGAATACATCCCGGTTCCATTGTCAGCGGTCCCTTAGATTGCCCAGCCCTTCTAACTGAGACCCATATTCAGAGGGTTTGAGTAGGTTCAATGCTGTTTTCCCAATATCAGTCTGGGAATCCATGAACTCTCACTTGTTCAGGTCAGCTGCCTCTGTGGGTTTCTGTAGCCTGATCTTGACCCATTTTCTTATGGTCCCTCACAGAAGGGAAAAGGAACAAGATCTTCTGAGCGTATTGGCAGTTGGGGGGACAGTGAGTGGAGAGGGAGTTAGGAGAAAGAGAAGGGAGGAGAGGAGAACATGTGGGACCAGGGAGATTGAGTGGGGGGGGGGGAACAGATGAGAGCAGAAAAATATAGATAACATAATAGAGGGAGCAATTATAGGTTTGAAGAGAAAACTGACTCTAGAGAAATGTCCAGAGATCCACAAGGATGACTCCAACTAACAATCTGAGTAACAGTAGAAAGGTTATCTTAAATGCCCTTCCCTGATAATGACTTACATGCCATCATAGAGCCCTCATCTAGTAGCTGATGGAAACAGAAGCAGACACCCACAGCTAAACACTGAGCACAATGCCTGCAATCCAATTGCAGAGAGGGAGGAGTGATAAGAAAAGGGGTCAAGACATTTCATGTATGTTAACACAGATATTATTCAAGGCATTCATACTATGCTTTAAGGTGAATAGATCAGAAATTTTGTAAGTTCCTTTTTGATTGAGTTAAAACAATCAATAGTCCTTGAATGTTTACTACATGATCAGCAGTGTGCATCATTGCAGAAATATAATTCAGAATAGGTGGCCCTTAACACAAAGTACATAAGTAGAATGAATGAACAGACAGTAGCTATGTATAGTAATGCTAAAGATAACTGAGGAATCACAGTGAGTAAAGGAAGCAGAAGCCAATGGAAACTTCTCTTAGAAAATGACATTTCTGGATCATTTCAAATTTGAAAGGTCTAGCGAAGTAAAACAAAGTGTGTTAGTAATGAGGAAGATAATGAAGGTACACTAAGACTTTGCAAGGTGTTCTTTGTGGGTATGCTCAAGGGATATTGAGTGTGTCATAAAAGCTTTTGGAAGGTCACTAAGAGTATCTGTGTGTGTATGAAAGAGTCTGCTCAGCACACCCTTCTTTGCCCTAAAAATGATTTATGCTGTTTGATTTGCAGTTCAGATCTCATTTTGAATCATCTTCTGAGATTCTCAGGAAACAAGAGTCATAAATGTGGAGAATCTCTTGTTGGTTAGAAAAATATTTATTGCTCAGCCCTCCCCACTCACTTCTACTGCAGCCTCCTGTTCCCTGGAGTTATCTTTATCACTGTTGCTTCAGGAAAGGTTAGCTTTATTTTCCCAGAAAGACAACAAATATATGTCATAAAGAATAGGGATAGATAATCTTTGTAATTTTATCTATGCTAATCTAACTAAAATGCTGTTCATATTTCTTATACATTGAGGATTTGTCACAACAAAAAGTACATAATACAGATAGAATATTAGGGGTTCAGAGTAGCCCTTCCCAAGGAGGTAGTTTACATTCCATTGTCGGTAGAATATTTCTCAGTTGTTTGTCTGAATAATGTGTGAGGTAAAGCATTTGACAGGTTAATTATACATTGCTTTGAAAAGTATTCCTCGCATTTCATTTGAAATTGGTTGTATTTTAATTCCTTTGATTCTCTTGCTACTCTTTCATTTACAGAGCCACAAAAATACCTTTTCAAAGACCCTGTATATAAGAGAATGTGTGTCATCTACCCCCTCTCCTCTTGTTTCCAAACCTCTGACCATGTACTTTATTGGAACTTTCTCAAACGAAGAGTATTTACTAATCTGAGATATAATGTCTTGGGCATTATGTGAGAGTATGCTTTATTACTATATGAGTCGTAGGACAATTTAGCCTGGTACAACTACCTTATCAGAAGACATTTAGAAAGTTTTTTCTACTCATAAAGGTGTTGTGTTGTGAATACTCTGCTCTCACGGTGATGAGCTGTCCTATTATACCAGGGGAGAATATACACACAGACAGACAGACAGACAGACAGACAGACAGACACACACACACACACACACACACACACACACACACACACACACACACAGGAAAAAGGGAAGCTTATTTTGATGTCTTGTTGTTTAAATGAGATTTTCCAAGTCACCTTCCAGGAGTATGCCAACATCAAAATCATTTAGGATTTGCTCAATGCTTTGTAAATAAGTCCTTCACTTCCATTTCCTTGTGGCTTCTCATAAGTATAATTTTGTAAAAACACATGAGTGGAAACTCCTACATATCAAATCCCATTTGAAGGGAGTAATAATAAAGTAATGTTTAGCTTATTAGACATTTCTTTTGAATTTTTAAAGCAGGTTTCTTGATCTGGCCTTCATTAGGAAAGGCAACATAGAATTTATCCATTTACCAGTCTATATTAGATATTTTCCCCTGACTCATTTATTTCACAACCTCTCTTCTACAGTATAATCTAATGTTTTCAAGAATTACTTGACCTCCACACTTCTGCATCTACTAGGAGTCATCACACGAAGAATACAAAATTCTGACTTTGAAAAAATCATACTCCATCAGTCATGCATCTTTTTTTTTTCCATTTTTTATCACTCACCTAAACCATAGCTAATTACTCTCAGCGCTACATCCCAAATACACATTGGTGCTTCCCCCAAGACATACTATCTAACAGACTCTCCCAAAACAATAGAGGGTTTTGTTGCAGCACTTTGTTGCCATCTAAAACTTGAACACTAAAACCTATTGCTGAAGACACTATATACTTCAGACATAGGACTTGGGTGAGCTTAGCTGGACATGAGCAGACTATTCTCTGTGTGGACTACCTTTCATCATATCAAAATTTGTCATATGAGTTGCCAGTGGAGAAAAGAAATGAATAGTTAATCCAACTGCAAAGATTACTGCAACAATGATTGAACCAAGAAGATACCCTTAGTGGTGCAATAGGGATGCTTATATCTTGGGAGGTAACATATATACTGTATATTTTTAAGTCTTACTCAATAGTAGAGAATTCATGACTAGTGCTGTAAACCTACCCATCAGTGACTGGAGAGGACACACACTTGAAATGTGAAACTACTACATTTGTTTTCCTAAATTATTATTATATTATTATTTATAACTGTCTAAATATCCTCACACCCACAGATAAGTAAAGCTCTTATGCCTTGTCAAAAAAAAAAAAAAAAAAAAAACTTTTGCAGCAAATGGAAACCATCAGAGAGGCCCACAATTGGTCAAAATGCAGGAAAAAAAAAGAGTCTGTGGGGTTCCAAACCCCAATCTGATATATCTGCAAAACGATCTCATCTCATAAGGCTCAGGGAAACTAGATATAGAAGTGGCTTGAAAGAATGTAACATAAGAGGCGAAGGACTACTTGTGCTAGATAATGTCTTTTAGACATGGCAGGGAATGTCTTAGCATTTATATCCTCAATAATATGGCTGCTCAATCAAAACTGCCACAATCACACCAGCTGACATACAAATGAGGACAGAGGAAATTCCATATTTTCCCACCCTAGATGAAGAGTTATAGATGGTCTGTGTCTTCTGAGTGAGGAAAAAGCAGTTTCCTGCAGAGATGAACTCCCAACTAGTTATGTTGAATCCTAAGTCATCACATTTGGATATTAATAATATGATCAATGGTAAATGATCTCACAAGGTTTTAAACATATATATGTGAGAGAGAGTACATGTATGTGTTATATGTGTAATATAAAAAATGTTATTACGTATAACATACATGCATATTATGTAACAAAAAAGAGAAGATAAATGAGAATAAAGGGGTCCACAGAAGTTGAGGCGGATGGAGAGGAAGGATTGATGTTGATATAGTGCTCACATATGAATTTCTTAAATAAGAGAAAGGCAGCTGAAAGCAATATACTGTGTAAACAAGCAAATACCCCTTGGCTCTGTGTCCTTGTATTGTTGGGACATTTTATACACCCCCCCCAATGCTGTCCTTGACCTGTGTAGTTTGAGTATTGTTACACATTCCCTATTCTTTTACACAGTAGCAAACACAATTGCAGGATTTTACTGTGGAAATCTTACCTACTTCTCCCAATACTACAAGACTAAGTATGAATTCATTATCTTAGACTAAAATACTCTATTGATGTTTGGCCCCAAAACTCCTGATGGAATCTTCTCTGTCCATTTTCCTCCCTCTTTGTATTCTCTATCACAGATTCACTGGCTTTTCTCTTTCAATACGTAGAATAAAACAAGTAGATTTTTAATCAGCTCTACCTGCCTAATGCTTTTGTCCCTTTGTTGAAAAGAGTCTTAGCCATTTGTCATTCACTGGCTCTTTTAATAGACTGGAAGCTTATTTGATTTATTTGTATTGTATTTATTATTTAGTAAATTAATTAAAGTAATACATTTTGCTCTAAGTAACATCTTCATAGATGTTGAAATATAATACACAGTAATCTGTTTTTAATAGTCTTTAATATCTGTTTTAATTTTCTCTTCACTTACTCATTTTTACACATGTATTATTTGAAAATCCCTATGCAAATTTCCAAGGTCAGGAGAGTGTTTTCCTTTTATTATTAATTAATTTAGCTAATAGAAATTGTAATTATTTTCATTATGATCATAGTCAGTTAACATAATGTCTAGCTATAATTGACAGTTATGAAGTTTTGCCTTGTGACTATTTTTATGATATTATTTTTGTTTTTTAAGGCACTTGAGAAGACTCTATGATTTGCAGAGTACATAAACATTCCTTATAGTGGTGTCTAGCTTGGGTTCTGAATTCAATGTGTCCTGCATAGTACTTATGAGTGAATATTATAATATAAAATACTCAGACTATTCCTGTTTTGTAGCTTACACAGTAATTCTCAGAATCTAATCTGGGACAGATCTATTGATGGTTCTCTGGTAGGATTAATTTAATAGTTTGCTTCAAGATGCCATCTTTATTATCTTTAAAAAATACTTTATATTTAATTTATTGTATAGTGATTGTTAGCATGTGTGTGTGTGTGTATGAGTGTGTGTGTGTGTACACATGTGACATGGTTGCCTCTGAGTACTCACTGAGGGCAGAAGACATCTTTCAAGAGTTGTTTCTCTCATTCAGTGCTTATTTCCTAGGACTGAATTTCAGTCATCAGGCTTATGTGGCAAGTATTTGTATACACTGAGCCATCTTGACAGCCCCATCTTCTATTTTCTGTGTTCAATATGTCAGTTTAACCAACAAAAATATGGCCACTCTAATGATACATGTACATAAAGAAAAGAAAACTAAAATAAACAGGGCCCTTCTCTTAATCTTATTTGAGAATATTACTATTAATGTTTTATGAGTTCCCAAGGATTTTCATATTCAATGTATTATTATCTCTCAACTTCTAAGATTATTGTTCAATTAAATGGCTTTTTCCATGTTTTAATGTGACAAATATTGAATTACCACTTGCCAGTTTTTGGAAACTGAACACACATTTCTTTGTTGACCTCTTAATTTCAACTATTTCTGTCTTTTTTAGACATAGTTATAATAAAACCTTATCTTTATTATATAAGGTCCATTTAAATAATTTGAAATAATCTTTTGAGAGAGTACATTTTTTACTGATGCAATTTGTTTTTAATTTTTTAATCTCATAATTTGGAATGAATATGTCCTGTTGACCTTTTAATACATGCCATTTACTTTTTAAAATAATTCAAAATGTCTATTTCTTATTCAAAGCTTTAGCAAATCCAAAATCCCCTGTTTGTCCTTTCCAAATCATCCAGAATCACTGTCACATTCATTGCTGTGACTGAACAGTTTTCAGTGACTACCTTCATTCCTACAGGCCCATTGTCAACTTTTTTGTAAGCAAATATACGTTTACCAAGTTATATTACCTGGGGTAGATGTGCTAAGAATAGACCATCTACACTGAAGAGAATATACTAGTCACTGTTTATCACAATGGCAAAATACTTGACATCACAACTTAGGTTAGTATTATTTAGCTTGATTCTTGGTTTTTGTCCACGGTCAGCTGGATTCATTCCTGTAGACCCCAGAAAAGGCTACACCTTGTGAGAGTGTGGTAGCTCAAAGAAGTTCAGGTCATGATATAATGAAACAGACAGACTGGAGACGGTGCCAGAATAAGGTCTATCTCCAAGGAACTAAGCCAGTGACCAACTATATCCCATCATCATAAGTTGTCAGTGTTTCCCAATATAGTGCTGGTAGATAAAATATCAGCTTTCAACACAGGATCCTGTAGCAGACATTTTGTAACCAAATCATATCAAAAGGAATTTTTTGACAATCTTCCTACTGAAAGTTTTTGAAGTATGGACCTCTTTAAGAATAGCCCTGACTCTGCCATGTCACTCTCATGTGTGTTTAACACAGTGTTTTTCTTAACATTTATAGCTGGAGGTTCTTTCTCTCCAGCCTGATCCCACAGCTTCTTCAAACTCAAATGAAGACATAGAAATGATGTATTAATTATTAAATTGTTGGCTGATGGCTTGGGCTTCTTATTGGTTAGCTCTGACTTAATTCTTCCACATGGTGTTATCTTACCAGAGAGGGGAGAATGCCTGGTGCATCCTTTCTTCTCAGTTCTTACATGGCAAATCTCTTGCTGTCTTCCTCTGCCTATCTTTCCCAGAATTCTCATCTCCTAGTCCCACCTATCTTCTGCCTTATTGGCCAACAGTGACTTAATCATCAACCAATAAGAGATGCATTTTTATATATGCATCCACCATCAGACATGAGTCACATACTAACATTTTCTATTTCCAAAATAAAAAGTTTAAGTTTTTCTATTATAACACTTGCCTTTCAATAAAATGAGAATTCAATATAAAACTTAGTCTTAACTACTTGAATAAAATATTTTAAGTTAAATAATTACTGAAACAGCATTTTTATCATCTGTGTCTTACATTCTTGTCTAACAAAACTCTAATCAAATTCAATGGCTATTCTATGTGACATGTCTTGGTATGTCAATGTCAGCATACCTTGCTCTTTTTCATAGCTCTTAGCTTTTTAGCACAGTAATACTAAGCACTCAATGCTATAATTTCATCTAGAATGATCTCCACAGCTCACATGTTAAAGCTTTAAGGCATTTTTGTGACTGGGCAATGATCTTAAGTGGGATAATAGAACAGTCAGTCATCTTGTGTTAGTAATAAAAAAATTAGTTTTGCTCCATTATGAACTCATTTGGTTTACATTTTCTGGCCTATCACAAGATAGGTGTGTGACTTTGAAGCCACACCCTACCTACTCATTGACTGGAATTTCTAAAGTTATGAATGTAATAAACTTATATCTCCTTTTGGATTATGTCAGACATTTGTTGGTGATATAAAGCTAGCAATGTATTCATTATGTTTAATGTCCCTCTTCACCTTTTTGAACTATTGAGACCTAGCAGAAAACAGAACACAGATATTCAATACCTGACAGGTAAATAATTCATGTTTTAAGCATAAAAGTACTAAATCTTTATGACCACATTGTCTGATGTCCTCACTTTATAGAATGAAAAATTAAAGTCCTTAATTTGAAGGCAGCATTAGAATCCAGACCTTACAGTCCATGTCTAATATTTTTCCATATTTAAGAAAGAATTTGAAAGCTGTTAAATTTAAAAGGACATATGAAATTAATTAGGGAACTGATCAATTAAGACAACAATTATATGCATATGATATTATAATTTAACAATGTCAGCCTTTTATAAAATAATCTTTATTGCTTTAAATGCTAGTAGTAGGCAAATAGATGGAACTTTACAGAAGAACTTCGGATGACTGACCAGGTAGTAAGATGTCTTTGACATTTCTAGAGTTTATATATTACACTTCTGTGGTCTTTTAAGGAGTTGAAAACAGATAGTTATGGTTATAGTTTTCCTTAGTTAGGGATTAAAGATAAATTACATATAAGACTTTAGACTCACAAAGATAGGATAGATGATGGAATATTTTCTTTAAATCTTGCAAAATGTTAATGGAATGAACATTGTTAAATATGGTTCTTATTTGATACCTGTGTTGTTATATATTTTACTGTGTTAAAAGCCTTTTTATTTTAGATAGAAAAGAGGAGATGATGGGAGATGTCATTCTGTATATATGTTTTTCATATTGGTTAATGAATAAAGCACTGTTGGCCAATAGGAAAGCAAGATAGGTGAGACTAGGAGACAAGGAGGATTTGGGAAGTAGTAGAGAGGAGCTCAACTTGGAGGACAAAGAGAGAATGCTGGCCCCTCTCTCCAGTAAGATGAGACCACAAGGAAATACTTGGATTAATAGAAATGGGCTAATATTGAAGACAGAGCTAACCAATAAGAAATGTTTGTAATAGGCTAACAGCTTTATATCTAATACAGTGTCTCAGTGTGTTGTTTGGAGCTGGCGTGGCAGTGGATCCAGACCAGCACAAAAAAAAGCATACTCATAACAGAAATGTTTTAATGTAACTAATTAAAAACTGCAATAAAGAAAATGGATTCTTATAGAGCAGTATCCCCTAAGTAGAACAGCCATTCACATCTTTATCAGAAACATTTGTGACTCCTCATGAGGGAAGATCCTCAAAACTGGGCCTGTTGACATTCCCTTATAGAAAAAAGAGGGGCAGATGTATCAGATACTTTCTTTAGACCTCATTTACTTCTTCCTATGCCTTCTGGTTGGGGAATATTCAATTACACCATGAACCCCGAATTTGCATTTGCATTAATTAAATAAAATTAACCTTTGGTCAGGATGCTACATTAGTCACTAGTTGACAGAAAGTAATCATAGAGGCTCAGAGGGCATCAGGAAGAGAGAGAGGGGGGAGAGAGAGAGAAAGAGAGAGAGAAGTTGTGTGGGGTTTGGAGTGGTATAGGTTTCTCTGCTTTGACAAGCAGAACCATTGGTCTTCTCTGGACACCAGCAGGAGGTAGGGTTAGCTAGTTGCTACTCAGCCTCTTTGAGCTTTCAGGTTTTCACCCCAGCCTTTGAATCTTTAGTCTTATTCATAATTAGAATGATAGGATAGTTAAGAAGTACAGCTGCTTTGGGGTCACCTATACTTTGAAAAAAAATCCTCACCAATGTTCTGTAATTAGGTTCAATAAACCAATTGGTTTGCCAAGTTGTACTTTTGTAGAATTGTATGTTGATGTTTTTCTCCCTAGTATGAGTTCCCAAAAGTCATGAAGCAAAGGGACATCTATATATGATGGAATTTTACTCAAACATAAAGAAAAAATATTATGAGTTTGAAGTAAAATGAGTAAACTGTATACTAACAAATTAATTAAAATAAAGCAAACCCAGAAACATGAATATTGGTTATTTCTCCAAGAGACACATGATAAATAGGAGATAGTTGGTAGGCAAGTAGATAGGTAAGTAGATAGGTAGGTAGATAGATGATAGATGATTGGTTGATATATTTTAGGAGGAAAGGAACAACAGAAAGGAGAAGATGGAAAAGAAAGGACAGTTGAGGGATGAATATGAGACAAGTGTACTGATGTACATTTAGGAGAATGTCATGAGGAAACTGATTTTCCTATACAAATTGAAAATTTATAAACCTTTTTTTAATGGCATTCCATATAGACTGAATGTAGAAAATATGAGAATAAAAAAGCTGTGAGGTCATGGAAAAGCAATTATAAATCAAGAATAGCAACACTGAGATCAAAAGTATGAAGGCAAGTGATTTGTTTAATGTGAGTGCTACAGTTAGTATCTAAAATGGTTCTGGCTGGTTGAAGCTGTTCAGGGTTCCTGGGTGTTGGACTTTTGATATTGATTGGATCATGAGAACACTGAATTTACTGGTGGAATAATATGTTAATGGATGAATAGCTTGACAACATTATTAGGTAGTAGTAGGAAATAAAAAGAGGGATCAAATCGAGGGATTTTCACCCCTAGAGGGGAACAGAAAGAACCCTGGGGGTTTGTCTTATCTTTAGCACCTTCATTCTCTATTGCTTTAGTCAGCACAGAATGAACAATCTTGGCTTCCACACAATACTGCTACTATGAAGCTCTGCTTCATTTTAGGTCCAAACTAAGGAAAAATAAAATCTTTCTACATTTTAATTTGGTGTACTTAGGTATTTTGTCACAGTAATAAAAAGGGATTAACAACCAATAAAAGTATCCAAAGAGAGTCTGATGAATAATAGTCTAAGAGAAATGGAAGTCAACTAAAAGACGTTAGGCAGGAACATTATATGCATTAATTGAAGTCACTACTAGTATTTTATGCAAATGTGTTTGAAAGTCCAAGTGTGGAACAGATGTTTGCAGTTGCTTTGGTAAGAACCACGGGGAATTTGATTGAAATATGCACTAAGGAATCTGTAAGCAGAATAGAGTGTATATAGTCGTCCCTAGATGGAGTGGTTCCTTCTCTCAATATAATGCTATAGTAAGAAGCCTCAAAATTATTCTGGAGAAAGAAATTAAGATTCTAATTTGGATCAGTTAATTGTCATTAGCTATGAAATGTTAAAAAGGGAATGCCAGTTGGCAGTTGGACACATATAACTAAACTTTATTAGTTGATATACCTGTTGTTGATATGAATTTGTGAGTGACCACAGTATAGATGTCACTTGATGCCATGGATATAAAAAAAGACTTATCAAAAGCAGACAAAGCCCAAGAGAGGTCCAAGACTGGATAGTTGTCTATAACATGGTGTGGGAATTGAGTAAAGAGCAAAACCAACAGAGGGACCTGAGTAAAACCAGCTATGAGAAGAGAAATAATTCATGGAAATAGTGAAACAGGCATCATTGTGACTTCTCAAACTCAGAGTGGTCATGTCTTCTAAATACTATTGAGATGACAGAAAAGGCATACTGAACCTCTTAGTGGTTTTTAAAATCACAAAGCTAGAAGAATATAGGCTGGAATTGGTGATTCGAGAGTTACAAGAAGAGAAGATGCATATCTCTTCTTAGAGAATTGAAACTATCAAAAAAGATTCCAGAAGAAGAAAAATCCCTGAAAGTAATTCTGTGTCAGTCAAGAATTTCTGAAATATCGCACTGGGGAAATGCCCAGAGATATCCAAGGATGAACCCAGCTAACAATCTAACAATCTAAGCAATAGTGGAAAGACTATCTTAAATGCCCTTTCACGATATTGAGACTGATGACTAACTTGTATACTATCCTAGAGCCTTCATCTAGTAGCTGATGGAAGCAGAAGCAAACAGTCACAGCTAGACACTAGCTGAACTCCTGGAATCCATTTACAGACAGGGAGGAGTGATGAGCAAAGGTGTCGAGACCAGGCTGGAGAAACCCACAGAATTAGCTGACCTGAACAAAAGGGAGCCCATGCACCACATTCTGATAGCTTGGAAGCCATCATAGAACTGACTCAGACCCCCTGAATATGGGTGTTAGTTAGGAGGACTTGGCAGTCTTTGGGGCCTTTGGTAGTGGATCAGCATTTATCCCTCGTATCTGAATGTACCTTGGGAGCCCATTCCACACACATGGAAACTCTCTCTGCCTAGACACATGGAGGAGGACCTAGATGCTGCCCCAAATGATATGACAGACATTGAAGACTCCCCATGGAAGGCCTCACCCTCCATGGGTAGCAGAAAGGGGCTGGGCTGGGGTTTGGTGGGGGTGATAAGAAGGATGAAAGGGTGAAGATTGACATGTAAAATAACCTTGTTTCAAACTTAAATAAAAGGAAAAATTTTTTTAAAAGAAACAAATCTTAAAGGAAAGGAAGGAAGGAAGAAAGGAAGGAAGGGTGGAAGGAAGGGAGAAATAAAGGAAAGAAGGAAGAAAGAAAATATTTCTTAAGGAATATGACACCAGAGATGCATTCATATGTGACCAGAATGATCTAGAGGAAAGCAAAGACTTCTGGTGCTTCAGAATGAAACCAAGCTAGAAGTATTGATAAACCCAGATAATATGAAAGTGTTGGCTTCAAAACACACATGAAGAAATTGGACTTTGACAGAATGGTGATCCATCACTACATCTTTATATGAAAGAAAGAAGATGATGTAATTTCAGGAGCAGGTGGATTTTACATATAGGGTAGGAGAAAGATAAGGAATTTGGGATTCACTAAGCAATATGTAAATGGAGTGAGGAAGGGCAGGCAAATGGAATTTCAGTGCTGGGTGACTACATATGCAAAGTGAGAAATATCAAACTAATCGAGTATAAGAGCTTCAGCACCCATCCATTCTGAGTGTGGCTGGCACTGTGGTTATGAAATTGCCTTTGCAGGTTAAAGAAAAGACAAATATTGTGGTTTGTCCAGGGTTTGATTTGGCTTCATAGCATAACCGACAGAGAAAAGAGTAAACAGTCCTAATATAAATCAGACAACCTAAGCTAAAGAATAGTGAAACAAAGGAAAAAACCATGTGGATTGTTAATTGTAGTGTAAAATTCAGTAACATCTCAAAGAGGACAAAGATCCATCATTGCAAAAGAAGTTGGTCAAATGAACTGTAAAATGAAGAGGTAAAGTCAAAACAAAGGAAGCAATTTTTCACGACTGTATGTTATCCTGCTTTTAGATCTTCCCTGCTTCCCCTATTAATGTAGCTGTGATTCATTTCTTAACCTCGACTTCACTTTATTATTTCCTCTTCAGTCTGCTTCAGTCATCTCGATTCTGTTATACTATATCTATATGTATTCTTTTATATCAATTTAAGATAACTTTCTAAGAAAAAGCAAGGCAGTAATTGTTTCACACATGTCAATTTACTTCCTTTATTTCATGGCTTCATGATCTATTGCTAATTCATTTCTTTCTCTCAACATATCTCACTTACTTTCAATATCTCTAATAAAATTACGAATGAAGGGGTACTTACTAATTAAAAGTGTCCAAGGCAGCAACTTAGGAGAGACAGTTTTCATACCTTTTGTTTTAACACATAAATCTGGTGAGCCACACAGTGAACTAGTGACTGCTTCAAATATTTACTGAATAATAACCTTATTACACACAAAACCCTTAATATTTACACATTTAATGTTTTCACATTTATGCTTGCAACACAAGTGTTAGCCCATTTTATACACTTGAGAACTTATATTAAAGAAAATTAAGTTTTCCAATGTGACATAATTGAGAAGTAATGGAGACTACATAAAATATTAACTTTCCTGAATCAATCAGCCTTTTATTCACTGTGTCCTACCTGCCTTCTACTAGCAAGTGGAAATTTACTTTGCTTGTTTTAACAACCACTCACATGTTCCTATTCAGCTTCTAATGTAAGACTCCACAGCAACCGTCTTATACAGTTTAGCTATTAGCCTTTTCATCATGTATAATGCCATAATTAGAGCCTGATAAATATTTAACTCTATTAAAGCCTGTTCCATCAATAAACTGGATGAGTCTGCTTATCGGGTCTTTATTCTAATAATTAATTAAAGCATTGATTAGTATGAGACTAGAGATGGACACATTCAGAATCTTTTCTTCCTTCTAACATAAATGTTTAATTGGCAGTGCGTATTTTAGTCTGTGTGATATAGCATCTCTACTGTGTTCATCTTCTTCTCCACAAAATTAATTTGAAAATCTTTCTAAATAAAATTAGTTTTTTATCCCTGATATCTCACTTGAACTGTCTATATGAGAAGCATAGACTTATCAAAAAATGAAATTAATTTGGTATGACTCATTTTAGCCAGATATTTTTCGTTTCTGTTGATCACTGCTGGTTCTTCTGACACTATATGGGCTGTCTTGGTAATCTTAAACCCACATTCTTATGTCAAAAATTCCAGAAATCATTCTTTCCCATTTTGTTTTCCTTTAATTTTAAGAGTAATATCTGCCTACTCTGATTTTTCTGTTTTGTTTGTTTGTTTGTTTTTGGTTTGTGTGTGTGTGTGTGTGTGTGTGTGTGTGTGTGTGTGTGTGTGTTGCTGAAAACCCTTTTACCACTTGCTGAATTGAGTTTTATTTTGTACTATCTGTCTTAGTCTTGTACATATGCAATGATGTAGGGGATATGGAGTAGTGACACTCTAAATGCCAGTGTTTGTGCAGACCACTCTTGGTGTTCCTCATTTGAGCAATTTACCCATTGAATACTCAATATATATGTACAATAGAATGATTGACAGAAATCTTGGAAATGAAAACTACAACCTATGATTTGTAGAATTGATTTCTGAAATGAACCTACAATTATGTATGCATTTGAATATTTTCAAACATTTCAAAAATGCAAGTAAGCAAAATATTCTGTAACAGGAGTAAATGTATTATCATTGTTTATGAGATAATATCACAATATGGGAGATGCAGATGAATTGGGCTTGGTCTCAAAAGAAACAAAGAAAAAAGTGGTTTACAGAGTAAACAGTCTGAAAAGCTGTAGCTAATTGAGAAATAATCTTCAGAAATATTATAGAAATTTCTCCTTAACTCAAATAAAGTGGTTCTAAACCTGTGGGTTGCAATCCCTTTGGGGTACAATGACTATTTAACAGACCATAGGAAACACAGATATTTTTATTATGATTCATGAGAGTAGCAAAACTACAGTTATGAAGTAGCAACCGATATAATTTTATTATTGGTGATCATCGCAGCATAAGGAACAGTATTAAAGGGCTTAAGCATTAGGAAATTTGAGAATCACTGTTAATCATTTTATAAATTGACAAGTGTAAGGAGTATGGTTTTCCACTAGCTGCTGGTTTTGTCCCGCTGCCACACCTGCCCCAAATTAGCACACTGAGACTCTGTATTTGATACAATGCTGTTGGCCTGTTACTAGTTTCTTATAGGCTATCTCTGTCTTAAGTATTAACCCATTTCTATGTATTTCCATGTGGTCTTATCTTACCGGAGAGAGGCAGCATCTTGTCTCCCTAGTCTCTCCATCTTGACTGTTCTCTCTACTCCTCTTTCCTCCTTGTCTCCTAGTCCCTCCCATCTTCCTTTCCTATTGGCCAACAGAGCTTTATTCATTAACCAGTATGAGAAACATATATACAGAATGACGTCTCCCATCAGACAAGTGAATATTTCATATCTTTATGGAATGTGCCATAATGTTTGTAATGTGTGAACATTACCATAAGAGAGGGAGCCATTATAGTTTTAAAGAGAAACCTGGCCTGAACGTGGGTGTCAGTTAGGATGCCTGGGCAGTCTATGGGGCCTGTGGCAGGGGAACCAGTATTTATCCCTAGTTCACGAATGGGTTTTGGTACCCATTACTCATAGAGGGATACTCTCTTAGCCTAGATACAGGGAGAAGGGCCTATAGCCTGCCCAAATGATCTCTCATGGGAGATCTGGGGAGTGAATGGGGGTGGGATGGTGGGGGTCATGGTTGGAAATGAGGGAAAGGAAACTGGCAATGGTACATAGAATAAGATTGTTTTTAATTTAAATAAAAAATATTTTGAAAAGAAAGAAGAAATATATAAATTAAACTTACTGAGATGTAGTATCAAACACGCCTTTATTAGAAACTTTCAAGTAAAAATGTTATTCACCACAATACCCTTGGTTTTGAATTTATTTTTCCTCCCTAACTGAAATTATATATCCCTTAACCAATACTACAAGTCTCTTGGCATCCATCCTCCTGAAAGATCCATGTTACTCAGTATACCTTTGAAGTAATTATTTTTACCCTCCATATATAAGTGAAGCCATTCAGAGTTTATCTTTTTGCATCTGGCTTATTTCATTTAACAAAATGTAATGTGGGGTCATTCATGATATTGCAAAAGAAATAACTTCTTCTTTTTATATATAGCATACATAGTATTCTACTGTGTTTATATAGAAGATTTTTATTGCAAATACATTTCATAAAGACTTGATGTCTGAGATATAAAATAACTAAGCAAGTTGCTGCAATGAGAGCTAATATAGTATAATAATGAAGAATTTTAATGAAATTCAGAGCTGCTAAAAATGTAACATTGATAGTATTTCATGACTGATAAAATGAGAATAAAGAGACAAATATAATTATGTTCTTACTATAATTTTGGCATAGACAGAAGACTATATCTTGAGATTCATTGTCACATAAAATTGCCGCACAAAGAAAATTGTCCATTTTTCTCAATTTATATTTGTAAATATTTGTCCTTTCATGTATATGGCCTATGAGTTAAATTCAAAAGTATTACAGGTGATATTAACTGTGTCTAGTGATGTTATCCGTGTGAACTTAACCTTGATTCTTTACTGCATCTATTGCTCTGTAAGATTAAACATCATCCTCCACCATCACTCCTTCCCATGCCCCTGACAATCTTCCTGATCAGGATGACAGCCCATGTATGCCCTTGTAAGATCCACCTCTCTGCATTTGTAATCAGTTCTAGAGTATGCATTTTACATTTTATTTTAGGAAAATTACATAGCAATTACATTGTTTTCCATACCTGGTGATTATAAGTGCCTGCATTTTCTCTCATTGTAGCCTTTCTTGGTGCTTAGCAGGAAAGCTTAACACTTATAGGTGCTCATTGAATGTTACATTCACTAATTGAGGACACGTTCTGCTTTTTTTATTCTAATAAGTGATATTATAAGGATTTCTCTTGTTTTATCAATAAGGATTATCTCTTTAGTTTTATCAATAAATTTGCTTCTTATTTATTTCTACTTTGGTTTTTGCTATTTCACCCATAGCAGTTTCCAAACTTGAGTATACTCATTGGGTTAAATGATCACATTTAGAATATATATGTAAGTGCTATTCTGCGGGTATATGGGAGCTACCAAAGATGATCTTTTACAGTTTTATCTTTTTATTAACATCAAGGGATCACTTACTACCAGGAAATGAAGATGCAGTAGCCTCTAAGAGTCCATATTTTGCAAGATCCTGTGAAATGAATTATGCTATCGACACTAATAGCTCGGTACTTTTATTCTCTTCTGTTCAGGAACCTCAAAGATGAGAAGTTAATTTACTCCCATTTTAGCTTAAAAAAAATTAGTGTTCTAGACAGGTGTCAGATTATAAGTCCTTAGAGACAGTTTTCTGTTTGCCACAAGAGCATTTACAATACAGAAAACTGGACATTTATGGCTTGCCTTCCTCTTCCTCTGTTCCTTACCTTATCCAACGACATATAGAGGCCCTGTATATGTATAGCAAAACATAAAAGCCCTGACACACAGAAAACAATTACAGAGGCAAGATGGACAACCAGTCTCCCAACGTTTGTATCAATGAGTCATTAACACATTCTCCCTATAGAGCTATAAACAGACACCTTCAATTATGTTCCCAGTACAATGTTTGTGTGATTCCATACTTTCTTGTTTCCTATAAAATGGTAGAGAAGTGCAGCATATTTAGGAAAACTACTGAGCAAGTATGAAGGTGGAACTCAATGATTTTGTGTTTTGTCTACAATGTCATCATTTGTGCTGCTAAAATCATGTTAGACAATTAGAAAGGGAGGAGGAATTGATCAGTGGGTATGAAGAACGTTGGTTGTGTTATACACAAATTAAGGTAGAAAAGAATTTTTGTTATTTCATTAAATTAGTTTTAATTATTTAAAAATACACTTTTAAAATATTAATGTTTCTTCATTTTAGTTCTAATTTCTAAGATTGTGTGCTTTGGAATTGCCATGATTTAATATCCATAGTGTTCTGTGCAAATATTTCTTTCCTTCTGAAGCATTGCGAAAACCCTAAAAATATAGTCACATACCATCTTTCACAAAAGATTAACCAAGACTGGGTGGACACAATCTCCACTCATTGATGATGATGATAACAGGGCACAATTTAAAGACAAGAGTCCAGATTCTTGTGAGAAGGGGTAGGGAATCTATTTGACCCATATAACTAAGGAAGGTTGTGCCCCAGCATGGGTGCACAGCAAAGTTGTGATCTATATTTCCAAGGATGATGACTAGTAAATCCAGCTCTCTCCATATTGGTTTGATTGTTGCACCATAAGGAGCATCAGTACAAATGACCTTATTGACAGTTTATCACTTTGAGCATCAATCTATTCTAGGCAAAGATAAATTTTGAACCTTACAGTCTAGATTGATAAAATTTCTTCATTTTCAACACTGAACAGAGCCTCTACCATACCTCTTCTTGAAAATGAGTCTTTAAACAACTCCCTTCCCATTACCAATACTTTCAGTTTTATAGTTACCCTGGAAAAGCAGATCAGAGACTCCTAAATTAAATAAGCTAGTAGTAGAATAGCCTCCAATGCTGAACACAGTGTAGCCTCAGAAACAATCTAAACCATTGTCTGGCCTTTATTCTCAACATTATAGAAACTAGTTGCAAATATATTTTCAACATTAAAACCAAAATTGGCACCAATACATCTGACCTAATTTAGTGATCTCTTTCTCAATACAGCTACTTAAATCTTCACTCATGTTCTCATGATCCTACTGATCATGGAGAGAAGTAAATTCTATACATCGAATTTTTAAAACACCAACCGTGTAGAAAGACAGAAGAACATTTTTAGAGTTCTGTCTAGCCATCTTTTTCATACTTAATTTACATTCACTATCAGTGTTAATAATAATCAGGAAAGACTTAGTAGTGGCTTCACACCATGTACTAGTCTCATTATACTTTTTCCCAGAAATTATGATGGTTTATTTTCTTTCATCAAAGCTCAGGCATATTATATTACTTACAACTTTCCTAAATGTGCTGTTTTTAGAAATCTCTTTGCTTTGTAGATTATGTAGTTTGTAGCACTGAGCTTTTATTTTTATATTTAATAAATAAACTGTTGATATACATCATGTCCTTCCCTAATGTGTTCTGAGTTTAAACTTGTTGACATGTGTCTTATACCATGGCTGAGGATAAATTGTGGAAAGCTGATTTACATTAAATACTATAGAACATGGCATGTGAGCTACTACTATATAGTGAATCATCAATTATCATTTAGTGGCATTATACTAATAGACTCTATATTATAAAAAGTCTCTATCAGAAAAATTAAAATTTAAAAACAACTTTCATAGCCCATTTTAATTATAAATGTAAAAATTAACATATTCTTACCAGAATCCTTAAGTGTTATCCTTTGCATCAAACTAAAATAACCTCAGTGCATGTGAACATAGAAACAATTAAATATTTATTGAGAATTGGCCTATATTACAGACACGTAATTAGCTGTGGGAAATGCTGAAATGAGTAATACACTGTCATCAACCTACAGCCTCATAACACATCCAGTCTCTTTATGTATTTAGTGAAGTGTCCTTATTAATTTTTCCTCCTTATCTCAATGAACAAATGCAAAAATGTTTTAAATGTTTTTTTTTATTGTCTTGATTCATCTCCAAATAACAAACAACAAATAAATGAGACCCTTTGAAACAATTTCTTTTATTAAAATACCATGCAGGCAGCCTTTTCTCTTCATGCTCACTATTCATTTGTTGCATTATCCTTTAGTATTGGGTAGAAATGCAGTTAAATGCACAAAGCTTAGGGTCACACGAAAATTACCCAAAGCTTTATGGGTAATTAATTTGGGTTATATGAGGCAAGGGAGTGCGCATTAGTTACAATGGAAACTCTATGTAGTTACTAGACATTCACATCTCAGCATGGTTTCTAGTTCAGCCAGTAATTACTTATTCACCAGATTATCAGCTTTGAACCGGGTGAAGAAGGAATCCTCAGAAAAAGGTGTCATGTCACCCTGGAAACGTGATATCAAGCAGCGTAAATGGAATAAGCAAAGCTTCATTATTTCTACAAAAAAAAAAAAAAAAAAGACTTTGATATTTTCCTACCCAGTAGGAAAGTCATTTGAGATCTTTGGGTATGCAGTCTTCTACATGTCATTTGAAGGAGTTTGCAAGGGGTTACCTCTAAAGTGTCAACTCTAGCAGTTGTTCTAATACTGCTACAGATTAATATCTTCAGATCGTGAATCCTTTACAAATCTTGGGTACACAAAGCAGAATCTCTAAATTTCTCAGAAATATTGAATTTTAGACTTCATTAAGATTACTTCTTTGGTAATGATGTAAAAAGAGTAGATACTAGACCAGTTAATATACACATATTGATGACATAGAAAAAGAACTCTAGCCCAGTAAATGCCTCTTCCTTCATAGTCTCCTTGTGAAACAAGCTTATACAACTATTCCCAGGATACTAAAAATGGCCGGTGCAACATGGAACTATTTTTCAAGTCAACTAAAGATCTGTTTATCAGAGATGGTGAAATTTTCAAAAGTATTTTAGACACTGCCAATAATGCTAGATATATGAATGGAAGCAGGCACTAGTGATTTGCCACAAGTTGTTCTACAAAGAAGGAAAAAGTATGTCCTATATAACACAAAAAGTCTCGATATTTGCAGATAGTTAACCATTAGCTTCAACTTAAATTTAAAATAATTGTTTTCTCCCATAAGTAAATATAATAAATGATACTAAAATATTAAATGTAATTTGCCTTATAATTAATTTGATTAGGATAGAAATATAAATAATATACATCACAGCATACGACAGACCAAAAAATTTCATCTGTTTATGAGGCAGACATCAATTCTTAGAAGAAAAATTTGACCACTTAGAATATTTGCATTCATGCTTTATACCTATAGAATCAGGACAAAATGATAGTGGTAATTCACATACTGATTTCAAAGTTGAATTATTATTTTTTTTCTGTTCAGTGATTGCTTATAAGACCAACACCTAAGAGATAAAGTTTATGTACTTTACTATCTGGCTGGATAATATGTCCATAATACATATGATATTAACATTGTATCCTGCTCTACATTTAAATGTGTGTGATGTACAGTCTTGGGTGTCAGCTTCATTAGATTAAGAGAGGCCTTAAAGATTAGTGAAACACGCCTTTAGGAATAAAATGTCTGATATAAAGAATAGCATCCTCTAGTCCTTTGATGGACTTTGATATGACTGAATTCATAGTAGGAGATGAAAGGATGTGGGGCTGGTTTGGAAAAGGTATATCACTGAGGGTCTAATGCTAGGTCTACCTTGACCTGCTTATAGGTGTCCCCTTTCTCTGATTCTTGTCCACAGAGAAATGTGGAATCTACTTCATTACTTGCTTTTACCTCAACGATGCTCTATTTGAGCACATAGAGCCAAGCAACTGTGGACTGAACCCTATGGAAATGTGAGCCAAGCAAATGAACCCACCTCTAAGTTGTTTCTGCCTGATGTTTCAGTCCTAGCAAGTAATATATTAAAGCCTAAGACAACTTCTGAAAGACTCAAACAACAGTAACAATATCACTGTGGATTCCTATATCTCTCCACACACTGACAGAAAACCAAGTGCATTCCTTCACCTCTCTTGCCAAGTGGATTCCAACTATGTTTTCAGAGTCCACGTCTTCTTCAAATGTTCCTACATTACCACTATATCCTTGATTAATGATGAAAACCAACTTCAGAGACATATAAGGAATTATTCCTGTATAGATTTTTCACTTTAAAATAAATGTGTAATCACAGCAGGGCTATTTGTCAGTGATCCATCCAAACAGAAGTAAAACATAACTATGTCTAACTAAGCTGCCTGTAAGATACTCTGGTACAAGAATAGTTGCTAAATGTGTGATCAAATAAGTAAACAAAAAGAGATTTTGGACAGTAGACCTGATTCCCTTCAAATTGGGAATTGATGTGCTGTTTGAAATAAAATAATATAGCTGGCAGCTAGTAAACATCTCACAGGTTAAAAAATTATCAGAATTAAATAAGATTTTAGCTAGACTAAAAGTTAAAAACATACAATCAGTATAATATTATCAGCAGGTCATATGCTTTTATGAAACAAATGGTATAATTTAACACCATACTTAAATAAAGTAATCTTTCAATTTTTTATTTTGTTAAAGGTGCACATAAATGCAAGGTGAAGTCTGACCAAGGTTACACTTTTATTATTTTGAGTGAACAGATCACTAACTTCAACAAGATCTTAGATATCAGGTTAAGGACAAATTATCTGCAAGTACTAAAGAATATAATTTATGAAAAATGTGTTATATATTCAAAATGACTATAACCTCAAAGCACATAGGTACTAATAGGTATAGTGATGGATAAGGTAATAAACAGAGTAATTCATTCATATTTGACACTTAGTAAATGCCTTTATAATGGTGTTTTATCTCTTTTTATGAAGGAACTTCAAATAGTCAAACACTTTGGCTACATTTTCCATTAAGAAAGCTAAAGCACAGAGCTGAATGTTCTCTCAGATGGCAGAAGAGAGATATGAAGCCGTGTTTAGTGCTTCTTGCTGATGTCACCAGTAAAGCTCTCAGAAAGCAAACTCATAATTTTAGAATTCCATTAACTACTTTTCTGATACAGATTGCTAAAATATTCTATTCATTAGATAATGTGTTAATTGCATTGTGTAATTACACTGTGTGAGGCTGATTATTTGGTGAGCTATAATGAATCCAAACAAAAACAACCTAAGACTGAATCCAAACAAAAACTTCCAGCTGAATACCTTTCAATTAAAACATGCTACTCCAAAACCCAGTGTCCATTTTAGTACTGTCCTCACCGATGAACTTCCATAGCTTAGTAGCTCATATTAGCAGAAATGGCTTCATCATTTCCATTTGTTTCTTAACTAATTTAGAACTGAAATCCCAAGTTCTCATACAAAATAAAATAAAATGCTGTCAAAATTCACCTCTTAGATGCCACTAATAAATAATAGAGATAATTAGTGGATACCACACCACATGTGGTTCAAACAATTAAGTGGAAAAACACTTTTATGAATTTCCCTGGTTTCATAACATGAGGTAGATAGGTGATTACATATGTGCACATACATTTTAAATCAATTTACATTGAATTCCACAGAAATAGTATGTTTCAAGGCAAAGGGAAATATTACTCTACTTTTTAGAAATGTATAATAATATGTTACACATAGAAATATTATCCTCTAGTAGGTTTATCACCATGCTATAAGAACTACAAAACTGTATAATACTTTTTTCTTTTCACTTGATTTTTGTCCTGTAGATGTACCCCTCCCTCTGTGTACACTACCTCTAATATAGCCAAGACTTCCCTCTTGTGGTTGGTTGATGTCAGTATAAATTTTATCTTTCAAGTTAACAATAATTTAAAGTGGTATCTAGCAAAGAAACTTTTAAAAGTAAAATGACACAGCTTATGATGTGACCTCAAGCACAGGTGGTATCTATAATGAGTAACCTTAAACTCATTGATAGATTGTAGAGTTGAGATTCTCTCACATATTTTAAATTGCTCTTTTCAGAGTAAATCCCCAGTATTTTTCCTTTCTCTATGTTTCAGATCATTGCCTTCCTGCATAGGAATATTTTCCATTTGACTGGATTACATTTCTACAGACAGTCCTTCATGACAGACACTTAAATAGAATCTCATATTAAATATTTCCTATATCCTTTAGGGCATCTTTTTAGCCCCACATTAAATACAAAATAATTGAGAACAATATGTTGACTTTAATGTTGCTTCAAGAAGACCAATCCCACTTTTCCTAAAATTTAGGATTTGTGCACAGAATTGAGAAGGGTATTGTGAATATTAACCTAAACTCTTGATTAACATTTAGTTAAAATAAAAATCTCACTCTGAACAGCAAAGCAGTAAGTACAAGAAAAATTAAAAGAAATGAAGAGAAATTTGGAGCTTCTATGTAACACTTTTCACTAACAAAACAGTACTAAGAAGAGACTGGTTGCATCACTAACCCCCTATTTGGAGACAAGAACACTGCTATTTAACAATTTTTATGCATGAGACCCAACTGAGAATTTTACACTTCCCATATTATATACTTTGCTCTTATAATCATTATTTACTAAAAACTAGTAATATTAACATCTTCAAAAATTTTAAATGGTTTGATCAAAATTATAATCAAAACGATACAGTTCAATTAGGAAATGAACACCATAGATTATTTACCAGAAAGGTGAAGTGCTAAAGATGTGTCCTTTTTGTTAGTAATACACTTTTTTCTTTTCTAGCAAAAAATAAACCAAGTCCAACACAACAACGATAAGAGCATGCTGTGTGACTTTTTAGGGAACAATATGAACCATCTATTCATCCCAAATAGGGAAGCATTGACAGACCAAGTAAACAGCTACCAAAATCTAGCATAGTGAATGTGTGAATAGACTGAAGTTGTTTAGAGGAGTTTTGGGGAGAGGTTACCTACAGGAGCATGGATGACTTAAAAACACCTACATCACTAAAGAGCTCAAATAAGCACCAGTGACATATCATGAACGCTTCATCCCGGGAGTTCCCTGCATAACATGCAGATAGAGGAATAGGAAGACTTTTCTCTCCCCAGAAATTATTATTGCTTATATGACCTCAAGGAGTTGAATCTTATAAATTTAAGAAACTTCTGAGAGTTGTGAACTGCTTATTCTCAAGTATTAGGAAGAATCTTCTCTAGGACAAAATATTTCAATTCAAAGGAAATTCCTACACCACTGCTGGGCGATATCTGCCCATGCAATTAATCAGATTAGGCCAATTTAATAAAACCAGTTTTAATCGGAGCAAAGGAATGCCAGTTGATTCTCAGGCAAGAAAGCAGGAAAGAAATCACATGGCACACACTAGGCCGAGACTTCAAGTTCTCTGTACATGTGGTCTTAAGCAGTTGGGGCCTGAAGGTGCATTGGGGTAAAGTTTGGGGGTGTGGCATGGGGCACTAATGCTGGGCAGGGCTAAAGCAGAGTTCCCAGCTAAACATCTAGGTGAAGTTTAAAAAGGGGGCATGAAACCACAGCCGAGATTCCCAACAACAGAGGTAAACAACATCAGGTAATACATGTGAACACGATAAAGCTAAAGCTCAGTGCCAGACACACACCCCTGAAAAAGATGTTTGTCTTATTTATCGGATGACATGATTCACTATTTTAGTATAATATGGAATCTAGTTTTCGGTTGTTTAAGATTTACGGAAAATCTCTTAAGTGAATGGAAGAAAATATTGGGGGCAATGATTAAACCACTGTCCAACACATGGTTTCCCAGTTTGCTCTTTATTGGTGTGATAGAACACTGGCCAAAAGTAACTGGGAGAGGAAAGGATGTATTTGGCCTATATATTCTAATCACAATCCATCACTGAGGTAAGCCTTTAAGCACCTCAAGCAGGATGGGCCACTGGAGGCTGGAACCACCACAGACGCCAGGGATGAACACTGCCTACTAGCTTGCTCCCCAGGGCTTCCTCAAACTGCATTCTGACACTACCCAGGACAACCTAGTTAAGGGTGGCACTACCTCCAAGGGGCTGGATTTTTTTTCATATCAATCTTTAATTAAGAAAAAGTCCTGCAAACTTGCCTCCCTGCAATCTGGAGATGGTTTCTCAGTTGAGGTTTCTATGCACAGATGACTGAAGCTTTATCAAGTTTATCCAAAACTAACCAGGCTCATGCGAATTGCAGAGATTAGTGCAGAGCATTTTGAGAACTCTTCCTTTCTAAAATTGTAAGGGAAATTCAATGTACTTAAAAATGGGTCAATATAAAAATGATATTGTTCTCTTGGGAATGAAAGTATCCTAGGATGTTTCAGGGAGATGCTTTGTTTTCACCCAGGAACTGTGCTAGATAATCATTGATTATTCTGGTGTATTTCTTTGCTTCAATCTATTTACACTGATCCATAATTAAAGCCTCTCTGGGCATGAATAAACGTGTAAAAGATATTGAAAATTGTGATTATTTAAAATGTTATTTACTTGTGCATGTTAATGAATAGAAAGTGATCTGTAAAACATTTGTTTAGTAAGGCTTACAGAGATTTGAAGTTGACTGTGAGCATCCAGATTTCCCTTACTTTGTTAGAGTAAATACACCATAGAGATTTTGGTTTTCAAAGCAGAACATTCTTTCTGAGTTTCAAATTATTTGAGTTACCTATATTTCCATTAGAAATAAAACATGAGACAATAAAAACCGATAAATCTGAGACATGCCATCATTCTTAATTCAGTGTCTTAGAGAATTTTCACAGAAATAGCAAGGGCTGTCAAATGCTGCCGATCCAATGGACCATATTAGATTTGTACTGTGATGCATGCTCCAGTTGGAAGCAGGGCTGTATTACTAAAGCTTACAATAGATTTAAATACCGAAGACAATTCTGGCCACATATTGCAATAAGTAATGGATTCATGAGGTATCCATACGTTACAGTTGTCATAAAGTACCAAATGCATCTTACTAAAATGTTTAGCTAAAACAAAAGACAGATCAATCATCTATTTTAATAATACAGATACTTTCGCAGAATAGATGGAATTGACAATGGGAAAAATAGATATTAGACCATGAAATATTTGAATCCTTACTACTGCAATAGTGATAAATTAGTGATCATGAGTTCTATTTTAATAACTATATTTGAGGAAATAACAGTTGTGTATCGTGTTTTATTTTTGTCATATTTTATAATCACATTTTAAAGCTTTCACAAATTCCCGCCAGTTTTTATCAATAGGGTTTTTTCTACAAGTAATGGATTTGGAATTGATACCTTCAAATATATAAAATAAATACTGAATCCGTTCTGCACACAAAGATTCAGTCAACTTTTTTAAAAAAATCAATAGAAATAGTTTTGAAAATTATAAAACATACAAACTAATGAAATAATAACCAAAATTAATCTAAAAAACTTTATGGCATAAAACAAATTTTAGGAAATAAAAAGAAAAAAAAAGTAAAGAGTATTTAAAATGTGTTGATTTATTATTCATAATACTCTTTAGGCTAAGTTCTATTATCTTCATTTTATACAAATGCAATTTGGTAATTGCTATAAACTTAGATATAATAAGAGACAACACAATCAATATTCTAGAATGATAGATTTTCATTAGATACAACCATGAAACTGTTCCTGGGCAAGTATATGCCTACTTTTTTAATAGTTTATTGTAATACAAAATCCTAAAATGCCTGTTCAAAAAATTGCATTGTTCAAATTGAAAGCTTACTGTGAAGAAAGTGAAAGGTTCAAAAGATGGATATGGAAGGATTGCAGTGGAAACAGATTTTTTTCTGAGTAGTTATCAATGGGAATCAGTCAAAGGAGAAAAAATGTGGTCTCAAACAGTTCATGTTTCATTTCCTAAAATGGTGAGCTACCCTCTACTGGAAACATTCAGAGCCTAATCACCATGGAAAGATATTTCTATATTTACAGTTCTGAATCTAGAATGCCAGTATTACCATAGGAATTGATACCTTTAACTTTAAGAAAAGTAAGTACAAACCTCAGTAGATAGCTGAGCATTCAATGAGCGATGACATAAAAGTCTAAGCATGATAGGCTTTTCCTGTAAAATCAATAAAATATAAATATTATCATTTTAGCCACAAATAAGTACTCACCTGCTTTTAGGTATTTAAAAGCCAAGTGTTGTACATTAGGAAAGGAAATAGCATAGTATAAAGAAAATTAAGGAAGTCCCCACCTTTGTTGAGGCACTTAATGATCTTAAAAGAAATGCCAAAACATTATAATGTGGCTTGATGTGTGCTAATCCAGATACTTTGGGAAATGAGCAAGTAGATACCTTCTCAACTGAATTTCTAACATGGCTGCACTTGAGCTCCCCAGACACTATCCAAAGGATCATGGCTCACTGCTGTTTCTTTTTATATATGCCTATATTTGGACTGGGTATCCTGCTGTATTTCAAAATTATTTTACAATTTTCTGTCAATTTTTCACCATTGGCTAATACATTGGTTATTTTTTATATGTTTCACCAGTAAAGAATAGCCTTGTATCCAGTAATAGCTTCAGAATGTCATTATAGAAAATGCTAGAAATGAGAACTCTGAAAACTTATTTGCCTAATAAGCACAGCAGTTTTAATTATAATGCATTTTATTGCAATACTTGAGAAAACATTTATAGAGACCATGGAAACTTAAACCCTACAAGTGATCTATTGTTGCCCCCATTACTGGTTTTATATTATATTTTGAAATATGGTACTTTAAATATGAACTTTGAAGTTAGTAATTTTGACAAGACTTTATTTCCTCATGGTATATACAATTTGGTTTTACTGTGCTGAAGTAGTCCCTCAGCTTGAAGAATCCTGTCTACCACATTTTAGGGTCCTTGCTGCTCTTTAAACACCCATCAAATACCACATCTTCTGATTTCTTCTTAAACCTTTCTCTTTCATAATCCATGATGTATGAGTAAAAGCATGTGCAAGAAGTTCTCCATTCACATGTGTGTCTATGGATGTGGAAAACAGATTTCACTGTTATTTCTCAGTCACTTTCCATTGTATTTTGAATCTTACCTCTTTTTTGTGATTATAATTATATCATTCTCCCCTCCACTTTCTCTCTTAACACTTACATCCAGCCCTTTTTGCTTTTCTTCAAATTCAGGCTTCTTTTTAAATTAGTTGTTGTTATGTGTGCATGCATGTGTATATGTATGAGTGAGAGAGAGAGAGAGAGGGAGAGGGAGAGAGCATTACAGAAAACCACGGTCATCAAAGTGTAGATTTAGAGATCCCATCCATAACTGATAATTATAGCACAACTCTTAAACCTAAGGCTCAGGGATCATTGCTGAAGACGGAACAGAAATATTGTAAGAACAAAAGGATCAGTGAGTTTGTTGTGAGATTGTGCCTCCTAATGACGTCAGAAAATATATGTATAAAGTCTTACCAATATGACTACCAAAACATGAACTAACCCAGATGAAAGCAATAGACATGCTAACCTGGATGAGGTAAAACTCATTTTTTTTTTTTTTTTTTTTTTTTTTTTGAGACAAGGTCTTTCACTGATAATGTAGCTCACTATGTTGTATACACAAGAATACCAGTCAACCTCAGGAATCCCATGGTTCCAGTTCTCTAGCACTGTGATTTGTGATATATGGGACTTTCTCAGGAATTTCACACAAACATTGGGGATCCCAACTTAGGGACTCATGCTTACACTGCAGCATTTTTCCAGAACTATCCTGCCACGCTTTAAAGAAACAGAAGAGTACTGATCATATTTTCTAATATTAATTTTTAGTAGAGTTGGCATAGTTTATTTGTCTTGTCTCTGAACATTACTAATCTATGAATGTTTTATCACCCCTAAAGTTGTGTATTGCCATCCTAGGTGCTCAACAAACATTTGCCCAATAGTGAAATAAAAAAAGTCCTCATTTATCCTAGCCGAATAGTAAAAGAAGTAAAGTAAGAGCTACCGTGAATATTAACAATTTTAACATAATTCTAGTTTTAAAAATCCTCACAATACAATTAAAGCTCAAGTAATGTAGTTCCAAAAAATGACTGCCTTTACATTTCCACCAAGTTTCTTTTTTATGAGAGTGCTAAGTTATAACTCAATAGCCAATTCACTGTGTTTTAGTCTTGCTGTCTAATGAAGATTTTTTTTTAATGTATGGATTGTGAAAAATAAGAGGACATTATCAAAATCATAGCGCTAACACATGGAAGTGACCTATTGTGACATGCTTGAGAGACCACGGTCATGGTGAAAACTTCCCCAAGTACTTTTAATGTATATACATGAATGATGGTTGTTTATTTTATTAGGTCAATGAAAGTTCCTAAAAATATATGCTGTGTAAAGATTGTTGAATTAGAAGATGTACTTTCAATGGACAAGGATATACAAAATCCTTCAGACTTGTATTATGACAAACTGTTGAGAAATCCCCAAAAGAAATGGTCCAGATTTGAAATTTAAACATTTAATTGTTTACTTAGAATTTCTAAAGAGAATACCTGTAAAGTTGAAGGTGACTTTGATAATCTACAGTAGTTTGTTGCTTGCAGCTGAGGCAAATTCAAAGACAATGTTTTTTGTTCTTGTTTGTTTGATTGTTTGTTTTTTCCATTGTCAAGTTGGTATAGAAAGCATTCAGTTTTAGAGAACAGTGTGTCCTACTGATTTTCTGTCTATTTTTTATATTTACATTTTTTTTCACTTTAATTACCAACCATAATTCCCCCTTTCATCCACTCCTGATCTCTCCTGTCCCTGCACTGCACTCAACCCCACATCCACATCCCATGGAGAGATAACAAAGTCTGGCATAACAGTTTGAGGCAGGACCAAACTCATGTATCTAGGCTGTCTGCTCTGTTTCTTGCTTTCTCCCCTCTACCTATGCTTTCTCAATTTTAATTCTAAATCCTTAAATAGTTTAGCAAATATTCATGTAATGTAGCATTTAGTAGAGTGAGTTGCAATAAGCAACTTTATGATATGCACTGCAATGAAATGAAACAATTATCCTACAAGCCTGGAATAGATTCCATAATCCATTGCTTTCCTTTAAAATACAGTATACATTAAATATAATGCATATTTAAATATAGATCTGATATTGAACTACTTAAGAAATTACACAGTTGCTTTAGATATTACAGCAGATTTTACTCAAAAAGTTGGTAAATATTGTAACTCCTGCAAAAGTAATAAAATACCACTTATTATTCAACTGCCTAACAAAATGCTAAAATGCCTTTTTTTGTTGACAGTTTTCGTTTTGTTTAATTTTATATTTATTACTGACCTCTCTTTGGCTCAGAAAATCCTCTTTAACATATGCAACACATCAATAATAAGTTCATAAGTAGGTGTTGAGGAGATGAATTAAAGGTTAAGAAATTATGTACTTTTCAAAACACGTTTAGCTCCAGGTTAAACAGAATATGTCAAAAGTCAAAATTATCAATAGGAAAAATATATCATTAATTATGGACCAGAATAAATATTTAACTGCATTATGTGAAAAATATATATCAAGCTTGAAAATGATAAAAATATATGATTTTAAGTTAATAGTTTCATGAAAATAGTCAGATTATGAAGATTTATGACTGGCGGGACCCTGAGTTCATTCTTCTATTCACTCTGCACTTTTGTCCCAATACAGGTATACATTTTTAAAAAAGGTTTTAGATTGAAATCCGGGCCCCACCAAAGAACGAGGTCTCAGCGGGAGAGTGCCAGTTTCCAGTGAGATCCCACTACCCTGCAAAACCTTCTCAAGTTCCAGCCCAGCCCTAGTCCTCTTCTGCTGGCTATTGGCCAGAGGTGAGTCTGGGCCCAATTGGGGCTGCCTGTCCCCTACAACCTCTTTTCTCCCCTCCCCTGCCTGAACTCCCTGGATTGGCCCCTGATCCTGCTGCTCCTGTCTCCAGTCCCCATCAAGAGCACCCTTGGAGCTCTGATACACCCCCACCCATCCCCACCTCCAGCCTACACTGTGCCCTACCCCACCTAAGGTCCTGCCACTCTGGTTGAGCACTGGGACAGAGGGTGGAGCCAACAGTCTACCCTACTTCAGAGACTTATCAGTGCAACTCCGAACAAAGGAGACCTGACTATCCACATGGGACCACCTGTAATTTCCACCGGCTTGGTCTCTGACCCCACCTCCAGTCCTCTGCTGGAGTTCCGGGCCCCTCCCAGAGATCCACCTATCTCTGCGGGTCCACTCAGAGTTCCTGCAGGCAAGATCCTTGACCCCCAAATCCGGGCCCCTGACAAAGAACGAGGTCTCAGCTGGAGAGCGCCAGTTTCCAGTGAGATCCCACTACCCTGCAAAACCTTCTCAAGTTCAAGCTCAGCCCTCATCCTCTTCTGCCGGCTATTGGCCAGAATTATTGGCCAGAGCTATTGGCCAGAGGACCACTGTGAGTACCTGCTGGCATCTTCTTCTGGATCCTCATCCTTGACCCCATCCCTGGATCCCTGTCTGCGGAGAAACCTCCTAGAGAGCTTGGACCACATAGACCTACAGATATTGAATCTCAGATCCACATAAGCCCATTGGGGAAGTACCATAGAGAGAGGGAAGAGACACCACCAACACCTACTGGAAGAAACTATGGGAAGAAGGCAATATAAGAGAACACCTAACAACAGAAAGACAAACATGACACCACCAGAATCTAGGGAATCTACACCAACTAGAATGGAACACAACAACAACAAAGCAGAGGAAGCAGAAGAGTACAACTTAAAAATCTCCATCATAAAAATGGTAGAGGCCCTCAAAGAAGATGTGAGAAAATCCCTTAAAGAAATGGAGGAAAAAACAAACAAAAAAGTGGAAGAAATGAACAAATTCCTTAAGGAAAGTACAGAAAGCCAAGAAAAAAAACAACTAAACAGGTGAAGGAAATGGTTCAAGACTTGAAAACTGAAATTGAGAAAATAAAGGCAACACAAACGGAAGGAAGGCTGGAAATTGAAAAGCTGGGCAAAAAATCGGAAACCACGGACACAAGCATAACCAATAGAATTCAAGAGATGGAAGAGATAATCTCAGGCGCAGAAGATAAACTAGAAGAAATAGATTCATCGACCAAAGAAAATCATAAATCCAACAAATCCTTAACACAAAACATCCAGGAAATGTGGGACACCATGAAAAGGCCAAACCTAAGAATAATAGGCATAGACAAAGGTGAGGAAGCCCAGCTCAAAGGTGCTGAAAACATATTCAACAAAATCATCGAGGAAAACTTTCCAAATCTGAAGAAGGACATGCCCATGAAAGTACAAGAAGCATACCGAACCCCAAATAGGCTGGACCAAAGAAAAAAGACCCCTCGACATATAATAATAAAAACACCTAGCATACAGAATAAAGAAAGAATATTAAGAGCAGCAAAGGAAAAAGGACAGGTAACATATAAAGGCAGACCTATCAAAATTACACCTGACTTCTCCATGGAAACCCTCAAGGCCAGAAGGTCCTGGATAGATGTTCTAAAAGTATTAAGAGAACACGGATGCCAGCCTAGGCTACTATATCCAGCAAAACTCTCAATCACTATAGATGGAGAGAACAAGATATTTAATGACAAAACCAGATTTTCCCAATATGTATCTACAAATCCAGCCCTACAGAAAGTATTGGAAGGAAAACTCCAACCCAAGGAAGGTAACTATGCCCACAAAAATGTAGGCAACAGATAATCCAACTACACCAGAAACCTAGGGTGAAGCAGAACTAATATATTCACAATACCACTGCCAACAACAAACCTAAATCAAACAAGCATCAACAATCAATGGACCATACTCACCCTCAACATTAATGGTCTTAACTCACCTATAAAAAGACACAGGCTAACAGAATGGATACAAAGACAGAATCCATCCTTCTGCTGCATACAAGAAACACATCTTAGCTCCAAAGATAGACATTACCTCAGGGTAAAGGGTTGGGAAAAGATTTTCCAATCAAATGGAAATAAGAAGCAAGCAGGCATAGCTACCCTAATATCTAACAAGTTAGACTTCAAACCAAAATTATTCAAAAGAGATGAAGACGGTCATTTCATATTCATCTCAGGAGAAATCCATCAACACAAAGTCTCAATTCTGAACATCTATGCCCCTAATACAAAGTCACTCACATTCGTAAAAGAAACACTACTAAAACTCAAAGCTCATATAAAACCTCGCACACTTATAGTGGGAGACTTCAATACACCACTCTCAACACTAGACAGGACCACAAATCACAAACTCAGCAAAGAAACAAAAGAATTAACAGAAGATATGTCTCAACTGGGGTTAACAGACATCTATAGAACATTCCATCCAAAGACAAAAGAATATACCTTCTTCTCTGCTCCACATGGAACCTTCTCTAAAATTGACCACATACTAGGAGACATAACAAACCTCAACAGATACAAGAGAATAGGAATAGTCCCCTGTATCTTATCGGACCACCATGCTTTAAAATTGGAATTCAACAACAACACAAATAGCAGAAAACCTGCAAACTCATGGAAACTTAATAATGTGCAATTGCACCACTCCTGGGTCAAAGAAGAAATAAAGAAAGAAATTAAAGACTTTCTAATATTCAACGAGAATGTGGATACAACATACCCGAACTTATGGGACACCTTGAAAGCAGTGCTACGAGGGAAGTTCATTGCACTAAGTGCCCATATGAAGAAAACAGAGGATAGTCACATAAAAGAATTAACAGCCCAACTGAAAACCTTAGAACAGAGAGAAGCGAATTCACCCCGCAGGAGTAGACACCAGGAAATAATCAACTTGAGGGCTGAAATCAACAAAATAGAAACCAGGAAAACAATACAAAAAATCAATGCAACAAAGAGTTGGTTTTTTGAGAAAATCAACAAGATAGACAAACCTTTATCCAAATTAACGAAAAAGCAGAGACAGAACATGCAAATTAACAAAATCAGAAATGAAATGGGGAACATAACAACAGACACAGAGGAAATCCAGACAATTTTCAGGTCATACTTTGAAAATCTGTATTCCACAAAAATTGAAAATTCAAAGGAAATGGACAAGTTTCTGGATAACTATCACTTACCAAAATTAAATCAAGAACAGACAAACAACTTAAATAGACCTATAACCCGCAATGAAATAGAAGCAGTCATCAAAAACCTTCCAACGAAAAAAAAATCCAGGGCCAGATAGATTCAGTGCAGAATTCTACCAAACATTCAAGGAAGAACTAATACCACTACTCCTCAAACTGTTCCACAAGATAGAAACAGAAGGTTTATTGGCAAACTCTTTTTATGATGCCACAATAACTTTGGTACCCAAACCTCTCAAAGACACAACCAAGAAAGAAAACTACAGACCAATATCCCTGATGAACATCGATGCAAAAATACTCAATAAAATACTGGCAAACCGAATTCAAGAATACATCAGAGAAATCATCCACCATGATCAAGTAGCCTTCATCCCTGGATTGCAGGGATGGTTCAACATACGAAAATCTATCAACGTTATCCACCATATAAACAAACTGAAAAAGAAAAACCATATGATTATCTCCCTAGATGTGGAAAAAGCCTTCGACAAAATTCAACACCCTTTCATGATAAAGGTATTAGAGAGGTCAGGGATAACAGGAACATACCTAAACATAATAAGAGCAATATGCAGCAAACCAACTGCCAACATCAATCTGAATGGAGAGAAACTTAAGCCAATTCCTCTAAAATCAGGAACAAGACAAGGCTGTCCTCTCTCTCCATATCTCTTCAATATCGTACTAGGAGTTCTAGCTAATGCTATAAGACAACAAAAGGAGATCAAGGGCATCCAAATTGGAAAGGAAGAAGTCAAACTGTCTCTATTTGCAGATAATATGATAGTTTACATAAGCGACCCAATAAACTCTACCAGGGAACTCCTACAGCTGACAAACACCTTCAGAAAACTAGCATGATACAAGATAATCTCAAAAAAATCAGTAGCCCTATTTTTTTCAGACGACGAAGAGGCAGAGAAAGAAATCAGAGAAACATCACCCTTTACAATAGCCACAAGCAACATAAAGTATCTTGATGTAACACTTACCAAACAAGTAAAAGACCTATATAATAAGAACTTTGTGACTCTAAAGAAAGAAATTAAAGAAGATACCAGAAAATGGAAAGATCTCCCATGCTCTTGGTTAGGTAGGATAAACATAGTAAAAATGGCAATTTTACCAAAAGCAATCTACAGATTCAATGCAATCCCCATTAAAATCCCACCACAATTCTTCACCGACCTTGAAAGGATAATAATCAACTTTATATGGAGAAACAAAAGACCCAGGATAGCCAAAACAACCCTATACAATAAAATAGCATCAGGAGGCATCACCATTCCTGACTTTAAGCTCTACTACAGAGCTATAGTTCTGAAAACAGCCTGGTATTGGCATAAAAATAGACAGGTAGACCAATGGAATCGAATTGAAAATCCTGACATTAATCCACGCACCTATGAACACCTGATTTTTGACAAAACAGCTAAAATTATACAATGGGGCAAAGACAGCATCTTCAACAAATGGTGCTGGCACAATTGGATGAGGGTGTGTAGAAGACTGCAGATAGACCTATGTCTGTCGCCATGCACAAAACTCAAGTACAAATGGATCAAAGACCTCAACATCAATCCAGCCACATTGAACCTCTTAGAAGAGAAAGTAGGAGGTACCCTTGAACAAATTGGTATAGGAGACAGCTTCTTGAACATAACTCCAGGGGCACAGACACTGAAAGAAACAATTAATAAATGGGACCTCTTCAAACTTAGGAGCTTCTGTAAGGCAAAGGACACAGTTGACAAGACAAAAAGGCAGCCCACTGACTGGGAAAAGATTTTCACTAATCCTATATCCAACAAAGGGCTGATCTCCAAAATACACAAAGAACTCGGGAAACTAGTCAACAAAACACCAAATAACCCTATTAGAAAATGGGGTACAGAACTGAAGAAAGAATTCTCAATGGAGGAAAACAAAAAGGCTGAAAGACACTTAAGAAAATGCTCCACATCCTTAACTATCAGGGAAATGCAAATCAAAACAACTTTGAGATACCATCTTACCCCTGCCAGAATGGCTAAAATTAGAAACACCAGTGATGGCTTATGTTGGAGAAGATGTGGAGAAAGTGGAACACTCCTCCACTGATGGTGGAAGTGCAAACTCATACAGCCATTTTGGAGATCAGTATGGCGATTCCTCAGGAAAATGGGAATTAGTTTACCACAGGACCCGGCAATCCCCCTCTTAGGCATATACCCAAAGGATTCACATCCATGCAACAAAGACATCTGTTCAACTATGTTCATAGCAGCACTATTTGTAATAGCAAGAACCTGGAAGCAACCATTGATGTCCCTCAATTGAAGAATGGTTAATGAAGATGTGTCACATCTACACAATGGAATACTACTCTGCAGAAAAAAATAATGGTATCTTGAAATTCGCAGGCAAGTGGATTGCACTTGAAGAAACCATCCTGAATGAGGTAACCCAGTCACAAAAAGAGGAACATGGTATGCACATAGAGACAGCTTACCTAAACAAGGAGGAGCTAAGGGCCACTAGACTGATAACTGGGAAGCCAGCAGGGGACTGACTCGGGCTCCCCTGAATATGGGTCTCAGTCAGAAGGTCTGAGCAGTCTAAGAGACCTCAGACAGTGGAGCCAGGATGTATCCCTGGTGCACAAAAGGACTTTGCAAACATATCCCCCATGGAGGGATAACTGCCTTATTCTAGAGACAGGAGAGAAGCCCTAGTCCCTACTTCACAGGACCTGTCACATCTACATAACCCCAACTGGATGGCATTCCCCTACATATGGAATTATGGTGCGGGGATGGGAGGGGAGGGTGTTTAGAGTGCATGTGAGAGGGCAAAGAGGGTAAAAGGGAGGGAGGGAGGGAGAGGGAACTGGGATCGACATGTAAAATAATAAATTAAAAAAAAAATGTTTTGACTCCAAAATTTAACTTGAAGAACAAGTTACTGGGGAAAAGGATTTCTATTTTTGTTTCCATAGAAAATGAAAAGATGTGGATTCCTTCCAGACTAATGTGGTTTGATCACACCAGACCGCCTGAAACAGAGTACAAGGTGATCCTACATTCAAAACAGCTGGACAAAACAGCCCTACATACTACAGCCAGGATATCTGAATCTTCTTCGAATCCCCCAAGACAGCACCCCTTACCAGCAGGAAGTAGTTTGGAAAGAACGACGCCCAATTTCCCAAATATTGTGTATAAATGTTTGTTTTCATTTAATTGGACTTTGTTATATGAAATTAAATAAAAAATTATAAATAAAAAAAGGTTTTAGATTTAAGGGCAAAAGAATGGTTGGAAAAGATAACTAAATTAATTTTTATTTTTTGAGATTATAATAAAATTATATCATTCTTCTATGTTTCTACCTCCCAAAACTTTCCATTTATCACTCCTGCCCCTTCCTTGTTTTTACAATATTATGGCCTCTTTATCTTTAATTGTTGCTACATTACTTTAATAAAATAATTTGTTGTTTTTAGAAATACTATTTGTAGAAAAGTCAGGGTAAGGAAGAGATACTCAAATGGTTCTGCATGTTTTTAATTTATCCTGTTACATGGCTTCTGTGCTAACAACTCACTTGAAATGTCATTTTTCCTTTAACATTTATCAGGAATATCTGCCTCACTTATATTTTTAATAATTTTTAGATTGTGAATTTGACATTTTATTGGCAAGCATACCAATAAATTGTGGTTTAAAGTCAGTTGTTTTGATTTAACATAAAACATGGTCTTATATTTCTGTTGATAATTATCATTTCTCTAAAACTAATCTCATTTGAAGGTAATCATGGAGAATAATTTAAAAAGAACTAAACAATATGCCATATATATATATAGGTAACAGAAGCATATGGTGTCACTACAGAGTAGAACATTAACAAATCAAAGCATGTAACATTCCTGGCCAGCAGTGGATTTTGTTCATATCATATGGCTTTGCCTGTGTTTATTTGCCTGTGGTTATATTTTGTTCTAGTGATAGTGGTGACTTATAAACAAGCTTTATCACAAAAATAAAAAGAAATCACAAACACACACATACACACACACAGTTTTCTGTGTGCCTCTACCTAACTGACTAAATATGTGTTCATATATCTGAATAGCAAGCAGTCATTATCAGGAGTGTATCAACTCTAAAGTGTAAAATGGCTCCATATGAAACTTATTTGGTAAACACAATGCAAGTTTACTATATTGTGCCAAGGTAGTTGTGAAATCCATGGAACAATTTCAAGCAAGGCCTGGAATGATCAAAATTATGTGGTGTAGAGTTAATGATGGCTTTAATGTAGAGAATAGATTTTCATGAAATGAAACAAGTAATAATACCAAAGTATAATTTTTATGACATTTAGATGGAGAGATGATGAGGAACTGAACTACAATAATTGAAATAAGTATATCAGTAATTTGACAGTCTTTGGGAAGTATCTGGAAGATAGGGGGATTGTATTTGATGTGTGCAGGAAAGTGTTGTGAACTTAGAGATGTATGTTCCCTTGCATTCAAACCTTTATGACTTTCAGTGTGACTGTTTGAGAATACACAACTTTTGATGGCAATTAGGTATAAATGATATCATGATGATAAGAAATTCAAATGTGATAAGTGGTTTTGTAAGTAAAGAAATAGAAAACATAATTTAGGTTCTTTCTCTACAGCATGTGAACATGATAAGTACACACTGTGTAATGAATAGGAAGAAAGCTCCTCCTCATACTACACCTGACTCTTGCTTGACCCCTTGCTTTCAAAACAGAGCTACTAGGGAAAAATAGAAAGGAAGGAAGAAAGGAAGGGAAGGGAAGGAAGGAAGATGGAAAGAAAAAAGAAGGAAGGAAGGAAGAAAGAAAGAGAAAGGAAGGAAGGAATGAGGGAAAAAAGGAAGGAAGAAGGAAAGAAAAAGAAGGAAGGAAGAAAGAAAGAGAAAGGAAGGAAGGAAGGATGGAAGAAAGGAAGGAAAGAAGGAAGAAACAGGTGCTGTTGTCTGGGGTACCTAAACTGGAGTGTTTTGATTTTGTCATTTGAGCTAAGTCAGAGAATGAACTTGACCCTCTCTTAAATAGTTTGCGCAAAGTGTTTACAATTGGAACCACACACACACACACACACACACACAAATGGAATGGCGGCTGTTTGAAGAAAGATGATTTCATTTTGGGTAAGCAGAATTTAAGGCAAAAATGTTTTATGAACATTTTCATCTATTAAAGATGAATGACATAAAGGAGGAAAAGAAAAAAAATTAAAAAAAAAGAAAAGAAACAAAAAGCTCCTATACGATACCAGGATGTGTAGATACACTCATATACTCAGATTCACCTCAAATATCTCCAAATAAGTATTTTTTTCTCTATGCATCACATAAAGTAAGATGAAAGGTAAATTGCCCAGAGCTAGTAGAGAAGTCAATAAATACTTTTGCATACTCAGCCTCTTCTGGTGAACCTTGCCTTTCCTCGGGAGTACTTTCATTTCCTGAGGGATAAGTCATTTTAGAGATGGGTTTATTGATTGCAAGTGAGAAACTAGCAAAAGAATTTCATCTTGGTTCCTTGGTAGCAACAGGAAAACAGAGGGAGAAAGACATCTGAAAAGATAACTCTTGATAAAGAGTCAAAATTCTTTCCTTCAATAATATAAATCCCAACACATTATAATTTAAGAGAAACAATTGGAATTAGTTAACTAGCATACATGCCTAAATGAACCAGCATTAATTGTCTTCAGTCATTGCTTGATCCAGCATCATGAATATTATCGAGATTCAAATTATTATCCTATTTTTAATATACTTTCCTTTCTCCAATGCTTTGTTCTTATGTGGTTTTTCTATCATCTTGTGATTTCTATAAATTTTATTCTTATCAACTTAAAAGTTCTTCCAGAGGGCAAAAAAGATGGTGTACTAACAAAAGGACTTCCCACTCTTGCATAGGAACAAGGTTCAATTCCAATTATTGACATGAGGACTAATATCCCTGTCCATAACTCCACCTCCAGGACACATAACCCCATCTTTTGATCAGTGCAGGAAACTGATTGGATGTGTTGCATATGCATACATGAAAGTAGAACATGCAAGCCTATGTAAAACAACAACAACAACAACATTTTTATATCTATGGTATTTCTTAGCCATGATTTCACAGAGGATAGAATAGATGGATTGAGAGTCAGTCTGCTTCATTTACTGCATGTGAAGGCAGAAAACCAATGTGGTAGATTTCAGCACTTCACTAACAGGAAGGGATTCCTAATAGAAAGTCAAGTTTAAAACACAAGGGGAAGCATAGATCTTATGATGGTAGGATTGACAGCTATCCATAATAAGCCTCACAGTGAAAACTTCCAGGTTGGAATAAATAGTGTAATTGTCAATGTGCTAAGCTTATGAGCACAAAATATTTGTGCTCACCTTTTGCTATGGAAATCCATCACCAAAGTTCCCTTAATTTTTGTTAATTTGGGTGTTCTCCCCTCACCTTGTTTTGGTAGGATATTTTTATCTCTGACTCCTACAAGAATAGTCAGAAATAAAGCAGGAGGAGGTTCTCACAATATCTCTAGGTCCTTATAATAACTGTAGCTCCAGAGGGAATCCCTGGGTAACTTAAACTTTGTTCTTTCTTAGTCTTCCAATAACCTCATCCTGAAGAAGCTATATACTCCTGAACAGTTTAACATCTCACAAGGAAATATTTAAACTGCCTCACATTAGAAACCCAAAGTGCCAGGTCAATTAGAAGAACATAGGGAAGACAACATGAAATGCAAAATCTTATACGGCTGCCTGTTTTTCTCTTTCACAATGCTAACATACCCGTTTCTGCTCTCTAAATTGCTTGCTTCTTTGTCCCATTAAATCAACAGTGCTAGTGGATCTTAGTCATGCTGGATCTCTGTCCCATTACCAGCTACCAGAAGCACACAGGATTGAGGAGATGAACTATAAAACATTGCTTTTTCTTATTTTCTAGTTAAAATCTGAATGTGTCATTGCATATTAATATATCCCGAGTATCTAAATAATCTCTATGTAGTAAAAGTTTTTAAAATTATTCATATTAGTTATTTATTTGTTTTTTGGGGGGGGGTTTGAGACAGGGTTTCTCTATGTAGTTTTAGAGCCTATCCTTCAGGAGCCTGCCTCTGCCTCCTGAGTGTGGGGATTAAAGGCATGTGCCACCATTGCCTGACTAACTATTTAATTTCAAACTTTAATTTATTCTGTGTCTTCAAAAGAGTAAATTTCATTAAGTAACATCAGTTATTTGTTGCTCACACTGTATAGCATATATTCACTGTACAGTAATAATATAGATAAATAATAAAAAGCCAACACAATGTTTTTTTAAATATATATATATATTTTACTATGTAGACAGACTCAGCATCATCTGTAAGATCATTTATTTTATAACCTTCATTGCTCTTTGCCTAGCATCCGGTATAGTGTGTGAAAAATAGTAGACTCTTAATAATTGTATATAGAGTGTTTCAATAAAAGAGGATTCCAAGAGCAGAAGACATGGAGACAGAAATTGTAAGGTTAAAAAAAGGAGAGCAACAAATTGCAAAAGTTCTTTATAATAAAACAAACCAAAAAAAAAAAAAAAAAAGATAAAAAGAAAGAGGAAGAAAAACGTCTCACCATGCTGAGCTCCAGCTCCACGGCTCTCAATTAATAATCAAGGTTCTATAATACCATAGTGAAAATTTTTGAGAGAAAGTGCAGATTGCTTCCTGAGAGCTTCTGTGATGCTAATAGAATCTTTAGACTCCATTGTCGTCCTGATGATTCACAGGTAAAAAGCAAGCACACTTTTTTTGGCCTTCATTATCAGCCCATTTCTGGCCTGATTTGCTTTAGATGATTTAGACTCTGCTGCACCTGAACTGTGACTTCTCATATCGGAAAAAGGAATGAAAGATGAACAGAAGACAAAAAGAGAAAAATGGAGAGTGTTAATTTTTTTTTTAAATCCTAGCATCCTAACACTATGATATAAGTTGGACTGTCACATTTTTGCAGGGCCCTCTGCCCCCAAACACACTTCTATTATTTTGTCTTGAAAGGTCATTGCTTTTATAATATCTAAAGCAAAATCCATTCTGTTTTGCCTTTGGTTTCTTTCAGGCTGTCTGCAGTCAACAGCAGAGTGCCAGGAAACCCATCTACACTCCAATGCTGTTCTGTCTGCCATTCCTTGCTGGAGCATTCATCGTACTGCCTGTTCCCATTTGTCAGGGGAAGATTTAAGCATCTCACTTGCCCATTAATGGACAACTTCCATACTTTCTGAATAATTTTAAGTGACTATAGTGCCTAAGAAGGTCAGAGAAGAAACAAAATGCAAGTTTCTATTGTACTGAGGAGAAGTGATTCCTGCTACTTACAGGCTTAAATGACAATCTGAATAGTCTGTAGTGAACAGAATAATTTTAACTATACACAATCTCATCGCCTGTCTACCAAAAAGATTCAAGGCACTGTATTAATAACAAGACCAGTTGTATGTAGAATTTATGTTTCCAAGTGTCCATTACTTCTGGTATGGGTGAGTTTTACACTCAAATATATGTCATCATCACTTCAAAGTGTAAAAATAAGTAACAGGACAGATAGCCTAATTTTATATAAATATCAGTGCTCAAGCGTTTCAAGTGGGAACCCTATATTATTTGAATTAATGTCATAGTTTTATGGTTTCTTACTTAGAAGAAAACTATTTGGCATGATGAAAAAAGTGATGGCGCTAAAATCCTGCTAGTCCATTCTAACTGGCTCATAAATGAATATACATATATGGGTATCTATTTATTTATTTCCCATATTAACACACTAAAATTTCAGACTTAATACCTTGAATCAGTTCCTTAAGTGGCTATATTTATTTTCTGCTTTGAGAGTATTAATACCATTATCCTCTTCTTTGAAGAGATATCTAGATGAATCTATACCAAACATGGAACCATTTGCACTGTTTGAATAATAAAATAAACATGTTTGAATAATAAAATCAGCTCAGCTTTCATTAATTTTGAAGTTTATTAAATCCCTCTCTCTTATAGAAAAATTCAACATAAAATCTAAATATAAAAACTTGTATGTGGTGTGTTTGGTGGTGGCCAGTTCTGGCATTGGGATTGCAGAGAAAGGCACACCCCTTCAGCTCACTGGCAGCCATTCTAGCTGAATTGATAAACTTTGGGTTCGGTAAGAGACCCTGTCTCTGAAAATAACATGGAATGAGTGAAGAAGAGATCAAATCCTGGTCTGTACATATATACACATATATGTACACTTGTACATACCCATATGTGCATGCTTCCACTTGGACCTATAATTCCATGCATACACACATATACACATTGCAAATAAACAAAGAAATTGTGTTTGTAAGATCAAAATCATAATAGGCTAAGATTATTGGCACATTCCATGTTCTCTGCATTCATAGACTCAGGCAAAAGGATGCTAGTCTGAGTTCAGTGTAAGCTACATAGTGAAACCTAGTTAATTAAAAAAATTAAAATAACTAATCATCCAACAATATTCTATATTGAAAACATCTAACTGGATGCTACAGTTTCCTTTAATACACCAAATTTTGTGAATTAAAGCATCTATTCCTGGACATTTTGCATATTAACATTTTTGATTGCTGGTTAGTAAACATATGCATCCTAATACATTTTTCCAAAATGGTTTTTAGTAGTCTTTACAAACACTTTTGGCTCATCTTTATTCATAGGATGAAGTCATAACACCTGCAAAACACTATTTGTAAGGTAAAAAAAAAAAAAGATACTATTGCCATAATTTAGTTGGCTAATAATTGGAGAAGAAAATTTGGTCTTCATTATATTTGGAATGAGAATACAGTGTACTCTCTACAAACGATTCTAGTCATGAGAAAAAAAAGGGCATGGAAATGCCCTCTGATGTTTTAGCTCATGAGGAAGTGTCATGTTTCTCTTCCGTTTTGTCGCTCCAGACAAACATAGAGTTTAGAGGAAGTTTATGTTACAGATCCAAGTAATTTTAATATGGAAATTAAATGCTTTACTTGCAATGCTTCATATTGATGAGGCTTCTGAATTCTTTAAGTAGAAAGCTGGTTGTGGTGCCATTCCGGTGATCTCAGTACTCAAAATACTGAGGCAGGAGGATTTCCACAAGTTCAAAACCAACCTGTGCTATACAGTGAATTCAAGATCAGTCTAAGCTACAGAGGAAGAAGCTGTGTCTCAGTCCTTGCTAGATCTAGGGTGAAAAATATTCCTGAAAATTCACAGACTGTGTGACTCAAGGCCAATTCAGGAAGATATGCTCCATTATGTGAGCCTATGTTAAGAATAAGTTCTAGTCTGGTATGATTAGGCAAAATAATAATCCTAGCTAACTAACATCATAGCTAGACATTATGACTCAGCAATATCATATAAAGTGCAGACACAAGCAGGGATGAACATAAGTAACACAAGTTTGCTTCTTTATTAATAAGTAACACAAGTTTACTTCTTTATTATTGTTAAAACAAAGAAGGGGGTGTGGAAAAACATTCTAATTGGAGAGCAGAAGCCTGGAAATTATAATAAATGTCAAGGTTTTCATTATTTTGGCCATATAAACACTGATCCTCCTCTGAATTTTTGGTGAAGTTATTTATATTTGTTGATAGGACACTACTTATCTCTAAAATGAAGTTTGTAAAATGAATAAATAAAATATCTTTAAAGAGAAATATATTAGTAACATTTTATGCTGGCAAGGATGTGGAGAAAGGGAATACCTATTCATTGTTGGTGCAAACTTGTACTGCCATTATGGATATTGGTTTAACAGCTTTTCAGAAAGCTGGGATTGGATTTACCCCAAAATCCAGCTATACAACTCTTGATCATATACCCAAAGGACTACTAAAGAGAAACTTGTTAAGCAATGTTTATTTGGGCTATATGAATAATAACCAGAATAAGCAGATTAGGTGTCCTTCAGTGGATGAAAGAATAAAGAAACTATAGTATATTTACACAATGAAATATTACTAAGCTGTTAAAAACTGAAACAATGAAATTTGAAAATAAATAATAATAATAGAACTTGAAAAGAAAGTCCTGTATGAGGTTACTGAGACCCAAAAAGAAAAAATATGATATGTATTGTATTTATTTATATGTAGATATTAACGATTAAGTCTTCAATAACAACTATACAATCCATATAACCAAAAAGGCTAGATATAGAGTAAGGTACTGGGATCAGGAGTAAAGAGATCACTCTAGGAAGGAAAAATAGAATAGATAGTTATAAATTGATGGGAAGAACACTAGAATGGGAAGTTCATATGTAAAGAGGAAAGGAAAGTGGGATGAGATAGGGAATACTGGGAGGGAGAGCAAAAAATAAGTTTTTGAAGGGTACTCTAGAAAACTAATACTGTTAGCATCTTCCTAGATTATGTGCATATATGAAGTTGAACTAAATATAAATTGCTAAACAATTTAGTCACAACTGGACATCTCTCGTTACCAACTTAAGCCTCCAGTTTTGGGTGGGTTACATCTAAGAGAGTTGTTGGCCAAAGGTTCTCCATGAGAATTCTCAAACAACCCAGATTATTGCCACGGTTATTGGTTCTTCTCTAGAAACTGAAGGCAAAGCCTTATTGCTGTAGACAACACCTATACAACTCACTTAGCATGAAGAGGTTGAAGTTGTTCCTACCTAGAGTCTTCACCCCTAATTACTAGTGTTCATGTTACTGGAAGGTACTCAGAATGTAACATATCAAAGGATAAAGGTAAGCACAAACTCAACTACAAAATCTTTGATCCTTAAATGTGACTAGTATGCAAGCAGTACTAGTGTAATAATGGCAAAAAGTTTGTTGAGTATCCAACCAATATTTGATTTTGTTTAATTCCCACACAATAGGATAGAGGCACTACTCAACACTAATTAGACAGCCAAGAATATGAGACTAGATATGTCATGGATCTAGGGGAAAATCGAGGAACATAGGAATAAAGTGATTAATAATGACTTTCCGTTATGCTTATAGATCAGTTTTGTTTGTCAATTTCAGAGAAGCTTCCCTTCATCAGTAGACAGAAACACATATAGAAACCCACAGACAGGCAATGTGCAGAGAATGAGAAACTTTAAAACACCTACTCATATTGGAATATCTTCATCAAATACTTTTCCTTGGGACTCAGAGAATTCCTTTACAAGAGGAGGCAAAAAGACTTCAAGTGCCAGAGGAGTTGTAGGATGCTAATGGGCAAAAAGTCCTTCAAAACACATTAGGACAAACATATAGATATAGATATAGATATAGATATATGCAATCACAGAGACTATGGAAGCATGCACAGGGCCTGCATAGGTCTGTGCCAGATGGAGTCCTAGGACTGGAAAAGGAAGTGTATGGAAGCTCCAATGCTTAACCCAGAAGCTATCTCCAATTGATAAGCACGCACAGATGAACATATAATTTTCTCTCCAACAGGAGTTTCACTTGGCATGCAAACCATACTTAAGGCCAGGACCCATGCCCACCAGTAGATGACCAAAACAAAATGAACTCAATGGAATTTTAATGCTTCCTTCTCTCATATTGTTTTGCACCAGGCCTTTTTCTTTCTCTTCCTTTTTATCTTACTAAAAAAAGTAAATCTATATATATATGAAAATACATATTTCATTTAAATATAGAGAATTGTGTTATTTATATTAATTTAAGGAGTCTGGATGACTTTTCTGGGTCAACATTGGTAAATACATTTTATCTTTCACTAAATCCATATGACTCTTAGATGTTGATAATATACCAAGGGAATTCAAGTCCTCCTTAGATAGTAAGTGACCATTGACCCATCATTACACATTTCTAAACATCCGTGTCTTCATCATATATTCAGTGAGGGAAAGATAAGCATTTATCTAAAATAATCACAGTGAGAGTAAAAACGAATTATTAATTACTATACTTCACTGGCAAAACACAAAATTCTATCGAGTTGCTTCAATTCTCGCATAGGGACCACAGTTTGCAAGCTGTTGACCCACGGAATAGTGATTTTTATGTCTATTCCTTATCAGTAAAAGAAACAACAAATAACATTATCTACATCATAAGGTTTCCTTCAAGAATAAGTGAATTCCTTTAAGCAAATGATTTAGGTTTCAAAGGCAGTTAAGTGTTGTCTAAGCATTTACCACATTTATTGTAAATACTATGGGGAGAATTCTGAGTTATTTCTCATAAACAACAGCAATCATTTATGCCACAGCACATGTTCTATTTGGTGGAAGAGGAATTTTGAAAAATTATGTAGCACATGAGATTGACAATAATATTTTATTTCTAAGGCAATCATCAAACATTTATCCAGCCTACTATCAATCAAGGTTGTTAATTTATCATTATGCCCTACAAATCAGTAACCATTATGTTTCACTGAGAATAAAAACTGTATTAAATCAATCATTTTTCAAATATATCTACATATATATATTTATATATGCATATGTCACTATGAACAGGAAATGTATACATTTTTGTGTTCATAAGACCTTCTCATCCACAGTGAATATATCTAAGACCAGTCAAGAATCTGAGAATGTGGATGGCTCTAATTAATGTATACTATGTCTCTTTGTACACACATAATTATAAATTAGACAGACTAAAAGACTGAAATGAGTGATTGTCATAATGCTATACTAAAAGTAACTGTGCTATATTCATCTTCCTGTAATTTTTATGAGATTATAATTAAAAGAACCACCTTTCAGCTTTTCTGGTATGCTTGACTTGACAAACTCATTACTTTCATATTTAAGGGGTATTATTAAGTAAATAAGTACTTCTTGATTTCAAGGACTGTAGTGATAAAAGAGGTAACATGTTACATGGGTTGGATCTAAGTGACTACTAGGTGGGTAGTACATACAGAATAAATAAACTGGACAAATACATGATCTGTATTCTAGGCAGATGACAGCTAAATAGTCTCAAATGGCTTCATGTACTTCAGAATGGCATACAGCTTAAATTTTATGGTTGTTTTGAAATATTCCATTTAACATGTTTTGAAAAACAATTCACTCAAGTAGCTGGAAATGAGAATAACTGTAAACTATATTATACTCATATAGCTCTAGATTAAATATTTAGAATAAAAAAAGTCTCTCCATCTTTTCCTGTAAAAATCAAAAGAGATGGCTGTCTACAATGAAGAAAAATAAATACTTAAGTAGTTAGAGAAAATAGGGAGATGGAAATTCTGGATTGATGCCCATTTCTGTCTTAATGATTTCTCAGCAGTTTGTACAAAATACCAAGGAAAAAATGAAAATGTGTATTCACAAATTAGCTTTAGATGTTTTAAATAGTAATACACTTGCAAGAAAAAAAAAAACCTTAAAAAAAGAAATAGGGCAAAGATTTTCTTTAAGGAGGCCTGTAATCATCTCCAAGGTAAAACATGTAAATTGAAAAGCAACAGGCTATTTAGGTTTACCAAAGAAAATAATTGTACATGAATTTTTCATGCATATTTACAATGTTGTGGGCATTCATTCACAACACAAATTCATTTCACACATAAGAAGTATGAAATATGAAATAGTGGTATATCATTTAATCCATGGATATATGTATGTAAGTCCAAGAGAATCTGGTTATTTCTTCTCTAATAAGAATATTGCAGGGGAAAAAAAGACATTTTGTAGCCCATTTATTTGCATCTGGCAGAGGAGCTTAAAAGAAAGGCAAGATTTCTTATTTTGTTGTCATAATAAAAGTCAACAATCAAAACATTAAGACATGACTGATTTCCTTACCCTAGGTAGGCAAACAATTTGTTCGAATCTGTGATATTACAAGGCTCAAAGAATCCTTTATGAATAACATTCATTTTATGCATTTCCCATAATCATACTTTAGTTTGTTAACCAATATAATTGTTTTGACCATAATAACCAAGCCATAATATAGATGGATTTTTCATTTTAAAGAGTTTTCTATAAAATAGAAATGCACTGATTAGCCAGTTCACTCAAAACAATCTATCCTCAAGTGGTAAATTATGGAATGAATTATAAAAATAAATAATTGATTTGGCTAATTGGAAATAGTCACATAAGGAAGGTAGACAAATCACTTCAAGACTGACAAGCTGTGTAAAGGTATCTTTCCTAGTGTTGTGTAGGCCTTATTTCATTTGGTAACATTTTTCAATTATTAATTCATATGAAATGTTTATGTGATGCTTATGTTCATTAATTGGCAAAAGAAGACAGAGATATAAGAAGAGTCAATATTTATTCAGACTTTCGGGGACCCTGGTACTAAGAACTTCAACAAGTCATTTCTCAAATCAATGCTCTTCAGTGTTATCTGATAAGACTTAGTAAAATCTGGTAATATGAACTAGTTAGTAATCTGAACAAAATCCTGTAGAGGAGAATTCTGAATCCTTGTGAGAAAACTTCAAGAAAACAAGATGGGTCTTACGACCTCAGTTTTTTCAAAACACAAAATCGTTCTTGGAATATGCATTCATGTCCCTCCCAGGTATGGCAGATACGAGTGGCTTTACTTCAGATTATTCACTACAACTGCCTATCGTTACTCACTTGTAAAAGGTGCTTTACTGTGTGAGGCTTGCTCACCATGTGTGGCTTGCCATTGTGATTGTACACTTCACTTGTGTGACTCCTCTCAACCCTCTCAGTATAAATTGTCTGACACTCTAAATAAAGTTAGCTATTGCATGAGACTTTAGTTCAACTCATGTATCACCTGCATTCTCCTAGGTTCCAACACCTTTAGAGTAGTAAACAGTGTGTGTGCTTTTCTTACAATACCAGAAACTCAGTAGTCCTCATTTCAGTCATAAAAGCTCACATAAAAAAGGAAAAAAAAATAAGAATGGATATTGCTGCTTATGTATCTTTTCTGTTGTTGATGCTGACAATAAGTTACAATTGATAGGGTGACCCCATACAACTCCTGATTCACCACAGAAAAATCATAGGTATTTGTCACTTTCAATTACATTGGTAATCCTGGCGCTAAGGAGCAGAAGGCAGAGAGATGCTAGAGCCAATGGCTAACCAACACAATCTACTTGATGGTTACAGAGCAGCAGTGGACACACACACACACACACACACACACACACACACACACACACACACAGATGTTACCTGAGAAGCAACATTAAAATTTGTTCTTTGAATGTCACATACTTACAAAACATGCACATACATGTTCACACACATTTGAGTACATGAACACACACAAAGAGACAATGAAAAGAGGTGAAACATCTCGCTTCTGAAACTTAACTTCTGACATCAATAATAGTATCTTAATTTCCATCTAATCATATTTTAAACTGTTCAAAATCTATTTGTATACTTAGGAACAACAAGTAATAACAGCAAAGAATGTAAAAAATAACAAGGCTGAAATTCCATCCATTCATACACATATTAATATTCCTATCAAAACAGAGAACTAACCTCAAATAGACAGGGCAATATATTACACAATATAGCCATTTCAGTGATGGAGTGCACCATCTTGCCTAATATTTCTCTTTCTTTCTCTTTCTCTTTCCCTTTTTCTCTTTCTTTCTCTCTTTCTCTCTCTCCTCCCCTACACATACACACACACACACACACACACACACACACACACACACACTCACACACACAAAATGAACCTCACATATTCCTTCATTATTCATATATTGCTGTAGTTTTCCAAATACATTTTATATTGATAATCATGTGAAAATTAAACAAAGAAAAGACATTTGGCAATTAGAAGTTAGAAAGCTCAGGTTTCTTTATTTCTTGATAAACAAAGAACACCAAGGTTTCGCATTGCTGGTCTTCTTTTCTCAGAAGCCTGTGGCCAATGGCTTTCCAACATGTACACTGAACTTGATATTTCAAGTGCAACCGTAAAACATCCCCAATGTCCAACTCTCTAAAGCAACCAGAAAGGAAATAAAACACAGAACATGGGAGCTGTCAGGTGTATTTATTTTATAACATACACAAATTGCATTCACTAGCATCAATAGATTATTCTTTCCCTTTATCTCTCAGGCTTATATAATGTACATTTTATACAAATGGATGTGATTTCCTCATATTGCATTGTGTGTAAAAATAAATTGAGGGTTGAGTTCTAACACTCTATTGAGAATGGATTTCCCCCCACATACATTGAAGCAATTAATGCCATATCCAGACCTATCAGTATAATACTCCCTATCCAACAATAGTTTTGAAAGCCAAAATTATTTTTTGGAATTAATAATCTGAAAAATCACCCTCATCCTGCCTCAAAATGGCCTTTTGTCTCATTTGCTAATATTATTCATTACTCACAGACCTCATGAAATTCACATATGCAGAGGCAGCATTATTAGTTTTCGAAATATCAATGTGACTGCACTTCTCCAGTAAATGGGCTAAAATAAATGGGTTTAGAAAAGAATGGAGGATGGGAAATTTTGCTGAGCTGATATGAAACTCTCATTAAGACTCTAATGTCTGCTCTAGTATGCATTGGTTTATTACTTTACAAACATGTGTTTGGTTTTTCTGTAGACACAGGCTTAGAGTCAAACACTCCATAATTGACTGCTTATGAATGTTTTCTATTGAGCCATTGACCTTGGTGGTATGTCACAGCTTGAGAGAATGAGCCACACAACTCCTAAGCCACCACCAAAGATCACAGGAATATTTGCTATTCATGTCTGTGCTCAGACTGGTATTTGATGACTAGAAAGTCTTTAAAGATTGTTAGATACATTTACTATTCATAGTCAAACTGTTAAATATGGGTTTTGGGGGGGTTTGCTTTTCTATTCAATACTCAGAAAGAAAGTTAATTTTATATTCAGAGACACTTAACAAAGCTTAATGTACTGTATATGTTATTTTCCAGATATAGCAAATGCTGAGGTCTGCTTTTTTATTTCTCTTAAAAAAAACAGCTTTCATCTTAGGAATTTTGTCATTCTACATTCATAGCATATAGTAAAGTATCCTGAAAAAATGCACTCACCCTTGAATCAAGAACAAGCAGAAAGGATTTTTTCCAAAGGTGATAATATATACCCATTGAAGTGGGCCTCTTTTCATATTTATTTTCCAGCCCCATTTTCCCTTTGATCAATGCATATGTTATTGCAAAAGCAGCTATAGAATCCTAGGATCTTAAACCTAGAGAAATAGATCAGTGATTGTCCAATCCAATCCCACCCCTTCCAACATAGTATGGTTGAGAACAACCCGACCAAAAAAATTAGACTTTTCTCTGGACTGGTGCATTGATTTTAGATGGTATTCGTAAAAGCCTCACATATTAGATACTTGGCAACAGCGAGACAATGTTGAGAAATGGCAGGACCTTCCAGAAAGGGTATTCAAAGCATAGTAGTTTGAATATAATTGGACTCCATAAGTTCATAGGGAGTGGCACTATTAGGTGTGGCTTGGTTGGAGTAGTTGTTGAAGAAAGAACGTAACTGTAGGAGCAGGATTTGATGTTTCCTATGCTCAAGATGCTGTCCAGCATCACAGTCCAATGTCTGTTGCCTTCTGATCAACATGTATTAGTCAGCACCATGTATGCCTGAACTTTGTCTTGCTCCCCAGAATCATAATAATGAACTGAACTTCTGAAAGTGTAAGCTACCACTTTAGGTTAATATTTTCCTTTATAAGAGTTGCCATAGGCATGATGTCTCTTCACACTGGGGTCACGTGCCTTTAATCCCAGCACTCAGAAGGCAGGCTAATCTCTGTGAGTTTGAGGCCAGCCTTGTCTACAGAGCAAGTTCTAGGACAGGCTCAAAAACAATACAGAGAAGCCCTGTCTCAGGAAAAAAAAAAGTTGCCATGGTCATGATGTCTCTTCACAGAAATAGAAATCCTAACAATGACACATGGGAAGTGAGAAGTCCATGGAGACTCTCACCCCTATGTGTGTTAACACAGCTTCTTGAGAACTCTACCTAACATGAAAACACAGGAGAGTTATAAAGCAAGCCTACCCTGTGTTCTTCTTTGCTTCACATCCAGAACTTACCTTTAAATTCTCTACCAGGACATCCTCTTTGGAAGGGCAAGTGATCAGGATGCCCTGATCATAGACAATCAATCTTCTAGATGCTGAGTTACTTTTCTTTGTGGAGTATTCAGCACCAGTTCATCAGTTAGTAGGAAAACAGACAAATACAACTAGCAATTTAATGATATGGGGAACAAACAAACCAGTTATCATGACTATATGAATTTATATCACCACTTCTAGGGACTGTGGGGTATAATGCATCCTCACCATCCTGAGAGCATCTTTATAGAAGACCTGCAATCTAGGATGCTACAATACCATATCATCAATTTCAACAGTCTCTTCTCTATGACACAGAAGACAGGTCAAGGTTGGAAAAGGGTCCCAACAAAACGAGGACTGAAAGCCCAAGTCTGTCAAGTCTTTTCTGTTGAAGACTGTTCTAAGTGTGAATATAAAATCACATTAGGTAGGAAAATTGAGGTCAGTAATCATTCAAAGCCAAAGATCTATAGGTGTATTGAAACTAACAGATTTTGATTAGTGAAGTTTATGCATCAGTTCAGATAGGGAAAGGTATATGTTGGCCATGACAGTACAGAAGGCCCTGACACCTGCAGTGATTCTCACATCCTCTTCTGGATCAACTACAATAGAAGACACCTTCCCGCTATTGTCACTTATCTGTACCTAACATGCCTGTGGTGCATCACTCTAAAGAATCAATCAGGAGACAGACAGAAAAAAAGGAAGAGAAAGCATTGTGCTTACCCACAGTTACAAGGATACTGAAGAAAACACTGTAACAACATTTTTATACCCACTCATCTGGAAAGGCATAAACCCTCAGAAGGAGGCTGTCAATAGTTTCATGCCCTTCTATTTACATATGTGTTATGAGGTACCTGGAAACATTAGAAAGTATGAAATGAACTTACTAGGAGAATATGCATTGGCTTGAATTAGTATTTAAAGCCTTCAAATCAATGGTTAGTGTTTAAGATGTTATAGAGAGTATGGAAACACACAGCTCTCTTTTGGAGAGATGCTAATCTAATGACTTGCTGACCTCAGAGCAAATGGGAAACTCTGGGACAGATGTACAGCCTGCATATCCTCACCACAGGCCTAGACATAGCCACAAGGCTGTCAGTATTAACTCAGATGCCCCCACTTCCAGCCACTCTGCCTTTCATCACCTAAAGCTCTCAGCCAGAAAGTGGCCCACAGAGACGGCCAGCGTTGATGTCAACAGATTATCAGGCCGCTTAGTAACATTCTCTTGCTAGGAACCCTTTTAAATCCCTACATTGGCAATCCTAATGCTCTGTTGATTTTTGTTACTTGCTGATAAGGCTTTTAATGGCCAAATCCCGGTATATTTTTAGATCTTTTGTCACCATGGGTCTCCTGTCACTCACTGAGGCTGAAATCAGCAGGCTGTTAGTATGCTCAGGGTATAATCTCAAGTCCTATGGAACAAGGGCTTGCAGCAAGCTGGCCTCCTGATTGTGAAATTTACTTTTGATTTTTATTCATTGAGCACTGTCATCTCTGCCTGTGAAACCAGAGCAAAAATATACCTATCTGAAGCTATGCAAGAAATCTAAAGAAAATATATTTAAAGGAACCCTGTATTTTACATGCTGTGTATGTGCACATGCACACACACACACACACACACACACACACACACACACACACACACACGTAAAATCTTTGTTTAATACATCAAATATGTATTTTAAGTGACTAGTTAATTATCTACTTTTTCTACTAAGAGTGGCAATTAGCATCTCTTTTCAAACAGGTCCTTAGCACTTTCCTAAGGCAGCAACAAATTGTCTTGTGGGTAACTGAATGGACTAAAGGGAAGGGAAAAAATCTGCACATTAAGAAATATGGGGTTACTGTCAGTAAAAAGATACAATATGGAAATAACCTCTTGATCACCACAGAAATGTTTAACTGCGAGTTTCTGCTTTATGTAGACAAATCCCTGTTCCTAATCCGTGCTCTTCTCCTCTTCCTGCTTATGCAATGACTACATTTAACATGACTAGAAAGGGTCATGAAAGAGAGACACATTGGAAGAGATTTCACCAGAGTGGTTTATTGAAGAAAGAGCAGGTGTAAACACAAAGATGGAGGGGACAAAGTGTGCAGGAAGGCAGTCCATCAGGCAAAGTAAACATTCTGTGAACTTGAGCTAGGAAATGAGGACATGGCAATGCTCAATCCCGTGAGAGTATGAAAGAAGACATCCTGTCAAGATGTAATGTCATTCTTGCCTTGAACTACAGGCAGCTAAGGAATGCTGACAGTGGGAGAAAGGGTATTCCCTTGAAAAGAGCACATCAATTGGTTATCTGATACCACATTGTCAGCACTGAATACACACATTCTACATGTGTGTGTATACATATACATACATACACATACACACACACATATATATATATATACACACAGTATGTATGTATATATATATATATATATATATATATATATATATATATATATTTCATACCCATGATTTGAAAGGGAACAAGGAGAGGTTAGTGGGAGATTTGGAGGGAAGAAATGGAAAAGGGAAATGATGTAATTATACTGTTGCATCAACTTTTTAAGAAGGTATTTTCTTATAATTATTATTTTTTCTTATTTTATACATTGATCCCAGTTCCCTGTCCCTCCCTCCTATCCCACCTCCCCCCACTCCACAGAGAGGGTAATGCCTTCCAGTAGGAATCATCAATATCAGTCAAGTCATTTGGAGTAGGGACTAGGGCTCCCCTCCTGCCTCTAGGCTAAGGGAGTATCCCTCCATGGGGAATGTGCTCCCAAATTCCTCTGGTGCACCAGGGATACATCCTGGTTCCACTCTCAGAGGTCCCTTAGATTTCCCAGGCCTTCTGACCAATGTTCAGGGGTTCTGAATCAGTCCAATGCTGGTTTCCCAGCTATGAGTCTGGGTGTCCATGAGCTCCCCCCCTCCTTGTTCAGATCAGCTGTCTCTGTGGGTTTCTGTAGCTTGGTCTTGACCCAATTTTCTTATCACTCCTCCCTTTCTGCAACTGGATTGCAGGAGTTCAGCTCAGTGTTTAGCTGTGGGTATCTGCTTCTGTTTCCATCAGCTGCTGGATGAGGGCTCTATGATGGCACATTTGTTAGTCATCAATCTCATTATCAGGGAACCTTTCCACTGTTTTCCCGATTGTTAGTTGGGATCATCCTTGTGGGTCTATGAACATTTCTCTAGTGTCAGTTTTCTCCTCAACCTATAACGGCTCCCAAGGCACTCTCTCTCTCTCTCTCTCTCACACACACACACACACACACACACTCATTCTGCACTTGTCTATTCTTCCCCTGATTCAGTCTTTCTACTCTGACATGCTCTCCTCTTCTCCCCTTCCTTCTCCTATCTCTCCACTCACTGCCCCCTACCCCGCAACTCCAAATTTGCTCAGGAGATCTTGTTGCTTTCCCCTCCTATGAGGGACCTTGTAAGAATCTCATAGGTTCCTCCTTGTATCATAGTTTTCCTGGCACTGTGAATTATAGGCTGGTGATCCTTTGTTCTGTCTAAAATCCACATATGAGTGAGTACATACCATGTTCCTCTTTTTGTGACTGGGTTACCTCACTCAGGCTGGTTTCTTCAAGTTCCATCCATTTGCCTGAAAATTTCAAGATTATATTGATTTTATTCCATTATATAAATGTGTCACATCTTCTTTATCCATTCTTCAATTAAAGGGTCACTAGGTTGCTTCCAGGTTCTTTCTATTACAAATGATGCTGCTATGAACATAGTTGAAAAGATGTCTGTTGCATGGATGTGGATCATTTAGGTATATGCCTAAGAGTGGAACTGTCCTGTGATACACTGATTCCTATTTTCCTGAGGAACTACCTTACTGATATCCAAAATGGATGTACAAATTTGTATTCCCACAAGCAGTGGGAACTACCTAAAAGAGGTAATTTTAAGGGCCTAAGAAAACAGAACAGTCATTAAAGGATGTTTCATATGTATGCATATGGAACTTTGTTCAGATCTTAGCCGAAGCCACCGAACTTGCCTAATCCTAAATGTGGATTGGTAGACACTAGAGAATTTCTGGGTTTTCCTGGCCAGTGAGGTTTGCTGAATTTTGCAAACTCCAGGTTCATTAACAGGCAGTGTCTCTCAAAATAAGGTGAAGAATAACATGTTAAACTAAGCAAATCAACATCTAGTTTCTACACACAGGACACATGTCTACATGCTCTCTCTCTCTCTCTCTCTCTCTAGTTCTTAACTTTTAAAATAAAACTATAGCACATTGTTTAAAAGATAAGCTTGATACCCTTTTATTATAGCCCTGTTTCAGAATACATTTTATTTTTATTTTTTTCTTATTTTACATGTCTATCCCAGTTCCTGCTACCTTCTATTTTCCTATGACCCCCCTCCATCCCCCATATACTTCCCAGGGAGGGTAAGGCCTTCCATGAGAAATCATCAAAGTCTGTCCAGTCATTTATGGTAGGACCTAGGCCCTCCCCAGTGTATCTAGGCTAAGGGAGTATCTCTGCAGGAGCAATGGGCTCCTGAAATCCGTTTGCACTACAAGCCAAGGCTATATTCTGGTTCCACTGCCAGAGGTTCCATAGACTGCCCAGTCCTCCTAGCTGACATCAACATTCAGGAGGCCTGGCTTGGTCCTATATTGGTTCCCCAGCTGTCAGATTGGGATCCATGAGTTACCACTTCCTCAGGTCAGCTGTTTCTGTGGGTTTTCCCAGCATGATATTAACCCCTTCATTCCTCTCTCTCTCTGAAACTGCATTCCAGGAGTTTGTCTCAGTGCTTAGCTGTGGATCTCAGAAGACATTTTAAGGTTAGGTTCAACTCCTAATGATAGACAAGGCAGAGTGGACACAGAAAGGTCATTGATTGAAATGTCATGTCCAAAATCCACAGTAAGAACATTGTGCTAATAGAAGGCATAAGATTTTAGGGTCTCTTCAATGTCATCACTGAATGAAAAGTCCTTTTAATGAAGAGAGAGATCGTGAAAGAAAACCATTAACTGGGAAATGTAGTAACGATTTTGCACTAACATTTTCTGGAAAAATAAGCCAGATATAACCTAACACTCACCATCTCACTCACACATACTTACTTTCTTGGTTGTAAAACTACACACTCCCTTTCAGTCAGTTTCAGTTACTTCTCACTACATATTTTGCCTCTTTAATGAAAGATAACCACCTCACCTTCAAGAAAAATGTCAATCATCTCATCAAAAGTCAAAGACAGCCTGGGGATATTGCTTAGTTGGTCAAGTGTTTGCTACACAGGCATAAAGACCCATCTCAGTCCCTTAGAACTCACATTTTAAAAACCTAGGAACAGTTGCATCCAACTTTATTCCAAGAGCTGAGGGAGCAGACATGAGATGTTATTTGTCCTTGCTGGACAGCCGGCTTCCTGAATCAGTGAGCTCTAGGCTCAATGAAAGACCTTGTCACAACAAATCAAAATGGAAAACACTTCAGAAAAACTGCATTGTTGGCCTCTGGCCTCCATGAATAACAGCATACCATATACACTTCATCATGCACAAGAACACACACACACACACACACACACAAAGGATGAAAAATAGAAAATATTGTGTGAACCCTAACAGAAAAGCATGTGTAGTCACACAGCCAAAATTCAGTGAATGAGTGAATTGCTTAATTGAAGAAACAATTTGTTACTATAGGAGAAATAGTCAGATCCATCACATAGCTCAATCAAGATCTTATCTTTTTTTTCACATTAGTTTTCAAAGGAAGTATTCCATGATTCTGTAATGCCTCACAATGTAAACATGGCCCCATCCCTGTATTTTTGTTTGAAGCTCACAATGAAATTTTCTGTTAATTTTCTTTGTTGTCTAGTATTTGATTTAGTATTGATTTTAATTTTTTCAAACTACATTTCATTCTTTTTATTCTACTCAATTTTTTCCCAAAACAGATCATGATTACAGAGAAAATTCTTCTTGGCAGCTAGCTATACACTATTTTATCTGTCTTCTTTCATTCATCATCAATAGAGTATTTGCTGTTTTTTAATAATAAGACCAATAGTTACATAGAGAATACTGAGATGAGGAAATGTCTGAGAGACAGAAGAATAATGGTATCACCTTAAACATGAATTGTTTTCATGTAGCATTTTATATTTATCCTGGTAAATTACTCATTATCTACATAATGATTTCATACTTATGTATTCTGTGAAATATATACAAATAATATCACAGACATACTATTGAAATGCTTGGAATCTCATTAAAATACAATGTAAGCATGCATGAATTGGCATTACAAAACACTATTAGTAAATGCAAATGGGTAACATACAAACAATGCTCCAGTATTTAGATGTTAACACTGTAACACAAGGATGTCAGGCTTATTGATAATAATGTCATCTTAGATTAGGGTAAAATTTGAAGCACTGATTTTTGTTTTTTAGGGAATGTCACAAGATTGACTAAGATGGGCAAGAGCTTCCTGCTGAAGAGAACAGCATGTGCAAAGAAGTCACTAACACAGAAGTTTAGAGGAAGAAGCAGATTGATCTAACATTGCTCCAGGTCCATTGAATATTTCTGAATAAGATTTTTCAGTATGTTAAATGTAACCAGATTGAATATTTTGAGTTCCATCCCGTTGAATAACTTTGAACTAAGAATTTGCTTTTTAATGAGGCATTTGCATTTAATCTCAAATTTGGAATGCAACATCTTCCACTTGGTTATTTCCATTGGAAGAAGAGCTTACAGGGCATTATGCCTATCCTGTAGTAAAGACACAGGTTCCTCAAGATATATTTCAAGTAGAAAAGATGAGTGAAATATTTATTTATAGAGAAAATACAGTACTGCCTATAACAAACTAAGACTTGTATAATAAAATGTTCAGAAATGTTAGCACTGAGCCACTTACAGCAGTTCCAAAGGGCTATTTTTAAAAGAAAAGACAGAAACTAAAATTGTAGAAAAGTGATTCACAAGACTGCAGCTATTGATAGAGAAAAGCTGAAGTTCTGAGGAACAGATGAGTCATGGGCAAATTTAGGAGGAGCACGTCAAGGAATGTTTTAAAAATTCATCATTTGGGGGACTATAATCCATTCTAGCTAGAACAAGCAAAGTGAGTAGAAGAAGGGAGAATATTTGCATAAAATCAAACTTAAGCTAACAAGAACCCTCAATAAATTTAAGAAAACTGCACACCTTTTCCTTTCTAAATAAAAGCTTTTTGAAATAAAATTTACATTTAAGGGAACTTCACTTTTTAAATTATTAAATTCAGTGTTTTTCATATATTCATGGAATTATAAAACTATGCATTCTACCTAATTTTACAGCATTTTATCATCTCCAAAGAGAGACTGTGTCCATTAACAGTCACTTCCCATTTTCTACCAGTTCTGAATGTCCCAAGAAAGTAAGGCTTTTACATTCAAAAAAATTATATAATTACAATCATGAAGCACATCTTTTCAACTAGCTTTTTAAAGTTTCCCTTAACATATCTTCATGGATGATCTATATAACCTCCCACATATAATTACACTGCATTCTGTTTACCCACTCATGAGATACAGTTATTTGAGTGCCAAGCCCTTTGACTGCTGGAAGGGTAGTGTTAACACTTGTATATTTGACTTTTGTGCAGAAATATTTTCTGTTTCTTGTGTTTTGGACATGAGTGTGGGATGTCTCTGCATCTTGTTATTGAAAAATAACACACTACCATGCCCATATATTTAATTAAAACTAAAATCTAAGTGAAAACACTACAGACATAGTAGACATAGTTTTTAAAAAGTAGTCTCAATTTTCTACCTTTATAATGTTATTCAATTAAAATTGATGTTTCACACTACAGTATTCAGGTATGTATAAGCCTTATATTGCCAAAAAGTTATTGGATTGTTTGTTTATCAAATATTCATCCTATGCCAGAAAATAATCTGTTACACCATTCGTTCCTTTACCTTCATAGGTAAATGCTATTATTCACCCCTAACTTTTCCTATAAGTCCATGATCTTGAATAGTGCCAGTAACACTGTCAAACCATGGTATGCAGTTTATTTGTTGACTTGCTTATTTCATTTCAAGGCATTTCATAAACATATTCTTACCTGATTCAAACACTGAAATGCAAGACATGCCAGTCCTCTTTCTTCTGAGAAAAAAGGGGGGAAAGTCAGAAATTTTGCTTTCTGGTTAGTAAGCATGAATTTCTCTAGTACCTGCACTTACTGCCTGCATTTCTTTTCTACCTCTAAGATGTGATAGAAAAGTAGGCTCTCACTCAATTTCTCTTTTTTTCCCCATTTTTAAATTTCTTCTCACCCCCTCCTCTACCTATGAGTAGTCAACAAAGTCTGACACCATAGGTTGAGGCAGGGCCAGGCCCCTCTACCATGCATTAAGGTTGAGCATGGCTTCTCACCATAGCAAGTGCTCCAACAAGCTAGTTCATGTATCAGGTTTGTATCATGGTCCTACCTCAAGGACTCCCTCAGCCAGTCCAAGGTTCACAACTGTCTTCCACGTGCAGTGGGCCTAGTTTGGTCCTCTGGCGTCTCCACAAGTTTGGTTCCGCTTTCTCTGTTGGTTTTTCCACCATGATCTTGACCTTCCTTGTTCATATATTTCCTCCACCTTTGAATGGATTCATGGAGCTCAGCCTGGTTCTTAGTTGTGGATCTCTGCCTCTGGTTCTACCAATGACTGGGTGAAGGTTCTATAGTGATATTTGGGATATTCATTAATCTAATTACAGGGATAGACCAGTTTGGGGTTCCTCTCCACTGCTGCTAGGAGTCTTATATCGGGTCATTTTTGTGGATTCTGGGGAATAACCCTATTGCTAGGTTTCTTCCTAAGTCCATAGTAGTTTCCTCTATTAAAAATATCTCTTTTAGTTGTAGGCGTTTGCTTCTGTTTCCATCAGCCACCAGATGAGGGCTCTATGATGGTGGATAAGTTAGTGATCAATCTCATTACCAGGAAAGGGCATTTATGGGAGTCTTTCCACTGGTGCTCAAATTGTTAGTTGGGGTCAGTCTTGTAGGTCTCTGGCATTTTTCTAGGTTCAGTTTTCTCTTCAAACCTACAATGGCTCCCTCCTTTAAGGGTTCTCTCTCTCTCTTTCTCTCTCTCTCTCTCTCTCTCTCTCTCTCTCTCTCTCTCTATTTCTCCCCTGACTCAATCTTCCTAGTCCCACATGCTTTCCTTTCCTCCCCTTCTCTTTATCCTAGTCCCTTCTCCACTCACTGCCCCCCACTCCCCATATTATCAGGAGATCTTATCCCTTTCCCCTTCTGTGAGGGACCTTATGTGAATTTCTTAGAATCCTCCTTGTATCCTAGTTTCTCTGGTGGTGTTATAGGCTGGTGATCCTTTGAACTAGGTCTAAAATCCATATATGAACGAGTGCATACCATGTTCCTCTTTTTGTGACTGGGTTACCTCATTCAGGATGGTTTCTTCAAGTTCCATCCACTAGCCTGTGAATTTCAAGATTCCATTATTTTTTCCGCAGAGTAGTATTCCATTGTGTAAATGTGCCACATCTTCTTTATCCATTCTTCAGTTGAGGAGCATCTAGGTTGTTTCTAGGTTCTTGCTATTACAAATAATGCTGTTATGAACATAGCTGAGCACATGTCTTTGTTGTATGGATATGGATCTAAACACTGAGCTGAACTGGAATCCAGATTAAGAGAGGGAGGACAAGACCAGGCTACAGAAACACATAGAGACTGCTGACTTGAACAAGGAGGAGCTAATGGGTCCCCAGACTAATTGCTGGGAAGCCAGCATGGGACTGACTCAGACCCCATAAACAAGGGTCTCAGCGAGATAGCCTGGGCATTCTAAGGGACGTCTGACAATGGACCCAGGATGTATCCCTGGTGCACAAAGTCCTTTGGGGGCACATTCCCCATGGAGGGATACTCCCTCAATCTAGAGACAGGAGAGAAGGCTTAGTCCCTACTCCATATGACTTGACAGATTTAGATGACCTCTCCTGGAAGGCATCAGCAGACATGTGGAGTAGGGAGGGGATGGGAGGGGAGGGTGGTTGGTGGGCATGAGATGGTGGGAGAGAAGGAAAGAGGGAGGGAAGGAGGGAGGGAAGAGAGAGGGAGGGGGAATTTGGATCAATATGTAAAATAAAAATAAAATTAAAAATTAAAAAAAATCTTTTTATTGCTATTCCACAGCTTCCTTGTTCTCTCAAGTTTTAACATTTCTTTATGTATTTTTTGCCATTTGAGATTCTTCTGTTAAGGCTTCCCTGTTTAGGTCTATAACTCATTTACAAATTGGTTTTTTTGAGGTTTAGTTTCTTGAGTTCCTTATATATTTTGGAAGTCAGCCTTCTGTAAGATGTGCAGTTGGTTAAGATCTTTTTTTCATTCTGTAAGCTGCCATTTTGTCCTATTGACAGTGTCCTTTGCCTTACAGAAGTTTTCAGTTTCATGAGTCACATTTATTATCAGTCTTATTGTCTGTGCTTTGACTTTTCTATTCATGAAGTTGTTTCATGTGAAGTTGTCTCTCTCCTACATAAAGGTTTCACTGTTCTTCACTTTCACTATATCTGTATAGGCCTGTCTACCCTTTCCACTTCTCAGTATGTCCACTTCTTCAGAGTTTAGTGAATTAAACACTCCAGACTATAATCTTTGTCTATTGAACAGCTGCTTGTCAAATACATCTCACTCCATCATTTTGATTGATTTGTATATGCTTCGTAGATACAATTCAGGGAACCTATTGAGATCAGAGACTGAAGTTGGGATATCTTCCTTAACATTTTATTCCAGCTATTTTATGCCATGGGGCTCTCACTGAACATGGAGCTTGCATGGCCCGAAAGGCCCTGAAATCTTTCCATCTACACCTCATTAACATCTGCATTTCAGGACAACACTACCATATTTATCTTTGATGTAAGTTCTGGAGATCTGAACTCAGATTCCCATGCTTCAGCAACAAACACTTTACCCATCAAGCTATCACTACAGCCCCATCTCAATATTTTAAAACAGCTCTTCAACTCATTTTCTTACTAGAAATTCCATGTAACCCCTCTCATCCTTTTGTTAAATTGAACAGACTTTTAAAATCATACTAGCCAGTCTCTGAGCCGTATCAAGCACGATTTTCCTTAAAACATTCTTTTCCAATAGCCTTTGTAAACAATAATCTCATCTTATATTATGTCTTTCTGGTCTTTCTCTGTCTTTACCGAAGCTCATAATTCTCCTATTAAATCTTTATTTATTTATTGAAGGATTTCAAATTCCTGACCAAAAAAAAAAAAAAAACAGAGTTTGTGTGCATCAACTCTCATCTTAGGTCATCACATTATGCTGACATTTCATTTCCCAAATATGCAGATTATTCCAAAAACCCATATGCCTAAACATGACTACTTAGTGCTTTTTCAATCCTCACCTCTACGTCTTTAAGGTTTCAAGAGCCGGAAGATCTAGTTCTGGCTCCCCTTGCCAACATTCCCACTGTTTCAGAATTTTGCTGAGGTTTTAATGTATCTTTCAAACTGGTGTTGAAATTTAATTGTCACTCTTGCTAGTGTTGGAAGCTAGGACTTGAAGGAGTAAGTCAAGAGTTTTCTACCTCAGTGAATGGGGTAATAGTGTTGTGTCATGCGATGAGGTCTCCTGCATGTTCATTCTACCCCCCCCCACCCATCTATCCTTTGTTTCCTGCTCTCCCCCTCCATGCCCCACCATCCCTTCCTGTTTCTTATCTTTCCATGCTCTGAAGTAGTACAAATGACCTCACCATACATTAGCATTTTGGACTTTCCAGCTTCTGGATCTATGTCAAATAATTTTCTTTATAACTTTCCCAGACTCTGGTATTCTGTTGTCACAGCAGAAAACTGGGTAGCACAAAAATTCCTGCAGAAGACATGGGATTTCTATATCAGAAAAAAATAATGGTATCTTGAAATTCGCAGGCAAGTGGATGGCACTTGAAGAAACCATCCTGAATGAGGTAACCCAGTCACAAAAAACAGGAACATAGTATGTACTCACTCATATATGGATTTTAGACCTAGAGCAAAGGATCACCAGCCTATAATTCACACCACCAGAGGAAATAGGATAAAAGGTATATTCTAAGAGATTCATATAAAGTCCCTCACAGAATTGGGAAGCGACAAGTCCTCCAGAGCACAGGGGAAGTGGGTGTGGCAGCAAATGGAAAGAGAAGTAGTAGAAAACGAGGAGGAGGAAAGGAAAACACATGCGACAAGGAAGATTGAGCCTGGTTAGGAATAGAAGACAGGAGAGAGAGAGAGAGAGAGAGAGAGAGAGACTGAGAGAGAGAGACAGAGAGAATATAAAAGAGGGAGCCAATATTGGTTTGAAGATAAAATTGAACATAAAGAAAGGTCTAGAGAACTACAAGACTGCTGCCAACTAACAATTTGAGCATCCATGGAAAGGCTACCATAAATGCCCTTCCCGGATAGTGAGATCAACAACTAACTTATCCATGGAGCCCTCATCTAATACCTGTTGGAAACAGGAGCAAACACTCATACATAAACACTGAGTCAAACTAGAACCCAGATGCAGATGGAGAGGACAAGACCAGACTACAATAACACATAGAGACAGCTTACCTGAACAAGGAGGAGCTAACTGGCCCCCAGGCTGATAGCTGGGAAGCCAGCATGGGACTGACTCAGGCCCCCCTGTATATGGGTCTCAGCCAGAAAAAAAGAAAGAAAGATTACTGACAGAAAGTCCAGCCAGATGGCTGGAACATTTGAGCCAGTTTTTCAGCTTCAAGTGAAACAGAAAAGACTTGATGATAGCTACATGGATGGGTTACAAGAGAAAATAAGAATCAAGAAAATTATAGTTTGAGGTCAAGCAGCAACCAAATTAAACTTGTTCTCAGAGCCTGAGTTACAGGTAATAATACTTAAATTTTTTAGTGGTATGCGCTTGGATGTGTGACAAGTGAAATACTTCATTACACCACACACAATGAACAATGAACATGAATGGGACTGAATGCTAGGGGATCCCTGGCAGATAATTTCTTCCACAAAAAGACCCATTACATTTTCTCCATCCCCAGCATATTGAACAATGTGTTCATATGTGTTTCTCAAACCCAAGTTGTCAGGTCTTTCAGAGCTAGATGTTTTTTCTATATTAGGAATTTAGCTTTCATCCTTATAGAGCAAATTCCAAGATTATTCTAGCATATCTGAAGAAGGTGGAACTTGAGTGACTTAATATGTTAAGGATAAGACACTGGGAGGGAAACATGAAGGTGCGTCATGTCTACACTAGGTGTCATTATGTTGTGTGCCCCCATGTTTCAAAGGTGACCTAATGGACTGGTTCAGAGTCATCCTTGTATTTCTCTCTCTACTTCTCCCATTATTTATACAGGTTCTTCACATGATTTTGTAACACATTCCCAAGAAATGACACCCAAAGTAACACTCTGCCTTTTTTTATTTCTGAATAAAATCAATCTACTTTTGTATTTCCTATGTGGTATGTCAAAGGTTAGCTGTGCTTCATCCCAGACTAAGCTATGGGAATGGACCATACATTTTTACAACCTATACTGATTCTTCCACACCCTGCCTTAGGTAAAACCCCTAAACATGACTGTAAATCTTTACAGAGGAACTCAGAAAGAATGCTAATAAACCCCAAATCTATCTGTGCACACAGCTTCTAGAAAGGTAATTATCCTTTTGAATCTATGCAGCCTGAATCAACAACTCCCATTTAACAGGAGGACCAGTGACTTAACGTCTTCTCCATTAACAATCCATTTGCTAGTCTTCTTGAAAGTTTATTAATAGTATAGTTTCTTTTATTTTCACTTACAGACCTGTGATTTTTCACTGAGCTCTAAAAATTTCAATATATGATATATTTTGACACTAAAAAAGTCCCTTTAATTTAATATTTGCTGCCATTTGCACATTTAAAAATAGATCCCTACTTTCGTATTTATACTTCTACTGCTTCTACTAAAGATGTTTCTTTACCCTTTCCTCAAGACTAAAATTTATGTTGCCACCACCACCCAAAAGCATAGCAAGGCTCAGTGTTTCCTGGCTTTCTAATATTGGCTGTTTAAAATACAAATTTAGTTATGAAGCTCTGCCACCGAGAGGAAATACCAATGACAACCAAATCAATTTCTGGCAGTTAAGTTTCAAATAACAGTGGGGCTTCTGTTTTGGTTCTGGGCAATTTCTTAGCTGCCACTCAAGTATCTTCTCTCAGATGCATCTTTTGTCAGACCTATCTAGGGGCAGACTGTTGATTGACAATATCAAATGTTATCCATTGATATAATGCCAGATACATGTATAAACAGCAAGGAATTTGATTAGCAACTTCATAATAAAGTTCAAATATTGGAATATTTTAACATATACTTAACTAGAATTATATATGCACTCTCCTTACCTTATGCCAAGCCTATCTTGGCATTTAAAAAAGAAGATGTTAATGATGGGGACCCAAGCTTTAGGAAAAGGTTAATAAAGATAAAAGCCTGACTTGAATTTATTAAGGGACAATTTAGTAATTAAAAGTATTACAGCTATTAAAGATGATATAGTAATGAGACGTTCTAATTAAAAGGTCCTGGTAACCCCACTCACAAAGATCATGTTCAATAATTGAACTATATCAGCCTTTAGAATGGAAAGTTAAGGAAAGAATTTGTGGTACAAGCCTCCTTTGCAATGAATCATATTAACCCAAACACAGAGGGGAGAATGAACCAAAGCAGAGTTTTTAAGTTTACCTGTGTTTGCATGTGTGAACATGGCACATATTTACAACCTAACTTCTGAAACCTCATTGACTACATACATATCAGGAGTATTAATTAGTGACGCATAGGTAATACTAAAATAAAAAAGAAATGGCATGATATTTTTAATTTTCTTTCTCCCATATTTGAACCCTGCCTTTAAAAGAGGCCCGAGTCCTTCTTTTCTCAGGATAGAGAGAATGGGTCAAGGTACATTGCTATACTCTTCACACATAAACTATTTGGCACATACATACATACCTCTTCTGTACTCCAAGATAATAAAATAAAATGGCATCACTCAAAAATGTATGTAGCTTAGAGGCTTAATATATAAGCTTTAATTTGTGTTAGGTAGAGCTTTTGAGTTAGAGGCTAGCCTTATGTGACATTTCGATTTTACATTCTTAAATCTTGTTTAAAATATTGTAAAAAATATTCCTTCCTTTACCATTTCAAAATAGTTTTAAGCCATAGATACCAAGATATTGGAAAATATAACTTTTACACAAGCCCTGAAAATATTATTATATCATTTCAATTCTATGCTGAAATTCTATTTTTGTTAAATATAAATACTAATCCTATATTTAAAATGGAAATTATATTGATATCAAATTATAGTTTTGAGAAAATAAAAGCTTTATTTTATTGAAATAAGTCATGTTAGCAATAAAGTGTATTTGCTGTAATATTTCCCACAAAGCATATGTGTATGTGTACTTGTTATTATATATTTCCATTAGAATAATTAATTTTAGACAGTGTCTGTCAAAAATTGGAACTTAGTTCACTAGGGTCCTGTAAAGGACCTTTGTGTTTATCATCAATCATATAGTATATTTGATCTTATAATTTTTATATCAGATTGTTTGCATATATTAACTATTTGGATGTGTGTGTGTGTGTGTGTGTGTGTGTGCCAGAATTCATGGTGTAAGCATTTAATCCCAGTACTTGGGAGGCAGAAGCAGGAGGATTTCTATGAGTTCAAGGTTCAAGACCAGCCTGGTCTATACAGTGAGTTCCAGGACAGCCAAGGATATGTAGAAACCCTGTCTCAGAAAACAAAGCAAAAACTAAACTATACAGTATTTATTTATTGTGTTGCAGAAGTTAAGGGGACAAGGATTCACATTCTGCATTCATGTGGTGATCTGTAGACAATAAGCCAAGCAGTTTTTCTCTTCCCACTATGTGAGTCGCAGAAATTTAACTCAGGCCTTCAGTCTTGGTAGCAGGTTCCTTTATATACTAAGCCATCTCAGCAGCCCAGCGGCAATGATTTTAGTAAAAATATTATGGGTCATATTGTGTCATACTCTACAAGTTGTTTTACTGCACCCTGAAGGTTTATATATGACTTAGTGAGCCCAGTCATTTGTTTCCCAAGTCAGGCACTCTTCCAGGGATCTATGGGCCTTGTATTAGGGATAGATTAAAATCAAAGCCAACACCACTAAGTTTCATGTTTCAGTCTGAAGAGACTTCTGTGGCTTGAGCATCATGCCTGCCTCCCTTTCTTCTTGGGCTCATTTCCCCCCAAATTTTCTACAAACTCAGCTGTTTGTGAATACCATATAACATTAATCTCAGGCTTACTAAGTAATGTTGATAGTTTTTTCTTAAATTACTGGATTTCATTTCAAAATGAAAATAACACAGTAGGACATGGTTCTAATTCCAATTAGTAAATCAAGTATGATGCACACTGAAAATCACTATGTAACTTATTTTGACCTGGTGTGAAAATATCTAATGATAGGTGTTTTGTTTTGTTTTGGTAACTTATAGAACCTCTGAACTAGATATTGTTCTATTTGTTGTGTGGCAATATCCTCTAAATGGAAACATTGCATCCTTGAAGGATAAAGGAAGCTCATATGACTCAAGAAGCTAATAAAATCTGGAGATTTAGATTTTTCAGAAAACTACAAGATTCTTGAGGCTCCTCGAGTTATATGAGTTGGATGTGACTGCTAGATCAGACAGCCTTCAATGGATCTTTCTGCAAGTTGGGAACCGAGCTAAGGAATACAGACTTTCTGAATTATCCCTTAGACAGTACTTGGCTTTCTGATGAGATGGCTTCCTGGGAGCCAGGCTTGCTCCTGTTAGCAGTCCTTCAGTTTACTTCTATAAGTAACCATAATAAACTTGTTTGTTCACCAACCTAGACTTAAGGTATCTGGGTAAACAGAAGTTAATTCATGTCTCCTCAGGAAAAGTCACATAAGACTGATGTGGTCAGTACTTTCCTATACCACAAAACACTTCAATTTTTTTCCATACTGACCCTCATTGAAGATTCGATCACTGTGGTTTGTTAAGTATAAGCAGCATTACTTAGCAGCCCTATCTTGAGTAGGAAACTAACTACAGACATTACTTTGAAGGGATAAGCAAAATAAAAATATGTAATATCAAACAAAAAATGTTTATTAAATTATCAACAGAACAGAAAAAGAAGACACACACCAAATATGTTTGAGTTAGACTAATAGGCTTATGCGTTGAACTATAAACAACAAAATTTTCATGTCAAAACATCAGTAAATAATGTCTCTAGATACAGTTCAACCTTAATTTGCATAGCTGTTATGTTGGGGTGACACTGTGAATCTATTTTGTGCATATTTTTTAATATTTCTGAGAAGAATGTAAGATTGTTGTTGGCCTGGTAGATTGTAAATGATAGCTCAGCAATCCTGTTTCCACATGCCCTGTGTATACACCTTCTGCTCACTGACAGCTTGCTTTATGGAATACTTGGCTAGGAATTACTCTTCAGTAACAGCAAAAATGATTCTCTGTCTTTCTGTCTTTCTTCTACATCTCTTTTCTTATGGTTTCTTATGGGGCTCTTTTTTTTGCAAGTGTGATACTTTTTATATTGTTCCTATGTTCTTATTATTCTCTTTTATTTATCTTTGGAATGATTTGAAAGTAAAGAGTGTCATGATATAACATTTATAGCTAAGAAGACTAATCCATGTGGTCCAAGAAACTACACAACGTTGTTAACATCTCTTATAACATATATATATATATATATATAATATATATATATATGAATTTGGGAAGGAAGAAGAGATGATTTTAATTTTGAAGCAACATTCTAAACACACACACAAAACTTTGCCAGATAAATATAACATATTTACTTTGAAAATAGTGATTGATAATACATAATACATAATATGCATGTGCCAGGTATTTTGATTATATTTTTTATTTTATACACATATAATATAATGCATATACCCAATAAACAAACAATGTTAGTGTACTTAAAGAAACTACAAGCAAGTAGTAAGACATTCAGTTTCCTGTAATTAACATTTGGAAGAGATTAAAAACTCAGAGCTGGAAAACATAGAAAAACAACAGGTAAAAAGTGTGTCTGAGCACTAAGAAAAACAGATACCCACATACGTTTGAGAAGGAGAGGAAGTCAGATTCCATGTATGAAAAAGTGTTCTGGTCTCAATCTGTAAAACGAGACCTGAAGAAGATGTAAGGGGTATTACAGGTGTGTGAGTACCTATCTGACTGACACTAGGTTAGGACCCATTTCCCATGTTTGCAATTTTTTCCTAAACAAAACAACAAAATGTTTTCTCTTTGACCTCAACAAGCCCCATAATTTATCAGAATATCTTCAAAATAATTTCAAACGATGTGACCTCTGCTGCTAAGACAGAGTGCCAGAACTTCGAATGAGTAATCTCAAATCCTTCCCAGCTGGGAAGAAGTGGGCAGTTTTGATGGGAAGGTTTTTGAGTAGGAAGAACAAGATGGAATTTTCTGAAAATGAGACCCAGGAACACCCACAACTGAACATTTACAGTAGTGATCTCTGTAAGCTCTAACAATTTACATTTAAGAGAGAATAAGTATGTGCACACACTCATACTTCTCTCACCTGTAAACTCAGATAAGAAAACCCTAGTGAGTGTATGCTTTGGAAGCTCAGAACCGCACCCTGAAATGGAAAACCAGAAATCATTGAGATGGATCAATATAGACTGTTACTAGGTAGATTGTAGACTTAAGAATCAGGTAGCCCTGTTTGGTATGGCACCTGCTTATCATTTTGAATGTCCTTTGTGTGATGAACATGCTCCTTTGGTAATCTGAACAACATTTAACCAAATGGATTGAGCCACCAATTCTTTTTTTTTTTTTTTTTTTTAAATGATGCCAAAGCTGGACTTGACCGTAAATGCATAAATGTGCTCAATGGTATCCACTGGTTTCTTTGCCGGTCATTGTTCTTGGGAGTTATTTCTAATAAATCTGCTCATTAAAAAGACTTCGAACTGCCAGATAGAGTACTATTACCATGAAGAAAGAGATTCCTTAAGTAGTTAAGGCTGCCCAGAGATTTGCAAATCGCCCATTAACACCAGCTTTAGGGACTTGCTTTGAGAGCTACCTTTTATGGATTCTGTTGTTGCTATTGTTACTCTGGCTGTGTTATTATTGCCATTCACTAAAGAAACAAGCCCTTGCCAACAAAAAGGCAGGAGGCAGAAGAAAGAGCAGGAGTAGGTGATGGACTCGCCTCTTTTTGTGAATTTTGCTCTTATTTCTCCCACTCTTTTCATCTCATTTATTGAAATGACTCTGTAGCAGAGTGAGGGTAAAACAAAAGGAATGAAAATTCATTTAAGCACTCTCTTTTATTTATGTTAACATTCCATCATACGCTGTTTAACAATTTAGTAAATGTTTATTATGCATAGTGCTGAATTCTCAAGAGAATAAATAAGTTCCTGTCAGCACTTCTTTTATGAAATCCTATTTTGGTTGTGGAGTTTAAAAATTCATAATAAACACTTCCTTCAGGAAGAAGCCAAGAAAGGAAATGCTTTGACATTGTTGATAAGTGAGCTTGTAACTAAAGAAATGGAAAACAAACACATGCATAAGTATTCACTGTGTGAACATGTGGAGAAGAGGAAAGAGGAAAAGAGTCAGGCCAAGACAAAATAGAGAGAGAAGGGAGAACAGTAAGTTCTCAGGATTCATGATGTTTTAAAGGTAATAAAAGCAGACATTTCGGATGGCTTCAATGTTAACATTCCTAGCTATGTCACCAGTCATTCTCATAAAATAAAAATGGAAAAGTGTAAAGAATAGATTAGATAATGTCTAATATCCTTCTGGCTCCAAAACGTTATTATTCTATTACATTAAGGGGAGTGAGAAGGGAAAATAAATGTCATATAAATATAAAAAGATGAAGAGTGGCAATCCCTAATACTAGAGTTCTCCTGCAGCCCACATCATTTGACTTCCATAAAACACATGCTCACATGTGAACACACACACACACACACGGAGAGACAGAGAGAGAGAGAGAGAGAGAGAACTTACAAATGTCAAGTGCATAGTTAAAGGTGAGAGAATCTTCCTTCAGTGCTGGATTCTTTATAGTGGTAGTGAGAACACTGGTCAGCTGCTTACCATTAGTAAAGCATGTTTAGCAGCATCGTATCTATTTTATCTCTTACAAGTTTACAAGGGAAATCAATTATGAAAGTATTTCAGATGAGACGTATTGGAGAGAAAGTGCTCAGCAATTTGCTAAAATTGCAATCCTCCAACTAAGGGACTGGGTTCCCACCTGATCCCTCTAACCTCATCTCTCTGAAGAGGGCTGTAACATGAGTTATTCACTAACCAAATGTACATTTTGTGACAAAATGCAAGATATTTCTTTTTGTATATAAAATAAAATCTGAGATCAACAAGATCGCTCAGAAAGTAAAGTTACCTGTCACCAAGCCTAATCTGAAATCAATCCCTGGAACACACAAATGAAGGGAGAGCATCAATAGCCACAAAATGTTCTCTGACTTCAAAATGCATGCCACGTCATGCATTGGACCATGTAGACATTTGCACATACACACGTGTGTGTGTGTGTGTGTTTGTGTGTGTACACATACACTCATTATATAAACTATAAAATAATCTCTGGAATTAGCAGGAAGCAATCATTTTTAAAATCGAAGGCTTAGATATATTCTTGTATTTTAGGGAGATTTCCATTAACTAATCAGTGTATTTCCCAGTGTCATTAAACCTCTAAGTATATGCTTCTGAATGTTCACGTAAGTATGTTTTACTTAGAAAATAGCATCTGATGAATGCTATTTCCTAAATGAGTAGGCATACTCCATTAGGCTTGAATAAAGGCTTCAACGAACATTTTTAAATAATTGACAAATCAGCAATATAATACACATCAGAAACTTAGTACCCAATGATGACAACCAATTACTCAGCAAACATAATGTTGTCTTACAAAATCTTACATTGTCATGGGACAACACATATCATTTCTTCCATTTCATATTGGTTTGAGTGGAGGAGAAAAAGGTATACCACCGAACAAATGCCAGTTTGACATAAGAACTATTTTGAACTGAAGAAATCTGAGTTACTAAAGTCTATCATTTGTCAGTCTAGTCTACAGACTATAGCTAAAAACCTCAGTGTGGGAAAAGGATGTTCTCTCTTTTACAGAAGCAAAACCTCAGGTCCCTAGACAGAGGCACAAACACCTAGAGGAAATGTGGTTACCTCTTCCCTAGAAGGCTCCTTGGTAGACAAACATGCCCAAGCAGAAATCAATTTGGTGACACCTTATCAGCACAGATGAGGAACTTGGTCTTCATGATATCTGCACTGGGATTCCAGCAATGTATAATGCTTCTTTGAAATAAATCCTAACATGGGAAGCAAATCTCCCCAAATTATCAGATATTAATCCCAGCCTTTCTCCAACTTTCAGCTAATTTGAGAAAAAAAAAAAGAGAAAAGAGCAATGTCTGATGAGGTTATCAAAATGTACATGCCTTATCAATTCAGTGATATTGCTTAAGATGTGTTCACAGAAAAATCACAATTTCATCTCATGTTGGAGCATATTGTATACTAAGTGAGAAGCACAGAATATAAGGAGGTCTGGTATGTTCTCAGAGCATTTTGTTCCATTTTAACCTGTGCAATGATTTGAAAAGTTTTCTTTACTTTATTCAGGCTTTGCATTCAGAAACATGGTATAATTCTCCACTTATCTAAATATTTTATCATCCTCAGTAAAGTCTTATCAGGTTTTCCCAATAGGTCTTAGCCATTTTCTTGTTAAGGTTGTTTCTAAATAATGTATAAGACAGTTTGGTTGTTACTGAATATAAACAATTTTTCTCCATCATGCATTCCACTGACTGCCACTCATTCTAAAATAAAATGATTATTGATCATTTATAAGCTCTAATTTCATAAGGCTCTGACTGTGATTTCAATACATATGATGTCCAAAAAGATGTGTCAAAGTTCACCACACCAACTTTTATTTCTATTTGACTAGTTATTTCAGAAGGTAGTTTTAATATCTAAGAGGTTAATTTTCACTTTTAATGTCTTACTAATTCATTTGACCTGTAGAGAATATGAATTATTCACTTTTACTACAGAGAAGAGCATGAGGAATTCTAAGTCTACTGTAATCGTGAAGATGTCCTATGAGACTTTGAACATCTTTTTATGTTTTTTTTCTATATCTTCTATTCTTTTTCAGCACAGTGCATTGTCAATTAATTTAAATTTTCAAAGATAACAGAAGGTTGGTAATTCAAACTTTTAGCATATTCACCTTCACTTATATATTTTGATTGTTAACATGAAAACTGGAATGCCTCTTTCAAATACACCTCCATATATTTCTTCCTGCCCTTTGTTGACACCCAGAAAAGAATACTACAGTCTAGTAACAAAATATTCCTAGAAAATAAGCATAGATACAATAATCCTTTAGCCTTGGATGTCTAATTGTTAGTAATGTATTATTATTCCTTTTATAGCATATTATTCTCTTTTGAACTTTGAATTCTGTCCTGTCTTTTAAATCCAGATAACAACACACTGCACTTTTTTTGTTCATCTTCACAAAAGAAATGACAGTAGTACATAAAATTACTTAGTCACAAAAAAAGTCAAATATTTCATTAATAAAAATGTGTAAGTATATGCAAGCCTACATTCAAGATTAACATTACACGCTATACATATTTTACTAATCTTAATGTCAAGAATAAATATATACCATACAATGAAACAATGGCAACATTTCTTTTCAACACTGAATGTTGTATAAAAATCTATAAAACTCTAACAACGTCCTCAACAAAGAATTTAGGAGCCATGAATGAAATGCCGAAGTAGCTAACTCAAGTCTTCCTCTCATGTTCTTTTGAGTCAAACACCTGTGGTTTTAACTGCTAAATCTTTGCTTGGGGTGATAGGTGAACAGAGCTTTTCTTCTTTTTGTACTTAAACATCCTTGGAAATGTAAAGGCCATCTGAACCCCAAAGTCAGGTCAAGTTCATGGAAAGCCTCTCTTGCCACCCACTCATTCCACCAACTGCCCAAGCACATAATGCCACACTTTGATTCCTCTCTGACTTTGTTCCTTTTGTCTTCAGGATACAGTCCCGCCTCTATGATTTAAGCCATTCTAGGAACTTGTCACCAGCAGACTCTCCCTCACTGTGATTCTACCTTCCCCCAACAATTGTTCCCAATATGAGGTCACAATGAATATATGAGTGTCTATAAACCTGCTGTCTGCATATATCTTAAGTCCTGAAAGAACCACATGGTTATTTGGTGGAAAAGTAACTGACTAAAGGAATGTATCTTGCTGTTTCTTTCCACTTTTCCACTTTCTTAGTAATGAGGCAATCTAAAGAGGTATATTTCCCTTCAGTTTACCTCTACACCCATTTCCTTATATTAGGCAATCATAGAAGATGGGGGTTCATGATGTGTCTATGAGTGACTAGTTTAGGGAGTTTTGTCTAAAAAAGTTAGCTGGAGAATGATTGATGAAGTCACCTGACATCCACAGCAGGACCCACAGAAATGTGTACACACCTATACACACAGACACAGGAACATGCACATGCAACACACATACACACACACACACACACACACACACACACAGTTATTTAGCATTTTCTATTTCAACAATTTTCTTAGAACTTGAAATATGTTAAGTCACTTAAACCTCATAAAGTCACAAGAAATAAGACGCAAGGTGTTAAATAGCTTGCATAAAGTTAATAAATGCATCAAATAAATAGAATACATACAATGCAGGTTTTTATTCCTAAGCACCTCTATGATTATCTTAGTTGCCATAACATTTTAAATTTCCATCTAGGCTGCTATTGTAAGTGAACATATACCATACGTTATTCATTACTTAATAACAATATTTAGTCTTTAAAATGTGAACTATTAAACAGAGTCTAGAACTCCGGGCATTGAAGCAGGAAAGTCGGTGAAAGTCTGAACTACATAGTAATTAATATCTAGGCCAGCCAAAACTGTAAAGTGAGAGACATGGTGCAGGGTGGAAAGGAAAGAAAACGAGCTTTGAGACTTTGGGGAGCAAGATATTCCACCTTTCCTCTGAACCAAAAATTCCTTGAATGTGTCCTGTAGAAAAGGTCTTCTGGTACAGACATCTGAACACTCAGCAGTGAGGCTCAAATCCACGCTTATTTCTTCTATATAGCAAACAACCTAGCAAGGTAACCTTTCATTGCAGCACCAGGATGGTGACAGAAAAAAAAAGATGAGATCACATTGAAGCCATTAGTCTCAAGGTGTAGGTGGACCACCGCCAAGATCAGAGGAAGCAGAAGTTTAAGTTAGTCAGTGAGGAATACAATTAGCATGTCTTTGGTTCTTCACAGGTGCCTCCTGAGGCTGGAATAACCACTTCCAGCATGCCCATGGTCTGATGACACGTGGAATAGCAAGCTGAGCTAAGGGACCTTGGGATTCCCATCACCTGGCTGGAAACAGGACCACACTGCCAGAGGGAGAAGAGCACATGATAGTGCTCCCTAGAGAGTACTGCTCTATTTCCCTGGGCCACATTCTCTGCAAGGCGCACTATAAAGCATTCCACGAAATGCATCCATTTTCTGTTATTTCCACCCTAGCAAAAAGACTTCAGTGACCTTATTTCAACCCATAAACAGTTCAAAATGTTCACACTTGACTGTTAAATACAGACACAATACTCTAGATCCTTGGTGTTCAGATGACTGGAGTCAGAAATGGGAGCATTCCCATATGTCCCTCTTATTTTTTTTTTGTTTGTTTGTTTTTTGTTTTTGTTTTTAAAGGAGGGTCAATACACCTGAGCATCATTCCATCAAATTTATATTAGAAAACTAAGATGGTCCTCACTACAGTCTCCTTTTTGAGATAAATAAACCTATCACATACAACCCTAAAATGACTTATATGTTGAATCAGGTGTGATGCTTAAACTTAGCTTTCTAGTTTTAGTCACATGACTTAAAAGTGATTTCTTCCATCTGCAAATTGTTTACATGTAAGCCTTATTAAGAAGACAGGATATTTTAGAACAAAAGCATTAGAAACAAAAAAGTAAAATGCTGTTTATGTATTCAAGTCTAGGCTAAGTGCTTTCACAAACATTAGCATGCTAGAAGGAAGCATCCCTCTCACATTACCACAGCATTCCCTCTAAACAGTGAATTTCCTTCACCTGGCATTTTCTTAACCTAAGCAATGTACATGCGCAGCAAAACAATTTTATCTGATATCCTCTATGTAAAAGCTTTTAACAGTAAGATGAAGCCATAATTTTCCCTTTTCCTAAATAATTGACTTAGCAAGCATGTTATAATCCTCCAGATCTTTAATATAACACCATTTCCTTATCTGTATGTATTGGATAAATATCTTACAATATATCAACATAATATAGACTCAGAGACACAGATACAGGAGTCTGCAACAGTAACTTCATGTTTTATTTGTTGTAATAAATTTTAGAGGTGAAAACCTTTTTCTTGTGTTTATTGTTAAAAGAAATTAGTGATAACCTAGCAATATTTGCTCACAGTAATTCTTTATGTAAACAAATGATGAGCTCGGCTGTTCTTGATGACATTACTACTAAATCTTTATGAAGAAACCTGCAGCAACATAATCCCTTTGAATTCTGGATAAATTCTGTCAACATTGTTTTTCAGTGTGTGTCAATTATGGATTTAAACAAAATAAGCTCTTTCAGAAAGTTTTGGTGATTAAAATTTAGCATTGTTACCTGAGTTTATTCTACTTTACCAGTTGGATTCATTGTCATTTTGGGAGAAAAAAAATTATTGCTAAATGTAGTGAGATATTCACCTTGTCTACACCTGTGGCCCACTGAGGGTAGAGGCAGGGCAGGACATTACCTGGGGGAACTAAGTCTGAGGAGGGGGCTCAGAGAGCTCTCTTGCTTGCAGCAAGGGAACAGGGTATATCCGGAGGCATCCTTGGGACCAGGAACCTGCTGGGGTTCATCTGTCTATGTTGTAAGTTATTTCTCCCTGAAGAAACATCTATTTGGCCTATTTGTTTCTCCTGATTCTTATTAAACATCAATAGCTACAGGTCCTAAGAATATCAGTACTGTGTCTTTCCTAAACATAGTGGCTGACTGGTCCTGGACATAGCTCACACATGGAGGGGAGAGAATTCTGTTTGTTTCTAGTTCCTTGATTATTTTTCATGAGCCTTGGATATGGCATTCTCTTTTCTTAGCTCAGTATTCTAGTATATATGCCATCTAGTAGCTGATGGAAACTATTTGAGCAACAGTAGAAAGGCTACAATAAATGCCCTTCCCTGATAATGAGATTGATGACTTACATACCCACCATCTAGTTTCTGATGGAAACAGAAGCAGACACCCACAGCTAAACACTGAGATGAACTCCTGCAATCCAGTTGCAGAGAGGGAGGAATGATAAGAAGATGGGGGCAAGACCAGGCTACAGAAACCCACAGAGAAAGCTGATCTGAACAAGTGGGAGCTCATGGACTCAGACTGATAGCTGGGAATCCAGCATTGGACTGAGTCAGACCCCCTGAACATGGGTCTCAGTAAGAAGGCCTGTGAAGTCTAAGGGACCTCTGACAACCAGGATGTATCCCTGGTGCATGAAAGGACTTTGGGAGCACATTCCCCATGGAGGGATACTCCCTTAACCTAGAGGCAGGAGAGAGGGTCTAGTCCCTACTCCAAATGACTTGACAGATTTAGATGACCCCTCCTGGATAGCATCACCCTCTCTATGGAGTGGGAGGATGGGGTAGGAGGCGGGGCAGGAGTCATGGGAAGGAGAGGGAATTGGGATTAATATGTAAAATAAGAAAAACTTATATATATCCTGATGTTCCTGTTTTTAATAGTTGTATAATACTCCATTGTAAACACATACCACATTTCTTTTATGCATTCCTCAGTAGAGGGACATACAGGTTTTTTCATGGTTCTGGCTATTAAAAATAAAGTGTCTATGACCACAGGTAAGCCAAAAAAAAAAAAAAAAAAAAAAAAAAAAAAAAAAAAAAAAAAAGAAAAGAAAAGAAAAGAAAGAAAGATAGAAAGAAAATTTTCCTAGTTATAAGGTCCTGTGAGCTTATGTGTCACCTATAAAGCATACTCTGGGTTTGTATTTTTCTAAAGAAAACACAACTTTTAACCTTACTACTATTCAATTAGTTCAGGACATACAAGGTTATACCACCTCCTTTTATACATATTGAGTGATGATATTCATACTACATACCAATGAGAAATAAATTAGCATCATTAAAAAATGAGGAAAACATTGTCTAGAATTCAGAGGAAAAGAAGTGCTATTAATATCCTTTCTACAGTTAAAAATAAAGTTGTATGGGATGACCATGTGATACTGCACTCAGTTACATAGCAAAATGATTTGCTTCTTATATTCAAGAAATTACAGCAGAGTATGTTGGAAGAATACATAGTCATGTGTCATTGCATTTAGGAAATTGACAAAAAAACTGTATTATATAAAGTATGTGCTATCATTATATTTGCTGAGTCTAATATCACAATGATCTCAAAGACCAGGTACAAATTTATTGTTCTCATATTCTTAAGAATCTCTGTCCTTGCCCTCTGTCCTTTAGATAGATCCATCCTTTGGTTCTTTGTGCCACCTTTCCCTCCTCACCATAACTGGTCCTCCTTCTATTGATGTAGACACTGTAGATTCTCTGAGTTCTGTTAGTGAAAGCAACAACTATACTTAAAGAACCAGGGTAAACATTAATAATTGGCCTTGATGGAACCAGATTAAAAAGATCTACAGCCAAGAAACAGGCTGAGATCTGGGGAATCAAGGCAAAGAGAGAGAGAGGAAGGAACATATCAGCAAGAGAGTTCAGGATCATGATGGTGAAATCTGCAGACTGCTGAACCAAGCTGTGGAAACTCATGAACTCTCTACTGACATCTGTGGAGACTTCAGGGGACCAATATAGGCCCTCTATGTGTGGCAGACAGTTGTGAAGCATGGACTATCAGAGGGGAACCTGGCAGTAGGACCACAATACAAACCTGGTACTTAAGATAGCATGTTGAAGACCATTCACTATGGCAGAATGCCATGCTCAGTCTTAATACATGGGAGAGGTACCAGGCCCTGCCCTAATCTAATGAGTCTGACTTTGTTGAACTTCTTTTGGTAGGTAAAGAATGATTTGAAGGTTATTGAACAGAGGTAACACAATTAATGTTATGCTTTAGGAAGAACAATTTGGCAGCTGAATGCAGAAGTAGATTAGAAGCACAGTTAGAGGCACAGGAAAGAGTTAGAACAGTGGTTTAGGTAAGCAGTAATAAGGCTGTTATCTATGGCTGGGTAACGTACCAGAGGACAGGGTGGTGTGAGTCCTCAGGAGAAGGAGGCAACAACCCCTGATCAGTCATTGCTAAAGGGGGCAGAAAAGAAAGAAATCAGAGGATACTCGAAGGTCTTGTGCTTCTGTGTCTAAAAAAGAAGTATTAGAGAGAAGATGATGGATGTCAGGAAAGAGTGAGGTAGGGGTAAGCAGCAGGAGCCTGCTTTCTCAGTACATTAAGGTTCCACTGTTTTCTCAGTACATTAAGGTTCCACTGTTAAGGCAAAAACTACTTAGGACTTGACCATGATGGTCAAGTGAAGGTACAGAGTTATTTATGTCTAACCACCTTGTTCTAAATTAGTTTACAAGCCACTCAATATACAATGCCATGTGCACAGTATTTGAATGTCTTTTGCTGGTTCTTGGGTGAGTTCTTTCATATGACGGGGCATAGAAACACATGTGTGTTCTGAAAATATTGTTCTTTACATATTTTAAGCCATTTGATTCACTTTGGCGGGTTCTGCCTTATTATCAGCATACAGTGGTCTGCTTTGTCTCCATTTGGTGAGGATAACAATGCAGGTTTTATTCTTGCATAGATAATTTTCCTGTGGTTCAGTATTTAGTCTTGGGAGTTTTGACTCTGTCCAGATTTAGAATTTTTTCTTTTGTTTAACTGTGAATTAGACTCGGAGTGACATATTTTTGATATCTATTATAATGCATGCAATATTCTTTCTGCTATTCACTAACATAATTATTAACTCCTGTAAGCTACTAATACACACACACACACACACACACACATGCACAAAACAATCATATTCAGTTTTAATCTCAATCAAGAATACAGATGAATTAATTGAACTGTTTTCCCTACTCTGACTTGATCAACAACATGCACTAATAACTTTTCTTCATGTGACCTTGCTAGACCCCAATATTTCCATATTGAAATCTTAGATTGTTGCCATACATGCCAGGCCTGGATGGGAGAGGGCTGGTCAAAACATACTGACACATTTTCAAATTTCTTTGTCTCTGTGTTTTATATATAATTCAATAAACCCAACAGTGATTTTTAACAGTCAAATAGTTATCAATAAGACAGATATGGGTGCATCTAAGGAAATGTAGCTTCCTTTGAAAAGTGAAAGAACTTTTGAAACTAAACCATGAGAGGGTAATAAAGAAAAAAAAATCAAAGTAAAGTATAGACAAAGTGAGAATCTCTATTTGGTCTGAGCTTAAATTACGGGATAAAATTATTTGTCATTCATGATCCCAGAAGCTTATTGGGAAAGGTGTTTTCAGAATTTGGAAAGGATTTCTTTCAACATTTCTTGGCTCCACTTACTATATTTTAATGTTATGAATATTTTCCGTGCCAAATTATATAAAACTATAAAGTTTACCTCTTATATTTACTCATCAAGAAGAGAGTAAGAATTCAGAATCAGCACATACTGAACTGAAATTTGTGAGTTTCATTAACTCCACATAATTTTGTAAAAATCTTACTAAGTTTATCATTAGTCATCAATATTTAGTTCACTAATGTTCTCAAATTGACAATTATTTCTTAAATTATGATGGAGATAGATGACTTAGAATGATAACGCTTCCCTAGGCCACTAAACCTCATTTAAACCAGAAGATGCTTGTTACCCAGCTTCTGGAACTGTGAATTGTGATATGGTTATCCTTTGTTTTACATCTAGCAGCCACTTATGAGTAAGTGCATACTGTTTTTGTCTTTCTGGGTCTGGGTTACCTCACTCAGGGTAATTTTTTTTCCTAGTTCCATTCATTTTCCTGCAAATTTCATGGTGTAATTTTTTTTAACCGAACTATGCCTGCTGAATGTCGGTGTCAGTTGTAGACTGGCAGGAACCAGGATGTATCCCTGATGCATGAGGTGGCTTTTTGAAGCCCATTCCATATGATGAGATGCCATGCTCAGCCTCCATGCAGAGGGGAGGGACTTAGTCCTGCCTTAACTGAATGTGCCAAACTTTGTTGACTCCTCATGGGATGCATTACCCTTTGGGAGGAGTAGATGGGGAACTGGGTTGAGGAGAGTTGTGGGGTGACTGGGAAGAGAGGAAGAGGGGAAATATGATTGGTTTGTAAAATGAATAAAATATTTTGTAAAGAGATCCAGGATTTAAAACTAGGATTGTTTAAAACAAAGAAGTGAATGTGAGCCCTGACTTGGTTCTTAAAATGGAGCAGGGGGTGGAGGAGAAAAGAAGGAGAAGAGAAAAATAGAAGCTTTGTGTTGCAATAGACAGTAGAAAAGGATTAATAAATGAAGTGAATCATGTTGGTGAATGAAGCTTTAGTCAGATATATAAGAAACAATTGAACAAGCATATTAGTTCAGCTATTGAATATCATAAGCCAAAATGATGATGAGGCAACAGAGGCTAGTTAAGTGGCTGCATCAAGAAACCTTCCTTCAGGAGAGTGGATGGAAGAAAGATTACAACAAATCAAGCTGTGGAAAAATTAAATCACACTGAACAGAGAGTGGAACAAACCAGAGCCTACACCCTGAAAACCCTACCACTCAAAAGATAATTCTTTAGGGAGGTTCTCATAAAAAAAGCCTTACAAACAAGAAAAGAGAATAATAAGCAGTAACAACCTCAAGCATTATAAATTAAAATAAAATAAATTAAAAGAATCTCAGGTTTAGCACCATGGAACATAGAAATACAATAGGCCTCAGGCACAGCACAGCCAGGTTTCCTATTAATTTAAAATGGGTAGAAATGAGAAAGAAAATTCGCATCAGAAGACTCATGAAATAAAAATGTCCATTCTGAACAAAGTCAACACAAGTTTACTGTGGGGGCTTAAAGCCTGCACCATTCCATGTCAGTGGGGTGCCACCTTAATGTTACCTGTTCTGCATCCCATTGTGTTTGCCTTTTGCAGGTTTGAGCCTTAACTGTGAATTTCCCCCTCCTGGTTGCACAAAGGCAGATGCAATGTCCTTTTGAAGTCACTTTTTCTGGGTGAATATTTTAAAGCTAGCTCGGTGCTATGCGGAATGTATAAACTGGGCATTTGTACCAGATCGTGGGAAAGCTTTAGCAATCACATCACATCCATAAGAAGTACTATTAATGTCAATGGAACGGCAGTGAGCCTGATGATCCACAAGCATCTGCTAAAGCTGCTGGAGCAGAATAGACAATGGAGAAGGAAGAAAAATGCAGGATAAAAAACCAGCATGGGGCCAGAAAGCCAGAAAAAATTATAACACTTTGCTTTTGAACTTAAGTGTCAATGACCTTTAGAACAAAACCATCACAATTACCAATATCATCTTATGACTACCAAAATTAGCATTTTAGGTAACTTTACATTGCTGTTTACTTGAGTTTTATTTGTATGGTTTAGCTTTTTGTTTGTTTGTTTCTGATACAGTGAAAAAGGGAAATAAAATGTATAAGTTATCCCACAGATAAGGACAAAGGTTGAATGATTTCTTTATTCTAAGCTACTATGATTAAAAATAGTGATTGTCAGGTTAAATAAATATTACAAATGCATAAAGACTAATGTCTTTATTGAGATGGATCGGAGAAATAATATAGCTTTTAAGGCTAAATTTATGCTAGATAAATAACAAAATACATTTCATATTTGTTTGCTTGTGTGATTTTCATCAGTGATAACTGTTGTTGACATAAAATGATATACACAAATTAAATAACAAGATTTGGATATCTATAATTTGAAAATAAGGAAAATGAATAAAGTCTTATAGGAATTACTCAATATAAGTAAGAAAGTGTTCAAATATTATTTTAAAAAGAAAAATATAAAATATATTGAAAACTAATTTCTAAAGGGAAATAAATTGATAGATATATGAGCATTTAAAATATTCTTTAGTCTGTTGATTGAACTAAGTATCCCCATTCCACCTCCACAGTTTGAACACCCGATATTTGAAAATGGAGAACCTGGGAAATAATTCAATTTAGTTTAGTCATAATGTAGGGCCCTTATATAAAAGAAGACATTATGGAGCTTGCTTTTTCCTCTCTCCAAACACATGGACTAGACCTTTTGATCATATAATTTTGCAGAAGAAATATGTTCCTCATACAAAGCCTGACTGTGAATTTGGTTTGCCATACACTGTTAACACTTTTCCAGCATAATAATAATAGCAAATTTTCCAATAAAGCAATAGCAAATCAAAAGTCATAACTGGCATGAGAATAAAACTTTCAAATTATGACAAATTTCTTAACGCACATACTAAAAAAATGTTACCATAGTTGATAATAATCATGAAACAAGGCATGATAAATCAATATTTGAAATAGTAAATGGCCTTTTAGATAGAGAACAACAGAAAAATATAAAAGACTTTAAAGAAAACACAATGAGGAAAAAGAAATCAAAAAAGTAAGCACAAGTTGTCAGAGATGCAAGAGAGAGAGATTAATCAATGGTAATGAAAATCTCAGATGAAGTGAAATGGGAGACAGACACATCGAAATCAGTGAAGGGCAAAATGTGAGCTGGAAAAATATAGAGTCAAATGAGACTGAATGGTAAAGAATAAAATGCAAGTAAAATTTTAGTTGTGGTTTTGTTCATTTGTTTATTTTGTGTGTGTGTGTGTGTTCTGAGACTAGGACTCCTTAAGTAACCCTGGGTGACCTGGAACTGACTATGTAAACCAGATTGGGCTCCAAATCTCAGATATCAGAGCTGATTAAAGGTGTGAATTGCTGCCATGCCTGGCACTCGGCAATTTTAAATACTAAAATCATTTTATAATAAAAGCTTTTTTGTTTGTTAGTTTTTTTTTGTTTGTTTGTTTTTTGTTTTTTGTTTTTTTTTTTTTTTTTTTTTTTTTTGAGACGGGCTTTCTCTCTATAGCTTTGCAGACCAGGCTGACCTCAAACTCACAGAGATCTGCCTGCCTCTGCCTCCTGAGTGCTAGGATTAAAGGTGTGTGCTACCACCTGGATTACAGTAAATAATTTTAATTCTCAGAATTAAAAGATGGCCTGAACAAATTATTTAAAAACTTGCTGTTTTGTAGACATCACTGATCCGGGTTTAATAACTATATGCTAGTAAACATCTAGGTGAAAAGTGGAAATAAGTACCTTAGTGTCTTATTGCTATCAACATACTATGGCAACTCTTATAAAGGAAAAAAAAAAATAGCTGGGGCTGGCTTACACGTCAGTGGTTTACTACAATTGTCATGATGGGAAGCCTGGCAGCACACAAGCAGAAGTAGCTGAGAATTCTACATCCATACCTTCAGGGGACAAGAAGAGAGAAACCTTTTGAAAATTCCAAAGCCCACCCCCCAGTCACACACTTACTCCAGTAAAATCACACTTATTCCAAAAAAGTCACAACTCTAAATAGTGCCAATCCCTATGAGTCTACAGAGGTCATTTTCATTCATACCACCACAATAAGCATCATTAAATTTGCCTTCAGAAAAAAAGAAATTATATACTTTGTTATAAATATACAAGTATAACATTCTTTAAAAAGAAAACTTGTGGCTGGCAAAATTGCATAAAGATACTTGCCACTAAATCTGGTAAACTGAATTCTGTCCCAGAAACCTACATGATAGAAGGAAAGAATCAACTCCTGGAAATTGTCCTCTGACCTCCACACATGCTCTCCTATAAAAAAAAAAAAAAGTAAAGAAATATTTAAACTTACTGACTTACAAATATCAGTTTATTCTATTTATACATTCAGGATTGAAAAAGTGCTTATATATAAATATACTCACACCCACAAACAAACATGTAATCTTAAACATACAAAAGCATAGCCAACCACACATGAACAATTCCAAATACACATGCAAAAGAAATAAAAATAAAAAGATGATGTTACAGTTAAATACAACACAATTTGCTTAAAAAAAAAAAAAAAACCTGAACTAGGACTATTTCCAGCATGTCTTGTGGTGCCCTGCTCAGAGCCTCCTGAGGTCTGGGGATTGTGCATGTTGGGGGGGGGGGTGATGGGATATGTCTTCTGTATATGTTTCTCATACTGGTTAATGAATAAAGCATTGTTGGCCAATAGGAAAGCTAGATAGGAGGGACTAGGAGACAAGGAGGAAAGAAGAAGTAGTAAGGAGAGTCAAGATGGAGAATCTGGAGAGACTAGAACCACCAGCCGCCTCTCACTGGTAAGACCACGTGGAAATGCATAGAAATGGGTTAATAATTAAGACAGAGCTAGCCGATAAGAAACAAGTAACCGGTCCAACAGCATTGTATGAAATACAGAGTCTCAGTGCATTATTTGGGGCTGGCGCGGCGGTGGGACCAGACCAGGCAGCGGGTGGAAAAACCGTACTCCTTACAGGGGTGGGGTTGTCCCAATAAATCAACTTATCCAGAGTCTGCTGACATCTCAGAGCTAGTCCCGTCTAAACCCAGCTGAAGAGGGAGTCTCTCAGACCAGTGTGCACCTATCATGAGACCCATCAGAGAATTGGACCTCCTTGCACGCACCAGAAGAGATCCTTGGGCCAATACCCACCAGGAGAGGAAGTGACATCACCTGTACCCACTGGAAGAAGGGATGGAAAGAAAACAATAAAAGAACACAGTCAACAACAGAAAAACCAACATGACCGCACCAGAATCTAGAAACTCTACACCAGCAAAACCCGAACATCCCACCACAGATGAAGCAGAAGAAAAAAGGAATGAAAGAAAAGAAAACCAAAAATTGTAAGAAACAATTCAAACAATTCAAACACTGAAAGGTTTGAAAGCAGAAATAGAGAGCAAAAAAAAAAAAAAAAAAAAAAAAAACAGTCTGAGGGAATTCTGGGAAAATGAGAAAATGAGCAGTAGCCCTACTGTACAAAGAAAAAAAATGGACAAGAAAGAACTCAGTGAAAGACTTTGAGTCTCGAAAGAAAGAAATTAAGAAAGTAAAGAAGATACCAGAAAATGGGAAGATAAGATCTCCTATGCTCTTTGATAGGTAGGATCAACATAGGAAAAATGGCAATCTTGCCAAAAGCAATCTACAGATTCAATGCAACTCCCATCAAAATCCCAACACAATTATTCACAGACCTCATAATAACAATACTCAACTTTATACAGAAAAATAAAAGACCCAGGATAGCCAAAACAAACCTCCAGAAGCATCACTACCCCTGACTTCAAGTTCTATTATAGAGCTATAGTCATTAAAACAGGTTGGTATTGGCACAAAAATAGACAGGTAGACCAATGGAATCAAATGAAAACCCTGAAATTAACCCACACACTGTCAGACACCTGATTTTGACAAAGAAGCTAAAATTATACAATGAAAAAAAGAAAGCTTCTTCAACAAATGGTGCTAGCATAACTGAATGCTGATGTGTAGAAGACTGCACATAGATCCATATCTATCACCATGTAAAACACTTAAGTCCAAATGGATCAAAGACCTCAACATAAATCCAGCCACACTGAACCTCTTGAAAGAGAAAGTGGCAGGTACCCTTGAACTAATTGTTACAGGAGACCACTTCCTGAACAAAACACCAGGAGCACAGAAACTGAGAACAACAATTAATAAACTGGACCGCCAAAAACTGAGAAGCTTCTGTAAGGCAAAGAACACAATCACAAAGAACACAAGACAAAACAACAGCCCACAGAATGAGACAAGATATCCACCAAACCCATATCTGACAGGGGGTTAATTTCCAAAATATACAAAGAACTCAATAGACTAGTTACCAAAACACCAAATAACCCAATTAAAAAGTAGAGTGTAGAACTAAATAAAGAATTCTCAATAAAAGAATCTACAATGTCTGAAACACACTTAAGAAAGTGCTCAACATCCTTAGCCATCAGGGAAATGCAAATCCAAACAACTCTGGGATACCATCTTACACCTGTCAGAATGGCTAAAATCAAAACCAACAAAGACAGTTTATGATTGAGAGGATGTGAGGAAAGGGAAACACTCCTCCACTGCTGCTGGGAGTACAAACTCACAGTCATTTTGAAGATCAGCATGGCAGTTCCTCAGGAAAATGGGAATCAGTTTACCACAAGATCCAGCAATTCCACTCTTAGGCATATACCCAAAAATGCACATTTATACTACAAGGACATCTGTTCAACTATGTTCATAGCAGCATTATTTGTAATAGCCACAATCTGGAATCTACCTAGATGCTCTTCAACTAAAGAATGGATGGAATCTTGTAATTGGCAGGCAAAAGAATGGAAATGGATGAAACCAGCCTGAGTGAGGTAACCCAGTCACAAAAATACAAATTTGGTATATATTCACTCACATATGGATTTTAGACTTAGAGGAAAGGATTACCAACCTATAAGCAACACCATCAGAGAAGCTAGAAAACAAGGAGTAGCCTAAAGAGACACACATAGTCCCCCAGAGAAGGGGAAAAGAACAAGATCTCCTGAGCCAATTGGGAGAATGGGGGAGGGGAAAGGGACATAGGAGAAAGAGAAGAGGAGGGGAGAGGAGGACATGAAGGTGTAGAAAGATAGAGTCAGGAGAAGAATAGAGGAGAGCAAGAAAAGAGATACCATAATAGAAGGTTTCAAAAGAAATCTGGCAGTAGAGAAATGTCCAGAAATCTACAAGGATGACCCCAATTAACAATCTAAGCAATAGTGGAGAGGGTACCTTAAATGCTCTTACCCAATAATGGTGTTGATGACTACCTTATATGCCATCCTAGAGCCTTCATCCAGTAGCTGATGTGAGCAGAAGCAGATACTCACAGTTAAACACTGAGCAAAACTCCTGTAATCCAGTTGCAGAGAGGGAAGAGTGATGAGCAAAGAGGTAAAGATCAGGGAAATCCACAGAAATAGCTGAACTGAGCAAAGCAGAGCTCATGGACCCCAGTCTGATAGTTGAGAATTCAGCATAGGACTGATCCAGATTCCCTGAATGTGGATGTTAGTTGGAGGACTAGGTAGTCTATGGGGCCTCTGTTAGTTGATCAGTATTCATCCCTAGAATATGAATGGACTTTAGGAGCCCATTTGACATAGGATACTCTCTCTGCCTGGACCCATGGGTGCGGGCCTAAGGCCTGCTACAAATGATATAACAGACTTTGAAGATCCTTTATGGAAGGCCTAACCCAGAAAGTGGATGGGATGGGGGTTGGGGGGAATCAGGGAAGGAAGTGATGGAGAGGGAACTAGAATTGACATGTAAAACAAGCTTGTTTCAAATTTAAACAAAAAAGAAACAGAACAACAATTAAAAAGAAAAGAACTAAACTAAATATGTCATACAGAGTGAATGTGTATAACAAAGAGTCACTTCAGGTGACTGTTCAAGCAGCAAACCCACTTATTAGCCATCAAGCAGTAGCATGAGGGTTGTTACAGCACTGAACAGCATGTGTCTGTACTGTTATATGTCCTTTCCTATAGGGAAGAGGAAAATGCTTTTAAAAAGGAACAGATATTTATTAACTTCCTCCCAATGTGTGTATGTCTTTTATCCATTAAAAATGGAGTTTCATTTCAATATCTAGAGATCATTTTATTTTAAAAAATAATACATTTGAAGAAATATTAACATACTCTGCTTGGCAGTAAGGTGAACAGGAAATTTAAGCAGGGAATACAGAGAACAACCAGATAACCTTTAAGGTCTCTTTCAAGGCTGTGAGCTTATGATTTCAATTCATATGAGTTGGCAGCTGAGATGCTGATCTGGAATCAGAGTCATCTTCCAGCACCTGACAACAGGTATGAGCTTTATTTCAGGTGCATATGCCTCTTGAATAATTTTAATTAAGAATGAGGGCTATACTGGGGTTGGGTGACTGCACACTCTCCTGGAAATGAGGCTGTGCGTTTTGAATTTAAAATTAGCAAATACCTGTTATAAATAAGTGTTTTCATTCAGTATAGCTAACATACAACTAATAAATGCAAAAGATTTTTAAAATACGACATCATCACTTGGTATCTCAGCTGGACAGAAGAGGACCTCAAACTTTTTTGCCACTATTTGTCTCTGTTTTGTTCTGTTTTTTTCTGGTGGAGTTTATGTTCAACTTTCTCAGAAATAATGATTATTTTAACCCCATGGGCTTCTCTTGAAAGGCCACTGGCTTTTTTTTTTTTTTTTTAAAAAAAGCATCATTTATTTTAATATACATAGTCCCTTGTTTCGTTTCTATTGGCTGCTGTTTGGATTCAATTTCAAATTTCCAGAAATTACACTGCATCATGCAAAATATCCGCTATAGAAAAGTCACATTCAGAATCTTATAATGTTTAATTTTCTTTATTTTATAAAATTCTCTAAGGTGAAACATGCTCATGTGGAGACTCACACATGCACATTCTCTTAGTGAGAATCATTGGCATGATCCTGTTCTTTTGCCCTAAATATTTGTATATGTTTTCTATACACAAACATTCAGAGACAGCCACAACACAACTGTCATGACCAGGAAGAATTATTATTTAAATCAAAGTCTGAATTCAAAATTTTAAGTGTACCTGTAATTTACTCTATTTTTTTTTCCTGATCTAAGTTCGAATTCCGGTTATACACTATACATTGCATTTATTCTGTCTGTCTGTCTCTCTATCTGTCTCTGTCTTTGTCTCTGTCTCTCTCTCCTATATTTTTTTGTTTATGTGGTATACAGGGAGAATTGTCTTATAATAATTGTAGACTACATGAGTTTGGTTCCCAGAACTGGTATCAGATGGCTCACAGTGCCTGTAACTCCAGATCCAGGAGATTTGTATATGTATATACACAGAGATATACACATGAAAATTTAAAGCATATTAATAAAAAATTAGAATCCCTTGGCCTTTCTTCAATTATGTTTAAAGAATACAGGCCAGCAATTTTGCAAACCATTCTTTAAAATATGTTTGTGAGTTGTCTCTTAATGTCTAGATTCATGACCTCTAATCTAAAAAGACGTATAAAAGTTGTCTTTTGTAATATTGGTACAGCTAACTTAACCATATTTTGGTAAAGGTACTTTCCATAGCTATCCTTTTGAAGTTAAGAAGTAATTTAGATATAGGACATAGCTTGAAATTATTGTAAATGTTTTGTTTGCAAATTTTTATCCACTAACCATTCCAGTCATTCACTCCTTTGTTCTACTTTTCTTACATGATTTCTAATTGACTTCTTATGTTGAAGCAACAGCTTCCCTTCATCCTTTCTCAACCATTGATTTACTGATTTGTCTACTAATCCAGCATACTCTCTTAAACTCTTATTTCATTCATAGTTTTATTGTCTTAGAATTTGATTCTTGAACTTATACTTATTATTGATACTTCTATTAATACCACCTATTATGTATTCAGTGCTGTTGTTCACTAATATGATTGACATTAAGAGGTAGGGTCTTTGTGGATAATTAGGGGATGAAGGAAACCTAAATAAATGAAATTGATGTCTTCATAAAAAAACTAAAGAGAAATGAATTGTTTTCCCACATGACAAGATGACAATAAGGTAAGTATTTGTAACAAGACATCAGTTCTTGAGCTGCTGACCTATAAAATATAAATGACTACCACTTAACTTTCTTCTGTGTGGTATTACTGCAAAACTTTAGGGTACAGAAAACTCTGCAATACTGTTTTGTTTTGGTTTTTTTGTTCGTTTGATGCTGGGTTGCTCTGTATTTGGTTAGTGAGAGCCTTTTGGTTGAGTACAGTGATTTTCCATATGTCACATTTCATTGTTGTGCAAAATAAAGTTACAGAAGAGTTTGAAGATTACTTTTTGAAGGTAATGTCAGTCTTTTCAGCAGGGAGCCTCCAGTGTTTCTTATTAGTGATTCCCATTTAGAAATCCAGATGTGGACATTTGGCAAACTCTTTTGTTACCTATGGATCCTCGACTCTGGATAGTGTGAGCAGAAAAATCAAAGGATATGCTAATACTCATGCACTCATATTTTTATGTATACATTTAAATTAACAAGTACATGCAAATATCTAGATGATGCTGTTTAATTGAACTCAAATCCCACTTTGAATTCAGTTTTCCATCCTTCTTTTGTAACTCTTACAGAGAAATTTTATTCTCGTTATTGTAAAATCTACTTCATTGTATTTAAGTCTAGCACACACAGAGATAATAGCTCTGTATTACTAACGTACACCATTGCAAAACAACATATATAGTAATTAGAGTTTAGAATTATTCTACTCCTTTTCGAAATAATAAAACATGATTTATTGCTCAGTAATTCTGACAAAATTTTACTACCATAAAACTACCTTTCTGTTCTAGTTTTATTTTTGTTACCATGCTAAAGCATCATGGAAAAAAGCTGTAGGATATAATGTGTTTATTTGACTTACAAGTCCAGGTTATAGTTCATCACTGAGGAGAATTCAATCATCATATCCATTATATCACATCATGTCTGTAAGCCAAGATCAGAGAGAACTGAATTCATTTGTGTTTAGCTGCATTCTATCAGTATTACTGACTATTAGTATTACTTTTTTATATTATTCAAGATCTCTCACAAATACAGTGATGCCACCCACAATGTGCTTGGTCTTCCAATATAAACGAACAATTAAGACAGTACCCCATGGGCCAACCTAATCTAGATAATTCTTCATTAAGAGATTCTTCCTAGGTGATTCTTGGTCATGTCGACACTCAAAATAAATTCCTTATACTACTTATGCAATGTCCTTCAATACAAATTTCATCTGCTATCAAAATTTATAAGATGGAATCATACATTACAATGTTTATTTTATATTAATTTTAGACCATCATCATATCTGTGAGAACCATGGACATTATTGAACTTATTCGACACTTCAGGGACATTTATCTTGTTTTTTTTTCTTTATGAATGTACCACACAATCATATTTATTATTCATTTGATTAATATTATGGCTATTTGACTCATAAATTTCATTGAACTTTCCTGACAGTATTTTTGTATTCACTTGTTTTTTATTAAATAAATACATTTCTTCTGTAACAATGTGATATCTTATGTGACATCTTATTTCATTAAATATATATTGATAATATATATGTATATATTAGTTTAAATAATGTTTTAAAAACAGGCAATAAAACAATCCTAAGATCTGTGGGGAAAATTGCATTAAGATCATAACATTCAGTATATGTGTCAGTGAAATAAAAATAATAACATTTTCTATAACATCTTTATATGCACAGTATTTTAAGAATACAAATTTTATAAATAACACCCTTTATTCTTCAAAAGATGAAGCTAGCTTGGTTTCATATCATTGTCATAAACAAAATTTAACTTGTGAAATATTTTCAAAAGACAGAATTTCAATCCAAAAATCATAAAGAAAACTGTGTCCACATATGGATTGTGTCACTAAAAATATCCTACTTGTTCATGAAATAACTCATGGATTCTTGAGAAATGGCTGTGCCCATTCACATATTGCTACATAACACATCACATAGTGCTCTGTTTCTATAATGGCTTAATGATTCTCTTGAATTTAGGTTTTGTCACATTTGAACATAAACAAGTAAAAATTCTGTTTGATGACAAAACGATCTCCTAATATATAAATTTCACTGAATCTATTTGAATTCTTAAGACAAATGTTATACTAAAACCTACCCATCAGGAAATGAATTTGCTACTGTGAGATGAATATAATATATATATATATATGTATATATATATACATACATATATATGAGCTTTGACCAATATTTATAGACATAAATAGTTTACCACAAACATTCATAACAATTCATGTTGGTGTCTGACAATGCTAGTGATTAAAACAGCATATAAATGATTAAAGGATGACTTTCTCATCAAATAATCAATGCTAACTTATTGGTCTGAAAAGAAAATGAACAAATAATTACTGTACTTAGAAACTTATTACCAAAATCTTTTTTTCTAAGTTTCCTCCTAAAATATAAAATTTAGTATTTTAAAGGATCAGAAAACTCAAACATCTGGACAGTCATGATATTCCAAATATTAGATTCAGTCTCCTTATTTGTCTTTCATACATTATTAATTCCATAGTACAAAGTTCTCAACTTTTAAAGTTTTCCTCATTATCTCTAACTTTTGATCAACCAAATATATATATATGTGTGTGTGTGTGTGTGTGTGTGTGTGTGTGTATGAATGATATATGTGTACTGAGATAGTCCTGATGCACCTGAACTACAAACATCACCCTAAAACCGGTTTAAGACTGTTTTGTTCGAGACAACTCATGACTAGCTAGCTGTAATGGTGCACCTTTTTATTACATCCTGGCCAGAGTTTAAAATGGAACTACAGTCAAGAATTTTCTGCCACACAGTGACTAGCTACATATGTCACAGCCAGTTTTGTTGAGAAATTTGGTTGCTAAAAATTTTCTTCCTACAGGATCCATTGGAGCAATCATCGTCCCATTTCAGCAGGAAGTAACCTTAAGATAACGATGCCCCATTTCCCTACCTTGGAATTTTGGGATAATTGTCATCGTCTTTGGGTTGGTTTTAGTCATTTAGGGTTGGGAATGGAAGTGATGCTTACACTCAGGTTTATCTTTTAGACAGGAATAGGGAATGGTTGGGAAAGGTATGGTTTAGATGGGATATAGGTAGATTAGCCTATTTCCTTGAGAATTTGAGTATGAATGAGATAGTATTTTACAGCTTACATTGTTATGTATTCCTATGTGGTAAGCTATGTAAAATTAAGTTTATATTTTGTTATATTGTGTTAAATCTTTCCACTTACAATGTTTTATGCACATTATTTTTTACCATATTCTATGTATGTATACTTTTCTTGTATTCAAGACATTTTGTATATTTATACAATTTGGGATATTTATTTGCTGCCCTTTATAGTTCTACCTCTTGTCTTGACACTTATACTCTACCTCTATTTTAGGGATTTACATATATGTATATGTATATAGTTATATTGTTTAAGTATTTATTCCTGCTTTACTCAGGGAAGTTTTAATCAGTCATTTTAGCTAAGTTCCTGAGTATTACAGATTATCTTCACTCATATTTCCTGTACCTATGAGATTAGTCAGATATATATGCTTAATCTTCAATCACTTCATAGACATGCAGAACATGGCCTTTAAATGTTTTAATATTAGTACTCCATTGACATGAGACACTGTTGCTCCTGACAGCACCGTGCACTTTCCCGAAAATATGTTGGACACTGTTGTTGCTCCTGCTGGAGTTCATTCTCGCCTCAGCTAATGGCCTGTTGGGCAAAGAATTGCCGCCACCTTGACCACTGATTTGGACATGCGGTCCTCTGTGCTTGCAGGAGACAAATATAGAAGACTGCTTGACCTTGACAAGTCAGGGTAAGACAGCCATTTTACTTCCCTGCTGTTGTTGTGGTCTGTCAAGTTCTCTTGGCCTTAGCCAAAACTGGGTGTACCAACGTTGCAGTGAGACCTTGGGTGACTGTACGGTTGGCTTGCTGTTTCTGTCCTTGCTGTACCTTTTGGAAGTTGTCCATCTGCACTTCCTGTCTACTCTAGTATTGTTATTTTCCTTCTCAGGTCTTGATGAGGTTGAAGATTAAACTATCACAACTATTATTCTCTCTTCCTAGTTAGATATATTAGGTACTAGTCTTACGTTTTCCAGCTTAGGACAACTCTATTGTAAACTCCATTATACCTTCACCCTAGGACTGGATATGTAGGTCATTTTGTTCTCGATTTTCCTTTTCTTAGAGCACACTTGTTATTCACTGTTTTGTATATAGTTTTGTATTAAGCCTAAATCTTTTCTTTAGACTAAAAGGGGAATTGTAGTGAGATAGTCCTTCTGTGGCACTTACCACGCCCATTGGGGGGTGGAGCGATGGGCGGAAGTATCCTGTGGAAGGAGGTTGGAGGGAGAGCAGGAAAAGCTCTCTGGCTGGCGTGACACGGACAGGAGAGGATGGGGTTGAATTTCCTGGTGTTCATCTGTCTAGGTTGTAAGTTATTTCTCCCTGAATAAACATCTATTCGGCCTATTTGTTTATCCTGATCCTTATTTAAACGCGATATATATATATATATATATATATATATATATATATATTTCTCATCAGTCACTTCTATCATTATCCTAATACCATGAGATATGGATAGGCTATGGGCAATAAAACTTCATAGGACTTATTCTCTCTCCAAAGTTTTCAGGTTGAATATTCAAAGCTACTGAAATATAAAGCTGTGACAGGATCTTGACCTTTGCACAGAGCTACAGGTCAAAAACACATTAATGGAGAAAACATTCCACTAACAATTGTTATGGGGAATCCCTGCTATGTAGGAATTACAAGATGGAGAAAAGGATGCTTTCATCTGGTTGGTTCATTCAAAACTGACACTACTTTTTGTAATTAATCTCTTTAATAGATTTACTATCTGGTAAATGCACCATCAATGTCATTCTTTTTGATGAACTTACTTTCTTAATACTCTGTACAGAAAAGAAAAAACTGCTTTATGGTTTTGCAGTTGATTCTTTTAATTAGGTTCAGTCAAGGAAGTCTGTTTGGATGACTGAGGATCTACCTACGTTACTAAAGAGCTTGTTGTCAAGCATGAGAACCATGTTAACTTTGGGTCTTCACATGCATACACATGCACACACAAGCATACACAAATATGCATGTACACATGAATACACATAAAACACATATACCCAATCACATGAATAAAAAATAATAAAAGAAAAATTGAAAAGGAAGTCTATACAAATATAAAGTTGAATTATGTGTGTTTTTACATGATAATAATTTCAAATGTTAATTCCTTGTAAAGAGATAATATTGAACAACTATGTGTCTTCTGAATAGCTTTATTGCTTGAGATAAACTTCACACTAAAATGTGACTAGTGTTTAATCATTTTCACGATAATATTCCCTGTGTGTTCTCTGCATACTTGCTACTGAACCATAAGAATTTGAAACTTTCTTATGGAAGCTCAAAAGCCCTATTGCTATAGTAAGCATGCATTGGTGCCAAGGTTTGGAGGACAAGAAGGCAGGCAGAGTACAGAGAGAGATGGGCTGGGGGAGTTCTAATTACTCTGTAAGTTTGCTTAAATATCCTTAGTGTCTGAAGTGTCTCTAAATTCCCAATGGTTCAGGGTCAACTTCATCCTTTCAGGCTGTATCACAGTGCTTGCTTAAGTCAGTGGGGTTAATAAATGGAATTCTTTGTTGAGCTGAGTGTTTCATGACATTGTTTGAGATATTCAGCATTAAAATAAGCTTAGTACTATTTAAAACAATATGAATAGTAATTGATATCAACTTTTACCCGAGTCCCTCAAATTCATTTAAGTATCTAAATACAAGAAACTTTTATAATTGTGTGTTACCAACAGAAAAAAGATATCCACCAATCTTACTGAAACTATAACAATTATTGTTCATTGAAATTTCATGAGAAGAATGCTTTCTAAATTTGTCATTTATAATTGTGATCTAGATGGTATACTTTGGTGTTTTCTCAATTATTAGGTCAGTGAAGAATAATAATATTTAAGAGATGTAGTCCTTTGAAAATTCTTCACAAAAAAAGCATTAAATGAAAAGACTTTAGCCAAACATACTGACATGATTATAATAGTTCTCATAATCTAACTTGCATTTACTCTGTAATTACCCAGGAAGAGGTACAGAAATATAATTCACTGATGTTGTAGAATATCAAACAAAGAAGTATGTGATGGAGCTGTAAGCTGGGAGGTAAAATTAGTCACTGCCACTCTCTTTTTTGTGGTACCACCAACACTCCCCCAAAAGAAAGCACAATGCCAGTACCACATCATTATAAATTATAGTAGTCCCATCAGAAAAAGAAGTAAAAATTTCAGTAGCACCATTGTAATCTTCTATAGTATAGAAAAAATAATTAAGGTGGAAAATAGCGAAGAAATCAGACTGAATAGCTGATCTTATACTGCCCAATATTTGATGATCAAATCCACCTTAGACCACTCCACATGAAAGTTCCTAATATTTAGCAAACATATTATCACAGACTAGATTTCAATTACTTATTTATTCTGGAAAGTAACAGGAACAATCAGTTCTCATGTTTAAATGAGGTTACCAAAAATTAGTGAAATAAATATATTCAATTTAACTCCAAAGTATTTCTAGTTTTTAGAAATGTCAGCCAAGCTAATCGTTTTGACCTTTGACTTGTTTCTCATTTATGAGTTAGGGAAATTAATGACTGTGCCATATGTACAGTTGAAGTAATGAAAATGATTGTAGGGAGAAAAACCAAGCTCAAAGCTATGCATAGGTGATCATAAATTTTTAGCTTTCTATGTGTTATAATTCAACTTATCTGTTAGGAATATTATACTGATATCCAATAAAATAAATTACAAATATTATTAGAAGTGAAAAAATTTACATAAGTCTTAGACATATTCATGAAATAGCTATCAAAACTCGGAAATACATATTCAGTATAAAGAAATTGCTGCTTCTGCCCAAGGCTACTTGCATTTTGCTTGGCACCAAGCAGTAGAAATAATGCTAAATGAAAAATGAGAAAATATGTTATCATTCTTACTACATGAGAACTGGGGGTTAAAGGGTAAAAAAAAATGGACAACACAGGAGAAAATGAAGGATTCAGATAACAGCACAGGTCTGCTCCCCTGGCACACTTGTTCTCAATCAGAATGTATAATCACAGCAGAAGAAAATTACGGAGTTTTATTCAGCATCTTAATATTTTCTAACAGCTCAATAAAAATTCCAGATATGACTGATAAAGTTAACTAATACGGAGTTTTTGGTCTTTCATGGAATTTTTATCTTATATTTTTTACAGTGTGCTATTGTTTCATAACTTTTGAAATACCATGATTTAATGAAAGCTATGAACACACTGCTATATAAAAAAAGAATATGATTTTGCTCAGTGGGTGTATATACTCTCTAAAGTCATCAACAGTATCCATATACTATTCCATATTCCCTCTCTTCTTTCTCCCTCTCTTCTTTTCCCCTTGCCAAACCCATATGTATATATGTTTGTGTGTTCATGTGAATTTAGAGACAGGGTCTTTCTATATAGCTCAAGTGTTCTGTCCCTTGTACTAATGCTTCTGCCTCAACCTCACTGGACCAAGTATACACCACTGTGTCTACCAGTCATTTCAAAGAAGAGGAATCTGGGGGGCAGGGATCATCCTACAGGGATAGTTAAATGATTTCACTTTCCTTTCTTTCCATTTTGACCTCAGTCGATGCTTCTAATTTTACACATCATTAATAATTATTTTTAAACAGAATCAGCAATGTTTTGCAAAAGAAGATTTGATGCAGATGGGCAAGTCTACAAAGTTTCACAAATTTAGGACTGTTATAACTATACAAACATTGGTGGTATCTTCATGAATTAAAATTCAGCAGGTAAATTGTGTAGAATTGGAACTGTCATCCTTTGTTTTAAACAAAAAAATTTAAAACATTTTAAGGTACAGACATCCTTACCTTAGACATTAGACAGACAGAAAATTAAAAGTGAATTACCTTCCAGGGTCTGTATTCTAAGCCTAAGCTGCATCTTTCTCACATATATCGTATAGGTGACAAATACATACATGGCATGCTAGATCCATACTTTCTCTCCTCCATTTATTCCAGATGTTTTTGTTATGGATTCCTTGATGGAAGGGCTACTTATATCTTACTCCCAGGTTTAGCATCTCACTCTTAAAGAGTATGCAGCTTTTAGAATGCAATCAATAAATGTGTTTGAATATATGAGGGAGAAATTGAAGAAGTAAATTAGAAACAATAACTAGGATGATATTCATGTAGGTATATTGGAAAGAAAGTCTTAAAGATAGACTTTTCAGGGCTACAACCACAGCTGATGTAAAAATGGATACAAAAATGTAATACTCAATGCAAAAATAGACAGTAGTCTGGTAAGAAAAAAAAGAATCAGGCCATGAGAGAGAAGCAAAAGAAAAATATATCCAGCTTATTTTCACTGCTGTGTGCCAAAGAAACATTTGAGAAACTGAGATCTGGGAACGAGAAACTTGTCACTGATTTTCAGAGTATTGTCATTGGGACGGTAAGGAAAAAGAAAACAAATGAACAACAACAGCAGAATTTTAAAATTTCAAAATGAAAATACACCAATAACAAACTGAAAGGCAATTGTAGAATGCAAATTAGTCAAACTTACTATTTAATATATATCGATTATGGAAGGAGACATGAGCACACTTAGAGATACATGATAGATGACAGATAGATAGATAGATAGATAGATAGATAGATAATAGGTAGATATTCCTACCTACACAGCCTGAAAAGAGATGATGTTGTAAAAGAGTACAAAGGAAAACAATATAAACACAGCATCATTCTTCTACAATGGTTCATTTTTGTCCTTCCGTAACACCTTATAGAATGTGACATGCTTTACAACTGCAAGAACTAGCATTATCTCCTTTGAGGCATGTTCTCCTAAGAGTGATCTATGCTGTGTATTTGTCATATCCTGGGAGTTGAAATACTTTATTCACATTCTCTCTATTCTAACTCTTTCCATAAAATCATAACTTTTCAGCCTCAGTGACAGCTACAGTGAAATTTAAGACCTAGATTCAAAGACCCAGACACCCATTATGGGGAGAGAAGTCATCATGAGTGCCCTATGGAGCTTCCATTCCTGCTGCCCTCAAACCAATAAAGAAAGCCCCTAAAGCCTCACTGTTACCTCAGCTCACATTGTAGGATTAGAAACTGCGAGCAAGTTGTGATAATTAAAATGCTTCTGACAGCTCTTCTGCACTATGGCTTTCTAAGAGTCCCAGCCTTGTCCTTCTGAGAACATGCACATAACCTGCTCTATGGCTCTTTACTATTTTTTTTTTTTTTTTTGATGAAAGCAGTGCACCAGCAAATGCTTATAGATTCTTTTTACTTTTACAAATGTGAGAAACACAGACAGTGTTCATCTACTCCAGAAAACTATTTATCAATGGCAAAGTGTCCTTTTCATTGAGCCTACAGCAGCTGGAAATAAAGGAGTCAAAACATTATGACAAGTTGATGCCCATTTTCTAATTTACTAAATAATATAAATTACAAAAAGGATGACTAATAAAATGTTCATTTGTTACTTATCTTCATACTGGTGGTATGGTTCTAATTTATGTTACATTATTTAAAAAATAAATATATTTCCAAACTTTTTGACATTATAAAATAATTGCAGCATTTACTTCTTCCCTTTCTTTGCTCTTAATCATCCTGTTTGTTTCAGAACCCTTGATGACCTTATAAAACATGGTCTCTTTATCTCTAATAGATTTTTACCTCTTGTGTATGTTCCTAAATAACAAAATATAACCTTCTTAATCCACATAACGTTTCTTTGATATATATGTATGTATATATGTGTGTATACCTATATATATATATATATATATATATATATATATATATATATATATATTTGTATGTTTGAAGGATGTTCATTTCACAATGGATAAACAATTTGGTGCGCTCTTCCCTGGGAATTTTACTTCTACAGCTCTCAGGACTCCTTAATTGCTATAATTTGTTTTGTATAGAATTGAAGCCTCCTGAGCATTCCCCATTCATATTAGCATGTTTATTGGTGTCATCCTTATTCGAGTCAGATTAAGATACTCACCTTGGCGAGATTTCAGTGGAGTAATTTCAGGCACTTCTAGGAGATACAGTCTCACAAAAGACTCAGAACCTCTTGCCTCCACTGCCACAATGATTCCTTGCCTAAGGTGTAGATGTTTTGCAGTGTATGTATCAGTGAAGACTAGGCTCCACAAGTCTGCATTTTGATTGTTTTGGTTTTTTTTTTTTGTTTTGTTTTTTGTTTGTTTGTTTGTTTGTTTTTTGTTTGGTTTTTTTTGTCTGTAATGGACTTTGTGTGCTGAAAAGAGAAGTTTCCTTGATGAAAGAAGATAACTACATTTATAGTCAGGTATAGAACAAATATTTAGAATGTAGTTAGGGATTATTCTGGTTTAGAAAAATGGTACTTGTAGGTCCTCTTCCAAAATCATGATTTCACTAGCCCTAAATTTTAGGTAGATTTTCAGTATTCAGAATGATTCCACTCTTGTTGAGCAATTATTAGCTATAGTTAGTGAGCTATTGGTTATCGCCAAGGTATGCATATCAACAATGAAAACAGGTTATTGAGCCATGTTGATCATTACTGTGGTTCATAGGCAAACACTGCATGTTCTTTCTCATTTGGGGTTCCTAGTTCCAAATATTCATATGTTAGGACATAATATAGAGTAGCCACAGAAACCAAGAATTTAAAAGAGTACAAATGTGACAGGCAAGGAGGGGAACAATAGAGAAGTGGATAACAGAAGAGAATAATGATGCAAAGGGAAAAATGAAAAAAATGGAGGGGATCGTATTAGGGAGCAATGTAGGAGATTAAAACAAAGGGAGAGAACATGGTAAAAGAATAATGATGTCTGAAAAAAACAAGTAATTATACCATATATTAGCTACCTAAAAATAACAAAAAATTCATGTAAATTGTTGTGTAAACATACATATGCCATTTAAATACTTTTTTCATCTGGACTGACAATGCTGCTTCCAAGAGTATTGAACTTCTATTAAAAATCCCAACACCAGAAATGAGAAGTCCCCTTTTGAATTATTGCTCAGGGTTCTCAAAGAGTCTGTTAAAACATTCCATGCTATTTCTATTGCCCTTAATTGACCCCAAGACATGGAAGGAAAGTCCCTATTACTAAGGACAGGGAGCAATTCAGGAATACGACCTCGAGGCACACAGAGCTGAATCTGATGTAAAAGCCTTCTTCCAAAAGACTAGAGTGTGTGGTACCAGAAGGAATCGTGAAAGCTTCCAAAGGAGTATAGAAAGCAACAGCACTACGAAGTTATTTTGCATTCTTATGCACACTAAAAGACAACTTTGTTTTATTTATATTTTTATATCCAGATATTTCTAATCCTGTCTTTTATTGAACTTATGTTTTAACTTATGTGCTCAGGATCTCACTCTATTTTAACCAACTTCCCAGTGATCCTTTTATAGAGTATGCAGTCTTCTTGCTTAAGATTCAGAATTTGTATAATGTTTAATAAATTTCCAATTATTTCAATTACGTATTCTATGTACATAAATTTTATGACTATCCCCAGTATAAAGGCATAACTTACTAGCCATGTTATTCATTCCTACATACATGACTCCATCATTTTTCTTTTTCTTGTTTAAAAATCGGGTTTTACTTTTAATTACATACATATATATGTTATTAAAAGACATATATATATATATATATATACATATATACATACATATATTCATGTGAATGCAGATGCCCCAGGAGTCCAGAGAGGGAGATGATACACTATAATCAGAATTATGGAGAGTTATAAGATACCTGACAGCTCTTATACAACAAAACTGTGCCAAAAATCAACTATTTCTTAAAATTTGTAAAGTATTGAATACATGTCATCTATTGCTGCTCACAATGTGGTTCATTTTATCTTTTACATTTCTGCTATCTTAACCTTGGCTCTAGATTTCAAGCATCCACATTTTTAAAACCCCCATTATTGAATGAACAGCTTTGAGTAAATTTGTAATGTAACTTGATTCTTTCCTTTCCCTTCATAATCATTCTACAGATGAATTTTGTTCTTGTCCTTCAGTGAAATCTCACTTAAGTTAAATAGCTTTTTGTCATATTGAGTCATGAGAACACTTAATCCTTGTAATGCTAATTCTAATTCAGGTGTACTCTCTTACACCTTAATAATGCATCAAGATTGAGGCTAAAATAGGTGGTCCAGCTGTATCAGACTCTCAATTCTCTTAAATTTCTTGACCCTTCTTATCCTGACCCAGAGTTCTTCAAGTAATTTCTTCCCAGATCCAATTGCCAATTGTGGTAGGGAAAACCTCATCATTGTCTCTCCACATCCTACTTGGGGTATGAAAGAGAACTCAGTCTACAGCCATTCCTCTCCTTCACCTCAAGTTTTGCTTTGTGTTTATTAACATATTCTCAATTGTATAGAACATCATTTTATAATATCTCATACACATCTATCATGTACTTTAATAATATTAAGCCCTATTAACTCTCTCTTGTCTTTTCCTTTCCTCTTCCCCAAGTAGACTTCTTCATGATTCACCTAAATGTGTGTGTGTGTGTGTGTGTGTGTGTGGTAATAATAAAAAAAGTGGCTGTCAATGTAAGAGTTGGGGATTTTGAAGAAGTTGAAAGAAGGGGATTTGAGAGGGAATAAAGGGAAAGAAGGTAATAGGGTTAATAGGGGAAATTATTGTATTTATATTTTAATTAAAAAATTTAAATCTAATTTCTGCATATGAGGGAAAACCTCAATATTTGTTCTTCTTGATCTGACTTTGTCCATTGAATCTGACAATCTTCCCCTTTCATTCATTGTCTTGTAATGGCATATTTTTATTTGAGTATTCATCAATAGATGAACAAAAAAAAGAAGTATTTTTTCTCGTAATTTGATAGTTACTGCTATTCACATCTCACTATAAATACTCTTTAGTGTATCTAGGATGGTTACCCCTTTACTCTCAGACTGTCTGCTTGACACTGACTTGAGACAAATGGGGACAACTTTGGGCAAGAGAAGCTCTTGTATCTTTCTGCAATACAGCCCTAATAAGCCCTGTCTATTAGTTCCATGCACCTGCAAGTATCTTAACCCTACTTTGTGAACTCTGAAAGAGTCCCAGCAGTTTGTGAATAGAGCTTTGAAGAATGTTACAAACAAGTCTGGGTAAGGGCCCTTGGCACCGATGATTCTGATTTAGGGCCATGTACTTCAGAGAGTCAGAATGAGTTCTGTTTTACTAATCTTGGACCATTACACCAGTCTTAGCATATTCTCCATAAAACTCATATGTATCCAGTTTTGTTTCCATCAAACCATTGTGGTGCTGTATTTTTTAAAGCCCTTTGATTCAGAAACACTGTGCACTAAGGATTTATGCTATTTCTATTCGGTTCAAACATTTTTCTACTCAGCTCACAGTTAACACTTAAAGACAGGAAACTTTCCCAAGTGGCTCTTGAATTATTGCCATTATTTTTTAATAACTATGAGAGAACCATCTATTAACAATTAATTATAGTAAATGAAAGAGGACTCTTCCCTGCATAAATGAAAGCACACTGTTCATATTTAGGAAAGATTTACTCAAGTACCTTTGACTAAGAAAGGCAATCAACAAAAGGTAGAAATGTTTTCATCAAAGTGTAACCAGAAATGATTTAAGAAATTCTCTGTAAATTAGAATCACAAATAGGAAGCAGCACTCATCCCTGAATAAATTAATACATATGTACATATTATCTTATTCATAGAGAGAAAGTCTATTGTAGCATGCCTTAAATTAGGAAGCTAGAGTAATAAATAATTTAGAGTAGTTGCTTTCTTGTTTTACAAAAGTCACTCTTTCCAATGTCATGTTGTTTTTATAGACACCAATTATTTGTACGTTACATTCATTGGAAAAAAACATTTAAAGGTTATCTATGAATACAGTCTGCATACACAAGGTTTTACTAGTAAAGCATATATGTTAATGTACTCAGGGATTGAGCAATGGAGAGCTGGTTGAATCAATTAACAAATCTGTAATTACTTGAGGCAGGTTGAGTTCCTTGAACTTTTGTTCATTCAGTCATTGGTTCTCTAAATACCTGACAGAAAAAGAAGAAAAAGGGAAGGAATTTTAGAGAAAGAGAACACAATGTCCTGTGTAGCCACTTCCAGTAATATGTAAAAGTGTGAAAGTCAGAAGTTAGATAGA